>NC_055987.1:73983417-74608417 GCF_018446385.1 Zingiber officinale | reverse complement strand
TGGCCCTCAACACCACATCTAAAACATCTAAGTCCATCCGAAGAGTCCTTCTGAGGAGGTCTAGAAGAACCAGCAGATGATCGTCCTGTCTTTGATGATCGATAGGACTCCCCTGAAGTAGCCCGGGATCCCTGCCATTTCTTCCGTTTCTTCTGACCTTGGTTCTGTTGTTTCTGTGTTGGAGTCGTACCCTGGGCATTTTGCTTATCCTTTCCTTTTTCTAGGGAAATTTGCTGTTGTGTCATCTCAATCATCAAAGCTCTATCCAACGCCTCCCGGTACGTACTAGGAGTGAAGTCGGACATCCTGATACGGATATATACTGCAAGACCCTGAGTGAACTGATCTAACCGATCACTCTCCTGGGCAACTAAATGAGGGCAATACTCAGCTAACCGGTTAAATTACGCATCATATTCCATCACAGATCTATCCCCCTGCTCGGATGTAAGAATTCGCCGACGGGCCATACGATAAGGAGCTGGAAATACTGTCTCTCGAATGCATCTCGGAATAAAGTCCAGGTAATACTCCGATCTCCAAAAAGTGTCTTCGCATCTTCCACCAAGTAACACCTGATCCCGTAGGTGGTACGCGCTAATTCAACTTTTTCCTCCTCGGTACACGTTAAATACTCAAAAGTATCCTCCACATTTCCCAACCAAGATCGAGCAACAGTCGAGTCGGGAACCCATGAAATAGAGTAAATCGGTCCTTCACCGACCGAGCCAATAGTGGAATACGTGCTCTATCCCTCACCCAAGGAGTAGCAACCGGAGTGGGGATAACTGGGGGTAATATAGGAGAAACCACCGAGGCTGAAAACCCGGATCTCTCATAGGAACCCGAGGAGTCCGCCTACTACTATCAATCTCGACCTCTGAGGATCCCTAACAGAATGCGCCTCGTACTCCCTGGCTCGGCCTCCACCGACTCGATAGGCTGCTTCCGTGGTCGCCCGGACCACGACGCGGACGAGGGGTCGTATCTCCGCGCTTCATTCCTAGTATGAACAACAAGGTAAGACTACAACAATATAATACAACAGTAATTTAACTTACATCCTATAGCTTGGAGATATCCTGCCACTGCTGGTCCCAATATCCGAACAGTCACACCGGAAAAATACGAATCCCAAGTGTAAAACCTCGTAACCCGTAGTCCTCGTAAAACTCATAAATCTCGCAATCCTCGAAATCCAAGATTCGAGAAATCGACATCGTAACCTCAAAATCCAAAACACAAAATAACGAAAACCTCCAAAAATTCAAAACACGAACAGAAATAGGCCCGTAAACTCGCTCTGATACCACTAAATTGTCACGCCCCGGGTGAGTCTCTACCGAAAAATTTCGGCAACATCTCCCCTGTATCGGTGACAATCTGAACCTTACATACAAGCAAAATACATCAGCCACAAGCGGCTGGAATATATGTGCACAAAAGAAACACAACCACGCAGTTAAAATCCACAGCCTACACGGCTGGATAAAAAAAAAATGAAAACAAGCATACGACTAATATGTAGCCCACACGGCCATATCAAAACACAACGGAAAGGCGAAGAGGAAACCCACAAATACAAAAGTCCACGAAACACATCGCAGATACAAGTCCACAATACACGTATCAAAAACACAATTCGTTCTCACAACTCTAAACCCAACAAATACGAAGTGTAGGAAAAGAGAAACAAAACCGATAAGGGTCCTCGGATATGACGTGGGAAAGGGGACCGACCAGCAGCATACTCCAAGCATCTCCATATCATCTACCTACTGCCTGAAACCAACATAATATAGACGGGGTAGTGAGTACAGGGAACTCAGCGGGTACAGACTGGATAAAGCATGGTCTACATAATGAGATAGGAATCAAAGAATACAGTCTCCATAAGTAAAGAATAAGAATATGCTATCATAACATAACTCATCTATCCATATCTGATAAAATAACTGTGCATGAACATACCTGACATAATAAATGCACATAACATAAATGTACATACCCGAACAGAACCAATACCCTGCTACCATGATCCGTAAACCCACCGAGTCAACAACATACTCCCGACACCTGTGCAATACATATACGACTGCAAATATATGTAAAGTAAATGACATGTATGCGACATGGCATCCATATGCAGCATACATAGCTCAATCAAATGCAACAATACACAATCACATGCGACTAATATCTAGTAAGCATGTATGCAAAAATATCCCCACAGATGCACCGTGCATCATATGCAAAAGTGCATGCATGCTCCATGGTCACCCCCGCCACCTCTCTAGACACCACGACCCCTGTATGGCCGAGAGGCTTGGGTCTGTGACGACTGTACTACCCTCCAGCCCACAATAGAGTGGTCGAGGCGGACAGTCCGCTAGTAGCTATCTAACTACATAGCATCAGGGTCCCTGACTGCTCACAACGCCGGATCTCACAAAAACCTAGTGACCGGGTGGCACAACAGGACAAGCGGCAACTGCTCCAGCTACCACTACCCATGAGTGGCCGAAGGTGCGCGCTAAACCAAACCAACTGATGACTCTCTCAACCACAAGGGAGACAACGGTCATCAGATGCAATGAATGATGAACATGATATATATATATATAATCATCATCCATGCCACAACCTCAACCCTCATAAACACCTCCAATACCCATAACCAACGTAACTACACATACCACTATGCAAATAGAATGTTAATCATGTACAACCCATAACACGTACCAATCACAACCTAGACAGGTATAGACCACAAATACCCAATACAGTCATCCCTACAACACTCTACATGTGTATGAACAATAGAGTCACAGATAACAAGAATAGAGACTGTAAAGAATCAACCCAGATTATATCAAAGATCAAGCAAAAGTGACAAGCAGGAAAACAACAAATAATATGATTTAAGGAATGCAACCTACTTGTCCAAATATAACCATGCTTTTAAAGTTCAAAGAACTAAATAGAACTTAAGGAAGAAATACCCGCCTCGATATATCCCGCAATCAATAGAACCACCCCACGTCACGCTGCTCGTATAAATCAAGGTCCTGTATCACACATACAGTTCATGTAATATACATATACATATACTACACATAAATGAATCACCTATGAACAAATAACCAATTCTACAATAGTAGCTAGCTATAATTACTACTCCTTCCACTGATAAAGTTAGTTTAACTTTCTACTTAGCTTAACTCCTTCAAGAATTAAATCCCCCTTAACCCTTTCACACCCCAAACAGAAACCAACCTAAACCTCACCAAAACCATTTCAGATTTTGATTAAACCGTAGGTTCCCACAAACACCTAACAGAAAGCAATCCTAAACGTTACCTAACATGTTGCAGATTCTGGTTAAACCACATGCTCCACCCTCAACTACCCAGCACAGAGATTCTCACTCCTGCTAACCAAAAACCGATCAATTGCCATAGAGATTCTAGTGCACCAGCACACTAGAACTCCTAACACCTAGGCAACACAATTCTTACTGCTGCTGTCCTAGATCCAGCTTCATGCATTACACTGGTTTTAATGCTACTTGGGTTCGATCATGAGGAAAGAACAAGAATTGCACATCACTCCTAATTTCTACCAACAGAACAAGAAATAAGAGCAGCTAGAAATCATTACCCATTCTGTTAACAACAACAAGAAGTCGATGTCCTTACCTCTACTTCTTCTATCGCCGGAGATGATCACAACTCCGGTGGAAGAACTAATCCAATCAATCTGTGGTGGCCGGAATCACCACATCACCTCTGTCCACAGAATCAATACCACTCGAATCAATACCATAGGAAGAATCAGAACCCAAATTCAAGGCAGGGAACAACCCCCTTACCTCCAATCCTTCGATTAGGGCTCGGTCCTGTTTCTTGCTAACGAACAGAGAAGGGATCAGAAACCTTGATTCACAGCCAAAACCTACCCGAATCAAAAATAGAAGAAGATCAGAGGATCGATTTCAAGACCAAAACCCACCGCTTACCTTAAGGAATCACAGCTAGGGCTCGGTCCGTGTTTGCCGATGAACCAATGAAGAGATCGGGAATAAGACAAGGGTTCTTACCTCCCTCAATCTGTCGTCACTGGCTAGATCTAACGTCGGTGCCCTCGCTCCCCTTCCGACCGCCGGCCAAAATCCCCAAATCGCAGCTCCGTCGCTGTTGTTCACCGAGATCAGCGAAGGGAGGAAGCGATCGGGGAGAAAGAAGGTTCGGCTATAACTAACCTCTCTTCTTGTCGAAGCTCCGAGGTCCCCTCCTCGCCGGCGCCACCGAGAGAAGACGAAGTCGCCGGTCTCGGTCGCGTGACGTCTGAGATCGCGAGGAGTAGATGAGGAACAGAGAAGTCGAAGGAAAATAGGAAGGCTTCAGGGCTTTATAGCGAGGTTAATCCGAACCTTAGGTTAGCTTAAATTAAAACCTAAGTTTAACCTTAGTCATTTCCTACTTAATTTGGGTATTCCAAACATGCCCCCATCTAACCCTATCGATATATCCTTTAAAACGAGGTATATGGACTCCGTTTAACTCTAGAAAAATTTCTAAAAATTCTTAAAAATTTTCCTAAGGTTATTCCACGATAACCCTAAAAATAAATTCGCATATATTACATCAAGTGTTAGATCTTGAGTTGGATTTGAATTTTTGATTTGTTCCTTGAGGTTTTGATTTTCCTCAAGAAGTTATTTGTTTTCGTTTTCTACTTTAGTTAATTTACTATTTAAACAGGAGATGATTCTAAAAAACTTTTTGTTTAAATTAAAATATACCTCATTCGAGCCTTCGGAAACGAGTACGGACTCGTGGCTTGTTTCGGGTTCAGACCCGTCTTCATCTTCCGACTCGTCTTCAGTTTCAGCTTTGTGAGGTGGTTCTGATGTTTCGCTCTTCTTCCTCCGATTCGTCCGAGGAGTCGCCCCACGTTGCTTTGAGTGCCTTCTTTCTGGTTGGCTTTGGTTTGTCGAACTTCGCTTTGGGCATTCGCTCTTGTAGTGTCCTTTTATTGCAACGTAGCAAGTCACGCTCTTTTGTTCGAGGAGAACTGATCTTTGAAGATCCTTTTCTGAAGCTCCTCTTTCTCCCGGTGAACATTTTTCTTACCAAGTTCACCGTGTTCTTCGCCTCTTGAGTCTTGGTCGAGTCTTCTTCAAATTCAGCTTGCTTTTCTTTTCGAGGAACTCGCAAATAAAGCTATACCTTTCTCAGCTCCAGCATAGTTTGTTCGTGTAATTCTAATTCACAAAAAGCTCATCTAATTTTAATTTAGAAAGATTCTTAGAAATTTTGTAGGCATCCACCATCGATGCCCACAAACTATTACGTGGAAAGGTGTTTAATGCGTACCTTATTAAGTCTGTTTTCCATCCGGTGGCCTATCGCATGAAGCCCGTTGAGGATGTCCTTGATCCTCGTGGAGTTGATTCATTGTTTCTCCTTCCTGCATTTTTATATTAAAATTTTATTTAAAAGCAGGTCTCGTTTTGTTACCTTAGCGTCGCATAGGGGTGTCAATTTGTGGACCGACTCTGTTTAGTTCTTCTCTTGTTAGTCCGCACTGTAGAGTGTTGATCGCTTTATTTTCTGTTGACGCCTTCTTCTTCAAGTCAGCTGTCCAGTCTTCAGGATCCAATATATTCCCGGAGGTGTCTGCCGGAATTTTGTAGGGTCTCGTAATGCTCATCCACTGGTCGAAGTCTGTTTTGAGGTAGACCTCCATGCGCTTCTTCCAGTACGGAATGTCATCCCCGTTGAAGAGTGGAGGTCGCACTGTGCTGAATCCTTCTTGTTGGGACATTCTGTGCATAGGTAAATAACCAAAAAATATCCCAAGACTTGGTCTTGGATTAGTAGTGCGGGAAGAGAAAAATAGTGGAAAAATCTAGATTGGTGTTGCACCAATTTAGCAAAAAAAAAATAATAAAAAAAATGATAAACCAGTTTGGAGTTTGAGTGTAAAACTGAAGACCGAAAAAAAAGAAAGAATTTCACCCCCAGCCTGATTGGTGGTTACACCAAATCAGAGCGGTACCTGCTCTGATACCACTTGTAGGACCGTTAGATTCGATAGAGGGGGTGAATATCGATTCGAAAACTTAGAGTATAAACGTAGCGGAAAAGTAAAATAGACACAAATATTTTTTACTTCGTTCGGAGCCTGTGACGACTCCTACTCGAAGGCCCGTGGTCCTTGGCGACTTTTGTTGGGCAATCACTAACAAGTCGAAATATGATTACAGAATGAATACAGGAAATGCTAGTGAAAATAAAGCAATACCGACAAGGGAATTAAATAAAAACCGAAGGAGCACTTTGTCGGAGCTTTGTTGGCGTCGCACTGAACGTCGAGCAGCAAGACCAGCAGTAGAATAGTTCTCAGATTAATTATTCATTCTAAAGCTCCTACCTGGGGCTTCTTTTATATGCTACTCCGGGCGCCTGGATTCCTTCCAGGCGCCTGGAATGTGACGTAGCAGCTCAAACCGAGATGCTCCACGTGGCGACGACTTGGCTGGATAGAATTTGCCTTCCGGGAGCTCGGATCCCTTCCGGGCGCCCGGATCCCCTCCGGGCGCCCGGACCACCTTGTTCCAGAAATCTCCTTTTTCCTGCAAAACAAAGTTAGTCCGAGGCAATATATATCCTGCAAAACAGATTGTTAGCACATTTTATCATAGTAGAAATTAGCACAAGTAGTATGACTTAGATTCCGTCTTTCCGAGACCGGAATCTAGTCACGATCTCGACTTAGACATCCGAAATGGTTCTAAGCCGGATCGACGCCTAATGTTCCCTTCCCGGGAACGCGTCCTCGCAGTCACTCCCCTCCAGTGACTTACCTCACTTACCTGCCAGACGTCCGGTCAGCCCTTCGACCCGTCTGGACTTTTTGCCAAGCGTCCAGTTAGCCCGTCGACCCGCTTGGACTTCTTGCCAAGCGTCCGGTCAGCCCGTCGACCCGCTTGGACTTCTCGCTGTTAGTTAGAGCCCTAGAGCCAATCATTTGATGATTGTATGGACTCATGTATATCATATTCTTAATAAAGGCATTGGTTTTTGGTTATTATGCTTATTTGTATTAGTGTCAGATAACATAAGTATAGTAACGTCCTTGAGTAGAACGTTCATACCTATATCAATCGATTAGTTGAATCGATAGTGAGATGATATAGGGAACACTACTCTAAATCATTCCTAGTCGAGTATTAACATTCAGGGACAATGTTAATGCAATAAGACTAGCATGTAGGTCAGCTCGATGACTTGATCTCACAAGTCATGGATATAGAGATATCAAGCTGACACATGGGTATGCATTAGAGAATGCATACTGAATGACCCGCCATGAGAAAGTATCATGGATCGTTATATAAGTGTCATATACTTTCTCATGTGGCTATTAGTATGACTATTAGTCCTTAGACCTGAAGTCACCATGGATCCCTACATAAGGAGTTATGTACTTTAGTTTCGTCAAACGTCACCCGTAACTGGGTGGACTATAAAGGCGATTACTGGGTATGTAACGAATTATGCAGAGGGATGTGAGTGATGTAGAAGGGATCTATCTCTCCCATATGACGGGAGCTACATCGCTATTCTTGATAGAGTGAGACCACTAAGCGCATGGCCATGCCCAAATGAGTCAACATTAGATGTTGAGCTCATTTGATCGAGTGAGTCTACTTGGAGTTCAAGATTTAGAATGATTGGAGGATGACACGGTCTATGCCTCACATTTATCAATCTAGATGTCTAGGATAGAAGGACAATGTCACATATTGTGAGGAGTCACAATTAGTAGTCACAAGGTGATGTCGGATCTCGACATTCTTGTAACTTGGGTAGTAATGATGTGTTGCTAGATACCGCTCATTCCTTATGCTCCTAAATGGGTTTAGGGGCATTGCCAACGTTACAAGAACCTATAGGGTCACACACTAAGGGTAAATAGATGGAGACTAGGTTCATTTGATGAACCTAAATGATTAGGTTCATATGATGAACCAAATTGGATTAAGAGTAATCCAAAGTAGGATAATTGAGTTGGACTCAAGTTGGTTCATGTGTTAAGTGAGTCTAATTTGGACTTAGACTCATTTAATTAATTTAATTCAATGAATAGAGATTCATTAAATTAAAATTGGCTTGAACCAATGGTTAGATTAGATCAACCAAGGGATAGAAGTGGTCAAGTTTGACTTGACTTAAGTAGGAAGATGAAGAGTCATGTTTTTGACTTGACTTTGACTTGACCAATGCCACATCATCAAGGCCTCTTCATTTGGTCAAGTTTGACTTGACCAAATGCCACCTCATGGGAGTTACCAAGAGTTGTGACTCTTGATATTCCATGGGGGTTACAAGGTTTAATGTGGCCGGCCACTTTGAGTGTAAAATGAATGTTTTATTTTTCATTCAAGGCTAATTGATTTTATATTCTTCCTCTTGCTCACAATTCTTCTCTCCCTCTTCTCCTTCTTGCCGAGACCTTGCTTGAGTGCTAGCACACTCTAAGGTTTCTTCTCCATCTCTTGCTTGTGTGGATACAAATAGAGAAGTGTCTACTCTGACACTTTTGAGATCCGGCGAACCAAGGACAAGCGGGATTGCGAAGGGCTTCGCTACAAAGGTATAAATGGTTTATCCTTATGTAGATCTACTGTAGATTAAAATTTTCAAACTCGTACTCATATTTTCGTTCGGTTTTACCTTGCACGAGATCCGTGGCTTGGGCGATTCGGGGTTTCCGCGACGCAAAAAGCGGTTTTCGCGGCCCGAAAAACCCAACAGTGGTATCAGAGCCACGTGCAAGGCTTGTACGAGTTTATTTTTATTTTTATGAAAATAAAACCTTCTGTGATTTTCTATAAAAATTAGTTTTTTATGATTTTATGGGTAATTTTTCCGTAGAAGCGAAGCACAAGTGTCTCGGCACTTGTAGGCTTCGGCTACCGGAAAGATCTTTCAAAATCGGCTTCGTTTTGCCCCAAATCCATTTGGGACAGCGGGCTTGGGTGCCATTATGTCGCAAAGGAGCAACTCACGATGGTTAGATCGTGGGTAGGGGTACTGCCCCTAACCCCGCAAGGGGATTTGCTCCGCGATCGCACCCGAAATCGCTAAAAACGAACCCGCCGGGAAGATTTTTCCGAAACGGCAATGTCTCGACCCAAATCGCTTTTGGGACAGCGGGTTTAGGCGCTGTTGGATCGCAAGGAACCCTCGCGATGGTTAGATCGCGGTAGGGGCGATGCCCCGTGCCCGCAAGGGGATCCGTTCATGATTGCGCCAAACCGCTAAACGGGACCGCCGGAAATTTTATTAAAAATTGTAAAAATTAATTTTAAAATTATAGAAAATTATGAAAAATATATAATTTTGAATTATATATTAATTTGTGATAGTCATGGCCCAAAGCCCAATATGATTGGTTGTGTTGTAATTCTTAATACGGCCTGCGTGCCGTTATGTGTTTGCGAGTGTTGTATTATATTCGCGACCTGCGCGTCGTGCCTTCTCTTATTTTCTTGTTGTAAATTAGATTTAGACTCGAATGTAACTCGAGTTTCAAATTGTAATGTACAAATTGGAGCGGTGGAGGGTCCACACGAGACGGA
Source organism: Zingiber officinale (assembly GCF_018446385.1). Taxonomy (NCBI): domain Eukaryota; kingdom Viridiplantae; phylum Streptophyta; class Magnoliopsida; order Zingiberales; family Zingiberaceae; genus Zingiber; species Zingiber officinale. The sequence continues at coordinate 74,598,765 of NC_055987.1, read as the reverse complement.
GTTCCGAGGCGGGCACGAACAACACAAGGTGGTCAAAGGGAGTAGCTTGAAGAAGCTGTTGACCCTAGGTTGACCAATCGATCTTCTCATTGTCTTGAGAAGATCGTAGTAGGGCCATGACTAAATCAAAAATAGATTAATTAATTGCTTGTGTATGTGATGCATATTTAATAAGTAGTTAATTAATTAGTGCCTAACGATTAGATTAGATCTAAGTCGTGCACATGATGCACCCTTGCGATTAGATTAGATCTAAGTCGTGCGCAAGATGCATCCCTTCTCGATTAGATTAGATCTCAATCGACTCAACTCTAATGCCTAACCGTGCCGTGATACCTATCACTACCTCGATCACATGTATTGTTGAATCTGCCAAAGCAGAGCAATACATATTATCTTGGTAGGGTACGGAGGGACAATCTTGGTCCCGTCTATCAACGCATGGGTGAATACAAACTCAATTAGATTGAGTATTCATAGTTACTCGGTTGGATCGAGTCAACTATAGGCATTCTTCCAATAGTTGGAAAGATAGGTCAATATCACATCTATATTAACTCTCGGGCGTATTAGCCAAAGCTAACTCGAGTTCTAATATAAATGCGGATATTGATTCTATAAACAAGAGTTGCATAGAGATGTAATTGGTAATCGTTACCTACCGATCATACTAAGTCTTGGGCGTATTAGCCAAAGCTAACTCAAGGGTTAGTATGATGTGGATCTTGTCCCACAAGAATTGTAGAATTCAATGGGAGCATCATTTAATTAAAAGGCCTAATTAAATGATTTTTAAAAGAATATGATATTTATTTCTGCAAATTTTTCTGTTGTAGATAACCATGACGTCGAACACGAATTCCTTCTCCCTACGATCTGTCCTTGAGAAGGACAAGCTCAACGGAGCGAATTTCCTGGACTGGTACAGGAACATGAGAATAGTTCTCACCCAGGAGCGTAAGCTGTACGTTCTGGAGCAGCCCATTCCGGAGGCTCCTCCTGCCAATGCCCCGCGAGCCGACAAAGATGCTTACAAGAAGCATCAAGACGACGCATTAGATGTGTCCTGTCTAATGCTCGCGACCATGAACTCAGAGCTTCAGAAGCAACATGAGTTGATGGGCGCTTTTGATATGGTTGAGCATCTTCGCCAACTATATCAGGGACAAGCGAGGCATGAGAGATTTGAGATCTCGAAGGCACTGTTTCAGTGCAAGATGTCAGACGGGTCTCCTGTAGGTCCTTATGTACTCAAGATGATTGGGTACATAGAGAACCTACAAAGACTGGGGTTCCCACTTGGCCAAGAGTTGGCCACTGACTTGATCTTGCAGTCCTTGCCAGATAGCTATAGTCAATTCGTTCTCAACTATAACATGAACGAGATTGACAAGCCACTGCCCGAGCTATTTAGTATGTTACGAACTGCTGAGATTAATCTTAAGAAGGTTAAGCCCATTCTGATGGTCCAGAAGCACAAGGGCAAGGGCAAGCCCAAAGGTAAGGGAAAGTCCCAAACCAAGGGCAAAGGCAAGGCACTGAAGCCTAAAGGAGGGATCGCCAAGGATGCTACCTGCTTCCACTGCGGTCAGACCAGGCACTGGAAGAGGAACTGCAAGGTATACTTGGAGGATCTGAAGAAGAAGCGAAGTGAGACTTCCACTTCAGGTATATATGTTATAGAAGTCAATCTATCTATGTCTACATCATGGGTATTAGATACTGGATGTGCTTCTCACATTTGTACTGATGTGCAGGCGCTGAGAAATAGCAGAGCATTGGCAAAGGGCGAGGTGGACCTACGAGTAGGCAATGGAGCACGGGTTGCTGCTATTGCTGTAGGAACTTATCAGCTATCTCTGCCCTCTGGGCTTGTACTAGATTTAGATGATTGTTGTTATGTGCCTGCTCTTACTAAGAACATAGTTTCAGTTTCTTGTTTAGACAAGAAAGGATACTCTTTTATAATAAAAGACAAATGTTGTTCTGTATATTTAAAAGATATGTTCTATTGTAGTGCACCTCTAATAAACGGACTCTATATTCTAGACCTTGAGAGCCCTATCTATAACATTAGTACCAAGAGGTTCAAGTCAAATGACATGAACCAAACCTACCTCTGGCACTGTCGCTTAGGTCATATAAATGACAAGCGCTTATCCCAGCTCCATAAGGATGGTTTGCTGGACTCATTTGATTTAGAATCATATGAGATATGCGAGTCATGCCTACGAGGCAAGATGACCAAAACCCCCTTTAGTGGGCATAGTGAGAGAGCAACTGATTTGTTAGGACTCATACATAGTGATGTATGTGGCCCTTTCAATGTTGCTGCTAGAGGCGGTTATAGGTACTTCATCACATTTACTGATGATTTCAGTAGATACGGTTATGTGTACTTGATGACACATAAGTCTGAATCCTTTGAAAAGTTCAAAGAATTCAAGAATGAAGTACAGAACCAGCTTGGCAAGAGTATTAAGGTACTTCGATCAGATCGAGGTGGTGAATACTTAAGTCATGAGTTTCGTGACTACTTAGCTGAGTGTGGGATTTTATCTCAACTCACTCCTCCTGGAACACCACAGTGGAATGGTGTATCCGAAAGGAGGAATCGTACCTTATTAGATATGGTACGATCTATGATGAGTCACACAGATCTTCCGACATATCTATGGGGATATGCTCTAGACACGGCAGCTTTCATACTCAACCGAGTTTCATCAAAGGCTGTGATAAAGACACCATATAGGATATGGACTGGGAGAGATGCCCAGGTGTCTTTCATGAGGATTTGGGGTTGTGAGGCTTACGTACGACGTCAAGTCTCAGACAAATTAGGACCCAAATCCGACAAGTGTTATTTCATTGGATATCCCAAGGAAACTAAGGGATATTACTTCTACATTCCCAGTCAGCACAAGGTAGTTGTGGCAAAGACTGGGGTCTTTCTAGAAAGGGACTTTGTTTCTAGAAAGACTAGTGGGAGCGCGTTCGATCTTGAAGAAGTTCAAGATGCGAACAATAGCACTGATGCCTCGATGGAAATTGAACTGGAACCACAAAGTGTTGTGGATGATGTTCCACAAGGAGTTGAGGAACAACAACCGGTTCAAGTAGACATACCTCTTCGCAGGTCTGATAGGGTATGTCGTCAGCCTGAGAGATATTCATTTCTCTTGTCTGACCATGATGACGTTATGCTCATAGAGGATGAGCCTACCACCTATCAGGAAGCTGTGATGAGACCAGATTCCGATAAATGGCTAGAGGCCATGAGATCCGAAATGGAGTCCATGTACACCAACCAAGTATGGACTTTGGTTGATCCACCTGAAGGGGTAAAACCCATTGGGTGTAAGTGGGTCTTTAAGAGAAAGACTGACATGGATGGACTTATTTATAAGGGTCGCTTGGTAGCTAAAGGTTTTAAGCAAATTCATGGTATTGACTATGATGAAACCTTTTCTCCAGTAGCGATGTTTAAGTCTATTCGGATCGTGCTTGCTATTGCAGCCTACCATGACTATGAGATATGGCAGATGGATGTCAAAACTACGTTTCTGAATGGAAACCTACTCGAGGATGTGTACATGACACAACCTGAGGGTTTTGTAGATCCACAGCATACTAGTAGAGTATGCAAGCTGCATAGGTCCATTTATGGACTAAAGCAAGCTTCTCAGAGCTGGAATCTTCGATTCGATGATGCAATCAAACAGTTTGGTTTCATCAAGAACGAAGATGAACCTTGTGTCTACAAGAAGGTTGTAGGGGATATAGTTGTCTTCCTCATATTGTATGTGGATGACATACTACTCATTGGGAAGGACATCCCTATGCTTCAGTCTGTCAAGACCTGGCTAGGGAGTTGCTTCTCAATGAAGGACTTAGGTGAGGCATCCCGCATTTTAGGGATACAGATCTATAGAGATAGATCTAAGAGATTACTTGGCCTAAGTCAGAGTACATATATTGACAAGGTTTGCCATGCAGAACTCCAAGAAGGGATTTCTGCCGATGTCACATGGCGTGAGTCTTTCGAAGACTCAAAGTCCCTCTTCTAGAGAGGAGAGAGACCGCATGGATCAGATCCCTTATGCCTCAGCCATAGGATCGATCATGTACGCCATGCTATGTACTCGACCTGATGTCTCGTATGCTTTGAGCATGACGAGAAGAGACCAGTCAGATCCGTGTCACTGGATAGTGGTCAAGAATATTCTTAAGTACTTAAGAAGGACTAAAGAATATTTCTTGATATATGGAGGCAATGATGAGCTAACCGTAAAGGGTTACAGTGATGCTAGCTTCCGCACCACCGGATGACTATAGATCGCAATGGGGTTCGATTTTGCATTAATGGTGGCCACCGAAGAGTTCAAGCAGATACGAGCTGATTCTACAATGGAGTACACATCGCATCGAGGCAAAGGAGGCGCTTGGATCCGCAAGTTCATCATCGAACTTGGGGTTTCCAGCATTCTTGACCCCATTGAGCTCTATTGTGACAACAATGGAGCTATAGCACGGGCGAAGGAACCTCGCTCACACCAGCAAGCATATACTACGGCGCTTCCATCTCATTCGAGAGATTATCGATAGAGGAGATGTGAAGATTTGCAGAGTACCTACAGAGGCTAACATCGCAGATCCCTTGACCAAGGCTTTGGCACAGAGGAAGCATGATGGTCACACTAGGTCTTTAGGCCTTAGAGCCTATACTGATTGGCACTAGTGCTAGTGGGAGATTGTTAGTTAGAGCCCTAGAGCCAATCATTTGATGATTGTATGGACTCATGTATATCATATTCTTAATAAAGGCATTGGTTTTTGGTTATTATGCTTATTTGTATTAGTGTCAGATAAAATAAGTATAGTAACGTCCTTGAGTAGAACGTTCATACCTATATCAATCGATTAGTTGAATCGATAGTGAGATGATATAGGGAACACTACTCTAAATCATTCCTAGTCGAGTATTAACATTCAGGGACAATGTTAATGCAATAAGACTAGCATGTAGGTCAGCTCGATGACTTGATCTCACAAGTCATGGATATAGAGATATCAAGCTGACACATGGGTATGCATTAGAGAATGCATACTGAATGACCCGCCATGAGAAAGTATCATGGATCGTTATATGAGTATCATATACTTTCTCATGTGGCTATTAGTATGACTATTAGTCCTTAGACCTGAAGTCACCATGGATCCCTACATAAGGAGTTATGTACTTTAGTTTCGTCAAACGTCACCCGTAACTGGGTGGACTATAAAGGCGATTACTGGGTATGTAATGAATTATGCAGAGGGATGTGAGTGATGTAGATGGGATCTATCCCTCCCATATGACGGGAGCGACATCGCTATTCTTGATAGAGTGAGACCACTAAGCGCATGGCCATGCCCAAATGAGTCAACATTAGATGTTGAGCTCATTTGATCGAGTGAGTCTACTTGGAGTTCAAGATTTAGATTGATTGTAGGATGACACGGTCTATGCCTCACATTTATCAATCTAGATGTCTAGGATAGAAGGACAATGTCACATATTGTGAGGAGTCACAATTAGTAGTCACAAGGTGATGTCGGATCTCGACATTCTTGTAACTTGGGTAGTAATGATGTGTTGCTAGATACCGCTCATTACTTATGCTCCTAAATGGGTTTAGGGCATTGCCAACGTTACAAGAACCTATAGGGTCACACACTAAGGGCAAATAGATGGAGACTAGGTTCATTTGATGAACCTAAATGATTAGGTTCATATGATGAACCAAATTGGATTAAGAGTAATCCAAAGTAGGATAATTGAGTTGGACTCAAGTTGGTTCATGTGTTAAGTGAGTCTAATTTGGACTTAGACTCATTTAATTAATTTAATTCAATGAATAGAGATTCATTAAATTAAAATTGGCTTGAACCAATGGTTAGATTAGATCAACCAAGGGATAGAAGTGGTCAAGTTTGACTTGACTTAAGTAGGAAGATGAAGAGTCATGTTTTGACTTGACTTTGACTTGACCAATGCCACATCATCAAGGCCTCTTCATTTGGTCAAGTTTGACTTGACCAAATGCCACCTCATGGGAGTTACCAAGAGTTGTGACTCTTGATATTCCATGGGGGTTACAAGGTTTAATGTGGCCGGCCACTTTGAGTGTAAAAAAATGAATGTTTTATTTTTCCATTCAAGGCTAATTGATTTCATCTTCTTCCTCTTGCTCACAATTCTTCTCTCCCTCTTCTCCTTCTTGCCGAGACCTTGCTTGAGTGCTAGCACACTCTAAGGTTTCTTCTCCATCTCTTGCTTGTGTGGATACAAATAGAGAAGTGTCTACTTTGACACTTTTGAGATCCGGCGAACCAAGGACAAGCGGGATTGCGAAGGGCTTCGCTACAAAGGTATAAATGGTTTATCCTTATGTAGATCTACTGTAGATTAAAGTTTTTCAAACTTGTACTCATATTTTTGTTCGGTTTTACCTTGCACGAGATCCGTGGCTTGGGCGATTCGGGGTTTCTGCGAAGCGAAAAGCGGTTTTCGCGGCCCGAAAAACCCAACAGGCCGAATACATATGAGTATGGAATGAAGTTTAATCATCATATGAGCATATCATGTTAACAACTTCCTCATCATGAGGCACATATCATAAAACAAAAATAAGAAACATACTTTGTTTGAGTCTTAGCTTACCTATCTTCTTTATTCATGTTTGGCCGAGAGTCTAGGGGTGTGATTCTAAGTTCTAACCAAACATTCTAGCATATGAACATTAGATAAATCCCTACCATAAGATACATGTTACAAGAAACATATTGAGCATGTCAAAATTTAGGTCTTTACATTTCCTAGGTCCTTCTTTTTAGTCTTGTCTTGGCCGAAAATTTCATAAAGGTATCCTAGGTTTTTAGGCAACCAAATCTCATAAAAAGAATACACAAGCTATTGTACCACAGGTGAGGGAAACTTACATCCTTTCGCTTGTGGTTTTTCTTAAGGAAAAAGGTATCCTAAGTGCCAAGGAAGAAGAGAGCTTCTTCTTCTTGTACCTCCTTTTGCTTCTCTTGCTTGGAAGGGATAGATCTTGAAGGTTTCTTCTCTAAATTTAGTTTTCTTGGAGAGGAACTTAGCTTAGCTTTTGGAATAAGGAGAGGGAAGGGCTCTTGGTTTCGGTGGAGAATGAAGAAGGAGAAGGAAGGAGGAAGAAAAAGATTTAATCTCTTGTTTTTTCTTCTCCCAATCCAATTTATTCCTATGTCAATGAAGCATGTCTTCATTCTGTAGGACCGTAGATTCGATAGGGGGGGTGAATATCGATTCGAAAATACAGAGTATAAGCGCAGCGGAAAAGTAAAATAGACACAAATATTTTTTTACTTCGTTCGGAGCCTGTGACGACTCCTACTCGAAGGCCCATACTCCATGAGTACTTTCGTTGGGCAATTCACTAGCAGTTCGAAATAATGATTACAAAAAACAGTACAATGAATTCTAATGAAAATGAAAAGCAAATACCGACAATAAAGACAAGAAAGGAGCGTAGTGTCGGAGCTTTGTTAGCGTCGCAGAAGTGCAGAGCAGTGGAAGACTTTTTCTTTTCGTTGTTGTTCTGAAGCTCTCCTCTGACCCTTCTTTTATATGAGGCTCGGGGCGCCCTGGTGAGACGTGGCAAGTCCAACCAGCGAGCTCCACGTGGCGACGCGCGATCAGGATGAAATTTCCCTCCCGGGCGCCCGGACCCTGTTTTCTCGCAGAATCCGTCCTGCAAGACAAACGTTAGTCCGGAGGCAAATTTACCCTGCAACACAGATTGTTAGCAAAAGCAAAGTGAGTATGAATTAGCAAAAAGGAGTATGACTTAGATTCCGTCTTTCCGAGACCGGAATCTAGTCACGATCTTGACTTAGATATCCGAAATGGATCTAAGCCGGATCGACGCCTAATGTTCCCTTCCCGGGAACGCGTCCTCGCAGTCACTCCCCTCTAGTGACTTACCTCACTTACCTGCCAGACGTCCGGTCAGCCCTTCGACCCGTCTGGACTTCTTGCCAGCTATCCGGTCAGCCCGTCGACCTAGTTGGACTTCTCGCCAAGCGTCCGGTCAGCCCGTCGACCCGCTTGGACTTCTCGCCAGCTATCCGGTCAGCCCGTCGACCTAGCTGGACTTCGTGCCAGACATCCGGTCAGCCCGTCGACCTGTCTGGACTTCTCCTGCACACTCGATCAGAGTGTTAGATCAACAATAGACTAACTTAACCTGATTTGTCATTCATCAAAACCTGGGTTAAATCGTTAGTGCTAACCGCACCAACAATCTCCCCCTTTTTGATGGAATGACAACCTGGTTAAGTTAGTGAAAACATATGCAAGAAAAAAACAAGCATTTAAAGGGTTTTTAAGTTAGTTTGTATTTTCAATTCTGGTTTAGCTAACTTAACCACTTAACCCTCCCCCTTTGGCATTCATCAAAAATAAGCATGAATTAAGTAATTATAGACTTCAGACAAAGTAAAAAAATGTCAAGTTAATCTGGGGGAGTTTAAAGCATAGAATATTTTTCTTTAAATCTTTGAAAAGAAACTAAGTCTTGAAAGATAGCTGATTTATAACTCTGTAATTTTGAAAGATAGCTAATTTTTTAAGGTCAAAGTTAAAAATTCAAGTTTTCAAACATAAATGCATAAGTTCTAAATTTCAAGATCAAGTTTTAAATTTTCAAAACAAGTTTCAACTTTGAAACGCTTTTCAAACATAAGTTTTCAAAAACCAAAATTCCAAAACTAAGTTTGAAAATTTTATTTTTCCAAAAACTGATTTATTTTTCAACACTAAGTTTGTAAACGATTTAATTTAAAACTTAAGTTTTGATAATGATTTAAGTTTGAAAAATCTAACTTTCATAATTTTCAACACTGAGTTTTTGCAAATCAAATTTCAGTTTGCAAATATTGATTTTGAACTTTACTTTCAGTTTTCAAAGACTAAGTAAAAAGGATAAAAAGTTTGTGATTTAAAACAAACAATTTTGAGTTGATTTAAAAAAAATTTCACAATTTTAAGCAAGTTGATTTTGAAGATTGATTTTTAAACTTTGATTTTCAAAATTAAGGAAAATGATTTTGAGAAACTTAGTTTGTAAACTTAAGTTTTGAAAAATCTAATTTCCACAATTTTCAAAACAAAGTTAAATCTAATTTTCAAAATCAATTTTTAATAAAAAGTAAAACCCAATTCTTAAAAACAACTTAGTTTTATAAGAGTTAGTTTTCAAAAGTAGGTTTAAGAAATTTTTAAGAAAACATTTTTCAAACAAAATTTAAAATATTTTATATAAAGGGAAATTTTTAATTAATTCCTCCCCCTGAACCTGACATAAAATTTGAAAATATTTGCTAAAAATATTCAAAGTAGATATTTTTTTTTCATTTTTTATTTTTTATTTTTTAAATTGAGGTAGAATTTTTTAGAGAGATTTTAAAGAGAAGATTAAAAAATAGCACTTAAGGAGATAATTAAAAAGTAAACTTTCCCCTGAATTTGATACTCCTTTAATTTATTAATCCTCCTTATTTATTACTCCCCCTTAATATAATGCTAAGGTTTGAGTGTGTTAAATTTCAAGCCCTAACACATGTATCTACCTAAGTGTTCTAAGGGATTTGGTAACACTTATATTATTTACATATTTTCTCTGTATCCTTGATATAATTGTTTATTTGAGTTTGATTAATCAATAATTAATATTAGATTCAGGTGGTTGAGCTTCAGTTTAAGGTTTAATAAGATAAATTTTATTAAATCAAAAACAGTTGGTCATTATCAATAATTTATTGATTAAGTTTTACTTGATTTAATGATTTAATATTTAATAAAATAATTTAAATTGATTGAGTTGTCAATGAAAGTGTTAGTTATAATTTTTTTTTTATTTACTTCCTTTTAAGTGGGATTAATTTAGTTTGAGATTAGCATGAAATTAAAATTATTAGACACAGTTAAGTAAGGTTTAATTCAAGTCAATTTTAGTTCTCAAATGACGTTAAACTTAAACAGTTAAGTTCTACTTATTAATTACATAAATAAGTTTAAAGTTAAAGTTAAAGTTAATGGAATTTAAGTTTTTAAGTTAGGTGTCTACGTTTTAAATGGATTTAAAAGAATTATTATTTTCTTTTTTTATTTTTAAGGGATTTCTAACAGGATTTCTAAAATAGTGTTTAAAAGGATTTTAAAATAATTTTTATAATTATTTAATGGCAATTAACATACGTTGAATTCAGTTTTGATTTAAGATTTAAATTAATATTAATGATTAATTTAGGTTTAAGTTTTAAGTTTAAGTTAAATTTTTAAATTTTAATTGTAATTCCAATATTGAGTTTTAATTTAAGTTTTAATATTCAGTTAGGTTAAATTAAGTTTAAAAATGTTAAAAAAGGTTTAAAATCTAAATAATACTTTTTAAAGTTTAGGAATAATTTTTTTTAATTTACAATGGTTTAAAAGAAGTTTTAAATAATTTGTAAAAGATTTTTAAAAGAGTTTTTAAAAGAATTTTTTTTTTTTAAAAAGATTTTTTTTTTTTAAGGATTCTTAAAATAATTTTTAAAATAGTTTTATTTTAAATTTTAAAAGAATAATTTTTTAAATAGTTTTTAAAAGGATTTTCAAAGTTAAAATGCTTTTTAAAAGAGTTTTTAAAATAATTTTTAAAATGTTAAAATTTTTAAAAGAATTTTTTAAAGTTTTTTTTTTTAAAGTGATTTTTAAAAGAGTTTTTAAAATGTTAAAATAAGTTTTAAAACAATTTTTTAAAGTTTTTATTTTAAAATGATTTTTAAAAGAGTTTTTTTTAAAAAAAATAATTTTTAAAATTTTAAAATAAATTTTTAAAAGAATTTTTTAAAGTTTTTAAAATGATTTTTAAAAGAATTTTTAAAATAGTTTTTAAAGAATTTTTAAAATAGTTTTTAAAGAATTTTTAAAATAGTTTTTAAAATAGTTTTTAAAGAATTTTTAAAATAGTTTTTAAAGAATTTTTTAAAATAGTTTTTAAAATTGTTTTTAAAGAATTTTTAAAATAGTTTTTAAAGATTTTTAAAATAGTTTTTAAAATAGTTTTTAAAGAATTTTTAAAATAGTTTTTTAAAGATTTTTTGAAATAGTTTTTAAAGAATTTTTAAAATAGTTTTTAAAGAATTTTTAAAATAGTTTTTAAAGAATTTTTAAAATAGTTTTTAAAGAATTTTTAAAATAGTTTTTAAAGAATTTTTAAAATAGTTTTTAAAATAGTTTTTAAAGAAATTTTAAAATAGTTTTTAAAGAATTTTTAAAATAGTTTTTAAAATAGTTTTTAAAGAATTTTTAAAATAGTTTTTAAAATAGTATTTAAAGAAATTTTAAAATAGTTTTTAAAGAATTTTCAAAATAGTTTTAAAAATAGTTTTTAAAGAATTTTAAAATAGTTTTTAAAGAATTTTTAAAATAGTTTTAAAAATAGTTTTTAAAGAATTTTTAAAATAGTTTTTTAAAGAATTTTTAAAATAATTTTTTAAAGTTTTTAAAATGATTTTTAAAAGAGTTTTTTTTTAAAATAATTTTTTAAAAAAATTAGAAATAATTTTAAAATAATTTTTAAGTTTAGAATAAAATTTTTAAGTTAAATATAAAATTTTTAAAGTTATATTTAAAACTATTTTTTAAAGTTAATTTTTGTTTTAAAATAATTTTTTAAAGTTAATTTAATTTTTAAAATAATTTTTAAAGTTAATTTGATATTAAATTTTTAAAAAAATTTAATTTAGTTTTAATTGGAAATTTAATTTTTAATTAATTCAAAATTTAATTTTAATTTGAAATTCAAAATTTAATTTTAATTAATTTTAATTTAACTTGAAATTCGAAATTTTATTTTAATTTGAAATATAAAATTTAATTTTAATTTGAAATTAAATTTAAAATTTGAAATTTAATTTTAATTAATTTTAATTTAATTTGAAATTTAATTTGATCCTTATTCATCTCACCCGATCTAGATTATCAATCAGGGAATCCTATAATTTTGTGAGATGAATTAGATTTAATTACAGAGTTTGGTTTAACTTTTGTTAGATTCAGGTTTAGCTTTGGTCTCAACAAATAGGCATTCTTCGGATAAACTTCTAAGCTTGGTGAGTCACTTGGACGTCATTAGAAGTAGCCAACCTTTCGAGGTTTTCCGAATAGTCCTATCCACGGAGCTTAGTATTAAACCTTAGTCTAACTAGTTAGGATCCATTTAAGGGTAGCTTCGGTCAGTTCCACTTGGCCAAATGCACCAGATCGAAGCCATATCTTTCTAGACATGCGATGCCCAAGCTTCCCTAACGTACTATCATCCAAAAACTTCACCAGTACCATGATTCAAGTTAAACTTGGTCTCTTTTTAACTAATCCTAATTACCCTGCCGGGTTAGTTTGTTTGGGTTACCCTGTCGGGTAAGTTAGTTTTGGAGGTGCCAGCTATTCTGGAGCCTCCCCCTAAATCATTGGTCTTTAATTTAAGATTTTTGTATAATTAGAGTTGGTTTTAGTTAAGTTGTAATGTTTAATTTGTAATTTAAATTTAAGTTTTTAATTTTGAATTAATTAAATTGGTCAAATTATCTTTCTTTAAGAGAGTGTATTTAATATTTGAATGTTCTTTCAATTTCAATTTTATTGGGTTAATTGAATTATCTTTCTTTAATAGCTTATTTTTAAAGTTTAAGTTTTTATTTATTTTTAAATTTGAATTAACTAAACTGTTTGAATTATATTTTCTTAACGGCTTATCTTTTAGCTTTTTATTAATTGTTAATTTTGAAATTTCTAGATTATTTTTGTTTAATATGTTATCTTTAACATTTAATTTTAAGTTTGTTAAATTCCGTTTTGATTTTATCAAAGTGTTTGATTTTATCCTTATATTTTCTTTGCCTTTTAAATTGATATGGTTAATTGAATTTATTAGATTAGTTTTATCTTTTAATTTCTTATTAATTAACTTATCTTGGTTTTGGATAGCATTTTCTAGACTGATTTTATCTTGATTATTAAATATTTTATCAAGGTATTTATTGATTTTATCCATTTTCTCATTTTTAGTATTTAAATTCAAATTTATTTTAATGTTTGAGTTATTTATGTCTAAATGCTCACCTAATTTTAAGTTTTCTGAATTAATTAAATTATTTGAATTGATTTGGTCATTGTTCTGTTTGACCAAGTCAAGGTTGATGCCAAATTGATCAGAGTCTTGATTGACTTGATCAGAGTCTAGATTATTTTGTGATTTTGAATTTAAATCATTTAAATCTAGATTATCATGCACCATACTTGGACTAATTTCATACTTATCATCATGCTGATTATTTAAGCTACTATTAGTAGGGGTATTTTGGTAAATATTACTCACCTTGAGTGCAACCCCTAATTCAGTAGGCTTCTCCATTGGATTTGACTCGAGCCCATATTTGACATTAACTTGATCTTCTAGCTCCATCGGCGTCTCGTGAAGCTTGATCAACTGGGTCCACAACTCATATGCATTCTTGTACTTTTCTAATCTGCATAAAATATTGTTAGGTAAAACATTACAAATAATGTTACTTACCTTTTTGTTCAGTTCCGAGTTTTGAGAAGGTTTCCTCAAAATTAACATATAATCGATGTCTACGCTTCCTAAGAAGCATTCCATTAATCGTTCCAGTAGTTGAAGTCTTCATGATCGTATGGTGGTGGTTCGCAGGGGTTCCGTCCTTCTAGAAGAGTCATAATTTCTTGCACACAAAGAAACAAACAAAAGATCCCAAGTCTTGGATTAGCAGTGCTGAAAGAAAATAATATTTCACTATTTTCGAAAAAAAAAACTAATAAAATATTATTAAAATATTAATAAAAAATATTATTTCAAATTTTTGAAAATGTAATATCTTGTCAATACTAAGCAATGGTGAAGAGATGGCGATGTAATTTTCAAAAATAATTTTGGAGGGAAAAAAACGAAAGGTGTAAGGTTTTATTTTAAAGACAAACGATATCTAATATTTCTTTCAAAAAGTCCCCCCTTTGCCTGACTGGTGGTTGCACCAAATCAGAGCGGTACCTGCTCTGATACCACTTGTAGGACCGTAGATTCGATAGAGGGGGGGGGGTGAATATCGATTCGAAAATACAGAGTATAAGCGTAGCGGAAAAGTAAAATAGACACAAATGTTTTTTTACTTCGTTCGGAGCCTGTGACGACTCCTACTCGAAGGCCCGTACTCCGTGAGTACTTTCGTTGGGCAATTCACTAGCAGTTCGAAATAATGATTACAAAAAACAGTACAATGAATTCTAATGAAAATGAAAAGCAAATACCGACAATAAAGACAAGAAAGGAGCGTAGTGTCGGAGCTTTGTTAGCGTCGCAGAAGTGCAGAGCAGTGGAAGACTTTTCTTTTCGTTGTTGTTCTGAAGCTCTCCTCTGACCCTTCTTTTATATGAGGCTCGGGGCGCCCTGGATGCCTTCCGGGCGCCCTGGTGAGACGTGGCAAGTCCAACCAGCGAGCTCCACGTGGCGACGCGCGATCAGGATGAAATTTCCCTCCCGGGCGCCCGGATCCCTTCCGGGCGCCCGGATTCCTTCCGGGCGCCCGGACCCTGTTTTCTCGCAGAATCCGTCCTGCAAGACAAATGTTAGTCCGGAGGCAAATTTACCCTGCAACACAGATTGTTAGCAAAAGCAAAGTGAGTATGAATTAGCAAAAAGGAGTATGACTTAGATTCCGTCTTTCCGAGACCGGAATCTAGTCACGATCTTGACTTAGATATCCGAAATGGATCTAAGCCGGATCGACGCCTAATGTTCCCTTCCCGGGAACGCGTCCTCGCAGTCACTCCCCTCCAGTGACTTACCTCACTTACCTGCCAGACGTCCGGTCAGCCCTTCGACCCGTCTGGACTTCTTGCCAGCTATCCGGTCAGCCCGTCGACCTAGTTGGACTTCTCGCCAAGCGTCCGGTCAGCCCGTCGACCCGCTTGGACTTCTCGCCAGCTATCCGGTTAGCTCGTCGACCTAGCTGGACTTCGTGCCAGACATCCGGTCAGCCCGTCGACCTGTCTGGACTTCTCCTGCACACTCGATCAGAGTGTTAGATCAACAATAGACTAACTTAACCTGATTTGTCATTCATCAAAACCTGGGTTAAATCGTTAGTGTTAACCGCACCAACACATTCATTCCCTCAACTCCTCTTTTCCCTCACTCCTTTAATTCCCACGAAAATAGAGAGAGGAAGGGAAGTAGGCAATTCATCTTTTGCTTGCTTCTTTTCTTAACCAAGAGGAAGAGAAGGTAAGCAACTTGGTTTTTCTTGCTTTTTTGCTTAGTTTTTCTTTTATTTTCTTCTCATCTTTAACTAAATTTCCATTCCTTCCTATCCATATATTATTCATTATTCTAGTGGTTATCATACATCAATTTATCTCCATTATTTATGGAAGGTTCAAGGTTCAATCCTTGACCTCACCTCTTCTTATTCTATTTTTGGTTTCTATTTTCCCTTTTCTCTTATCCTTTTTATTTCTATGCTCTAAAGAAAATAATACCCATATACTTATCTTATAATTTTGTGGGTGTTACAGTTAACCCTATAGGTAGGAACCTCTATTGGGTTCCGAAAACATGTTTAACTTGAATTTAAAATTAAACTTAGCATTTTCAGCAAGAAAGTTAAACATGTAATTTTTTTATGCGGCTTTGTCTAAGGAAGTGGTTGTTGCTCCAATAACCAAGAAGGTCTAGTACCTCGCTATGACCTGGAAGCCAAAATACTGAAATCAAATGTTTAATTAACTTTCTAGAAAAAGTATTAAAGTTAGAATTAAATAATACTTAAAAGTTTTTAAACATTTGTTTTGAAAATTTTATTTAAACTTAGAAAATGTGTCTGTTGCAAATAATGATTTAAAAGAGTTATTCAATTTGCTTTAGAAAATATATTCAAAAACTTAGAAATTTTTTAGTTAGAAAATTTTTCCATTGCAAATTAAAATATTGTCTTAAAAGTTAAAAAAAAAAATTGGTATCTATTGTGTCACACAAAATTTTGTAGAAAATTATTGTTTTACTTAGAAAGTTTTGCAAACACTTAAATTTTTGAAAAATTAACACATTTTTTTTAGAAGATTAAAGTTTGAAATTTTCTTACTTAGAAACTATTTTGCAGACCCTTAAAATTTTTTTTTTAACTTTGATTAAGAAAGTGTTTAAAATCTTCTTACTTAAGGATTCATTTAACCTTAGGCTTGTGTAGGAACCCCAATTTTTTATGTCATCAAAGGGGGAGAAGTATGTTAAGTCTAGGGGGAGGTATATACTAATTTTTTTAATTGACAAATCTTGGACTTATTTTCATATTAATTATTTTTATTGCATTTGGTTTATCCTAGCTTAACTTGGGTTGCTCACATCAAAAAGGGGGAGATTGTTGGAACTCCAAGGTATTTTGATGTGATCAAACAAGTTAAGCTAGGTCCTGTTTTGCCTAACCCTTGTGTCTAAGTGAGCTTAGGAACACAGGAATGCAACACCCACTAAGCTTTTAAGATAAATAAGAGAATGATGAATTTTGCCTTAGAAAAATAATAAGAAGTGAGTTGAAGCAAAAAGAAATAAAGTGAAATAAAAAGAAGAGGAGGTCAAGGATTGAACCTTGAACCTCTTATACTATAATAGATAGAATTAATTAGTAGAAACCAATTGGGATAGAGAGAAGATATGGATAGCAAAGGAGGGAAACTCATGATAAGGGTGAGAGTAAAAGTTAGCCAAAAGAAAACAAGAAAAGAGCAAGAGAAAGGCAATTTGCCTTCCTCCCTTCCTCTCTCTTTTCCCTCTCTTGCCGTGACCTTAAATGAAGAATTAAGGGGATTCATTCCCCCTTGTTTCATCATGAATGATGAGAATAAATTAGAAAACAAAATAAAGAAAAGAAAATAGAAAAAAAGGCTAAGGGAGAAGGAAAGCAAAAACCAAGTTTGCTACCTCTTCCCCCTTAACATAAAAGAGAATATGTAAAGGGAAAATTCTATTTTCTCTCATTTTTCTCATTCTCCCTCTCCCTCACCGAAACCTCAGTCCCCTCTCCTCCATCTTCGGCCCCAAGCCAAGGTTTTCTCCTAAGAAAGCCTATGATACAAGGAGGACTTAGCAAGGGAATCAAGGGAAGGGAACAAGAAGAAGAGGCTACTTCTTCCATCATCACACCTTAGATCCACAAGCGAAAAGGATGTAAGCTTCCCCTCACCTGTGGTACAAGGATTTTTATGTGATTTTCGTATTTTATGTGGATTAGAAAACCTAGAAAAGAATTTAAGAAAATTCGGCCAAAGAAGAGTTTTTCAAATCTAGGAAGGTTTAAACAAGTCCTCACTTCATGATATTTTTCTATGCTATGTAGGAAGGTTTTTCCTTCATGTTTTTATACCTATATGATGCTTGATCAGAGGAGTACCTAACCCTAGAATTTCAGCCAAAAATATTTTCAAAAGGTTGGAGAAATCATTGTTTAACCAAACTAGTACAAGATTTCCCCCATGAACTACTAAGGGTCTTTTATTGGTTTTCTTGCTTGAAAGTTACTTGGAACCAAAAGAAATCCACTCATATGTTTCGGCCAAGAAAAGGGCTTAGGGTTAGGAAGACCTTTAAATTTAAGTAACCATGTTTGTATGATAGAATATAGAGTTCTCTTAAAGAATTGCATGTTGAATATTGCTAGAAATTCATGAACTCTTATTTTAGATTTTCGGCCATGATAAGATGGATAGCTTAGAAAAGCTTAAACAAAATTTTAACATGCTCAAGACCTCTGTAATATTATGATATGGAAGTTGTTTGATGCTCTTATGCTTAATTAGAGTATAGAAAATTTAGTTACATGATATATGACATGTAAGATCACAAGGGTCCTAGCTTGTTTATGAACCAACTTTGTATATGATGTTCTTAGTAATTTTTACCATGAAACTTACTTAGGTTTTGTAATGACCCGCCTTCTACTACTAAGCTGTAAGGCCGATCGCTACAGTTATGTTGTGCTATACTGCGTCGAAAGCTGGGCTAATTAAAATTTTACTCTACTAAGGACGGATACAACTGATAAGAAAGGTCTAAAGACCTTCTTTGCTGGTGTACACATGCTAAGGAGGGGAAACTGAACATCCCAACTGAGCTAGGGACTAGAAACTAAACTTCCCAACTACCTACAGACCTGCCGATCGATCCACAGATCGATCGGAGCTGCGGTCGCTCTGTTCCCAACTAGATCGGTCGACAGACCGATCTAGGTGTGGCTGGATCGGTCGGCAGACCGATCCAGGTATGTCTGGATCGGTCGGCTGACCGATCCAGGCACCTGAAACTCTCCTGGAACGCTACTGTATCGTGCTGGATCGGTCGGCTGACCGATCCAGGAAGATACAGTAGCATACTGTATCTGTCTGGATCGGTCGGCTAACCGATCCAGTGGCACAGCCCAGGCCCTGATCGGTCTGGAGACCGATCAGAGTTCTGATTTCGCCCGGGAACTCTGATTTCAGCACTTCGGCGTGCCAAAACTTCACACAACAATTCTAACATGGCTAAGAAACACTCTAACAATGGCAACTAACATTCTCACATCATAAGAGAAGGGTTCTAAGCATAATAGAGTGCATAGCTAACTAATTCATAGTGATTGACAACTAGAGTGCAAATAACAAAATACTGTAAAGTTCTGATGCTTAAATAAAACTTGCTAAAATCCCTTAGAATCTTTTATTCCAGTTCCTGCCACACACATCTTGATCTGCATTGACCTCCAGCCTCCACTGCTAGTCCATTTTCCTTTTACCTGTATCTGCAGTATAAGGAAAATAGTATCTGTAAGCTAAAAAGCTTAGTAAGAAACCATCTACCTCACTAAAATATGCATACGATGCAAATATGATTTTAAATCATGCTGTTTGAAAGGGTATGCTGAGTATACTGAATAAACTAAACATGGCATGACATATAAGCATACAATCATGGCATACCTAAAGCTGAACATAAAGTCATCATGCATATTCACAAGGAAAAAGTAAGCTAATACTAAGAACTGAGCTACTGCTAGAACTGTACTGAATTCACGAACTAATTTCTGAAAGGTTGAAAACCATATACATATAGTAAGTGAAAATACTAAACATGCTGCTGAGGGGCCCGGCAACTGTACGTGCTATGCGCGCATCTCTAACTAGACCCGGGGTTGCAAGTCCCGAATTTAGTAGAGCTACTAGGTTATCTAAACCTAGGGACCGACTATGGGAGCCTAGCCCAATGGATATCTAATCCAGTACAGTGCCAACTGAAAAGTAAAATACTGAGTATAGCTAAACTGTTCTAAATTGCTGTTTCTAGGTTATCTGAACCTAGAGCTAGGTGGTCTGAACCTAGAGGCGACTGTGGGAGCCCACCCATTTGACCGTAGTCCCATATAAGCTAGAATAAAACTAATTTGCTGTTTTAAATGCTTCTAGTGCATTTAATAAATTAATTAAGCTGTCTAGTACTAAGTTAGACCTTTAATCGAGCACCTAGGATGCCCTAACTCTTCTCTGTTAGTTAGAGCCCTAGAGCCAATCATTTGATGATTGTATGGACTCATTGTATCATATTCTTGTATATTAATAAAGGCATTTGTTTGGTTATTATACTTATTTGTATTAGTGTCAAATAGACTAAGTATAATAGCGTCCTTGAGTAGAAGGTTCATACCTATATCAATCGATTAGTTGAATCGATAGTGAGATGATATAGGGAACACTACTCTAAATCATTCCTAGTCGAGTATTAACATTCAGGGACAATGTTAATGCAATAAGACTAGCATGTAGGTCAGCTCGATGACTTGATCTCACAAGTCATGGATATAGAGATATCATGCTGACACATGGGTATACATTGGAGAATGTATACTGAATGACCCGCCATGAGAAAGTATCATGGATCGTTATATGAGTGTCATATACTTTCTCATGTGGCTATTAGTATGACTATTAGTCCTTAGACCTGAAGTCACCATGGATCCCTACATAAGGAGTTATGTACTTTAGTTTCGTCAAACGTCACCCGTAACAAGGTGGACTATAAAGGCGATTACTGGGTATGTAACGAATTATGCAGAGGGATGTGAGTGATGTAGATGGGATCTATCCCTCCCATATGACGGGAGCGACATCGCTATTCTTGATAGAGTGAGACCACGAAGTGCATGGCCATGCCCAAATGAGTCAACATTAGATGTTGAGCTCATTTGATCGAGTGAGTCTACTTGGAGTTCAAGATTTAGATTGATTAGAGGATGACACGGTCTATGCCTCACATTAATCAATCTAGATGTCTAGGATAGAAGGACACTTGTCACATATTGTGAGGAGTCACAATTAGTAGTCACAAGGTGATGTTGGATCTCAACATTCTTGTAACTTGGGTAGCAATGATGTATTGCTAGATGCCGCTCATTGCTTATGTTTCTAAAGGAGTTTAGAAACATTGCCAACGTTACAAGAACCTATTGTGTCACACACAAAGAACAAGTGGATGGAGATTAGGTTCATATGATGAACCAATTGGATTAGGTTCATGTGATGAACCAAATTGGATTAAGAGTAATCCAAATTGGGCTAATTGAGTTAGACTCAAGTTGATTCATGTGTTCAATGAGTCTAATTTGGATTATGACTAATTGAATCAATTTAATTAAATGAATTAGATTCATTATATTAAGTTGGCTTGAATCAAATGGTTAGATTAGATCAACCATGAGAGAGATTTGATCAAGTTTGACTTGATTTGAGAAGGAAGATCAAAGGTCAATTTTGAATTGACCATTTGCCACCTCATTTGTGAGTTGGCATAAGGTGGACCATTGATGATGCTCCACATCATCATGGTTGCACATGTGTGTGACACCTCATGGAGGTTACAAATCCCCTCTTTAATGACCACATTAAATGGGAAGGGGGTTACACACACATGAAGGAGAGTGAATGCAATTCATTCTCATTCATTCCATCTTCTTCCTCCTTAGCTCTCTCTTGCTTTCTCCTCTCTTTTGGTCGTGGGTTCCATGAAGGGAGAGAAGGTGGTTGAGTTGTATTCCAAGAGAAGAAAGAAAGGGTGAAGGTCACAAAAGAGGAGACTACTTCTTGAGTGTAAGAGTTTCCTTTCTTCTTTCTTTTTCCCTCCATTTAAATCCTATCCGAGAGCTCTAGAAAGTGCTAGCACACTTGGGGCTCTCTTCTCCATCCTTTGAGTGTGAGAGACACTCCTTGTTCGTGTGGATATCACTAGAGAAGTATCTACCTTGATACTTTGGAGATCCGACAAGTACCTTGGACGAGCGGGATTTTGCAAGGGCACGCATCGAAGGTAAAATGGTTTTTCCTTTGTAGATCTACTGTAGATCGTAGTATAAAACTCGTATTTGTGTTTTCGAAATTTTTCCTTGCACGGATCTACGGCTTTGGGTGATTCAGGGTTTCCGCGACGCGAAAAGCGGTTTTCGCGGCCCGAAAATCCCAACATTCTCCCTATTAGGGAGACCACCTCTAGGCACCCGACAACGTCTAACCTCCTATCTAAAGAGGTAAAACGTGTCCGGCCCCTCTAGAGGTGCTCAACTAAATCCCTAATCTGCGAAGAGAGTTAAATACACCCTAGATATCGATAAAAATCTACATACACCCTAACTAAAGCATAAAAACTCAAACGGAAGCTATTATACTGCAGGTGAGGGGTTTCTTACCTCCTGTTCATAATTTCTTACGATTCTAATCGCTAGAGTTCCGGTGGAGATGATCTTCTCGACGATCCGCTCGCGTCTACGTGCTCTTCTCGCGAAGGGGAACGTCCTCGTATCGAAGATCTCGCCGGAAGAAGTTCCCTTGGCCCTTGGGGCTTGGTGTGCCGTGCGTGAGGAAGAGGAGAAGAAGGGAGAGGCGGCGGTGGTGTTGGGTCTCGGTGGAAAAGGATGTTGCCGAACCAAGTTCTCAAAATAAACCAACCCCAACTTAACCTTCCTATTTATACTAAGTAATTAATTCGGCCAAACCAATTATAAATATAATTGATTCCCTCTCCTTTCAGTACGGCCCTGCTGGGTTCACCGGTTACTAAGGCTAACTAAAGGTTTAGCGGACCCGAGAGATCCCGGGTTCGATTCCCGCTTAAACCACTTTACTTTTCTATTCATTTTTGCTACTCCCGATACTCGGAAAATTCCGAAAAAATATCTAAAAATTCCAGAAAATCCTAGAATAATTCTAATGCAAGTTTGAGAATTTTCGGGCGTTACAATCCCCCATACCTTATAAAAAGTTCATCCTCGAACTTAGAACAATTCTGGGTACTTCTGTCTCCCAAGTTGCCTCTTCTGCTGTGTGACTATGCCAAATGACTTTGACTATGGTACTTCCTTGTTCCGCAATTTCTTAACTGCTCGGTCTATTATCTGAATAGGCCGACTATCATAGCTGAGGTCTTCGCGGATCTGTACCGACTGGGGCTCAATCACCTGGGTGGCATCTGGGGTATGCTTCTTCAGCATAGATACATGAAATACGTTGTGGACAGCTGACATTTCCTGGGGTAGCTCTAGCTCATATGCTACCTTGCCCACTCTTCTGCTGATAAGGTATG
Organism: Zingiber officinale; assembly: GCF_018446385.1. Lineage (NCBI taxonomy): Eukaryota > Viridiplantae > Streptophyta > Magnoliopsida > Zingiberales > Zingiberaceae > Zingiber > Zingiber officinale. Next base: position 74,576,026 of record NC_055987.1, on the reverse strand, counting down.
GTCCCACATATCTGGGACTTAGCTTGCCCTTCTTCCCAAAATGCATTACTCCCTTCATGGGAGCTACTCTGAGGAACACCGAATCCCCAACTGAAAACTCTAAGGGTCTGCGCCGTGTATCAGCATAGCTCTCTATCCTCTGGCGGATCTGCTGTATGGCTGTTGTGGTATCTGCTACTAGATCTGTCTGAAGCTCTAGTTCTTTCTGTTCACCACCCTCATACCAGCAGATTGGAGATCTACACCTCCGCCCATAGAGAGCCTCGTAAGGTGCCATACCGATAGTGGCCTGATAGCTGTTGTTGTATGCAAATTCTGCTAAGCTCAGATATTTGCACCAACTTCCTTTGAAGTCTAGGGCACACGCTCAGAGCATATCTTCGAGTACTTGATTTACTCGCTCTGTCTGACCATCTGTCTGCGGATGGAATGCTGTGCTGAACTTTAACTTCATGCCCAATGCTGACTGTACACACTCCCAGAAGTGTGATGTAAACCTACTGTCTCTGTCTGAAATAATGGTACGTGGGACTCCATGAAGTCTGACGATCTCCTGGAGATACAACTGAGCTAGCTTCTCCATGGAGTAGAATATCTTGATAGCTAAAAAGTGGGCTGATTTAATCAACCTGTCAACTATTACCCAGATGGCATCAAAACCATTCGTGGTTCTGGGTAGTCCCACTATGAAGTCCATAGAGATATCCTCCCACTTCCATTCTGGAATCTGTATAGGCTGCAGAACTCCTCCTGGTCGCTGATGTTCTGCCTTGACCCTCTGACAGGTGAGGCAGATGCTAACATATCTGGCGATGTCTCGCTTCATCCCGGGCCACCAAAAACGTTTCTTCAGGTCTTGATACATTTTGGTGGATCCTGGATGCATTGCATAGGGAGTCCTGTGAGCCTCATCTAAAATCTGTCTCCATAGCTCCTCCTGATCTGGAACACAGAGTCTGTCACCAAAATACAACACCCCGCTATCGGACACTCTGAATTCTCTACTTTCTGATTCTGTTAGCCCTTGCTTGATTTTCTGTATTTCAGGGTCCTGCTCCTGAGCTGACTGAATATCACCAAGAAAGGTAGACTCTAAGTCATAGTAGAGAGCTGTCCCACTATAAGCTCGAGACCGAAATCTATGATCTCCTTCTGTAGGGGCGGTGACATGGCTGCGATAGATAATAAGGTAGCACTGGACTTTCTGCTGAGTGTGTTTGCTACCTTATTGGCTTTTCCGGGATGGTAGAGGATATCAATATCATAGTCTTTGACCAGCTCTAGCCATCTGCGCTGTCGCATATTCAGATCCTTCTGAGTGAAGAAGTACTTCAGACTCTGATGATCTATATATACTCTACACTGGGCTCCATACAAGTAATGTCTCCAAATCTTGAGAGCGAACACTACTGCTGCAAGCTCAAGGTCATGAGTAGGGTAATTCTTCTCATAATCCTTGAGTTGTCTGGAGGCATAGGCAATCACCTTTCCGTCTTGCATCAGCACTGCTCCTAATCCCAATTTAGAGGCATCACTGTAAATGTCGAAGCTATCTGTATTTCCTGGTAAGGCTAAGATAGGAGCACTGGTCAATCTCCTTTTGAGCTCGCTGAAGCTGTTCTCACAGTCCTCTGTCCATTGAAATTTTCTGTTCTTTCTGGTGAGAGCTGTCAGTGGGGAGGCTATCCTGGAGAAGTCCTCTACAAACTTTCTGTAATAACCTGCTAATCCCAGAAAGCTTTTGATTTCACTGGCATTCTTCGGTCTTTTCCAGTTACTTACTGCTTCTATTTTGCTGGGGTCTACCATGACACCATCCTTTGAGATGATGTGACCCAGGAAGGACACCTGATCAAGCCAGAATTCACATTTCGTGAACTTGGCATATAGCTGATTCTGCTGAAGTGTCTGTAGTACTGTCTTCAGGTGCTCTGCATGTTCTTCCTGAGTTCCTGAGTAGATAAGGATGTCATCGATGAACACGATAACAAACTTATCTAAGTACTCTCTGAATACTCTGTTCATGAGATCCATGAATGTAGCTGGAGCATTTGTCATGCCAAAAGGCATGACTACGAACTCATAATGTCCGTATCTAGTCCTGAATGCTGTCTTCGGTATATCACCTTCCTTGATTCTGACTTGGTGATATCCTGATCTGAGGTCAATCTTAGAGAACACTGCTGCTCCCTTTAACTGGTCGAACAGGTCATCTATCCTGGGAAGAGGATACCTGTTCTTGATCGTGACCTGATTCAGTGCTTTGTAGTCTATGCATAGCCGCATGCTTCCATCCTTCTTCTTCGCGAACAGTACAGGCGCTCCCCATGGTGAGTGACTAGGGCGTATGAAGCCCTTGTCAAGTAGCTCCTGTAGTTGCTCATGAAGTTCCTTCAGCTCGGCTGGAGCCATGCGGTAAGGCGCTTTGGAAATAGGATTGGTGCCGGGGAAGAGCTCTATCTCAAATTCAATCTCCCTGACTGGTGCTAGGCCTGGTAACTCTTCAGGAAAGACTGCTGGGTAGTCACATACAACTCGGACCTCTGCTAGCTGTTGGTCCTGTCCTGGCTGGTATTGACTACATGTGCTAGGTACCCCGTACATCCTGAATCCATCACCTTCTTTGCCTTCATAGCTGAGAGAAATTTTCTGGCTTTTCTCTTTGGTTCTCCGATGTACTCGAACTGTGCTTCTGCTTCGGGTTGGAACACGACTTTCTGTTTACGGCACTCTATGGAAGCACCGTATCTGATTAGGAAATCCATTCCAAGGATGACGTCGTAGTCAGTCTTTTCTAGCAGGATCAGATCACAAAAGAGTTCCCTGTCTGCTATAATGACTGGCACTGCCCTGAGCCAGTGCGTGGACGCCATTACTTCTCCCGAAGGTAGTGTCGTCAGAAACTGACCACTGAGTACCTCTGGAGCTATTGCTGACTTTGCGGTGAACGCCCTAGCTATATAAGAATGGGTTGCCCCAGTATCAAATAGAACAGTTGCTACTTGCTGAAAAATGCTAAGCTGACCTGTAACAACTGTCGAGGCATTGGCTACGTCCTCTCTGGTGAGTGAGTAGATCCTCGCATTCGCCATAGCTGGAGGGGCTTCTATTCTGCCCTGGCTGATAAGTGGACCTTCTAGAGCGGCCTGCATCTGATATAACTGAGCTGGCTGGCCTGCATACTGAATCTGCTGTGGCTGAGGAAGACCGGTCTTGTTCGGGCACTGCTTGGCCATGTGCCCTTCTTGTCCACATTCAAAGCATCCTCGTGTGCCCTTGCGACAAATCCCTGGGTGGAATTTCCCACAAGTAGCACACTTTGGATAACTAGGTCGCTTGCTAGATGGTCCTCCTTTTGGGTCACTCCCTGATTTGCACTTGCTGTTGGAGTTCCCTTTCCAGTTAGAGTTGTGGCCTTGCTGTTTTTGAGTGTGAGAGTTTCCTTGGCCTTTGGACTCTGAGGAGGCTTGCTTTTGCTGCTTTATGTTGTTCTGGTAATGCTCCGTGGTCAAGGCACTGCTCACTAGCTCCTCTGTGGTTTGTGGCCTATGTATGCCATCAACCACGTTCACTGCTATCTTTGGCCTCAGCATCTTGAGCATCAACCGGATTCGTTCCTTCTCTGTGCTGACTAGCTCTGGGCACAGACGAGCCAACCTGTTGTTCGCTCTCCGCAAGTATACGGAAATGTCGCAAGTAATATAAAAGATTATCGTATCCATAGGGACTGGAATAAGAAATAGAAATGTCTCAATGCGAATTAGCTAAACAACTATCCAATCGTTTCAAAAGCAAAGTAAAGGTAAACAAATCTAATCTTAAAGATCAACAAACAAGAGTTTAGTGTTTTGGGTTATGATAAAGGGAGATTCTAGGAGTTTCGGTTTCTTTGTAAGATTTCTTGAATGTTAATGGTTCACCAATTCTTATCCCTCAATTGCCAAACATGTAGAAAGTTGTCGGTTCCCTCTTGCAATAGACAACCGGCTAAGGACTGAGAAATGTATCTAAATAGGATTAATTAGACATGAACCTACGTTGTCCTTACACAGAAGCGCACCTATTACTATGCCTTCATCGGATATCAACATAGAAGCCCACAACTTATTAATCTATCAAGATACAAGAAGCTAATCATAAAATCCATCCTACTCTCTTGAATGTTCCTATTTCCTCTTCAAGATTATCTCTCATACGTCCTTACACGGGCTTGCACCTGTCACGTGGATCCCTCGGATGATCAAGTGAGAGTTTATCTTTACAAAGTCCATAAGAAATCCAAACAATTAATCAAGAATGAGAATTAAGCACAAATCACCATTAATCATTCAAGATCTAATTGATACAAGCAAGATAATGTCATTGAAACAAGAAAATGGCAAATTCATAAGAGATTACATCAATCCATCATACAAATACTCCCTTAATCCTAGAATACAAGATCTACTCCATGAATCGAGGAAGAATACCCAAAGAAATAGAGATTACAAGCATTTCTTGAATCCCCAATCCAAGAAAACAAGAAGAGGGGGAAAGAGAAAACTTATCTATGAAGAAGCCTTGTCTTCGGATCCAATCCTCGCTCCGGAGTCGAAATCATCGAGATCTCCCTTAGAATCGCCCAGAAATCCTCCCAAGAATGGGAGGAAACCACCAAATTTTGCCTTCTCCCAAAGGGGGAGAGATCCCCTTTCAATTCATGAAGAAGGGTTTAAATAGAGGAGGGAATCGGCCACACGGTCCGTGACACGGCTTGTGTGATTCACACGACCATGTCCGATTCCCTCTCGCCAAAGTGCAGTGTGTGACTCCACACGCCATAACTCTTCTCTCTGGAAATGCTACACGGCCGTGTGGTGCACACGGCCACAGCCTGCTTGGTCTCTGCAAACCTCACACGGCCGTGTAGATCCACACGGCCATGCAAGGCTTCTGCTCTGGTTGGCTTCAAATCTTGACACGGTCGTGCGAGATTCACACGGCCATGTCATCTTCCTCTTCTGTTGGTGCCAAACTCCACACGGCCCGAGCTCCATACCAGTGCAGGGCCGTGTGAGGTACACGGCCCGGTGCTTTCTCCCTTTGTTTCCTCCAATGCATGCCTAAAGATGTAGATTCTTCACCAAATCGACTCCTTTGTACAGAAAATGCACAAAAAGCAGATCTCCGAACCAAAAGAGTAAATATGCTAAAAGGAAAGCTGGAAGTATAAAAATGCATAGATCAAGGATGCTCAAAATATGTAAATGTGCGTAAAAACATGCATAAAAGAGTATATAATCTACGCACATCACACCCCCAGACTTAAACCTTTGCTTGTCCTCAAGCAAAATGCTGCAGTCTAAATTCATATGTTCTACAACACATTCATAAAACCCAGTGCACTTTCCTAACTCCTTTTATATTGATGGGTGGGAGTAATTTGTCTATTACTTCCACTTTTGCTGGATCTACCACAATACCACGCTCTGAAATTTTATGCCCCAAAACTATTCCTTCCTTAACCATAAAATGACATTTTTCCCAGTTCAACACTAGGTTTGTATCTTCACACCTTTTTAGAACAGTAGAAAGATTTGACAAACAAGAATCAAAGTCATTCCCATAAACTGAGAAGTCATCCATGAAAACCTCCATAATTTTCTCTATTAAATCTGAAAAAACTGCCATCATGCACCTCTGAAAAGTGGCTGGAGCATTACAAAGCCCAAATGGCATCCGACGATAGGCAAAAGTACCATAAGGACAAGTAAAAGTAGTCTTCTCCTGGTCTTGAGGATGAATCGGAATTTGAAAAAAATCCAGAATATCCGTCCAAGTAACAAAAATAAGAATGTTTAGCCAATCTTTCAAGCATTTCATCAATAAATGTTAAAGGGAAATGATCCTTCCTTGTTTCTTTATTCAACTTCCGATAATCAATGCACATTCGCCACCCCGTCACTGTTCGTGGTGAAATAAGCTTATCTTCTTTATTATTGATAACAGTCATCCCTCCTTTTTTTGGAACCACGTGGACTGGACTCACCCATGCACTATCCGAAATTGGGTAAATAATCCCCGCATCAAGTGTTTAATCACTTCCTTCTTTACTACCTCTTTTAAATTTGGATTTAGTCTCCTTTGATGCTCAATTGAGTTCTTGTGCCCCTCTTCAAGTAAAATTCTATGCATACAGAGAGATGGACTAATCCCTTTTATATCATCTATTGTATATCCAATGGCCTTTCTATGCAACCTTAACTCATCCAACAGTCTCTTTGTTTCAAACTCATTTAACTGAGCATTAATTATAACTGGATAAGTAGAATTTGGCCCAAGAAATTCATACTTAAGATTTGGGGGTAATGGTTTAAGTTCAAGTTGAGGTGATACTATTTCTGGAAAAACTGGCTCTTGTTCTATCAACATAGTCTCCTCCTCAGCCAAGCTTTCTTCTAACAACTCTTCATTGTCTAAAGATAGATCTTCCTCCTTATGATCACCAAGACATACCCCCTTTTCTGTTGAAAATGCTTTTTCGCCAAACATTTTTGATAATGATGCACAACACCAAGGAAATAATGTTTGGAAATCACTTTGATTCAAGATAAGCCCTTTTTCAACATCATCCTTTCCTCTAATGATATCCATTGTCAAGAATGAACTATCTTGCTCTGCCCAATCATTGGAATTTTGCGTGATTCTGCCAACTATCTCAAAAGTTTCTTCTAGACTTTTGTTCAAAAATGATCCTCCAGATGCTAAATCCAGTTGATTCTTATTTGAGAAAGAAAGCCCAACATAGAACAGATGCATAATTAACCATTTCTCAATTCCATGATGTGGACATAACTGCAAAAGAGAAGAATATCTTTCCCAGGCTTGGTACAATTTTTCTCCATCCAATTGCTTAAAATTTAAAATTTGACTTCTCAAATAAGTAGTTTTCCTTGAAGGGAAATATTGGTCAAGGAATTTTTGCTCTAACTCATCCCATGTTCTGATACTTTGTGACTTTAGAGAATTGTACCATCTTTTTGCAGCACCCTTCAGACTAAAAGGAAAAACAAGCAGCTGAATAATATCAGATGAAACTTCTTCATATTTCAAAGTACAACAATATCTATAAAACTCCATCAAATGGGAATAAGGATTTTCAATCTCCAATCCTCCAAACTGAGTTTTCTGAACCATGGAAATAAAAGATGGTTTGAGTATAAAATTTCTTGCTTGTATGTTAGGGTAAACAATTGCTCCCATTTGTTTTGCAGACTTCGAAGCTCCATAATCTCCTAGTGACTTGCACACCATGTTTAGATATTCTTGTTCTTCGATTCGCCTTTGCAGAATTCTTCTTTTATGGAAATTTCTATCAATCTCAGGGTCAAAAGGAAAGAATTCCCCTACAAAGTTAGATCTTCGCATACACAAGAACAAGATAGCAGATGGCAATTCGACACAAAAAGAAAAATAGAAGGATCAAAAATGCAGAATTGAATTTGTACAAAAAGAATTAACAAGAAGTGAAAGTTATACAAGAGAGTAAAAACAGAAATCTACTGATTAGTTACAACTATGCAATATGAAAGGAAAACAAATGTTATGTTTAGTCTAACTCAATTGATAATTCCTAACGTTATAGCGCAGTCCCCGGTAACGGCGCCAAAAACTTGTTCGCTCTCCGCAAGTATACGGAAATGTCGCAAGTAATATAAAAGATTATCGTATCCACAGGGACTGGAATAAGCACTAGAAATGTCTCAATGCGAATTAGCTAAACAACTATCCAATCGTTTCAAAAGCAAAGTAAAGGTAAACAAATCTAATCTTAAAGATCAACAAACAAGAGTTTAGTGTTTTGGGTTATGATAAAGGGAGATTCTAGGAGTTTCGGTTTCTTTGTAAGATTTCTTGAATGTAAATGGTTCACCAATTCTTATCCCTCAATTGCCAAACATGTAGAAAGTTGTCGGTTCCCTCTTGCAATAGACAACCGGCTAAGGACTGAGAAATGTATCTAAATAGGATTAATTAGACATGAACCTACGTTGTCCTTACACAGAAGCGCACCTATTACTATGCCTTCCTCGGATATCAACATAGAAGCCCACAACTTATTAATCTATCAAGATACAAGAAGCTAATCATAAAATCCATCCTACTCTCTTGAATGTTCCTATTTCCTCTTCAAGATTATCTCTCAAACATCCTTACACCTGTCACGTGGATCCCTCGGATGATCAAGTGAGAGTTTATCTTTACAAAGTCCATAAGAAATCCAAACAATTAATCAAGAATGAGAATTAAGCACAAATCACCATTAATCATTCAAGATCTAATTGATACAAGCAAGATAATGTCATTGAAACAAGAAAATGGCAAATCCATAAGAGATTACATCAATCCATCATACAAATACTCCCTTAATCCTAGAATACAAGATCTACTCCATGAATCGAGGAAGAATACCCAAAGAAATAGAGATTACAAGCATTTCTTGAATCCCCAATCTAAGAAAACAAGAAGAGGGGGAAAGAGAAAACTTATCTACGAAGAAGCCTTGTCTTCGGATCCAATCCTCGCTCCGGAGTCGAAATCATCGAGATCTCCCTTAGAATTGCCCAGAAATCCTCCCAAGAATGGGAGGAAACCACCAAATCTTGCCTTCTCCCAAAGGGGGAGAGATCCCCTTTCAATTCATGAAGAAGGGTTTAAATAGAGGAGGGAATCGGGCGCCACACGGTCCCGTGACACGGCCGTGTGTGATTCACACGGCCATGTCCAGTTCCCTCTCTGCCAAAGCTGCACGGCCGTGTGACTCCACACGGCCATAACCCTTCTGCTCTCTGGAAATGCTACACGGCCGTGTGGTGCACACGGCCACAGCCTTCTTGGTCTCTGCAAACCTCACACGGCCGTGTAGATCCACACGGCCATGTAAGGCTTCTACTCTGGTTGGCTTCAAATCTTGACACGGCCGTGCGAAATGTTAGGATCCTTTGTACGCGGCTAGAGAGGGGGGTGTGAATAGCCGACCCCAATTTCTCGTTTTTCTTCCTACAATTCGTTAGCGCAGCGGAAAAACAAACAAGGAAACGAAAACAAGAAGATCAAACCTCAACGCGTCGATGTAACGAGGTTCGGAGATTAGGGCTCCTACTCCTCGGCATGTCCGTAAGGTGGACGAGTCCAGTCAATCCGTCGGTGGATGAGTCCCCGGAGAACCGGCTAATACAATATACTCCTTGTGGGTGGAGAAACCTCGCCACAATATTCTTGCAACAGCAAGAAAGGAATACAACAAGAAATACAAGAAGACAAGAACAATGAATGTAAAAACACAGGTTTTCTTGCCTCCTCGCCGACTGGATTTCGTTGAAGCAGCAGCTCCTCAGAACACCTACAACAGCAGGATATCCCAGTCGAGAAGCTCACGCGAAGCTTGCGAAGAAGAGCTCAACAAAGCTCAAGCACCAGAACAGCAGCTCTGTAGCAGAAGAGAAGAGGAAGAAGCAGCCCTGTAGAAGCCCTCAGCCCCTTTATACCTGCGAAGAAGAAACAGCGAAGAAACTAGCCGTTGCGTCGCAACGGCTAGAACTCTGATCGGTCTGCAGACCGATCAGGGAAGAGGTGGATCGTCTCTGATCGGTCTGTGGACCGATCAGAGAGGAGGTGGATCGGTTCACAGACCGATCCCCTTCCTTTCCCCTTCTCGCGATGCTCTCGATCGGTCCACGCCGATCGATATGGCCCGATCGATGCCGTGGATCGATCGGCACCGCTTTTTCGCCTCTGTTAGCGCGATGGTCACGGACGATCGATGGCAAGAAACTTCGATGTCGATCGGTCACCATACCGATCGAGCAAACAGGTATCCGGATCGGTCGGTGGCCGATCCGAGCTATTTTGCCCAAACCAAGTCCCAAGACTTCAAACCAATATCTGGTCAACCTTGACCTATTGGTACTTCATCCCTAGCATCCGGTCACTCCTTGACCTGCTACTCCCTCCCCAAGTGTCCGGTCAATCCTTTGACCTACTTGGACTTTCCAACACAAGTCCGATCATCCCGATCCATCTGGATTTTCCTTGCAGCTTCACTCACGGGACTTTCACCTGCCTCACCAGGATTTCCACACCGCCTAACATCCCAGGTTAGGACTTTCTCCTGGCTTCACTCACCAGGACTTTCCCACTGCCTGGCTTCACTCACCAGGACTTTCCACACTGCCTAACATCCCAGTTAGGACTTTCTCATTCACCTAGCTTCACTCACTAGGATTTTCACCTGGCTTCACTCACCAGGATTTTCCCGAATGCCTGGCTTCACTCACCAGGACTTTCACCTTCACCTAGCTTCACTCACTAGGATTTTTCCCCGTGCCAAACTCCCTGTTTGGACTTTTCCGTGCCAAGTCTCCATACTTGGACTTTTCCCGTGCCAAGTCTCCATACTTGGACTTTTCGCGTGCCAAGCTCCCTGCTTGGACTTTTCCGTGCCAAGTCTCCATACTTGGACTTTTCCAGTGCCAAGCTCCCTGCTTGGACTTTTCCGTGCCAAGTCTTCATACTTGGACTTTTCCCGAATCAGGTCAACCAGGTCAACCTTGACCTACGGTTGCACCAATAATCTCCCAAACATCTATTCTTGTCCCACATCAAGAATAGAACTCTCTCACGAGTGTCAAACATCAACATGCAACACAACTAGGTCAACCTTGACCTAAGGTTGCACCGACAATCTTCCCAAGTCAAACATCAAAATACAACTCGAGTCACGTCAACTCGAGTCGGGTCAACCAGGTCAACCTTGACCTAAGGTTGCACCAACAATCTCCCCCTTTTTGATGTTTGACAAAACCATAATCAAGTTAGGTTTTCAATCATCTTCCAATGTCCAATGTTCTTTCCTTGAACATTCTCTGGACATTCTCCCCTTAGGTTAACCCGATAACCTAACTTGGGGTCTCCAATAATTCTCCCCCTTTTTGACACACATCAAAAAGAATTCCAATGTTCTTCCTTGACATTCTTTCCCTAGCTTAGGTTAAACCGATAACCTAACTTGGGTTCTCCAATAATTCTCCAATGAACACTCTCCCCTTTTTGACACACATCAAAAAGAAAAAGGAGAGTATCAAGGTCAAGAGTTTCTTCCTAATAAAAGTCCCATACCTTTCATTGAAACTCTTAATTTCCCCCTTGATACTAAACTCAACAATCAATTTAGTGATAATCCCATATCACTAATCCTCAAAAGTCTTAAGGAGTACAAACTCCCCCTAAAAGTCAACTTCTCTTGACAATTAGGTAAAACTCCCCCTAAAAGTCAACTCCCCCTTGACCATTGCACCAACAATGTCTTTGAGAGTTCCAAACCTTTAGAAATCCACAAAACCCAACTTCCAGCTGAAATTTCAGACCAACAGCTGAAATCAGAAACTGGCACGCTCTGATCGGTCCCCAGACCGATCAGAAACCCCATGGATCGGTCCCCAGACCGATCAGGCCTTCACCAGATCGCACCCGTGCTACTGGAACCTACTGGATCGGTCTGCAGACCGATCCATGCTTCACTGGATCGGTCCGCAGACCGATCAGGACTTACCTGGATCGGTCCCCAGACCGATCCAGACTCTGATAGGCAGATTTCTGAAATTTCCTTCCCGAAATTCAGAAACTCCTAGAAAATTCCAGAAAATTCGAAAAAATGTGAAATTTTGAGGATACATTCCTCATAACATACACTATCATGGAAAAATAGTTTTCTATGAGAATAACTTCCATTTTCAAATCTTGATACAAAATTCAAAAACTTTGAAATAGTTCAAAGTTAAGTCAACTTTGTATCACAATGTTCAATGATGAATGCTATCACTAGGAAAGCTTCATCAAGGTTTTTCAAAACAATTTTGAAATGATTTCAAACCCTTTAATTTGGGACCACAATCTTAGGGCTATATGCACATGACTTGTACACAAGCTTTCCCTATGATCCCAATTTTCTTGAATTAGGCTCATCTAGGTACAAAAACTATGCACCTTGATCCTAACTCATGATCCTAATATCTCACACACATCTAAAGTGTATCAAACACATCCAAGTCAATTTTGATGTGAGATATGGGTTTAGGTATCTTAGACTAAGGTCTCATGCATTTTCTAAACACAAATTTGATCTCAATATCAAAGTGTGTTTTTCATCCTTAAATCAATTCAATTGATTACTAATGCAAGAGATGATGACATGGCATAAAATGGTATCATAAATGAAAACATGTGCCAATGTCATGATGTCATGGCATAAAGTTTGAAACGAAACTAACACATGACATATAGATAACCTAAGCATTATCATGACATTTCAAATGATAATAAAATAAATATGATGTCATGGCATGGCATATGGCAACCAATCATGGCAAGTTAGCACAAATAACATACCTAAATCCCTATCTAAGTATCCTTAGCCTTAGCTAACTTAAAATCTAACCCTAGATTGCCCATATATCCCTAAGAGAAAACTAAAATCCCAATTATAGTATTTCTCTAGGTTTTCCTCAAATTGTGCCACTTAAGATTAAAAATGATATTTCCACCATTAGGCACATTTAGCTCTTCAAAGGAGTAAATGATAATTCCATTTCATTTTCAAAAGTTCTCAAAACCTTGAAAATGCTCCTTGAGTGTCAATTTCCTCAAAGTTGGGTTAACTACCCTTCTAATTGGAGTTGACACTCTCTAACCCATTTATGGGGTAGAGAAGATGCTCCTAGGAACCCAATACCTATTAGAGCTCATTGGGTTCACTAAATATTCACTAGGGATAACTTCTCTAGCAACCCTCCTAATGACCTTCTTAGGCTTTGAAGCCTTGGTCATTTGGGTCTCATCAAGGTCAACTATAGGGGTGACTCCCCTTGTAACCTTGGTAATGGTCTTCCTAGCCCTAGGTTTTGTTCCATAATCAAATGGAACATTGTGGTAAGTGGGCTTGACCATTTGGGACTTAGGTTTGTGACCCAAACCTTTCTTGTCCTTGGACTTGGGTTTTTGACTCTTAAACCATAGAGATGACTTCTCCATGTTTTTAAGAGCCTTTTCTAAATTATCAAGTCTTGACCTCAAGACTTGATTTTCCCTCTCCAATACCTCAAGTTTTAATTTGTCATTTTCTCTTGAGATATTCCTAGGCATGTGTCTAGTCTTCTTGGGATTTCTACCTAGGTTTTCCTTAACTTTAGAAGCGTTAATCCTAGGGTTGGTATTTCTAGTGTTATCCTTACCTAGGCTAACATGTTTAGCTCCTAAGCACATGTATTGGTTCCTAAAGTTAACATGCTTATCATTATTAACAATTGCAACAAAACTACTAGCATGAGTTTTATTAGTATTGCAAAAATGAACCTTAGAGGTTACCTTAGAGTTCGCCTTAGCTCCCCCTATCGATGTGCTCGGTCTCTTGCCCTTGTGAGGTTGCCTCCCCCTCGGACAATGGCTCCTATAGTGTCCCCTTTGCTTGCATTGGAAGCACACGATGTGCTCCTTGCCCTTGCGTTTCGGGACTCCGGCTTCCTTGACCCTTGGCGCCGGTGGAGTCTTTCTTACCCTCTTTGGACACTTACTCTTGTAATGTCCATGTTCCCTACACTCAAAGCACATAATGTGTAATTTAATTGAGCTTAAATTGCTTGAGTTACCTAGGGTCGAAGGTGGATGCGAGCTCTCTTCTTCATCCCTTTCGGAGGTAGAAGCTTCTTCTTCTTGCTCCGAACTTGAAGAAGAACTCTCCTCCTCTTCGTCCTTAGATGTTGAGTAACCCTCAACTTCTAATTCCTCTCCTCCATGATGTGAGCTACTTGATGACTCACTTGTCTCCTCTTCATGGCTTGAAGTGGAGCTCTCCTCATGGTACTTGGCCAAGTTATCCCATAATTCCTTGGCATTGTTGTAACCTATCTTACACAAGATGTTAGTAGGCAATGAAAATTCAATTATTCTCGTTACCTCTTCGTTGATTTCGGATTTGTGAATTTGTTCTTTCGTCCACTCCTTCTCAAGAGGCTTTCCTTCCTTATCCACCGGAGGAGTAAAACCTTCTTGTACACAAAACCAATTCATTATGTTAGTCATAAGAAAGTACTTCATCCTTACCTTCCAATACGCGAAGTCGCCGCATTCGTAGAAGGGTGGAATGGTGACGTCTTCTCCATAGAGATCCATCTCTAGCCCGTGCTCCCCCGGGTGTTGATCCGATGAAGAGTGACCTCGCTCTGATACCACTTGTTAGGATCCTTTGTACGCGGCTAGAGAGGGGGGTGTGAATAGCCGACCCCAATTTCTCGTTTTTCTTCCTACAATTCGTTAGCGCAGCGGAAAAACAAACATGGAAACGAAAACAAGAAGATCAAACCTCAACGCGTCGATGTAACGAGGTTCGGAGATTAGGGCTCCTACTCCTCGGCGTGTCCGTAAGGTGGACGAGTCCAGTCAATCCGTCGGTGGATGAGTCCCCGGAGAACCGGCTAATACAATATACTCCTTGTGGGTGGAGAAACCTTGCCACAATATTCTTGCAACAGCAAGAAAGGAATACAACAAGAAATACAAGAAGACAAGAACAATGAATGTAAAAACACAGGTTTTCTTGCCTCCTCGCCGACTGGATTTCGTTGAAGCAGCAGCTCCTCAGAACACCTACAACAGCAGGATATCCCAGTCGAGAAGCTCACGCGAAGCTTGCGAAGAAGAGCTCAACAAAGCTCAAGCACCAGAACAGCAGCTCTGTAGCAGAAGAGAAGAGGAAGAAGAAGCCCTGTAGAAGCCCTCAGCCCCTTTATACCTGCGAAGAAGAAACAGCGAAGAAACTAGCCGTTGCGTCGCAACGGCTAGAACTCTGATCGGTCTGCAGACCGATCAGGGAAGAGGTGGATCGTCTCTGATCGGTCTGTGGACCGATCAGAGAGGAGGTGGATCGGTTCACAGACCGATCCCCTTCCTTTCCCCTTCTCGCGATGCTCGTCTCTGATCGGTCCACAGACCGATCAGGACATGGCCTGATCGGTCTGTGGATCGATCAGCCTGCCTTTCTTTTCGCCTCTGTTCGCTTGCTGATCGGTCACCAGACCGACTGTTCGGTATCTGATCGGTCACCAGACCGATCAGAGCAAACAAGGTATCACTGGATCGGTCTGGTGACCGATCCAGAGCTTGGTTTTTGCCCAAACCAAGTCCCAAGACTTCCAAACCAATATCCGGTCAACCTTGACCTATTGGTACTTCATCCCTAGCATCTGGTCACTCCCTTGACCTGCTAGAACTCCCTGCCAAGTGTCCGGTCAATCCCTTTGACCTACTTGGACTTTCCAACACCAGAAGTCCGATCATCCCTGATCCATCTGGATTTTCCCTTGCCTGGCTTCACTCACCAGGACTTTCACCTGGCTCCACTCACCAGGATTTCCACACTGCCTAACATCCCAGTTAGGACTTTCTCACTGCCTGGCTTCACTCACCAGGACTTTCCCACTGCCTGGCTTCACTCACCAGGACTTTCCACACTGCCTAACATCCCAGTTAGGACTTTTTCATTCACCTAGCTTCACTCACTAGGATTTTCACCTGGCTTCACTCACCAGGATTTCCCGAATGCCTGGCTTCACTCACCAGGACTTTCACCTTCACCTAGCTTCACTCACTAGGATTTTTCCCCGTGCCAAACTCCCTGTTTGGACTTTCCCCATGCCAAGTCTCCATACTTGGACTTTTCCAGTGCCAAGTCTCCGTACTTGGACTTTTTGCGTGCCAAGCTCCCTGCTTGGACTTTTCCGTGCCAAGTCTCCATACTTGGACTTTTCCAGTGCCAAGCTCCCTGCTTGGACTTTTCCGTGCCAAGTCTTCATACTTGGACTTTTCCCGAATCAGGTCAACCAGGTCAACCTTGACCTACGGTTGCACCAATAATCTCCCAAACATCTATTCTTGTCCCACATCAAGAATAGAACTCTCTCACGAGTGTCAAACATCAACATGCAACACAACTAGGTCAACCTTGACCTAAGGTTGCACCGACAATCTTCCCAAGTCAAACATCAAAATACAACTCGAGTCACGTCAACTCGAGTCGGGTCAACCAGGTCAACCTTGACCTAAGGTTGCACCAACACGAGATTCACACGGCCATGTCATCTTCCTCTTCTGTTGGTGCTAAACTCCACACAGCCCGAGCTCCATACCAGTGCAGGGCCGTGTGAGGTACACGGCCCGGTGCTTTCTCCCTTTGTTTCCTCCAATGCATGCCTAAAGATGTAGATTCTTCACCAAATCGACTCCTGTGTACAGAAAATGCACAAAAAGCAGATATCCGAACCAAAAGAGTAAATATGCTAAAAGGAAAGCTGGAAGTATAAAAATGCATAGATCAAGCATGCTCAAAATATGTAAATGTGCGTAAAAACATGCATAAAATGTTGGATCGAGACCACGCTAGAGGGGGGGTGAATAGCGTTCGTGGCTATTTCTTTCGATTCGTAAAACAAACGAGTAAAAGCGCAACGGAATAAAGAAATAACAAACACAGAGAGACAGGAAGATTTACTTCGTTCGGAGCCTAAGGCGACTCCTACTCGAAGGCCCGCGATCCTTGATCGCTTTCCGTGGGCAACAACTATAAGCACGATAAAACTATTACAGATTAACTATAATTTAAAGCAGTAAACAGATTATACCGACAACAAAAGACTAAATCGAAGCTCCGGGTTGTCGGGGTGTCGTTGCAGCACTTTCTGGATCGAGTCGTTAGCAGCTTGTCGCAGGGAGATTACTTAGATTCTTGTGTGTCCTTGAAGCTGCACCTTGACCCTTCTTTTATATGATGTTCCGGGCGCCTGGAGTGTGACGTGGCCAGCCCACCAGGATGCTGCATGTGTCAACTTCGCGCAGGGGATAAACTTTGGTCCCAGGCGCCCGGACAGCCTTTTTCCAGCAGGTTCCTCACCTGCAAACAAAGGTTAGTCCGAGCAAAATCCCTGCAAGACAGTGTTAGAATAAGACAAAACATCATAAAGAAGAATTGATAGTCTTGGACTGTCCGAGTCTGACTTAGGATTTCCAACCGGAAATCCTAGGTCGACCCGACGCCCTCTCGAGGAGAGTTTACATTTTGCCAGTCGATCCTCCGGATCGACTGGACTTTGCTCAGCACTCGATGCTTCTGGACTTTCTGCTGGACATCCGCTTCCCGGCTAGTCCAGACTTTCACCTGGTTCGCGACACCAGGACTTTCCACCTAGGGTTACCACCCCCTAGGACTTTTGCCTGAAGCCATCGACCTGCCAAGACTTTCCGCATTGGGTTACCACCCCCTATGACCTAGGGTTACCACCCCCTAGGGTTTTTCCCTTTGCCTAACCGTAGCTAGGACTTTCCTGAAATACTCATTCAACCATGTTAGATTACAACAACCCTTAACTTTGAATCCTTTGCCATTATCAAAACTCAGGTTCGATCGTCGGATGCTTCCTGCACCAACAATCTCCCCCTTTTTGATTATGGCAACCCAAATTCAAAGTTAAGTGAAAAAACAAACGCATAAGTATATTAAGCAAGCTTAAGTATCTAAATTCAAATGAACGCCTAACTTAAGCTAACACTTAATCTTTTTGTGAAGCTCCCCCTTAATACAGGGTTTCCTTTTTCTTTTGAATTTCTCTACTTTGAATTTCTCTACTCTCCCCCTTTGCCATATATCAAAAATGAGCTAGTTTTAAAAAACTTAATTTTCAAGATAGAATTAAAAAACATTTTATCTTAGTCAAGGAAAGTGAAGGAGAATACCTTAGAATTTATTTTGTTTGAATAGACATAGGAAAACATGAGCTCTTTTTTGAGTCTATAGAGTCTATAGAAAAACATTGGTTTCCAAAATTTTCATAGAAATTTTTTTTTCAAAATACAGGTTTCAACTTCAGAGATTTTCAAATAAATTTGCAAGGAAAAATAATTTTTAAAGCTTTAACAACTTAATGAATTTTCAAAAGGGTTTTAAAAAAATTTTCAAAGAAGAAAATATTTGAAAGTTAAGTTTGGAGAAAATTTTGATAAAACTGTTTAAGGAATGTTTTCGAGATAAATTTCAGGAATACTTAAGGCAAAGGAGAGGAGATAACCTTAATTTAGTTTTAGTAAGGTTTCAGTGTTCTAAAGTCCAAGCATGAGTCAAGATTTAGTTTTGATCAGGTATCAGAGCCCTTAAGTACAAACATGCTTAAACTTTAATATTGCCTCCACCAACTGTCTAACCATTTAGCTACTTGCTGATTGCCGAGGGAAACAGTGTTCACCTGGTTAGTCATGTCAAGTCAATTGATCCAGTTAGATTTGACTAAGGCTGGAAGACTTGATTTGATTACTGTTAATTATGTATTTAATGCCCAGACTCATATTGATGCACAGAAATAAGCATTCTTGAGTCCAGGCTGTACCCTATGCATCTCACACCGTTCTATGTTTTACAAACACAATCAAGGTAAACCTAGGTGTTTGTGAGATGCTCTGGCTTAATTCTAGGGGAACATGATGTCTAGGGGAAATCCTAAACTAAACCCAACTTTTGAAAGTTTATTAAAATTGCAGTTTTGAAAAACTGTTTTTCCTAGAATTTATAAAAGAATGTGACTAAAGGACTAATTTATTAGGTTAAGGTATAGTTAATCAAGCCTGAAGTGAAACTGTCCATTAGACTAAAAAGTCGATATAGATACAAGAGTCATAATAGAGCTGCTACAAGCTGTACTAGAGTCATAATAGAGCAACAGTAGGAACTACTGAGATGATGAGGGAGGTGGTCCGGAACCCAGCGACCGGAGTAGTGTCAGGATCTCAGTGTGACGAGCTCGGTCGTCCTCTCGTAGATCTCGACGCAAGTCGGAGAGCTCCTGTCGTACGTCTCGTCGTAAGTCAGAGACCTCCTGTCGAACCTCTCGTCGAAGATCAGAGACTTCTCGTCACATGGACTGATGAAACTCGGAGTTCTCGTGCTGGAGACTCGATCAGCGAGAGTGCGGGGAGCTGGGTGTGGTGCTCGAGGAGGTGGTGGGGCAGGAGCAGCCTCCTCAGGAAATAGTGCCAACATGAACTCATCATGCTCTGCCTCCTCCGCCTGCTGGTGCTGTGCCCCCCTACGCCAGGACATGGTACCCTCATCGTCTATATGGATATTCGCTAGGGAAAAGTTCCTAGCTCCTATGATGTCAAACTCGGTCATGTAGCGGATGTCACCTGTGGTGACGTCAATGTGTAATGAGGCCATGTAAGCTGTCAGAATATGACAATAAGGCATATGTACTCGTCTGCTGGTCACGAATCCAGCTGCATAAATGATAGTGGAAAAGATGTGAAGACTGATGTCTATATCTAACCTCTGACACAGGGCATAGAGCAGGAAGGAGTGAAATGGACGCATCACCGCAATGTCGTGAGTGGTAAGCGGTAGAATACAAAGTACTAGAACCCTATAAAGGGCGTAGTCCTGAATTCTAAGGTTAAGTGACCTAAATTGGGTCTCAGTGGGATCACGCTGGTCCTCAAAGAAGGACGAATAGATCGTATCAAGGGTAATATGTGAGTAGGGATCTCCAAAAGGTAGCTCCCTAAGAGGGTAGCATAAAAAGGTGCATGGTGACTCTCGTAACCCTAGAAACTCACGAATGGTGGTGGGAGATAATGTGATATCCGTGCTAGCTGCCCTAGTGGTATAGGTGTAGTCGTCTACTTTCACTAGGTTGTTGTAAAATTCGGCACATAGACTTATGTTTACTGCGCTAGCGCACTCAACTAGGTTTCGCAGCCTATAGTGGTTTATAGTCTCGGAGACTGGAATGCAGGAGAGTAAAAAGAACGATCTGTCTATACATTTGGTTCTAATGGCCATGTAATTTGTTGACATAAACTTAATCCTAAGTTCTTCGGTGGGAAACCTAGGGTCAATGCTAGGGGTAGAGGGCCCAGCACCAGATTTAGTACGCTTCCTAAATATCAAACTAACATTACACTAAGAAAATATTATAAGAAAGAAAGTTTAGGAGGGGATAAAAATTTTACCGAGGAGCCATTGTAATAAATTTTAGAACTGACGACCTCGGTTGAGTTGTGACTCGGGATCAACCGCGAAAAATTTTAATTTTCAAAATCTTCGCAAATAAGCTAAGAAGCTGAGGAAGATTTGAGTGCAAGGGTAGGGGGCGCCTGCTGCCCCCTATATATAAGGGGTTCCGGGCGCCCAGACGTGTTCCGGGCGCCCGGGGTCGTGTGAGGCGGGGCGCCCGGGATCGCTGCGGGCGCCCGGGGTCTAAATACCGGGGGCGCCTGGCCCCGGTTTTTGACCGTGGTATTATTATTAAGCTTTAATTTTTAATTTAATCTTAATGCAAGTATGATTAAAGATGCTTAAATAAAATTGATTCTTAACCATCTTTAATTGAGAATTAATTCAAATTTTGAAATTGAGTTAGAATTAATTTGGAAAAAATAATTTTGAAATTCATTTTGAAAAATTTTGAAATTCATTTTGAAAAATTTTGAAATTCATTTTGAAAAGATTTTTAAGTAATTTTGAGCTTAATTTTGAAAAAGATTTAAATAATTTTGAAATTGATTTTTGAAAAGATTTTTAGATAATTTTGAAATTGATTTTTGAAAAGATTAAATAATTTTGAAATTGATTTTTGAAAAGATTAAATAATTTTGAAATTCATTTTGAAAAGATTTTTAAGTAATTTTGAAATTGATTTTGAAAAAGATTTAAATAATTTTGAAATTGACTTTGAAAAGATTTTTAAATAATTTTGAAATTGATTTTGAACAGATTTTTAAATAATTTTGAAATTGATTTTGAACAGATTTTTAAATAATTTTGAAATTGATTTTGAGAAGTTTTTTAAATAATTTTGAAATTGATTTTGAACAGATTTTTAAATAATTTTGAAATTAATTTTGAGAAGTTTTTTAAATAATTTTGAAATTGATTTTGAACAGATTTTTAAATAATTTTGAAATTAATTTTGAGAAGTTTTTTAAATAATTTTGAAATTGATTTTTGAAAAGATTTTGAAAAGATTTTTAAATAATTTTGAACTTCATTTGAAATTGATTTTAAAGTAATTTTGAAATTCATTTGAAATTGAGTTTAAAGTAATTTTGAAATTCATTTGAAATTGATTTTTCAAATAAATTTTTAAAAGAATTTTGAGTTATGAATCAGTTTGATTTTAATTACTTAGTCATCTCACCCGATCTAAATTTTCAATCAGGGAATCCTATAATTGTTGTGAGATGAATTGAGGTTCAATTTAAGGGTTTTGTTTAGTCTTGTGTTAGATTCAGATTTAGCTTTGGATTCAACAAGTAAGCATTCTTTGGATAAACTTCTGGGCTATGGTGAGTCACAAGGAGCTCATTAAAGTAACCATGCCTTCGAGGTCTTCCAAATAGTCCTACCCATTGAACTTAATACTAAAACTTGGTCTAACTAGTTAGGATCCATTTAAGGGTAGCTTCGGTCAGTTCCACTTGGCCAAATGCACCAGGTCGAAGCCATATCTTCCTAGACATGCGATGCCCAAGTTTCCCTAACGTACTATCATCCAAAAACTTCACCAGTACTGTGGTTCAAGTTAAACTTATCCCTTTTTAATCTAACCTTAAATACCCTGCCAGGTAATCCATTCTTGTTTTACCCATTCCGGGTAAATTAGGTTCAGTTACCCTGTCGGGTAGTTCAGTTGGAGGTGCCAGCTAGTTTGGACCCTCCTTCTATTTTTCATTTATAATTTTGATTTGTTTAATTTTGAATTTCGAATTTTAATTTTTGATTTTTAATTTAATTTTGAATTTTGAGTTTCATTTTTGAATTTATAATTTAATTTCAAATTTTGAGTTTCATTTTTGAATTTATAATTTAATTTTGAATTTTGAGTTTCATTTTTGAATTTATAATCTAATTTCGAATTTTGAGTTTCATTTTTGAATTTCAAATTTTGAATTTAATTTTTGAATTTATAATTTAATTTCGAATTTTGAATTTAATTTTTGAATTTATAATTTAATTTCGAATTTTGAATTTAATTTTTGAATTTATAATTTAATTTCGAATTATCGTTTTTCTCTTTGCTCCCCCTGGATCACGACCTCGATATGGTCTATCGAGATAATGTATTTGATCCTTCGGGACCCAGTATTGACCAAGTCCAACTTGATTGATCAATTTGGACTTGGGGACCCATGCTTGGGCTGTGTTACTACTTTGTTTGTTTATTAAGGATAAGTAAGATTTATATTTACTTTTATATCCTAGCCCAGTTCTATTGTAAATGGTCCTTTGTGTCCCAAGAATCCCAAAGAAAACCGTTCTAAAGTAGTTTTTAAATCTTTAACCTGATTTTTTAGACTTGAATTTTCTTCCTCAAGTTTATGAACTTGATTTAGAAATTCAGTCTGACTCTGGTCAGGTAAGGTTTTAGTGTCAGCCACTTCTTTAAGGACAGATACTTCCTTTAGAAGTGACTTAACTTTCAGGTTTGACTTAGCTAATTTGCGCAATAAATAACTAACTAAAATGTTTAACCGGGAGATACTTACAGCGGGGTCTGGTCCTTCGGAAACGGATACGGATCCGTCGCTTTGCTCGGACTCCGCCTCGGACTCGCTTCCGGATTCGACGATTTGGTCCCGGGCCATTAATGCGAGTAGACTCGTCTATTCAAGCTCATCGTCGTCGTCCTCCGATGAAGATTCGTCCCATGTTGCCTTAAGGACCTTTTTCCTTCTTTGCTTTTTGACCTCCTTTAGGTTAGGGCAGTTGGATTTGATGTGCCCTTTTTGGTTGCAGCCGTAGCATGTAACTTCAAACTTCATCTTTGAGTTCTGTGAACCTTCCTTCGTTTTTACTACCTTTTTTAGATCTCTTTTGTTGAAGCCCTTCGTTTTGTAGAGCTTCTTTACGAGGTTTACCAGCTCAGTTGTAATTTCAATGTCTTCATCGTCTAAGTCTGGTTCAACCTCCGACTCCGGTTCCGTTCTTCGTCTTGATCTCGGTTCCCGTGTTCGACTTGTACCTGCAATCAACGCAATACCTTTCTCGGTTGGCTGTGCATTAGTCTGCTCATGAAGTTTAAATTCACAAAATAATTCGTCTAATTTTATTGAAGACAAGTCCTTGGAAACTTTGTAGGCATCTACCATTGATGCCCACAATGTGTTCCTTGGAAATGAGTTTAAAACATACCTTATGACGTCCCGATTCTCTATCTTCTGTCCGATTCCGTGAAGAGAATTGAGGATGTCTTGGATTCTCGCATGTAGAGAACTTGCCGTCTCGCCTTCCTACATCTTTAGATTATATAATTTATTAAGTAAAAAGATCTCTTTTACTTACCTTGGTGTCGTTAGTGCCTTCGTGAAGTTCGACTAGCTTTTCCCAGAGCTCCTTTGCGGAAGAGAACGGGCCGACTCTGTTGAGTTCTTCTTTGGTAAGGCCGCACTGGAGGGTGCAGGTAGCTTTGGCGTCGGCTTCCACCTTTTTGATTAGAGAGGCGTCCCACTTCTCGCAGGGGGTTGGTTTGCCGTCGTCATCGGAAGGTAGCTGAAGTCCCGTCTTAATGATCATCCATGTTTTGAACTGAATCTTCAGATACGTCTCCATTCTTCCCTTCCAATAACCGAAATCATCTCCGGAGAATAGTGGGGGACGAATAGTACTGAACCCCTCTTGTTGAGCCATTTGTAATATGCAACAAAACAAAAAAAATATATGTTCCAAGACTACGTCTTGGATTAGTAGTGCGGGAATAAAGAATAGTAATAATAACGAGCTCGAGTGGTGTTGCACCAACTTCGGGCAAAAGCCGATTCGATAAAAGAATTAGAATAAAACTTTAAGGCTAAATTCTAATTGACTCCGAAAAATATAAAATCGAAAGAAAAATTTGTTTTGAAAGGTGGTTGCACCAATTCAAAACGACCCCGCTCTGATACCAATTGTTGGATCGAGACCACGCTAGAGGGGGGGGTGAATAGCGTTCGTGGCTATTTCTTTCAATTCGTAAAACAAACGAGTAAAAGCGCAGCGGAATAAAGAAATAACAAACACAGAGAGACAGGAAGATTTACTTCGTTCGGAGCCTAAGGCGACTCCTACTCGAAGGCCCGTGATCCTTGATCGCTTTCCGTGGGCAACAACTATAAGCACGATAAAACTATTACAGATTAACTACAATTTAAAGCAGTAAACAGATTATACCGACAACAAAAGACTAAATCGAAGCTCCGGGTTGTCGGGGTGTCATTGCAGCACTTTCTGGATCGAGTCGTTAGCAGCTTGTCGCAGGGAGATTACTTAGATTCTTGTCTATCTTGAAGCTGCACCTTGACCCTTCTTTTATATGATGTTCCGGGCGCCTGGATCCCTTCCGGGCGCCTGGAGTGTGACGTGGCCAGCCAACCAGGATGCTGCACGTGTCAACTTCGCGCAGGGGATAAACTTTGGTCCCGGGCGCCCGGACCTGTTCCGGGCGCTCGGACCTCCGGGCGCTCGGATCCATCCCGGGCGCCCGGACAGCCTATTTCCAGCAGGTTCCTCACCTGCAAACAAAGGTTAGTCCGAGCAAAATCCCCTGCAAGACAGTGTTAGAATAAGACAAAACATCATAAAGAAGAATTGACAGTCTTCGGACTGTCCGAGTCTGACTTCAGATTTCCAACCGGAAATCCTAGGTCGACCCGACGCCTACTGTTCCCTCTACGGGGAGCGCGTCCTCACCTACTCCTCTCAGGAGATTTACCTATTGCCAGTCAATCCTCCAGATCGACTGGACTTTTGCTCAGCACTCGATGCTTCCGGAATTTCTGCTGGACATCCGCTTCCCGGCTAGTCCAGACTTTCACCTGGTTCGCGACACCAGGACTTTCCACCTAGGGTTACCACCCCCTAAGACTTTTGCCTGAAGCCATCGACCTGCCAAGACTTTCCGCATTGGATTACCACCCCCTATGACCTAGGGTTACCACCCCCTAGGGTTTTTCCCTTTGCCTAACCGCAGCTAGGACTTTCCTGAAATACTCATTCAACCATGTTAGATTACAACAACCCTTAACTTTGAATCCTTTGCCATTATCAAAACTCAGGTTCGATCGTCGGATGCTTCCCGCACCAACATAAAAGAGTATATAATCTACGCACATCACCTGTTGAATTTCTTCACGACTTCCTCAACTGAAAGGTTGCCCTGACGAAACTCAGTGAACTCGTCGTAGTGGCGGTTTGTAACCCGTATGTGAAAGAACTCCTCAAAGAACTCCTTCTCGAAGTCAGCCCATGACATCTGGTTCACTGGGCGCTTCGTTCTGTTTCTCTCCCACCACATGCGTGCGTCTCCTGTCAGGCAGAAGGAGACACACTTCACCTTCTCGTGTTCTGGCCAGTCCAGAAGCTCCATTGTGCTCTCCAGTGTTTTGAACCACGCTTGTGCATCCCATGGTTCACTAGTGCCTGAGAAGTTCTCTGGCTTGACCCGCTACCACTGGATCAGATAGGCTTCCTTTCTTGGCTCAGCTGCTGGGGCTGCTGGTGCTGGTGCTGATGCTGTAGGCTGAGCTGGTGGAACCTCCAAGACCACCGGAGTAGTCAAATTCGGTTCGGGGTGACTGTGGGGTACTCTGCTGATTAGCCTTTAAGGTGGCTATTTCCTGTTGCTGCTGTAACTGAGCCACTAATGCTGTAAGGTCTGGAGGAGGCACTGAACTGCCTGCCTCTTGCTGGGGCTCAGTAGCTAATGCCCTTCTAGCTGGGCGTCCCCGTGCCATTTCTAAAGACATAGAGAACATAACATAACTAATGTAATCACAGTTATATAACTACTGATGTCATATTTAAAAGCTATCACATACTAACAAGCAGTAGACATATAAACATGAACTGTAATAACAAAACAAGGAGCATAAATAAAGTAGATGTATTCTTACTTGGAAGCTGCAGGTTCAATGCTGATGTGTGTGTAGGAAGTATGGAACACTGCTTTGATACCACTCTGTAACGACCCGCCTTCTACTACTAAGCTGTAAGGCCGATCGCTACAGTTATGCTGTGCTATACTGCGCGGAAAGCTGGGCTAATTAAAATGTTACTCTACTAAGGACGGATACAACTGATAAGAAAGGTCTAAATACCTTCTTTGCTGATGTACACATGCTAAGGAGGGGAAACTGAACATTCCAACTGAGCTAGGGACTAGAAACTAAACTTCCCAACTACCTACAGACCTGCCGATCGATCCACAGATCGATCGGAGCTACGGTCGCTCTGTTCCCAACTGGATCGGTCGACAGACTGATCCAGGTGTGGCTGGATCGGTCGGCAGACCGATCCAGGTATGTCTGGATCGGTCGGTTGACCGATCCAGGCACCTGAAACTCTCCTGGAACGCAACTGTATCGTGTTGGATCGGTCGGCTGACCGATCCAGGAGGATACAGTAGCATACTGTATCTGTCTGGATCGGTCGGCTGACCGATCCAGTGGCACAGCCCAGGCCCTGATCGGTCTGGAGACCGATCAGAGTTCTGATTTCGCCCGGGAACTCTGATTTCAACACTTCGGCGTGCCAAAACTTCACACAACAATTCTAACAAGGCTAAGAAACACTCTAATAATGGCAACTAACATTCTCACATCATAAGAGAAGGGTTCTAAGCATAATAGAGTGCATAGCTAACTAATTCATAGTGATTGACAACTAGAGTGCAAATAACAAAATACTGTAAAGTTCTGATGCTTAAATAAAACTTGCTAAAATCCCTTAGAATCTTTTATTCCAGTTCCAGCCACACACATCGTGATCTGCATTGACCTCCAGCCTCCACTGCTAGTCCATTTTCCTTTTACCTGTATTTGCAGTATAAGGAAAATAGTATCTGTAAGCTAAAAAGCTTAGTAAAAAACCATCTACCTCACTAAAACATGCATACGATGCAAATATGATTTTAAATCATGCTGTTTGAAAGGGTATGCTGAGTATACTGAATAAACTAAACATGGCATGGCATATAAGCATACAATCATGGCATACCTAAAGCTGAACATAAAGTCATCATGCATATTCACAAGGAAATAGTAAGCTGATACTAAGAACTGAGCTACTGCTAGAACTGTACTGAATTCACGAACTAATTTCTGAAAGGTTGAAAACCATATACATATAGTAAGTGAAAATACTAAACATGCTGCTGAGGGGCCTGACAACTGTACGTGCTATGCGCGCATCTCTAACTAGACCCGGGGTTGCAAGTCCCGAATTTAGTAAAGCTACTAGGTTATCTAAACCTAGGGACCGACTATGGGAGCCCAACCCAATGGATATCTAATCCAGTACAGTGCCAACTGAAAAGTAAAATACTGAGTATAGCTAAACTGTTCTAAATTGCTGTTTCTAGGTTATCTGAACCTAGAGCTAGGTGGTCTGAACCTAGAGGTGACTGTGGGAGCCCACCCATTGGACCGTAGTCCCATATAAGCTAGAATAAAACTAATTTACTGTTTTAAATGCTTCTAGTGCATTTAATAAATTAATTAAGCTGTCTAGTACTGAGTTAGACCTTTAATCGAGCACCTAGGATGCCCTAACTCTTCTCCCTATTAGGGAGACCACCTCTAGGCACCCGACAACGTCTAACCTCCTATCTGAAGAGGGAAAACGTGTCCGGCCCCTCTAGAGGTGCTCAACTAAATCCCTAATCTGCGAAGAGAGTTAAATACACCCTAGATATCGATAAAAATCTACATACACCCTAACTAAAGTATAAAAACTCAAACGCAAGCTATTATACTGCAAGTGAGGGGTTTCTTACCTCCTATTCGTAATTTCTTACGATTCTAATCGCTAGAGTTCCGGTGGAGATGATCTTCTCGACGATCCGCTCGCGTCTACGTGCTCTTCTCGCGAAGGGGAACGTCCTCGTATCGAAGATCTCGCCGGAAGAAGTTCCCTTGGCCCTTGGGGCTTGGTGTGCCATGTGTGAGGAAGAGGAGAAGAAGGGAGAGGCGGCGGTGGTGTTGGGTCTCGGTGGAAAAGGATGTTGCCGAACCAAGTTCTCAAAATAAACCAACCCCAACTTAACCTTCCTATTTATACTAAGTAATTAATTCGGCCAAACCAATTATAAATATAATTGATTCCCTCTCCTTTCAGCACAGCCCTGCTGGATTCACCGGTTACTAAGGCTAACTAAAGGTTTAGTGGACCCGAGAGATCCCGGGTTCGATTCCCGCTTAAACCACTTTACTTTTCTATTCATTTTTGCTACTCCCGATACTCGGAAAATTCCGAAAAAATATCTAAAAATTCCAGAAAATCCTAGAATAATTCTAATGCAAGTTTGAGAATTTTCGGGCGTTACAGGTTTCCATGCTTTAGGCCACTTAAAACCTAGTTTAGGGATTGGTAGGTTTCGGCCATGAGGAAAAATAAAAGAAAAAGGGAAAGAAACCTAGGAAGCCTAAGACACAATTCACATGTATGTTTATTATGCTTGTCTTTATATATGCTATGAAACTTGTAAGACTTCTTATGCTTTTAGGCTATTTGAAGCAAGTTTATACACTGATGAGTCTCGGCCAAGTAGGGTTTAAAAGACCTAGAAGCCTTAGAATTGAAACCAATGGTGTTAAAAATGCTTCTTATTGAAAATATGATAATATGTTGATTGTGTCACATGCTTGTATAATTTTTCCATGACCTAAATGGACCATTGTATGTTTCGGCCATGAAGGGATAGATGCCCTAGAAACCCTAGAACAAAAATTAAATATGCTTATGTCACTCTACATGAAATATGATAAGTAGAAAACCAAAGTTCTCATGCTATATGTTATTTAGTGACCTAAATGAGGTTAGGGTAAGTTTCGGCCATACCTATTGTATGATGTCTTATTATGAATTTATACATGATGTTAGTTCAAGTTCACATGCTTGTATACTTGTTTTTAGCTCTAAGGGAATACTTGTTAAAAGTTTGGCCATGACATATGTTAAGGGCTTGAAGAACTTAGTAACTAGCTCAAACGTGCTTACTATGTTACTTGAAAAAAAATGCTATAAATATGGTTTAAGGTTTCCATGATTTCATGACATTTGAGACCTTGTTTCACATCTGATAGGGTTCGGCCACATGAGTTTAGGGACTTGGAAAACTTAGAAACCAAGTTAATCATGCTTATAATGCTTCCTATGAAATTGATGTGATGATAATTTAGGTTCCACATGCTTGGAAGTTGTTTTTACCTAAATTGAGATCTAAGGGGGTTCGGCCATGATAAGAACCCAAGGGATTAGGAAGCTTAGAACCCAAGTTAACTATGTTACCATGTTTCTTATGTTAGTATAATCACATGATACACCCTTATGCTTAAACATGTATGCTTGTGATTTATACTTTCCATGATATGCTATGTGGATAGAAATATGCATGCTTTGATGATATGTGATGTGCTTAGAATATGCATGCTTTCATGATATGCTATGTGGTTAAATTATGCATGCTTGATGATATGCTTTATGCTTAAGATATGCATGTTTTTATGAGCTATGCCTAAGTGATGCATAATATTATGATATGATGTATGCCTAAGTGATGCATATCTTTATGACATGATGTATGCCTAAGTGATGCATACTTTTTATGATATGATGTATGCCTAAGTGATGCATACTTTTATGACATAATGTATGTCTAAGTGATGCATACTTCTATGATATGCTATGAGACTAAATGATGCATTTTTATACATGCTACTTTACTTTGTAAGGCTTGTACCAAGGGTGGACTCCAAATCAGTCCCTAGGCCTTGCTGTGTGATCCAGGCTAGTAAGGGATGGGCTCCTTAGTACGCCTCTAGGTCTATGGCTGTGTGATCCTGACCTAGTTCCTAATATGATTCAAGACTTGCTACCTTGGATATACTTAGGACGCGCGCATCTATGTTATCTATGTATGGTACAAGCCGGGGCCCTGAATATGTTGATATTATGTTCAAGTATATATGTAAGAAGAAATGGTTTTAAAGATCATGAGACATACACATGTTTTTCGGATACATGTTTTCAAAATCATATTGCATATACCTTATGATCATGTTGTGATAATGCTATGATTTATGATATGCCATGATTAGATATGATTATGTTATATTTCATGCTATGCTTGATATGCCATGCTACCTTATGATGATGCTATGATATGCCATGATTAGATATGATTATGTTATGTATCATGCTATGCTTTAATACAACACAAAAGACTTCTATAAATTTAAATAGTGGTGTAGCTAAAGAAACTATTTTCTTCACTACTGATCAAATTTGGAAAGTAGTTTGTATCAATTACTTCGCTACATTTGAATTTTTTGTTGTAGTAAAATATGCTCTATTACTTCTATACGACGATGAAGTAGTACGATAATGAATACTTTGACTAAGTCAAATTATGCGGAAGTAAAATAAAATATTTACTATACCAAAATTTAAAAAATGTGAAGTCGTATACATATTTTACTTCGTCAAATAACGTAACTTATGAAGTAATATAACGATTTTACTTCGATATTTTTAAAGGTCTTGATGAAGTAATATAACTTTTTTACTTCAAAATCGGTTCGATTTTGAACCGGTTTTGAACCGGTGATAGACTTCGATAATGTGTGGTGAAGTAAAAAATTTACCCTTTTACTTCACGTGCATCTACTTCGGTAATTAATTACCTATTACTTCGGATAATATCCAAAGTCTATTAACGATTTTCACATAGTGTCTACTTATTTTTTTACTTGGTAATAATAGAGGATTTTGAGTGAAACTTCTAACAGCTAGGCCTTGTTGATTCATATTGGACTAGGGTGGTGATTAGATGCGTAAGATTAGATGGGAACAAGGACCCAAAATGTAAAATATCGGAAAATAGGCGAATATTAATAAGGGAATTTTTCGGAATATTTAGAAATTTTTCGGAGCTCGTATGGACGAGTTAACGGGGACAAAAACGGGGTCCGGAAAAGCCTGTTTTGGCTACCCCATTTAAATAAGGAAAAGTTGATTTTTCTTAATTCTTTTTTTTCTATTTTCTTTTTCCTTGTTTTTATTTGCTCTCTTCTCCTCACGCCGAACCTGTGCTTCTCCTCCCGACTCCTTCCCCCGCGTCTGCTCCCCCTCGCGGCGAATCTGCCCTAACCGCCGGCTGTAGCAGTTCCTCCCTTTATCTTCTCCTCTTCTCAGTGAAGCCGAGCCTTTCCTCCCGACGCCACCCCATGCCCTAGCCTCTCCTCCCTCACGCGAGCCACTGCCGTTCCGACGCCGAGACACCGCCGGCCACAGGAACTCCAGTCGCTTGAGACCTAGCCGGTGCCACCACAGTCCTCTTCCTCTACAGACTTGGTGTCACTCTGCCCTAGCGCCGGCCCGCCGCCGAGCCCTAGCATCTCCGCCACATCGCCGAGCCTCACACCTGTTGAACACTGCCGACGCCGCCCGATTGCTGACCGCTCGTGTCTCCTCTCTTCTTCGGCCATCTCCGCACGGACGCACCTCGGCAGAGCACCCCCTTCACTGATCTCTCTGTCAGTTTGATCGAGCCGGCACCGTGTGTTCATTTCACGTGCCCTAATCGATCATGGGAGGTAAGTTAGTTGGAATTAGGTTAATTCTTGGCAGGAATCTCCAATCTTGATCGTGATCTTCTCTTTGCTACTAATTTAGGTCACAGAATTGGTGAGGACGTGGGGCTGTGGCGTTATTTGATCAGCAACAGTAGACTTAGTCCACAGAAGTGAGAGCTGTGAATTGAAGGAAGAATTACAGCGGGTTTCTGTGTGCGGTAGATCAACAAACAATTGCTTGTTCAAATTTCAACAGCAAGCAACCTTCACTTGGATTGTGAATTAGGGTAAGGATTAAGTGTATTTGAGTTCTGTTGTAGATCATGTTCTGAATTGGAGGATTTAGTTAGACGATCATGTGTATATTGATTATGTGTATGTGTTTTTGGTTTAGGGTTTTGCCCTAAATAGTTTTAGGAATTTTGTTTAGCTAAATTGTACGATTTATCACAGGAATTTGACGTGAGACGAGTATCTCGGAGTCAGATTTGGATCATTTTATCGGAGGCGGGTACTTTTGACTTATTGTCTTTGATATGCATAGTAGTGAAATTAACAAGTTGCATTAATTATGTTCTTTATTTGTTTCGGTTAATCACTACCCGATTACCTATTACCTGCTTGATTGATTGTTTGTTTTGCATTTCGAGTCATTATGTACCTGATTACACATGCTCATAGGGGTAGTGATATAACCATGCTTCACCATGTTCAGGACCTAGGTTTGATACCTTATTTGATCAATGTACTTTGATATGATTTATTTACTATGGTGCACATCATTATATGTCCATAGACTGGTTTAGTATATTACCATGCTTAGTGTCATGCACCATTCGCATGATTGCATGCTGTGTGATAGATTGCTCCATTATTGTCGAGCACATCGCCAGTTTCATCACTGTTCGGTGCTCCGTTGTTGACGCTCATGGGTAGCGTGACGCTGCGTGGTAGCACGTCAGTTTGCTCTTCTGGTGCTCCGTTGGTCCGCTCAGGGGTAGTGTGACGCAACGTGTAGCACGTTAGAGATCCCTCCCCGTCATAGTGTACCGGGAGATGAGAGCACTGAGCTCCCCCATTTACGATTTGGGGTAGGAGTATGTATGTATTCCGACAGCATCCCGTTCTCTCGATCACTCATCAGGAGTAGTGATGCGGAGTGCACGGTCGTCACAACCCTACCCACTTGGTCCCACTTTTGTTGTGAGTTGGCTGACTGGCGTCAGGGGTGACCATGACATTGGCATCATATGCATGATGCATTTATTGGTTGTGTTTGTTTTTGCTGCATTTATATGCTGCATATTGTTTGGATACCTATGTTTGACATGCATACAGAATTTCCCTATCACTCGGACTGTTTGTCCTTATACCCAGGTCCTGGTTAATACAGTTTCTCTCCTATTTTACTTCGATTTGCATTTACCTTTATTTTATCAGGAGACTGTATACATGATTAGTGCTAGGTGTTATTTCCTTACTTTGCATATCAATTGTACCTGCTGAGTGTTGGACTCACCCCGCCTCCATTGTTGTTATATTTCAGGATGATGCTGTCAGGAGAGAGTTCTAGTTGCTGGTCCCCTGAAGACCCCGAAGACTTATGGATCTTTTGATTTTGTTTTGCTTCTTATTTGACCATGTTTACACTTAGTTTTCGTTTGATACCTGGATATTGTATGGATTGTCCTTGTTGATGGATTTTTATTCGATATGTTTTACTACATGCCTGCTTAGGTGGCAGAAGAGGTAAGTTGGTTTTATTGCCGGTTTTGAGCTTTACGAGTGTAGTGGAGTAGGAATATGTTTTGAGCTTTACGAGTGTAGTTGAGTAGGGTTGTTTTCGAGTCATCTTATTACTGCTATATTTGTCTACTATTAAACTGCGTGGTGATTGGTTTATTTACATGTTATTATTCCAGCCGCATGTGGCTGAGGTATATATAGTGATTGTAGAAAGTTTCAGATTGTCCGCCGTACAAGGGAGGTGATACCGAAATTTCTTCGGACAGGGACTCCTCCGGGGCATGACAATTTAGTGGTATCAGAGCCAGTTGGCGATACTTGTTTGATTTTCGTGTTACGAATTTCGAGATTTATCTGATATCAATTTATTGGTATCAGAGCGAGTTATGATACCTGCTTATGGTGTTCTATATTTTTGGAGTTAGCCTGAGTTTACTAGTAAACTTGGGTATTTATTTCGGAGCTACGAATTTCCATTATGTTTATGCTTCGGACTTCTATTTTGGATTTATATGGATTTCCGGTGATTTTCATGTTCGGAATTTTGAGGTCAGAAGTTGGGGATTGGACAGCGATGGAACATCTCCAGACGGCATATTGGTATGATGTTTAATTTAATAGTTTATGACATGTATTAGCATTCTTTATTTAGTGTCTGTCTGGTTGTTGTAGCACATAGTACATGTGATGGGTTAGCCATTGAGCATGGTTGACCTTAATAGAGATCAAGGATTATAGTCTCTGGTGATTTTTCATATCATACCATCAGTAGTTTTAGCTTCTATTACTACTAGTAGGAGATGGAGGCACATACCAACCTCTGATATTGTTTGATGGGTAGTGGATGATACCTATATATTCCTGTTGACTTAGCCAGTAGAGTTTTTATACTCATATCTTTTGGATATTAGGGTACCTGATATGATGAAAATTGGTCATTTGGGAGTTATCATGTTTGATGATTGTTGAGAATAGTTTGAGGTTGAGGGATATTGTGAGATCAGATATTTTGACATGTTGATTTCTATTGATTTATGAGAGTAAATGTTTTGTGGTTGTCTGATGATAAATTACTAGATATTTATTTTGATGATCTATTAGTGAATAAATATTTTGATGATCTATTATTTGGGTTGTCGTTGATGTTGACATAGTGAGTGTCATGTATATTATTCATAGGTTTGATGATTATAGTTGGTGATCAGATTATAAATCGGGTGCTAGAGAGTTTACGGTTGAGTGTGCCTATGAGATTTTAATAAATCTGGTTAGTTGTGGTTAGTTAACAGGATGATAAAAATTGATAATTGCTTCCTCTGATATTGGACTATGTGGATAAATAATGATTGATGTTTTGAATGCTAACTTACTCTCATGGGGAGTAGAGACTTATTCATTTGATATTATGTGGGCTGATATTTTTGAGGATAAAAATGAGGGTGTCTTGATGTTCTTGAATTATGACTTTTTCTTTTGGGTCGTACACATTTATACATATGATATTATGTGGGTTGACATTTTCTAGTTTGAGTTGATGTAATTAGTGTTGAATTGACCTATGAGCTGATTTAGTTATTTGATATTGTAGTATACCATTTTATCTTAGTTAATTTTCATTAGTGAATATTGATTTACTCTTGTTAGATCGGTCAGTAGAAGACTGATTTACGTTTGTCGAGTTGGGTAGTCATGGTTTGATATACCTTAGTTGCTTGTGGATGATTAAGGTATTCTTGATTAGTTAGTAGAAGAATGATTTAGTTTTGTTGGTTGATCAGTAGAGGATTGCCATACTCTATTTTTAGAGGTTCAAACCTTTAGGTTATTTGTGCTTAGTTATGTATCTAGAGCACTTTTGAGTACATGTTTGGTATTGACGTGGAAAGGACTGATTTAGTCATATACCATTATCAGCTTGGATAGTTGTAAGAAGATCAATGTAACTTGTTCCATAGGGTACTTTAATTTTTGACTGTACGTACCTAGTTGGATAACTTGGAAGGTAACATAGGGAATGCTAGGTTGATTGGGTTAAGTATGTTGATTTTTCATATGATTGTCATGTGTTGTAGGAGTCCTGTAATAGACTGCCATTTGCGAGTAGTATTTGTATACATGTTCTGATATGGTTATTATAGGTTCCTTGTGAATTTTTAGCTATGTAGTTAGATGTACGTGTCTGACTGTATTATTGAAGATATCTTGTCGATTAAATCCGAGTTGTAGTATAAGTACATCTGTGGTGTTTTGATGGAGGTATCTTGTCGATTTAATCTGAGTTGTGATATGTACATATGTGTTTGGTGTGGTATCTGAGGTATTTTTTTTATTATGTTTGATTTGTGAGTGCACCTGGGTTTAGTATGGTTTATTGGAAGTATATGTTAGTTATACTCTTGGCATAGGTGTATATATGTCATGTGAGTGTTGTTTGAGGTGTATTGTTGATTTTACCTATGCTGATTTTTGCACACGGGTTCGGTATGCATTGTTAGAGGTATCACGATGAATTATACCTTTGTTGTGAGTATGTGTGGTGTGTACAAATTGGAGGATTATGTCGATCATTACATATGTTGTGTGAGCAAGTGTGCCAGGTGTATTGTTGGTAGCAGCATGATGATTCTACTTATGTTGAATGCAGGATGTGGAGTGTCTGCATTATGTCATTTGTTGGATTACCCTGTTAGCCCATATTCTTATCAGTGGGTGATTCACTACGATGTTGATAGATTTGACGATGAGTTGATGTGATTGTTGGATTGTTATACCTTTGGCTGCCCACAGTAATATGTGGTTGAGTGATCTTGTGCAGTCTCTAGTTGGATAGCTAGGTGCCTTAGACTTATGGATCGTTTGTGGTGGAGCGGAGCTCCCACATATTATTGTTGGTTTGTGATAGAGTGTTGCTCTTACATATTTTGGATTATTGTGGTGGAGCGTTACTCCCACCTATTACGGATTGTTTGTGGTAGAGCGTTGCTCCCACATATGTGGTATTGCGTGTGATGGAGTGTTGCTCTCATACTGGAGGATCTATTTTTTTGGTGATTTATATCGTTGGTGATTAGATCTGTTTATTGTCGAGGATCTTATGGATTGGGAATGTCTGTGATACGGACATTATGTGTATTGATTTTACCATTAGGGCTTGCGGAGCCTTAGATGTTTTCATGGACTAGATGATTTGGGTATCCCTAAGATATTGGATCAGAATTCGTTATCGTTATTGACGATGTGGTGTTTTATTCCTGATCTGAGATGTATCACACACATCATCTTTGCATAGTTCTAGAGATGTTTCGATGGAAATGTCTAGATGTGAAGATCAGTAGTGCGTATTTTGATTGTCTTCTGTGAGATGATTGAGACACACGGTCACCAGTAGGAGTAGACCGTGGTTCCACAGGAGATCGAGGTTGTTACCGTTGGAAGTAGACGGAGTCTATAGAAGAGGCTCGCAACTTCCTTTGTTTGGTTCGATATTTCCGGAGATACGTTGAGGGTTTCTCTCGGATAGCTATGTCACTGACACGCCTGACCTGGAAAGGCGTGAAGTTCACTTGGACTGAGGATGACAAGACCAGCTTCTAGGAGCTGAAGTGGAGACTAGTGTCGGCTCCGATTTTGAATTTTTACCTTCTGGAGAGGACGGATATGTCCTCTGCACCGACGCATCTATTCAGGGTGTGAGCGCTGTTCTGATGCAGCACGATATGGTAGTCTCTTATGCTTCTCGTCGGTTGAAGGAGCATGAGAAGGTCTACCCTGTACATGATCTAGAGTTGGCCGCTATTATTTTTGCCCTAAAGATTTGGCGGCATTACCTTTATGATATTACATTGAGATTCTCACTGACCATCAGAGTCTCAAATATCTGTTCACTTAGAAGGAACTTAATCTTCGATAGAGGAGATGGATGGAGTTCCTGAAGGATTATGTTTGTACCATTAGCTATCACCCGGGAAAGCTAATGTGGTTGCTGATGCACTTAGCCGGAAGTCCAGAGGACTTTAGCTTGTCACCGAGTTGTAGTCACAGACTTGATTCAGAGTTTCTCCGAGTTAGACCCTGAGGAGCAGGGTATTCTTGTTACCCTAGTTGCTCGGTCGTCAATCAGGACGAGAATCCGAGAGGCCAAATTGTTGGAACCTCATAGAGCTCAGCGTGTGGCAGAGTTGGTCCATACTATCAGACCGAGGATGTTAGAGGCACAGGATCGCCAGAAGTGTTATGCTGATCGGATACGAAGACCCCTAGCGTTCTCTATTGGCGACCATGTGTTTCTGCGAGTTTCACCCACGAAAGGGGTGAAGAGATTTGGCCTCAGAGGTAAGTTAGCTCCGCGGTATATTGGCCCTTTCGAGATCTTGGAGAGGATCGGAGCGGTAGCTTACCGACTGGCACTACCACCGTTCCTGGCAGGCGTACATGATGTATTCCACGTATCTATGCTGCGGAGATACGTGCCCGACCCGACGCATGTGTTGGCAGATATTCCAGTTCCAGTTCAGCCTGACATTACATATGAGGAGATTCCGGTACGAATTCTGGATCGGAAAGAGCGTCAGTTGCGGAACAAGACTATCCGGATGGTTAAAGTCGGATGACAGTATCATTCGAACGAGGAGACTACTTGGGAGCTCGAGGATATGATCCGAGCTCGATATCCCCATCTTTTCACTTGAGGTATGTGATTTATTTACCGTTCAGCATTTATACTCTATATCTGTTGTTAGTACTTGCTGATGGTAGATAATGAAAATTTGGGGATCAAATTTTTATTAGTGGGGGAGAATGTAAAATACGGGAAAATAAGCGAATATTAATAAGGGAATTTTCCGGAATTTTTGGAAATTTTTCGGGAATTTTTCGGAGCTCGTATGGACGAGTTAACGGGGAATAAAACGGGGTCCGGAAAAGCCTGTTTTGGCTACCCCATTTAAATAAGGAAAAGTTGATTTTTCTTAATTCTTTTTTTTCTATTTTCTTTTTCCTTGTTTTTATTTGCTCTCTTCTCCTCACGTCGAACCTGTGCTTCTCCTCCCGACTCCTTCCCCCGCGTCTGCTCCCCCTCGCGGCGAATCTGCCCTAACCGCCGGCTGTAGCGGTTCCTCCCTTTATCTTCTCCTCTTCTCGGTGAAGCCGAGCCTTTCCTCCCGACGCCACCCCATGCCCTAGCCTCTCCTCCCTCACGCGAGCCACTGCCGTTCCGACGCCGAGACACCGCCGGCCACAGGAACTCCAGTCGCCTGAGCCCTAGCCGGTGCCACCACAGTCCTCTTCCTCTACAGACTTGGTGTCTCTCTGCCCTAGCGCCGGCCCGCCGCCGAGCCCTAGCATCTCCGCCACATCGCCGAGCCTCACACCTGTTGAACACTGCCGACTTCACTACCGGCGCCCGCCCGATTGCTGACCGCTCGTGTCTCCTCTCTTCTTCGGCCATCTCCGCATGGACGCACCTCGGCAGAGCACCCCCTTCACTGATCTCTCTGTCATTTTGATCGAGCCGGCACCGTGTGTTCATTTCACGTGCCCTAATCGATCTTGGGAGGTAAGTTAGTTGGAATTAGGTTAATTCTTGGCAGGAATCTCCAATCTTGATTGTGATCTTCTCTTTGCTACTAATTTAGGTCATAGAATTGGTGAGGAAGTGGGGATGTGGCGTTATTTGATCAGCAACAGTAGACTTAGTCCACAGAAGTGAGGGCTGTGAATTGAAGGAAGAATTACAGCGGGTTTCTGTGTGCGGTGGATCAACAAACAATTGCTTGTTCAAATTTCAGCAGCAAGCAACCTTCACTTGGATTGTGAATTAGGGTAAGGATTAAGTGTATTTGAGTTCTGTTGTAGATCATGTTCTGAATTGGAGGATTTAGTTAGACGATCATGTGTATATTGATTATGTGTATGTGTTTTTGGTTTAGGGTTTTGCCCTAAATAGTTTTAGGAATTTTGTTTAGCTAAATTGTACGATTTATCACAGGACTTTGACGCGAGACGAGTATCTCGGAGTCAGATTTAGATCATTTTATCGGAGGCGGGTACTTTTGACTTATTGTCTTTGATATGCATAGTAGTGACATTAACAAGTTGCATTAATTATGTTCTTCATTTGTTTCGGTTAATCACTACCCGATTACCTGTTACCTGCTTGATTGATTGTTTGTTTTGCATTTCGAGTCATTATGTACCTGATTACACATGCTCATAGGGGTAGTGATATAACCATGCTTCACCATGTTCAGGACCTAGGTTTGATACCTTATTTGATCAGTGTACTTTGATATGATTAATTTACTATGGTGCACATCATTATATGTCCATAGACTGGTTTAGTATATTACCATGCTTAGTGTCATGTACCATTCGCATGATTGCATGCTGTGTGATAGATTGCTCCATTATTGTCGAGCACATCGCCAGTTTCATCAATGTTCGGTGCTCCGTTGTTGACGCTCATGGGTAGCGTGACGCAGCGTGGTAGCACGTCAGTTTGCTCTTCCGGTGCTCCGTTGGTCCGCTCAGGGGTAGTGTGACGCAGCGTGTAGAACGTTAGAGATCCCTCCCTGTCATAGTGTACCAGGAGATGAGAGCACTGAGCTCCCCCATTTACGATTTGGGGTAGGAGTATGTATGTACTTCGACAGCATCCCGTTCTCTCGATCACTCATCAGGAGTAGTGATGCGGAGTGCACGGTCGTCATAGCCCTACCCACTTGGTCCCACTTTTGTTGTGAGTTGGCTGACTGACGTCAGGGGTGACCATGACATTGGCATCATATGCATGATGCTTTTATTGGTTGTGTTTGTGCTTGCTGCATTTATATGCTGCATATTGTTTGGATACCTATATTTGACATGCATACAGGATTTCCCTATCACTCGGACTGTTTGTCCTTATACCCAGGTCCTGGTTAGTACAGTTTCTCTCCTGTTTTACTTCGGTTTGCATTTACCTTTATTTTATCAGGAGACTGTACGCATGATTAGTGCTAGGTGTTATTTCCTTACTTTGCATATCAATTGTACCTACTGAGTGTTGGACTCACCCCGCCTCCATTGTTGTTATATTTCAGGATGATGCTGTCAGGAGAGAGTTCTAGTTGCTGGTCCCCTGAAGACCCCGAAGACTTATGGATCTTTTGATTTTGTTTTGCTTCTTATTTGACCATGTTTACACTTATTTTCGTTTGATACCTGGATATTGTATGGATTGTCCTTGTTGATGGATTTTTATTCGATATGTTTTACTACATGCCTGCTTAGGTGGCAGAAGAGGTAAGTTGGTTTTATTGCCGGTTTTGAGCTTTACGAGTGTAGTGGAGTAGGAATATGTTTTGAGCTTTACGAGTGTAGTTGAGTAGGGTTGTTTTCGAGTCATCTTATTACTGCTATATTTGTCTACTATTAAATTGCGCGGTGATTGGTTTATTTACATGTTATTATTCCAGCCGCATGTGGCTGAGGTATTTATAGTGATTGTAGAAAGTTTCAGATTGTCCGCCGTACAGGAGAGGTGCTGTCGAAATTTTTTCGGACAAGGACTCCTCCGGAACATGACACAAAAAGTAAGATGGATCAAGCTATGACAAACCAGAGTAACAATGTACTCATGCTTACTAAAGTTACGTTCTGAATTCTGGGAGCTAGGAAGAAAGTGCTAAACCAAAGACGGACAAACAATTAGCTTGTCAAGGAATAGCAAAAGTATTTAAGACTATAGAGTTTGTCATTGTGTAAATAGAGAGATTGGTAGGGTCCGAACAAAATGCCACATTAATTATTATAGATCAAGAGTTATCTTGACAAGTAATAGGAATAAATCAACGAAGATTTTGAAACTTATACGAGAGGCAACCAATGTTGGTAAGATTACCTAGCAATCATGATTGTTTTTGACATGGCACGCATGTATTTGTGATGGTTCGCAGTGGAAACAGAATCAGTATATTTGCACCAAGCCCAACAATTTTGTCTAGGTAGTGCTCAATTAACAATAAAGTAAATTCACTACAAAGATAAGTTGTATGTAGCAATCAGTTGTATTAAATTAAGCAGTACTGCTCAGGAGAAAGATATAGAAAAAGCAAATCCCATGGACAAGCCCTCTATGGACTACCTTCAAAGAATAAAGACAAGTCAGTCTCATCCAAACAAAAGGTACTACAAAGATTTTCTCCACCTAGGGCATCTTAAAACCTAACAATTTTCTCCACTTCAACTCAACATCTTCATACAGTCGATGCATCGTCTCCACCATTTGAAGCATCAACCACGTCAACTAGCTAGCAGAACCTTCAACCTTGGATGAGTTTTTATTCTCTCTCTCTCTCTCTCTCTCTCTCTCTCTCTCTCTCTCATATAGCTAAATTGAACTTTCACTACGTACTGTTGATCGAACTCAAATGATTTCAACAAGTAAATCCAATTATTTTCCATCCTCAACCTGATTGAGTGGACATCAGTATTGGCTTGTAGTGCTAACAAACTCCATCGCGTTGTAAAATACATATGGATAGTCTTCGGACTTTGTTGGGAATAGATAGCTTGATGATGCAGCTTCAACAATATAATAACTAATCCATCTCCATCCTTATCTGGACTTAAATGCTCC
Source organism: Zingiber officinale (assembly GCF_018446385.1). Taxonomy (NCBI): domain Eukaryota; kingdom Viridiplantae; phylum Streptophyta; class Magnoliopsida; order Zingiberales; family Zingiberaceae; genus Zingiber; species Zingiber officinale. The sequence goes on along the minus strand of NC_055987.1, from coordinate 74,533,986 downwards.
ACGAGATTCCTTCCTCCATATTCACATTGCTGTCTAATCAAAGATTAAACTAATGTGACGACGGAAGGAGATAATTATGATAATTATGCAATAAAGCAATTGGTGTGTAGATACTACTTTAAAAAAACATTGAAAGATGTATCGGAAAATGAAAAACAAAGGACAGCTAATTTTTTTTTTTTTTGTTATCCATTAAGTTAACAATAGGGCTATTAAAAATAAATTTAATATGATTTAATCTGAATCCATCTAAAAAAAATAAAATAAGGTTTAGGTCTAATATTTTTAAATTTGGATCAAGTTTAGGTGGAAGGATTTTTAAGTTGAAAATTTTTAAATTAATTTTGGATTAGATTCGGGTTGATCCTAGATTGATCTGAATTTAATATTTAGTGAATTTTTTAACATTAAATTAAATTTTATTTTTAAAATTAAGATATTTTTATATATATTAATACTAATGTTAGTATGATAATGATAAAACATTGAGATAAAAATGATAAATTATAAGGAAAATAATTTAAAAAAAATCATTTTAAATTAAATTTTCAGATTATTCGGATCGGATTTGGGTTGGTTGAGTTTGGATTCGGATTTAAAGATTTCGAATTGAATTTTGGTTCGGATTGAAATTTTTTTTAAAAAAAAAATCCAATGCGATCCAAATTCGATCGGATCCACCTAAATTGAAACCCTTAATTAATAGGATGTTTGGATGCACGAAATTCTCATTAATGTGGTGTTTAAAAAAGAATTTATTACATATCATTAATTTTTAGACTCGAATTCATAACTCCTAAGTCACAACACAATCATTTTATTATTCAATGAACTAAACATAAAGCAATCAATTAAGTCTGAGTATTATAATTATAAACACCACCTATATATATTCTTGTTGCGCTCTCAAACAAATAAAAGAAATATACAGACGTAGAGATGTTTGATATGGAACTACGCTTGCAGATGTTGCTTTGCTTGTGCTTGACAGGAGTGTGCACCTTGATTTTGTATTGGTATTATATCGTTTGGTTGAAGCCACAAAGTATCCTTAGAAAGCTGCGGCAGCAAGGAATAGTAGGCCCTCGACCTTCATTTCTCTTTGGAAATTCAAAGGAAATAAAGAGGCTTCAAATGGCAGTAAATTCTCGAGGAGGACACGAAATAAAGCATGGATATACTCCCACGGTGTTTCCATACTTCGACAAATGGAGGAAAGACTATGGTGATTTCTGAGTTTTGCTTATTCTCTATACTTGCATATACTATATATCATGCATTTATATTTACCTTCGCATAGAACAGTTAATTATCAGCATGAATTTTTCATGCAGGTCCAGTATTTAGCTACTCGGTCTGCAATGTGGTCGCCTTGCATCTCTGCCAGACAGATTTAATTAGGGAAATAAGCCTTTCTTCATCTTTAAGCTTGGGAAAGGCTTCTCACCAGAAGAAGACACATGAACTTCTCTTCGGTCAAGGCATTCTAAAGTCCAGTGGAGAAGTTTGGGCTCGCCAAAGAAAAATTTTGGCACCAGAATTCTTCTCTGACAAAGTCAAGGTAAACTCCATTTTTTTTTTTCCATTTTTTATTTCGTTATAATTGGAAGTCATGGAAACATGTGTATAAAATAGAAATTGTAAATGCAGGGGATGGTGGATTTGATGGTAGATTCTGCAAGTTCACTGTTGGCGTCATGGGAGGAAACGTTGCGTGGGCAAGGAGGAAGTGTAGAAATAGAAGTAGAAGAGGAGTTGAGGTGCTATTCGGCAGACGTTATTTCAAGAACATGTTTTGGCAGCGATTATGTCCAAGGGAAGGATATCTTCTTGAAGTTGAGAGAACTCCAAGAGAATGTTTCAGCATCAAATATTTTTTCTGAAATGTTTGGTTTAAGGTAATTAATCAACTTTTTTTTAATATAAAGGTAGTACCTCATCATTAATTACTTAATCTTCTACTCCTACTATTGTTATTGTTAAATATGTCAGATTTCTACCCACAAAACAAGCCCGGGAAGCGCGGAGACTAAACGAAGAGATTAAGTCCCTGATCACGAAAACAGTGGTGAGGCAGCGGGAAGTCGACGGAGGCGAGCAGAAGCAGCAAAACTTGCTGCAAGCCATCATAAGAAGCGCCGGCAGCGACGAAGCTAGTAGCTTCGTGGTGGACAACTGCAAGAACATTTACTTTGCCGGCCACGAGACGACGGCCGTCACCGCCTCATGGTGCCTCATGTTGCTGGCTCTGCACCCGGAGTGGCAGGCACGGGCGCGAGCTGAGGCGGTGGAGCTCTGCCGCCGTGGGCTGCTGGATGCCACTTCCCTTCACAAGATAAAGATCGTGAGTAAACAATTGAAATTTCCTAAATCACATAAATCAATTTGTCATCTGATTTATTTTTGTATTTTGCAATAAAATGCATTCTAATTATCATCATTGATTTCGTTTTTGCACATATCTACTGTGTTTTCCACTATGGTTTTGGTGGTAGTTAACCATGGTGATCCAAGAGACGCTGAGATTGTACCCACCTGGAGCCTTTGTGGCAAGAGAGACGCTGCAAGACATGGACTTTGGAGGCATTCACATCCCCAAAGGAGTGAATATCTTTATTCCAGTCTCCACTTTGCATCACGATCCCACCATTTGGGGGTCCGATGTGCTTGAATTCAAGCCGGAGAGGTTTTCAGGAGGTATCCTTAAAGCTTGTCGACTGCCACAGACATACTTGCCCTTTGGATTGGGCCCTCGAACTTGCCTCGGCCAACACTTTGCCATGGTTGAGCTGAAGGTTATACTCTCACTGTTACTTGTTAAGTTTAGCTTCACATTATCGCCAAACTACCGCCACTCTCCCATCTTAAGGTTGATTGTAGTGCCTGAATTTGGAATGCAGCTTCTATTGAAGAAGGCTTGAAAAAAAACAAAAAAATTTATGCGTATCTGTTGAAGATTGAGGTAGATTTCAAATTCACGTCAATCATAAGGAAAGCGTATAAATAATTGATTTGCATATGACCCAAGGATTATAATTAAAATTTTAAAAAATCATTTTAAAATAGTTTTAAAAAAATCTTAATGTTATCTACCGGTGTTAGAAGTCACCATTGATGGTGATCATGTCTGAAGGTGATGAGATGATGCACTGACTCTGATAGATAGTTGATCGACGAATAATAAGTTTCTTAAGATATGAAGAAAACTTCTCAACAATTTTGCGTATAGTCAAACGAGCCAACAAAGCGTTAGTGACCTAAGTCCGGGGTGGAAATCCCTGGCTAGGCCCTCCGACACTCAAGTCAGTCTCCTCTCTTGAAAATTGGCAAAAGAATAGTAACGAAAAATGCAGGAAAGTAGGGTTTCAAATGCAGTTGTTTGCGTTGAGTACATTGCCAATAAAGAGGATTGTCCATTTTATACCAACTTACATAACCTCTGCAATCATGAAATGGTCCCCGATTTGTTAGAGTTTGTTAGAAGATGAGAGAAGTACAACCTAGACGTTGTGCAATAATCTTCCGAGGAATTTTTTTTCTATCCCAGATGTACCTCCTTTGTCGTTTATAACATGGGTCCTTGATGAAATACTCAAAGGAGTGTATCGCTGTAATTGATTAATTAATGAAGAAGTTTCAAGGGAATATTTTCCGACAAGTTTGCTAGGTTGTCATAAGGTTGTTGACTACCTGTCTGCTAGATATATCTCGACCGGTCATTAAGCCGGTCGTATATTGAGAATACCCTCTATTGATTGTATCTCGGCCAGTCATTAAGTCGGTCATATATTGAAAATACCTTGTATTGAATATATCCCCGCTGGTCATTAAGTCTGTTGTATATTGAAAATACCTTCTGTTGAATATATCCACACCGATCATTAAGCCTGTTGTATATTGAGAATACCTTCTATTGAATATATCCCGACCGATCATTAAGACGATCGTATATTGAGAATACCTTCTGTTGAATATATCTCGGTTGGTCATTAAGTTGGTCATATATTGAGAATGCCTTCTATTGAATATATCTCAGTTGGTCATTTAGCCGGTCGTATATTGAAATTCTTATAAGGTTGAGTACCTTTAAAATTGATCGGGCTTTGGCCTATCAAGTGCACACAGACAACCTTATGTTCGTTCAGCTTTCGCTCGGCCGATTGTATGCTAAAAGCTTTAAAAAGTTAAATAACTTTAAGCTCGATCGGGCTTTACCCGATCGAGCATTCACAGACAACATTATGTTCGTTTAGCCTTTGCTACACCGATCATATTCTAAAAGTTTTATAAGGCTAAGTACCTTAAACCTCGATCGACCTTTGTCCAGTAGAGAGAACAAAGGCAACCTTATGTTCGTCCGGCCTTCACTCGGTCGATCGTATGCTAAGAGCTTTATAAGGCTAAGTACCTCTAAGCTCGATCAGGCTTTGCCCAGCCGAGCACACACAGGAAACCTTATGTTCATTCAACTTTTGCTCGGTCGATCGTATGTTAAAAGCATTATAAGACTAAGTACCTTAAGATCGATTGGGCTTTGCCCAGTCGAGCGCACACAGGCAACCTTATGTTCATTCGGCCTTCGCTTGGCCGATCGTATGCTAAGAGTTTTATAAGGATGAGTACCTTTAAGCTCGATCGGGCTTTTCCCGGTTGAGCACACACATGCAACCTTATGTTCGTTTGGCCTTCGCTCGGCTGATCGTATGCTAAGAGTTTTATAAGGCTAAATACCTTTAAGCTCGATCGGGTTTTCCTCAGTTAAGCACACACAGGTAACCTTATGTTAGATCAGGTTTATAACCGGTCTGTTGGTGCAATATCCCCTGGATCTGCTTGACCAGGTTGAGTAAGCTTGAGTCTTGATGGTTGGGTTTCGATGTTTGACAATATGTGGAGATTACAGATGCGATCGTCCGATTGGGGAGTTTGTTGGTGCAATTCCCCACTAGTCAAGGGATGACCAGTTTGATGTGAAGAGAAGTCAAGTAGGTCAAGGTTGACTGGATACTTGATTAGGAAAGTTCTAACTGGAGGTTAGGCAGTTGAAAGTTCTAGTGGGTGAAGCTAGGCAATTGGGAAATCCTGGTGAGTGAAGCTAGGTGAAAGACCTAATGAGTGAAGCTAGGCAAGTGAAAGTCCCGACGAGTGAAGCCGAGCAATGTGAAAGTCCTGGAGAGTGAAGCCAAGTAGATGGAAAGTCCTAGTGAGTGAAGCTAGGCAAATGGAAAGTCCTGGTAAGTGAAGTCAGGCAAGTGGAAATCCAGGTGGGTCAAGGTGGACCGGACACCTAGTATTAGGAAGTCCAAGTAGGTCAAAGGAGTCACTGGATACTTGGCATGAGGAAGTCCAGATGGGTCAAGAGTGACTAGACATCTGGTGGAAGTCCAAGTGGGTCATGGAGGATCGGACACTTGGCATGAGACGACAAGTCCAAGTGGGTCAAGGTTGATCGGACACTTGGTACAAAGAGAAAAGTCCAAGTGGGTCAAAGCATTGACCGAAGACTTGGTAAAGAAGTCCCAACAGGTCAAGGTTGACCGGATGCTAGGCACGAGGAGTTCCAACATGTCACGGTTGATCGAATGTTGGGTTTGGGTGCCCTAGACTTGAATCAGACAAGCTAGGGTTGGTCAATTTGATCAAGTGATCAAATTAGACCAAGTCCAATCGATCAACTGATCGATTGGGCACAGTGTTGCGATAAATGGCAGCCCAATCGATTAGCCGATCAATTGGGAGTTTAAATTGCGAGCACAGAATGCAACCCAATTGATTGATCGATCGATTTGGCACCACCAATCGATTGGTTGATCGATTGGGGGTTGGTTTTCTCGTGCGATTGCGAGGAAGCCTGAATCTATTGGTCGATCGATTTAATCCTCTCCAATTGATTGGTCAATCGATTGGATGTGACCGTTGCGAAGGAAGCGTCGAGTTTAAAGTCATCTTCTTCGCAGCGATTTGTAACTTCTTTCTCTCCACCTCTTGCGATTATCTCTCATAGGTTTACACCAGTTCTTGAAGTTTCTTGGAGTAAAATGTTGTTGTACTTCCAAGGTTAAGAGGCGTTCCACACATGAAGAAGAAGGTAGCTAGGGTTTTCATTTGTATAAATCTTGTAAGGGATTCTTTGTATTTGCTTCTTCTTTTCTTCTTGTTGTATTGAGAGGTTGTACAAGGCTTCTCCGCCTTTGGTAGTTACCGAAAAGGAGTTATTTCATAGTGGATGAGTGAGTGAGGGTCGTATAGTCACCTCTTCTTGAGGTGGATACAAAGTAAATCCCTTGTGTTAGCATTGTGAGAGTTACTTGAGTGTTTTCCGCTACAACAACATCATCAAATAAGCAACCGAAGTGCGACGAGCTATTCACACCCCCCTCTAGCTATAAATCGACCCTAACAAGTGGTATCAGAGTGAGGTCGCTCTTCACCAGAATCATTGCCGGAAAGGGCAACAAGCTAGTGGGAGAAGAAATTGGAGCAAATTTCAACAATTCAAAGACTTCATCAAAGACTCAACTTCAAGATGGAATTCTGAGATTGACTCGGTTTCGACACAAGGGTGCCTCCAAAATTCACATAAATGAGGTTCGATTCCTGGAAATCAAGAATAAAATATTTTCTTATGATGGACATAGAGCAATGGTTTGCTCTAATGGAAGGTCTCCAAGCTCCAACAAATAGCAAAGGCAAAATTCTCAAGAAGAGCAAGTGGAGATAAGGGCAAGTTCAAAGATGTGAGGCCAATGATAAAGTGACCAAGCTATTGGTCAATCTATTTCCTAGCCACCTCTTGAAGCAAGTGGGAGAATTTTTGAATATGCCAAGGAGCTATGGAACAAATTGGCTAAACTCCATGAGATCCCCTCCACTGCACCAAATCAAGAAGAGCCCAAAGAGGACGACTCATGGGATCAAGACCGAGATAAAGAGGACTCCGAAGTTGAGAGATGCTCAACTTCCGAAGAAGAAGTCCGAGAAGCTTCATCCTCAAAGGAGTGCAACCAAAAGAGCAAAGAGGGAGCATACTCTTTGTTTCATTTGAAAGAGGATGAAGGTGAAGAGGACTCCACCTCTAGGATTGAGGGGGAGCGTCATTCAATGACACCGGAGTAAGAAGAGGCTTCCACCTCCAGGTCAAGTGAAGAAGAAGAATATGGTACCACCTCTACAAATCAAGAAAAATCAAATGGAGGATCATGTGCCACCCCTACAAGCAAAGGTATAACAATTTCAATTGTTAATAATAAAAATCATATCATTTGCTTTGAGTGTAGGGAACATAGACACTATAAGAGTAAGTACCCCAAATTGGTCAAGAAGGACCAAGTGGTACCTAAAGGCGAGGAGAAGCCCAAAAAGACCGTCCCCGTGACAAAGAAGAGCAAAGAGCATATAGTGTGCTTCTTGTGCAATCAAAGAGGACATCACCAGAGTCAGTGTCCTAAGGGGAAGAAACCGGTCAAAGTCAAAGGAGAAAGCTCAAGTAAAGGGAGAGTTTCTAAAAGGGAACTCAAGGTATCATTTATTGAATCAATTCCTTTGACACATGATAAAAAACATGTTAGGTCTAGTTTATACCATTTTAATACTATTTATCATGAAAATAAAAGGAATGATAGAATTAAGAAAAAATATGTAACTTATCTGTGTTGGGTTCTTCGGGCCGCGAAAACCACTTTTCCGCGTCAGGGAAACCCCGAGTCACCCAAAGCCGTAGATCCGTGCAAAGATTTGTAAACAAAACTTTTCGAAAAACCTTTTCTTGTACGAGTTTGTAAAACCTTTAGATCTACACTAGATAAGGGTTATACCTTCGAAGCGTGCCTTTCGCTTATCCCGCTCGTCCAAGGAGTTGCCGGATCTCTAGACCGTCAAGCGCCGGTCCTCTAGAAGTATCCACACGGACACGTAGGTGGAGAAAACCTCACACAAAGGTGTGCTAGCACCTTGGTGAGATTCGGCCAAGCAAGGAGGAGCGGGAGAGGGAGAGCTTGAGAGGAAGATGGAGGAAGATTCACCACACTTGAATTGAAAATGAATGAAAATCAATCCCAATTCAAAAGTGGCCGGCCACTTCTCATCAAGTGTAACTCCCCATTAAATGCAATTAATGTGAAGTTAATAAGAAAATGGCTTTGTAACTTCCATGAGGTGGCACACCATGATGATGTGGAACATCATCATTGGTCCACCTAATGCCAACTCACCAATGAGGTGGAAAAGGGTCAAGTCAAAATTGACCTTTGGTCTTCCTTCTCTAGTCAAGTCAAACTTGACCCAATCTCTACCATGGTTGATCTAATCCAACCATTTGATTCGAGCCAACTTAATATAATGAATCTAATTCATTAAATTAAATTGATTTAATAAGTCATAATCTAAATTAGACTCATTAAATACATGACTCAACTTGAGTCGAACTCAAGTTAGCCCAATTAGGATTACTCTTAATCCAATTTTATTCATTAAATGAATCTAATCCTCTTGGTTCATCATATGAACCTAATCTCCATCTAATTGTCCTAAGTGTGTGACCCTATAGGTTCTTGTAACGTTGGCAATGCCCTAAACCCATTTAGGAGCATAAGTAATGAGCGGTATCTAGCAACACATCATTACTACCCAAGTTACAAGAATGTCGAGATCCGACATCATCTTGTGACTACTAATTGTGACTCCTCACAATATGTGACATTGTCCTTCTCTCCTAGACATCTAGATTGATCAATGTGAGGCATAGACCGTGTCATCCTCTAATCAATCTAAATATTGAACTCCAAGTAGACTCACTCGATCAAATGAGCTCAACATCTAATATTGACTCATTTGGGCATGGCCATGCACTTAGTGGTCTCATTCTATCAAGAATACCGATGTCGCTCCCGTCATATGGGAGGGATAGATTCCATCTACATCACTCACATCCCTCCGCATAATTTGTTACATACCCAGTAATCGCCTTTATAGTCCACCCAGTTACGGGTGACGTTTGACGAAACTAAAGTACATAACTCCTTATGTAGGGATCCATGGTGACTTCAGGTCTAAGGACTAATAGTCATACTAATAGCCACATGAGAAAGTATATGACACTCATATAACGATCCACGATACTTTCTCATGGCGGGTCATTCAGTATACATTCTCTAATGCATCCCCATGTGTCAGCTTGATATCTCTATATCCATGACTAGTGAGATCAAGTCATCGAGCTGACCTACATGCTAGTCTTATTGTATTAACATTGTCCCTGAATGCTAATACTCGACTAGGAATGATTTAGAGTAGTGTTCCCTATATCATCTCACTATCGATTCAACTAATCGATTGATATAGGTATGAACCTTCTACTCAAGGACGCTATTATACTTAGTCTATTTGGCACTAATATAAATAAGTATAATAACCAAACAAATGCCTTTATTAATATACAAGAGTATGATATACATGAGTCCATACAATCATCAAATGATTGGCTCTAGGGCTCTAACTAACAATCTCCCACTAGCACTAGTGCTAATCAGTATAGGCTCTAAGGCCTAAAGACCTAGTGTGACCATCATGCTTCCTCTGTGCCAAAGCCTTGGTCAAGGGATCTGCGATGTTAGCCTCTGTAGGTACTCTGCAAATCTTCACATCTCCTCTATCAATAATCTCTCGAATGAGATGGAAGCGCCGTAGTATATGCTTGGTCTGCTGGTGTGAGCGAGGTTCCTTCGCTGTTATAGCTCCATTGTTGTCACAATAGAGCTCAACTGGTCGCGATGTTAGGAACCACCCCAAGTTCAATAATGAACTTGCGGATCCAAATCGCCTCCTTTGCCTCAAGCAATATACTCGGCTTCATTGTAGAATCAGCCATCTGATCATGCTTGAACTCTTCTAGTGACAAAGACCACCATTAATGCAAAATACGAACCCTGACTGCGATCGGTAATCATCCTGATCGGTCTGAAAGCTGGCATCACTGTAACCCTTTACAGTTAGCTCATCATTGCCTTCATATATCAAGAAATATTTTTTAGTCCTTCGTAAGTACTTAAGAATATTCTTGACCGCTATCCAGTGACTTTCATCTGGATCTGACTGGTATCTGCTCGTCATGCTCAAAGCATACGAGACATCAGGTCGAGTACACAGCATGGCGTACATGATCGATCCTATGGCTGAGGCATAAGGGATCTGATCCATGCGGTCTCTCTTCTCTCTAGAAGAGGGACCTTGAGTCTTCGAAAGACTCACGCCATGTGACATCGGCAGAAATCCCTTCTTGGAGTTCTGCATGGCAAACAGAAGGAGTACCTTGTCAATATATGTACTCTGACTTAGGCCAAGCAATCTCTTAGATCTATCTCTATAGATTTGTATCCCAAGAATGCGGGATCCCTCACCTAGGTCCTTCATTGAGAAGCAACTCCCTAGCCAGGTCTTGACAGACTGAAGCATAGGGATGTACTTCCCAATGAGTAGTATGTCATCCACATACAATATGAGGAAGACAACTATATCCCCTACAACCTTCTTGTAGACACAAGGCTCATCTTCGTTCTTAATGAAACCAAACTGTTTGATTGCATCATCAAAACGAAGATTCCAGCTCCGAGAAGCTTGCTTTAATCCATAAATGGACTTATGCTGCTTGCATACTCTGCTAGTATACTGTGGATCTACAAAACCCTCAGGTTGTGTCATGTACACATCCTTAAGTAGGTTTCCATTCAGAAACGCGGTTTTGACATCCATCTGCCATATCTCATAGTCATGGTAGGCTGCAATAGCAAGCATGATCCGAATGGACTTAAACATCGCTACTGGAGAAAAAGTTTCATCATAGTCAATACCATGAATCTGCTTGAAACCTTTAGCTACCAAGGGACCCTTATAAATAAGTCCATCCATGTCAGTCTTTCTCTTAAAGACCCACTTACACCCAATGGGTTTTACCCCTTCAGGTGGATCAACCAAAGTCCATACTTGGTTGGTGTACATGGATTCCATTTCGGATCTCATGACTTCTAGTCATTTCTCGGAATCTGGTCTTATCACAGCTTCCTGATAGGTGGTAGGCTCATCCTCTATGAGCACAATGTCATCATGGTCAGACAAGAGAAATGAGTATCTCTCAGGCTGACGACGTACCCTATCAGACTTGCGAAGAGGTATGTCTACTTGAACTGGTTGTTGTTCCTCAACTCCTTGTGGAACAACATCATCCACAACACTTTGTGGTTCCAGTTCAATTTCCATCGAGGCATTAGTGCTATTGTTCGCATCTTGAACTTCTTCAAGATCGAACGTGCTCCCACTAGTCTTTCTAGAAACAAAGTCCCTTTCTAAAAAGACCCCAGTCTTTGCCACAACCACCTTGTGCTGACTGGGAATGTAGAAGTAATATCCCTTAGTTTCCTTGGGATATCCGATAAAATAGCACTTGTCGGATTTGGGTCCTAACTTGTCTGAGACTTGACGTCGTACGTAAGCCTCACAACCCCAAATCCTCATGAAAGACACCTGGGCATCTCTCCCAGTCCATATCCTATATGGTGTCTTTATCACGGCCTTTGATGGAACTCGGTTGAGTATGAAAGCTGCCGTGTCTAGAGCATATCCCCATAGATATGTCGGAAGATCTGTGTGACTCATCATAGATCGTACCATATCTAATAAGGTACGATTCCTTCTTTCGGATACACCATTCCACTGTGGTGTTCCAGGAGGAGTGAGTTGAGATAAAATCCCACACTCAGCTAAGTAGTCACGAAACTCATGGCTTAAGTATTCACCACCTCGATCTGATCGAAGTACCTTAATACTCTTGCCAAGCTGGTTCTGTACTTCATTCTTAAATTCTTTGAACTTTTAAAAGGATTCAGACTTATGTGTCATCAAGTACACATAACCGTATCTACTGAAATCATCAGTAAATGTGATGAAGTACCTATAACCGCCTCTAGCAGCTACATTGAAAGGGCCACATACATCACTATGTATCAGTCCTAACAAATCAGTTGCTCTCTCGCTATGCCCACTAAAGGGCGTCTTGGTCATCTTGCCTCGTAGGCATGACTCGCATATCTCATATGATTCTAAATCAAATGAGTCCAGCAAACCATCCTTATGGAGCTGGGATAAGCGCTTGTCATTTATATGACCTAAGCGACAGTGCCAGAGGTAGGTTTGGTTCATGTTATTTGACTTGAACCTCTTGGTACTTATGTTATAGATAGGGCTCTCAAGGTCTAGAATATAGAGTCCGTTTATTAATGGTGTACTACAATAGAACATATCTTTTAAATAAACAGAACAACATTTGTCTTTTATTATAAAAGAGTATCCTTTCTTGTCTAAACAAGAAACTAAAACTATGTTCTTAGTAAGAGCAGGCACATAACAACAATCATCTAAATCTAGTACAAGCCCAGAGGGCAGAAACAGCTGATAAGTTCCTACAGCAACAGCAGCAACCCGTGCTCCATTGCCTACTCGTAGGTCCACCTCGCCCTTTGCCAATGCTCTGCTATTTCTCAGCGCCTGCACATCAGTACAAATGTGAGAAGCACATCCAGTATCTAATACCCATGATGTAGAAATAGATAGATTGACTTCTATAACATATATACCTGAAGTGGAAGTCTCACTTCGCTTCTTCTTAAGATCCTCCAAGTATACCTTGCAGTTCCTCTTCCAGTGCCCGGTCTGACCGCAGTGGAAGCAGGTAGCATCCTTGGCGACCCCTCCTTTAGGCTTCAGTGCCTTGCCTTTGCCCTTGGTTTGGGACTTTCCCTTACCTTTGGGCTTGCCCTTGCCCTTGTGCTTCTGGACCATCAGAATGGGCTTAACCTTCTTAAGGTTAATCTCAGCAGTTCGTAATATACTAAGTAGCTCGGGCAGTGTCTTGTCAATCGCGTTCATGTTATAGTTGAGAACGAATTGACTATAGCTATATGGCAAGGACTACAAGATCAAGTCAGTGGCCAGCTCTTGGCCAAGTGGGAACCCTAGTCTTTGTAGGTTCTCTATGTACCCAATCATCTTGAGTACATAAGGACCTACAGGAGCCCCGTCTGACATCTTGCACTGAAACAGTGCCATCGAGATCTCAAATCTCTCATGCCTCGCTTGTCCCTGATATAGTTGGCGAAGATGCTCAACCATATCAAAAGCGCCCATCAACTCATGTTGCTTCTGAAGCTCTGAGTTCATGGTCGCGAGCATTAGACAGGACACATCTAATGCGTCGTCTTGATGCTTCTTGTAAGCATCTTTGTCGGCTCGCGGGGCATTGGCAGGAGGAGCCTCCGGAATGGGCTGCTCCAGAACGTACAACTTACTCTCCTGGGTGAGAACTATTCTCAAGTTCCTGTACCAGTCCAGGAAATTCGCTCCGTTGAGCTTGTCCTTCTCAAGGACAGATCGCAGGGAGAAGGAATTCGTGTTCGACGTCATGGTTATCTACAACAGAAAATTTGCAGAAATAAATATCATATTCTTTAAAAATCATTTAATTAGGCCTTTAATTAAATGATGCTCCCACTGAATTCTATAATTCTTGTGGGACAAGATCCACATCATACTAACCCTTGAGTTAGCTTTGGCTAATACGCCCAAGACTTAGTATGATCGGTAGGTAACGATTACCAATTACATCTCTATGCAACTCTTGTTTATAGAATCAATATCCGCATTTATATTAAAACTCGAGTTAGCTTTGGCTAATACGCCCGAGAGTTAATATAGATGTGATTTTGACCTATCTTTCCAACTATTGGAAGAATGCCTATAGTTGACTCGATCCAACCGAGTAACTATGAATACTCAATCTAATTGAGTTTGTATTCACCCATGCGTTGATAGACGGGACGAAGATTGTCCCTCCGTACCCTACCAAGATAATATGTATTGCTCTGCTTTGGCAGATTCAACAATACATGTGATCGAGGTAGTGATAGGTATCACGGCACGGTTAGGCATTAGAGTTGAGTCGATTGAGATCTAATCTAATCGAAAGGGATGCATCTTGTGCACGACTTAGATCTAATCTAATCGCAAGGGTGCATCATGTGCACGACTTAGATCTAATCTAATCGTAAGGCACTATTTAATTAACTACTTATTAAATATGTATCACATACACAAGCAATTAATTAATCTATTTGTGATTTAGTCATGGCCCTACTACGATCTTCTCAAGCCAATGAGAAAATTGATTGGTCAACCTAGGGTCAACAGCTTCTTCAAGCTCCTCCCTTTGACCACCTTGTGTTGCTCGTGCCCGCCTCGGAACTCCGTCTCGTGTGGACCCTCCACCGCTCCAATTTGTACATTACAATTTGAAACTCGAGTTACATTCGAGTCTAAATCTAATTTACAACAAGAATATAAGAGAAGGCACGACGCGTAGGTCGCGAATAAATAAAAACATACAACACGCGCAAACACATAACGACACGCAGGCCGTATTATGAATTACAACACAACCAATCATATTGACTTTTTGGGCCATGACTATCACAAAATTTATATATAATTCAAAATTATATATTTTCATAATTTTCTATAATTTTAAAATTAATTTTTAAAATTTTCACGAGTAAAATTTCCCGGCGGTCCCGTTTAGCGGTTTCGGGCGCAATCGAATCCCCTTGCAGGGCCAGGGGCAGCGCCCCTACCCGCGATCTAACCATCGCGAGGGTTCCTTATCGATCTAACAGCGCCTAAACCCGCTGTCCCAAAATGATTTTGGGGCGAGACTTTGCCGTTTGGAAAAATCTTCCCAGCGATTTCGGGTGCAACCGCGGAGCAAATCCCCTTGCGGGGTTAGGGGCAGTACCCCTACCCACGATCTAACCATCGTGAGTTGCTCCTTTGCGATCTAATGGCACCCGACCCCGCTGTCCCAAATGTATTTGGGGCAAAACGAAGCCGTTTAAAAGAAAACTTTCCGGTAGCCGAAGCCTACAAGTGCCAAGACACTTGTGCTTCGCTTCTACGGAAAAATTACTCATAAAAACTCTAAAAACTCAATTTTTTACAGAAAATCAGAGAAGGTATATTTTTCATAAAAAATACAAACGAACTCGTACAAGTCTTTGCACGTGGCTCTGATACCACTGTTGGGTTCTTCGGGCCGCGAAAACTGCTTTTCCGCGTCGCGGAAACCCCGAGTCACCCAAAGCCGTAGATCCATGCAAAGATTCGTAAACAAAACTTTTCAAAAAACCTTTTCTTGTACGAGTTTGTAAAACCTTTAGATCTACACTAGATAAGGGTTATACCTTCGAAGTGTGCCTTTCGCTTATCCCGCTCGTCCAAGGAGTTGCCGGATCTCTAGACCGTCAAGCGTCGGTCCTCTAGAAGTATCCACACGGACACGTAGGTGGAGAAAACCTCACACAAAGGTGTGCTAGCACCTTGGTGAGATTCGGCCAAGCAAGGAGGAGAGGGAGAGGGAGAGCTTGAGAGGAAGATGGAGGAAGATTCACCACACTTGAATTGAAAATGAATGAAAATCAATCCCAATTCAAAAGTGGCCAGCCACTTCTCATCAAGTGTAACTCCCCATTAAATGCAATTAATGTGAAGTTAATAAGAAAATGGCTTTGTAACTTCCATGAGGTGGCACACCATGATGATGTGGAACATCATCATTGGTCCACCTAATGCCAACTCACCAATGAGGTGGCAAAAGGTCAAGTCAAAATTGACCTTTGGTCTTCCTTCTCTAGTCAAGTCAAACTTGACCCAATCTCTACCATGGTTGATCTAATCCAACCATTTGATTCGATCCAACTTAATATAATGAATCTAATTCATTAAATTAAATTGATTTAATAAGTCATAATCTAAATTAGACTCATTAAATACATGACTCAACTTGAGTCGAACTCAAGTTAGCCCAATTAGGATTACTCTTAATCCAATTTTATTCATCAAATGAATCTAATCCTCTTGGTTCATCATATGAACCTAATCTCCATCTAATTGTCCTAAGTGTGTGACCCTATAGGTTCTTGTAACGTTGGCAATGCCCTAAACCCATTTAGGAGCATAAGTAATGAGCGGTATCTAGCAACACATCATTACTACCCAAGTTACAAGAATGTCGAGATCCGACATCACCTTGTGACTACTAATTGTGACTCCTCACAATATATGACATTGTCCTTCTCTCCTAGACATCTAGATTGATCAATGTGAGGCATAGACCGTGTCATCCTCTAATCAATCTAAATCTTGAACTCCAAGTAGACTCACTCGATCAAATGAGCTCAACATCTAATGTTAACTCATTTGGGCATGGCCATGCACTTAGTGGTCTCACTCTATCAAGAATACCGATGTCGCTCCCGTCATATGGGAGGGATAGATTCCATCTACATCACTCACATCCCTCCGCATAATTTGTTACATACCCAGTAATCGCCTTTATAGTTTGACGAAACTAAAGTACATAACTCCTTATGTAGGGATCCATGGTGACTTCAGGTCTAAGGACTAATAGTCATACTAATAGCCACATGAGAAAGTATATGACACTCATATAACGATCCACGATACTTTCTCATGGCGGGTCATTCAGTATACATTCTCTAATGCATCCCCATGTGTCAGCTTGATATCTCTATATCCATGACTAGTGAGATCAAGTCATCGAGCTGACCTACATGCTAGTCTTATTGTATTAACATTGTCCCTGAATGCTAATACTCGACTAGGAATGATTTAGAGTAGTGTTCCCTATATCATCTCACTATCGATTCAACTAATCGATTGATATAGGTATGAACCTTCTACTCAAGGACGCTATTATACTTAGTCTATTTGGCACTAATATAAATAAGTATAATAACCAAACAAATGCCTTTATTAATATACAAGAGTATGATATACATGAGTCCATACAATCATCAAATGATTGGCTCTAGGGCTCTAACTAACATTCTATTGGTTGCTACTCGGAAAACCCAATGGCTCCACTGTACAAAAATTTTATACGTGATCTGAACCTTTCCTAGCTACCATGTGTTCTTTTAAACTTGTATCTCCTGCGGAACTTAACATGTTTGATTCCAAGTTTAACTTATATGCTTTTTAGGTTTAGATTTGGATCTCCTGCGGAACTTAACACGTTTGATCCAAATCACCTAGGTTATAAATTCAATTAAATATTAGTTTCCAAAATTAGCTTCCAGTGCTGCATGGCGAGGCACTTGGCCTTCTTAGATATGGGAGCAACCACCACCAACTAGACAAAGACTTTTAAGGAAAGTTAATATTTAATTTCCTTATATAACTTTAGGTTAACCAAAAGGAACAATCAAATCACAAGGAAAAAAGAAAAAGAACACAACATCAAAATTAAGTTCGAAAAACAAGAATCGAATGCCTCTTGTATTTGGTATTTATACAAAGAAAAATTAACTAGTATGATGCGGAAAGTAAATACTAGTTATACCTCTTCCTTGTATGCTAAAAACCTCGAGATCTTCTGCCGTATCCCTCGCCTCCTCTTAGACGTCGTGTGGGCGACGATCCTCCAAGACGAACACCACCCGGAAAGCTTCTCCTTCTTCTCTAGAATTCGGCCACCATCACCACAAAGGAGCAAAAGAGAGCAAAGGGAAGAGAGGGAGAGGGGCCGGCCACTTGATGATCTCCAACAATACAATATCAATTGTTATATTTTTCAAGGCCTCCCCTTCCCCTTTTTTTATATTAGTTTCCCAACGGAAAATTATGGAAAGAGTTTTATAAAAAATTAGACTCATTCCTATTTCCTTTTAATTTTTTCTTTTTCTTTCCTTTTAATTAATCAATTCTAGATTGATTTATTAATTAAACAACTATTTGTTGATGTTTAATTATTTGACCGGCCCCTTGCTTGGGCACCAAGCAAGGTGGTCGGCCACTTATTAAAAGGGAAAGAAAGGAAAATTTTTTATAAAATTTTAAAAGAAGAAAACTTCTAATAAAATTTTACAAACTCTCTTTTTTTTTTCTAATGTGGATATTAAAAGGACAGTTTTAAAATTTAAACCAAGTTTTAAAATTTAAAACATCTCAAATAATATTTCTTTTTAAAGGAAAGTTTTATAAATTTTACAACTCTCTTTTAAAACCTTGTGGCCTAATTTAAATTAGGAAAATTTTATAAATTTTTAAAATCTCTCTTTTTACAAATTGTAAATATATGAGGAAATTTAAAAATTCAAAAACAACCTTCCTAATTTAAATATTGAGGCCGGCCCCCTTGCCCAAGGCAAGGGCCGGCCACTCCTAGAGAATATGTGGCCGACCATTGCTTGGTCACCAAGCAATGAACTGGCCCCTTCTTGGACACCAAGATAGGCTTTTCTTTGGATGGACTTGAGGCTTTATTGAGGCTACAACAGGGACCTAGAGGAGAAATTGGTTTTGGCCTTCCGATGAGCTTGAGTATCCCGTGCTCGCCCTGAACACACAACTCAAGTTCATCGATAATAACTCATTCCACTAGAGAGTTATTACAGCACTACTGCACCAATCCCAAATTACATTATGGGCTTCTTCTTATCATGAGTGTGTTAGTCTCCCTGTTGTTAGTTAGAGCCCTAGAGCCAATCATTTGATGATTGTATTATAGACTCATTGTATCATATTGTTATATAAATAAAGACATTTTTGTTTTGGTTATTATACTTACTTGTATTGGTGCCAAATAAACTAAGTATAATAACGTCCTTGAGTAGAGGGTTCTCATCTATATCAATCGGTTAGTTAAACCGATAGTGAGATGATATAGGGAACACTACTCTAAATCATTCCTAGTCGAGTATTAACATTCAGGGACAATGTTAATGCAATAAGACTAGCATGTAGGTCAACTCGATGACTTGATCTCACAAGTCATGGATATACAGATATCAAGTTGACACATGGGTATGCATTGGAGAATGTATACTGAATGACCCGCCATGAGAAAGTATCATGGATCGTTATATGAGTGTCATATACTTTCTCATGTGGCTATTAGTATGACCACTAGTCCTTGGACCTGAAGTCACCATGGATCCCTACATAAGGAGTTATGTACTTTGATTTCGTCAAACGTCACCCGTAACTGGGTGGACTATAAAGGCGATTACTGGGTGTGTAACAAATTATGCAGAAGGATGTGAGTGATGTAGATGGGATCTATCCCTCCTATATGACGGGAGCGACATCGATATTCTTGATAGAGTGAGACCATGAAGTGCATGGCCATGCCCAAATGAGTCAATATGAGATATTGAGCTCATTCGATTTAGTGAGTCTACTTGGAGTTCAAGATTTAGATTGGTCAGAGGATGACATGGTCTATGCCTCACATTGATCAATCTAGATGTCTAGGATAGAAGGACACTTGTCATATATTGTGAGGAGTCACAATTAGTAGTCACAAGGTGATGTTGGATCTCAACATTCATGTAACTTGGGTAGTAATGATGTATTGCTAGATACTGCTCATTACTTATGGTCCTAAATGTGTTTAGGGGCATTGCCAACGTTACAAGAACCTATTGGGTCACACACAAAGAACAAGTGGATGGAGATTAGGTTCATATGATGAACCAAGAGGATTATATTCATGTGATGAATCAAATTGGATTAAGAGTAATCCTAATTGGGCTAATTGAGTTGGACTCAAGTTGATTCATGTGTTCAATGAGTCTAATTTAGATTATGACTCATTGAATCAATTTAATTAAATGAATTAGATTCATTATATTAAATTGGCTTGAATTAAATGGTTGGATTAGATCAACCATGAGAGAGATTAAGTCAAGTTTGACTTGACTTGAGAGGAAGAGGAAGAGTCAAGTTTGACTTGACTATTTGCCACATCATTAGTGATTTGGCATTAGGAGGACTAATGATGATGTGCCACATCATCAAAGTGTGCCACCTCATGGGGGTTACAAATCTATTCTCTTTAATGGCCACATTTAATGAGAATGGGGGTTACCTTTTTGGTTTTTAATGAGAATGAATTTTTCATTCACTCACATTCACATCATCTTCTTCCTCAAGCTCTCTTTTTGCTCCTTCTCTTCTCTTGGTTGTGGGTTTCACGCAAGGGAGAAGAAAGGAGACTGAGTCTAATCCAAGAAGAAAGGTTAGTGAAAGTCACATAGAGATTTTTTAGAGGAGTGTGCTCTCTTCTTTTCCTTTCTTCTTCTTCCAATCCTATCCGAGAGCATCAAGAAGTTCTAGCACACTTGTGGTGTTCTCTTCTCCATCCTTGTGTGTTAGAGAACACATCTTGTTCGTGTGGATACTTCTAGAGGATTGTGTACGTTGACAATCTTGAGATCCGACACTTCCTTGGACGAGCGGGATTCGAAAAGGGCACGCATCAAGGGTAATTTTCTAAACATATAGATCTAAGAGTAGATCTAGTTAGTAAACTCATACATGTAAAAAATTTTGTTCTATACTCTTCGCACGGATCCGTTGGCTAGGGAGTTTCGGGGTTTTCGCGACGCAAAAAAGAGGTTTTCGCGGCCCGAAAATCCCAACACCTGTGTTTAAGATTACGAATGTCCACTAATTGAGTGAGTTACTGACAACTCATTTAATTAATATCTAGCTCCAAGAGTAGTACCACTCAACTTTATTGTCATGTTGGACTAGGTCCACCTGCAAGGTTTAACATGGCAATCCTTATGAGCTCCTCTTGGGGACATTCTCAACCTAGATAACTAGGACACAGATTCCTTCTATAATCAACAACACATACTATAAGTAATATCATTTCCCAACTTATCGGGCATATTGATTTATCGAGCTAAACCTCACCCTTTGATAAGTCAAAGAAATAAATATTAAATATACATGCTTGTTATTATATTAGGATTAAGAGCACACACTTCTATAATAACTAAGGTCTAGTTCTTTTACTAAGTCAGTACAAAAAGAACTTACCTAAATGATCCTACTTAATACACTTAAAGTGTATCAGTGTAATTTATTAGTCAAGATAAACTAATACTTAATTACACTACGTCTATTCTGATGGTTTGTTCCTTTCCATCTTAGTCGTGAGCAACTGTTTATAATTTATAGAGAACCGACAACATGATCTTCTAAGTGTGACTCCACACTCCATTTTATCTATTATATAAATTAATTGAACAATTACATTTAACAAATAAATGTAAACATTTGACCAATGTGATTCTTTATTTCAAAATAAATGTGTACAAAAGCTAAACTTTTAAGTATACACTCCAACATTATCATTCTAAAACCACTAAATTTAAGGCTAGAAAAATAGATAACAAATTAATAATAAATCTAAGGATTTAAGGTTGGAAAACCAAACCTTGAGATCAAGGCTTGATAAATTAGAAAAGACCCTAAATAAAATGGAAAATATTATTAAGGGTCATCTAATAGTCATAGAGGTTTGGGGTACAAACCTAAGGCTAAGAAAGATGTGACATCTTATCATAGGGTTCCATATAGCTATAGAACCAACCTTAATTCTAGTGGTCAAGTCAAAAATACAAGGAAAGTTAACCCTAGGAGGATTTTTGGAAAGACTAATGTAACTAAGACTTCTAAGAAGTCAAAGAAAATCACCAAGAAGGTCATAAGGGAAGCTATCCCTAGAGTTGACCTAGAGAAAGTGACCAAGGTTTCTAAGAAGCTTAGAAAGGTCATTAGGAAGGTATCTAGGGAGATTATTCCTAGTGAGTACCTAGAGCATCCAAGGAGCACCAATAGATTTTGGCTTCCGAGGAGCATATTCTCTACACCCTAGATGGGCTTAGAGAGTGTCAACTCTAAATGGGTAGGATGGTTAACCCAATCTTGATGAAGTTGACACTTGGAGGCATTTTCAAGATTTTTGTTAACCTTTGAAAATAATAAGGATTAATTAATTACTCTTTGGAAGAGTAAAATGTGCCAAAATTTGATAAATTGGACTTAATTTTATTTGGCACAACAAATAAAGAGTAAAAGAAATGCCAAGTTGGGTTTTGACATTCTCTTGAGAAATGAGGGTAAATCTAGGATTAATTTTAGGTTTAGCTAAGGATTAAGGACACTTAAATAGAATATCTAAGTATATTTTACTTATGCTAATTGCCAAGATTGTTTGCCCATCATATGTTATGACATCATATGTTGCATTCATATTTATTATAAAAAATAAATAAAAATATCATGTCATGTCATACATATATCATGTAGCATTAGTATATTTTCTTTTGAAAATTATTTCTTTTTTATATATGCCATAACTCATCATACATTATTTTAATTTCTTTGTAAATAAGGACAATGACATTTACTAATAAGTGACATCCTAGGTGGATGTTCAAAATTTCTAAAATGCCTAGACAGATATGCGTGATCCCTAATTTAGGATAAAATCAAAATCTACATCTCACAAAAACTATATGGTGGCTTGTATGTGTTTTAGTGCATATTAGATACAAGTGAGATGTTAGGATGATGAAGAAGACTCAAGATGTTAATTTAGTGCATCTACTTGAGTTTTGATTTTATCAAAACACATAGTTGTGTGTACTCCAATTATTGGGAAAGTAATGTACAAGCCATGTGCATTGAGCCCAAAGAACATGGTTGGAAATTAGTTTTAAAAATTATTTTAAATATATTTTGGAAAACCTTGGTGAATGTTGTCTTTTGATAGTAATCATCATTGAAAAGTTAGACATAAAATAGAAGATAACACTGAAGTTTTTGCAAGTTTCCAAGTTTGTAAATCTTTGAAAATAGGAAGTATTTTCATAGAAAACTATATATTCCCATGATAGTATATACCCTAAATAATATCTGCAAGAGTTTTCATGATTTTTTAAAATTTTGTAAAATTTTTGGGGTATTTTTGAATTTCGCTAAAATTCACTTTCAGGAAATCAGAGCTTCAATCGATTGCCCAATCAATTGAAGTGTCTCAATCGATCGGGTGATCAATTGAGATAGGGTTTTCTTGTGAGCAAAGGCTCGTGGAATCAATCAGCCGATTGATTCACTCATGCCTGGATCGATCGGTCAATCGATTAAGAAGCATTTTCTATGAATAGAAGCTCGTAGAATCGATCAGGCAATAGATTTAACAAGTGACAATCGATTGAGTCCCAACTCAATAAATTGAAAAGGCTGATTTTGGTTGGGAAAGTCTGATTTCAACACTTTAAGCCATTTTTAGTCCCTTTAACCACTCCGAACCCCTTGGAATATATTTATATACATCTAAGGATAGTTTTCATAATGAAAATAAGGAGAAATTATTAAGGACTACTAGATTGGAGTTTATGATGAGGTTGGTTTCAATATTGAATTTGTTAAACCTCAAAACTTCAAGTTTTTGGGTTTCCTAAAGGCTTAGGGACTCCAAGTCATTGTTGGTACAATGACAGAAATTTGAAGCATGTCTTTAGAGGGAGTTACTTTTAAGGACATGAAAATTAATTCTTTCAACCACCTTGGAAGGTGGTTAACCCTTTTTAGAGTGAATGTTCAAGGTTGAGTATTAAAAAATAATGGAGAGTGGATATCTTCGTTGTTAAGTTATGAATGCTTAAGGGTGAGAATTGGCTACAATGAAGGATATGTGACCTTCACTGCTGGAATGATGAATGCTCTAGGATGAGCATTGTGAAGAGGTTTAATGCTCAAGGGTGAGCATTGGATACAATGAAGGGTATGAGACCCTCATTGTGGTGTTGTGACCAACATGGTAGGTTGTGAACAATGTTGAGTAACTCTTCAAGGGAGAGTTTTTGATTGTGTCAATAAGGGGAGAATGTAGAGTTTAAGTTAGACCTTCATTGCCCCTCTAGAAAAATTTGGGGAAGAATATAGGGTATAAATTATGCCTTCATTATCTAAAGAGGGAGCTTGTCCTCTAGGAAAGAAAGAAATGAAGGAACCCCTCATTCATGCATTAGCATGAAGAAAAAGTTGAGACTATGGGATTAGCCTAACTTAAAGGTATTATCAAACATCAAAAAGGGGGGGATTGTTGGTGTAATATCCCCAAAGTCCGGTTGACCAGGTTGAGTAAGCTTGAGTTGGCTCAAGCTTGAGTCTTGATGGTTGGGTTTCGATGTTTGACAATATGTGGAGATTGAAAATGCGATCTTCCAATTGGGGAGTTTGTTGGTGCAATTCCCCTTTGGTCAAGGGATGCCCAATTTGATGTGAAGAGAAGTCAAGTAGGTCAAGGTTGACTGGATACTTGATTGGGAAAGTCCTAACTAAAGGTTAGGCAGTTGAAAGTCCTAGTGAGTGAAGCTTGGCAATTGAGAAATCCTGGTGAGTGAAGCCAGGTGAAAGACCTTGTGAGTAAAGCTAGGCAGGTGAAAGTATCGGTGAGTGAAGTCGGGCAGTGTAAAAGTCCTGGTGAGTGAAGCCAGGAAGATGGAAAGTCCTAGTGAGTGAAGCCAGACAGATGGAAAGTCCTAGTAAATGAAGCTAGGCAGATGGAAAGTCCTGATGAGTGAAGCCAAGCACGTGAAAATCTAGGTGGGTCAAGGTGAACCGAACACATGGTGTTGGGAAGTTCAAGTAGGTCAAAGGAGTGACTGGATACTTGGCACGAGGAAGTCTAGATGGGTCAAGGGTGACTGGATATCGGTGGAAGTCCAAGTGGGTCATGGAGGACCGGACACTTCGCACGAGACGGTAAGTCCAAGTGGGTCAAGGTTGACCAGACACTTGGCACGAGGAGAAAAGTCCAAGTGGGTTAAATCATTGACCGGATACTTGGTGACGAAGGCCCAACAGATCAAGATTAACCGAATGCTAAGCATGAGGACCCCCAATAGGTCACGGTTGACCGGATGTTGGGTTTGGGTGCCCTAGAAATGACTTGGGCAAGCTAGGGTTGGTCAATTTGATCAAGTGATCAAATTAGACCAAGGTCAATCGATCAGCTGATCGATTGGGTACGGTGCTACGATAAATGGAGACCCAATTGATCATCTGACTGATTGGGAGCTTTAATTGCAAGCACAGAATGCAATCCAATCGATTAGTTGATCGATTGGGCACCACCAATCGATCGATCGATCGATTGGGGGCAAATTTTCTCGCGTGATCGCGAGGAAGCCTGAATCGATCGACTGATCGATTCAGACAGTTCCCAGCAAAGCACAAAGGTACTCTGAATCGATCAGTCGATCGATTCAAGCCTCTCCAATCGATTGGGATGTGACCGTTGTGAAGGAAGCGTCAAGTTTAAAGTCGTCTTCTTCGCAGCGATTCGTAACTTCTTTCTCTCCACCTCTTGCAATTATCTCTCATAGGTTTACGCCAGTTCTTGATCAATTGAGTTACTAATCAACTTAAGAATTTATAAACTTATTGATCAATTAGTAGTTAATTCGATTGATTAATATTGGGTAACTGATATAAAGGAATTATTAGAGTTTGATTGGTGTGAACAAATAATTATTTAGTTATTATTTGGATTAAGGAATTTACAGGTTATTATTAAGTTGAGTAATTATTAAATTCATTAATAACTAATTGAGTAATTAACAAGTTCATTAATTGTTTTGATTATTAATTAATAGGAATTAATTAACAAGATTGATTGATTAATGAATGAATTGAATTATTAAATAGATTAATGGGTTAATTCTTGGTATACCTTATATGTAGGTTTTAGTTAGAGACATGCTCTTTGATTTGAAAAATCAAGAACATTCTACATTGAGAGTGTAATAAACTATAGCGCTAAATACGTTGAAAAGCGCGGCGAAAAATAAGTTCCTTCCAGAAAATCCACGCGAAGGAAAATCATATACTAAGTTTAATAAAGGGAGTTATACCTTTGCTGTGTGCCCTTCGCAATCCCGGCAACAACATTTCTTTAGATGTAGATCTTAACACAATCAAGTGGCCGCACCTCTATGATATCCACACGAATAAGCCTCATTTGTCTAACAAACTTACGAAGTGGAGATTGAAAACAACCAAAGGTTGTGCTAGCAACCCTTCTTGGAGGTTTCGGCCAAGTGAAGAGAGGAGGAGGAAGAAGAGCAAGAACACGATTTTTTTTTCATGAAAATGAATCCAAAACCCCCTTTTATTCTTTCATGAAATTGCCTTAATGTCAATTGCCTTAATTGACATTAATATTTGTGTTCATCCAATGAATCCAATGCATCCAATGCATGAGCAATTCAAATTATCCACTCTTCATCCAATGCATCCAATGCATAGTAATTCAATTTGTACACTCCTCTTTTTTCATGAATTCAAATTCATCAAATAATGAGTCTAACTCACTAATCATCAATCTAATTGACTCGATGAATCTAATTTGAATTGGACTCAATCCAATAGTTGGATCCAATTGAGTCTAACTCAATTGAGTTCAATTTGAATTAGACTTAATCCAATGATCCATCATATGAATATATCTACAAATCAACTTGTTCTTTATGTGTGACCCAATAGGTTCTCATAATGTTGGCAATGTCTCTAAAACTATTTTAGATACATAAATAATGAGTGACATCTAGCAAGGCATCATTATTACCCAAGTCGCGAGAATGTCGAGATCCGACTTAACCTTTTCCTATCTATTATCATGTATAACTTAATCCTTCTATTTTTGATATCTAGATTAATCAATGAGGTATAGACCATGTTATCCTCTTATCAATCTTTGTGTCTCAATATCGCATATTGACTCATTTAAATATAGCCATGCATTTTTATATCGTACTAATCAAGGGGCCCACATATATCACTTCCGTCATATGGAAGGGATAGATCTCATCTACATCACTCACATCGCTCCAGATAACTTATTACATATCTAGTGATTGACTTTATGGTCCACCCTGTTACGGGTGACGTTTGTCGATACTAAAGTATACAACTCCTTATGTAGGGAACCGTAGTGATTTCTGGTCTAAGGACTATTCATACTAATCACTACAACAAAAACCCTCATAGACATCAGTGGAACAACAACGGTTTTAAGCAAAAACCGATGTCTTTGAATATTTTACACCGATTTTTCCAAAAACCGGTGTCTATGAGCGCAGATTTTCGCTCATAGACATCGGTTTTTTAGGCGATGTCTATGAGCATCCGTTTTTTCGTTAATAGACATCGATTTTAACATCGGTTTTTAAAATATGATGTCTATGATAATTTTCCCACCAATACTTAGCTAAAATTTTCAACTCTTCCCTCTAACCTAACCCTATATGATGCCGTCCACGGGAGGCAGAGAGAGAGAGAGAGAGCTGTCTTCGGGCGACTCACCTTCTCCGCCTCTATCTTCTCCTCCCCTCCCATCGCCGACCCAATCTCGACCTCCTTTATTCTCCCAATTCGAAGCAGACAGAAACAGAGATTGGAGATCTGTGCTTCTGATTCACCGCTCGATCCGCCAAGATGTAGATAGGTTCCGAGAAGGCGTCGTCCCTTGATCTCTTGTCGGTCGTCGTCGCCTCCCTCTTCGACGGATATGGGCTCAATTCTAGCACCGGGGATGCGTTCGTGGAGAACCGGCTGCTGATCGCCGTCCTGAGCATAGTCATCACCGTGCTTGTCGGTTGCGTGGCAATCTTCTTCGTCCGACGATCGAGCGGAAGGAAGCCCGCCGAGCCGCCGAAGCCGCTAGTGGTGAAGACCCAGATGGATACAGAGGAGGACCAAGGGAAGAAGAAGGTCACCGTCTTCTTCGGGACGCAGACCAGGACAGCTAAGGGGTTCACAAAGGTTAGGGTTTTTATCCGAGTAGTTCATTTTTTGAATTTTTCTCCCATGATCTTAGATTTTCCCCCCTTCTAGGCGCTGGCTGAGGAGGCAAAAGCACGGTACCCTAATGCCATATTTAAAGTCATGGATATTGTAAGATTATCTTCCTTCTGTTTCAGATAATTGGAAATACTACTGATTAATTGACTGATCTGTAGTTAGTTTCCTCAATTATAGGACGAATATGCTACTGAGGATGATGAGTACGAGGAGAACCTGAAAAAGGAGAGCTTGGCTTTGCTCTTCTTGGCTACATAAGTTGAAAGCCAGGAATTTTTTGTTTGTATAAACAATCATCTTCCTCAAAGTTCGAGCTGATCCCTTTGTTTTCTTTAGGTATGGAGATGGTGAGCCTACTGATAATGCTGCCCGGTTCTACAAATAGTTTACAGAGGTTTTGGAAGCATGAACATTTAGTTAATCTATTCTACCAATAATCCTTTTGCCTTGATCGATTGCTGATTATTAGTTTTTTATAGGGGAAAGAGAGAGGAATCTGGTTGGAAAATCTTCAATTTGGTGTGTTTGGTTTGGGCAATCGGCAATATGAACATTTTAATAAGGTTTGGCATGATGAAATTGTCAGTATTCTTTTTGTGGGAATTGCTTGGCTGATATATTTGTGTATTGTGTCCTTGCAAAGGTTGCTGTGGTGGTCTATGAACTGCTTCATGAGCAAGGTATATACTCGATTTATTTAGTTTGTGATTTGACTAAGTCACATATGCTCCTTAAGCTGATTTTAAATCCTATCTTCAGTTGCAATCTCAAAGTTCATGCATTTCATTTTCCTAAAGAATTTAACTTGTTTTGTAGACTAATTGTTACTCTAAAAACTTGTAAGTCAACATGGTCTGAGGAGTTACTAAGAAACAGTTGAGTAGTCATGTTATCTGTGAGTTTCATAAATACAACTGTAATGTAGTAGTCATGTGCAAGTTTGTAGATGTGTTTAATGAATTTAAGCATCATTCTTACTTGCATATTCTTCTATCTTTTTTTCCTCTGCATAGGCGCCAAGCACATTGTCCAAGTGGGGTTGGGAGATGATGATTAGTGTATTGAGGATGACTTCTCTGCATGGTATGTAGTATCGGCAAACTTTTATGCATGCCATCCAAATTCCAATGTCAGCTACAGTTATTTTTCAGTTTTCTGTTCTTTTTTCTCTTTTGCCCATCACTATCTCATTACTCCTTTGTGGAATATGAAATATCAACTGTACTTTCAGGAGGGAGCTTCTTTGGTCGGAGTTGGATAAGTTGCTTCAGGATGAAAATGAGACAGGTGCATCTACTCCTTATATAGCTGCCATTCCTGAATACCGGGTAGTATTTATCAAGCCTGAAGAAGTTCCATATCTGGACAAAAGTTTGAGTTTTGCAAATGGCCATGCCATTCATGACATACAACATCCATGCAGGTAGAGATGCTCTTTACAAAGACAATTTAAAAACAGTACTGGTTAGGATTTTCCAGTCCGTGAAAAGTATATCTAACACAACTTTTGTATCTTCAAGGGCTAATGTGGCTGTGAGACGAGAGCTTCATACTTCAGCTTCGGACCGGTCCTGCATCCATTTGGAGTTTAACATAGATGGCACTGGCCTTACGTATGTGTATAAATTATATCATTCTGAAATCATGATTTCTTATTTATCTTTACAATGACAATTATTTTAAATTTCTTCTAGCAATGCTCCCCCATCAATGAATTTGGTTTTGAGTAAATAATAAAATATATTATGGAAGGAAATCTGTAATGCATGCAAAATGTGTTGAGGCCACTAATGTGCAAATGCTAGCTAATTCTAAAGTTCAATCACATAATTCTGAATCTGATACATGTCATTATTAAAGAACAGCTGTTAGCCTAATCAAAGGCCATATATCTGATACTATTGTAATTATAAGTTTTAGAATGATGTTCTTGATTTTGCATACAACACTTCTACCAGACATCTAAACTTTGTTGGTCCCGGGGCTCGATAGTAGTGAAACTTATCCTTCCTGAACTTTACTTATTGCATGGAACTTTTTTTTTAAATTTGTGAACCGCTTGTTGAATTACCATGGGACAGCCTTCCATGAGTAATAATTTTGTGGACACATCTACCCTCTTGACACTCATTTAATCACAAATACTTATGTTTTCTTTAAGGAAATTTTACATGGATAGTCTAGCAATCAGTCATGTTGAGTGAAATTCAGATTCTTTTTTTTTCATTGTTTATTACACATAATATTAAGCCCATTTTAGTGATTGTGTGGTTACATCCTCTCATTTTTTTTTCATCTTCACATTCATACTGCTTAAGATTAAGTTTTTCAATTTGTATGTTAATCATTATGGATCATTGTGATATTCTAAAAGTTGATATGTTCTGCATTCTTGCACTGGATTGCTTTTCCTTTTTTGCTCGCCTCTTGTTAACAAGTAGCCAAATTTTTGTGTCGTTTAGCATCTCATTAGTTTTTTTCCAAGTCTCAGGCAGCAGAGGAAGTTGATTTTTCTGGCAATGGGATTATAGCAGTTGGCCTAAAGGCACTTTATGGTGTTCTTCAGACGAATACCATGCTTAAAACTCTGAACCTATCAGGAAATAATATTGGCGATGAAGGAGCTAAGGTAAGTCCATTTTTTAATTTTAATTTTACTAATTTTTATGTTTGCGCCTATTCATCTGGAAATAAGCAATTTGATTCTGCTGGAAGTACAGTAGTGTATTGGAATACAAGAAAAATTAAAGTTCATTATCACCATTAATTGATAATTTGATATTAGATGATTTCTTTGACGGTAAATGACAAAATTCTTGAATGGTATTAGATAAATTTACTGTGGTTGATATAGTAGGAATTCACACAAAGTAATTAGCATACAAACAAAATTCTTTAATGGTATTAGATAAATTTACTGTGGTTGATATAGTAGGAATTCACACAAAGTAATTAGCATACAAGCATCCTAATTGTAGTTGCTAAATGCAAATACCCTACTATGTTTAGCTAGTTCATTTAACTGTATTTATCTTAGTTTGTTTAGGTCAGTTTAATGGGGTTTTCATGGGGTAGTGAATTTTTTTTAATATATTTGTGTTCTAGCAGTGATGAGATAATTATTTGCTTGCCATGAAATTTATCTTTGCTTGGCTGATTTATTTCAGTTTTAAATAACTATAGTTTTTACATGATTCTTGCTTTGTAAATATATATATATATATATATATATATATATATATATATATATATATATATATATATATATTCGTTTTTAGATTTCCTTCTTGGATGATGATGCAGTTCTCCAATTTGCTGTTATTTTTTGTTCATTTCAGTATTTACCTAGTTGCATCACTCTTAACCATGTTTCTTTATAGCCCAGTTGTGCATGCAGTAGTGATTAGCATATCATGTCACATGGGAGATATACCTCATGTTATGATATTTTCTGTTGTCAAACTTTTTGTGAATGATTGGTATAGTGCATGATGATTTAAACTAGTCTTTTTGACTTCAGAAGAACATGCTGAATTTTCCATGTATGCTGGCCTTTAATATAGAGGGCTACAAGAGGATTATATCTTAGGTCAAGACACTCCAAATCCATCATAAACCAAAGGGAAAATAGTTTCTACTTACTAGAGGATTGAATGGACCCAAAAGGAAGCTCTAACTTGTTGTTTTGGGTGCTGAACTAAGGAAGCAGCTGCCTTCTTGCCGCATTCCTTGCTGCTGTGGTTGGTAGCAGAAATCACAGAAAATAGGGGGCTTAGTGCAGGATATTCAGGATACCAAGATGGCATTAGAGGTAGTACAATAAATAGTATATCTCTTCATCAGAGGTAGATTTGTTCTTCTATGATTCCTTCACTGGATTTGTTATGTAGTTATATTTCTTTGTTTAACCATTATCATGGCTAGTAAGTTGTTGTATGATGCTGTCGGTTCTTATCAATCTGTACACTTGAATTAGAAGGAGCAAATTATCTATGTTATATTCTAAGCAGCATATACTAAGTGTCATATATGAAAGTTTTAGATTCTATGTTATATTCGTTATCTTCCACAGCATCTTTTAAAAACTCAGTATTCTATTTTATTTGATACATGTACACATTTGTTTTAGTTATTTGACATATGGTGGATCTATGTGTTTTTACAGTTTACAAATCTCAAGTACTCTAGAGTTGAAATTGATGAAGTGCGGTTCGAGTGGGCTGAATGCATGCTAGATTACATTTGAAGTGCGGTTCTACCTTGATGTGTTAAAAGAATGTTCTACCTTGATTTTGATATCTATTAGCTAGCTTTTGATGTAAAAAGAATGTTTGGGTATTTTATGGATATTGTTGTAAGAAGATTATTTATATAATTTGTTAATATTTATGTATTTTATGGATATTATTGAATGAAGAATATTTGTATAATTTTTGAATATTTGTGTATTTTTTTTTGTTATTGTCGGTTTTTCATTGTTTCGGAAATCAAATTTGTGAAAAAATATACATATTACATCGATTTTCCACCGCTACAAAACCGGTGTTATTAACTAATATTACATCGGTCATTTACCGCTACCAAAACTGGTGTTATTAACATACAATATTACATCGATTTTACACCGTTGATGAAACGGTGTCGTTAAGTGATACTACACCGGTTAATAACCGATTCGAAGACCGGTGTCGTTAAGTGATACTACACCGGTTTTAACCCGATGTCTAAAATGGCAGACTTTTAACATCGGCTTCATAGACATCGGTCGAAAATGAAATAGACACCGATGGAAAACCGATGTCTATGAAGGTTTTTGTTATAGTGAATGGTCACATGAGAATACTTATGACCCTCATATAACGATCCATGAAATATTCTCATAGCGGGTCATTCAGTATACATTCTCTAATATA
The DNA here is from genome assembly GCF_018446385.1 of Zingiber officinale. NCBI lineage: Eukaryota > Viridiplantae > Streptophyta > Magnoliopsida > Zingiberales > Zingiberaceae > Zingiber > Zingiber officinale. The sequence goes on along the minus strand of NC_055987.1, from coordinate 74,501,290 downwards.
TACCCACGTGTTAACCTGATATCTTATATACATGATTTATGAGATTAAGTCATCCGTTGACCTACATGCTAGTCTCAACACATTAATATTATCCTTGTATATTAATACTTTACTAGGAATAGCTAAGAATAGTGTTCAATATATCCACAACATCCTATTATCAATTCAACCAATTGATACATTGTAGACTAAAATCTACTACCCTAAGATATTATTATACTTATTCATTCAACACTGAACTGAAGTGAATATAATAACCAACTTTACCTTTTATTAATAAGTGAAATATGATACAAAAAGTGTCCTTCTCAATCATCTCATAATTGATACTAGGGCTAATACTAATAATCTCCCGCTAGCACTAGTATCAATCACTGAAATATTTAATACCTAGTGACCTAATGTGATCATCACGCTTTATCTATGCCAAAACCTTGGTCAAAGGATCCACAATGTTAGCATCGGTTGGGACTCTGCATATCTTCACATCTCCTCTATCGATGATCTCTCGAATGAGATGGAATCGCCATAGTATGTGTTTGGATCACTGATGAGATGAGGTTCCTTAGCCTGTGCAATAGCCCTACTGTTATCATAATAGAGGTCTATTAGGTTTGGTATACTAGGAACAATACCAAACTCTGTAATGAATTTCTGGATCCAAACAGACTCTTTAGCTACAACTGAAGCAGCAATGTACTCGGCCTTTGTTGTAGAATCAGCGACTATGTCTTGCTTTGAACTCTTCTAGCTCACAACACCACTATTTAAGTAAAATACATACCCTGACTATGATCTATAATCATCCTTGTCAGTTTGGAAGCTAGCATCAGTGTAACCCTTTACAACAAGCTCTTCATTGCCTCCAAAGATCAAGAAATAATCTTGAGTTATTCTCAAGTACCTAAGAATATTCTTGACAGCTGTCTAGTGGTCTTCACCTGGATTTGACTGATATCTGCTCATCATGCTTAACCCATACGAGACATCTGGGCAAGTACAAAGCATGGCGTAAATGATAGACCCTGTAGCAGATGCATAAGGAATCTGATCCATGCAGTCCCTCTCTTCCTTAGAAGAGGGGCATTGAGTGTTCGAAAGACTCACACCATGTAACATCAACAGAAAGCCCTTTTTGGAATTTTGCATGGCCAAATGTTTAAGCACCTTGTCAATATATGTACCCTGACTTAGGCTAAGCAATCTCTTATATCTATCTCTATAGATCTTAATGCCTAAAATGTAGGATGTTTCACCTACGTCCTTCATCAAGAAACAATTTCCAAGTCATGTCTTCACTAACTAAAGAGTAGAGATATCATTTCTAATGAGAAGTATGCCATCTACATACAATTTGAGAAACATAAATGTGCTCCCACTAACCCTCTTGTAGATACAAAGTTCATCTTTGATACGGGTTATGATAGGTCAGCCTGTCAAATGAAAAAGTTAGGATTGAGAAGGATGGGAGAAGTATATAACCAGGTGAATGTATAATTAATAAGATAATGAATGACTAAGTAAAAGGTATTTTTGCGGGTGCTCAGTTCGGCAAAGCCCGACTGAGCATAGAGGTACTTAGCCTTATAAGAAGCTCGTAGCATATTATCGGCCAAGCGAAGGCCGAGCGAGCACCACGATGCTTGCACGCGCTTGGTTAGGCAAAGACTGACCGAGCATAAAGCATTTAGCCCTATGGAAATTCTTAGTATATTACCGGCAGAGTGAAGGCCGAGTGAGCATTGATGTGCCTTCGCACGCTCAGTTGGGCAAAGCCCGACCGAGCGTAGAGGCACTTAGCCTTATAAGAAGCTCTCAATATATTACTGATCGAGTGAAGGTCGAGTGGGCACCAATGAGTGGCTACACGCGCTCAATTAGGCAAACCCTGATCGAGCGTAAAAGCATTTAGCCTTATAGAAGCTCGTAGTATATTATCGGTCGAGCGAAGGCCGAGCGAGCACCAAGGTGCCTGCATGCGCTCGGTTAGGCAAAGCCCGACCTAGCATAAAGACATTTAGCCTTATAGAAGCTCGTAGTATATTACCCGCCGAGTGAAGGCCGAGCGAGCACCAAGGTGCTTGCATGTGCTCGGTTAGGTAAAGCCCGACCGAGTGTAAAGGCATTTAGCCTTATAAGAAGCAATCAATATATTACCGACAGAGTGAAGGTCGAGCGAGCACTAATGAGTCTGCATGCGCTTGGTTAGGCAAACCCCGACCTAGCGTAAAGGCATTTAGTCTTCTATAACCTCGTAGTATATTACCGGCCAAGCGAAGGCCGAGCAAGCACCAAGGTGCTTGCATGCACTCTGTTAGGCAAAGCCTGACCGAGCGTAAAGGTATTTAGCCTTATAGAAGCTCGTAGTATATTATCGTCCGAGCGAACGCCGAGTGAGCACCAACGTGCCTGCATGCGCTCGGTTAGACAAAGCCCGAACGAGTGTAAAGACATTTAGTCTTATAAGAAGCTCTCAATATATTACTAGCCGAGTGAAGTTCGAGCGGGTATCAATGTGTGCCTGCACATGCTCGATCAGGCAAAGCCCGACCAAGCATAGAGGTACTTAACCTTATGTATAGTTTTTAATATATTACCGGTCGATCGAAGGCCGAGCGAGCACCCATGTGCTCGTATACACTCGGCCGAGCAAAGCCCAACCAACTTAAAGATACTTAGATTTATAGAAACCTTTAGTATATTCCTGGCCGAGTTAAAATCAAGCGAGCATCAACATACTTACATACGCTTGGCCGAGCAAAGCCCGGCCGAGCTCAGAGACTCTTAGCCTTATACAACTTTCAATATATTATCGGCCAAGCGAGCACTAATGTGATTATATACACCCGATCAAGTCAAGGCTCAGCGAGCGTTAAGGTGCTTACATGTGCTCGACCGGCAGAGCCAGATCGAGCGTAAAGTCACTCAGCCTTATAGTACATTCCTGGATGGAACATGCTCAACAGAAGGTATATTCTTAACAACATATGTGGCCAGTACAAATGACCGACCGAAATACACTTAACAGATTGTGCTCTTATTATATATGCGACGAGGTTAAAGGACCAGCTAGAAATATGACAACCTAGCAAATTTAGCGTGAAATATCTTCTAAAAGCTTCTTCAGTTATAATGACGCATTCCTATGCATACCTCATAACAAATATTAGTCACAAATGATAAAAGAGGTATATCTGGGGTACGAAAAAGATTCCTTAAAGGATTATTACACGAAACTCGGGAGATGACTTTATCTCCTAACAAACCCTAATAACCCAAGAACTAGTTCATGATTACGGAGGTCACATGAAGTAGTATAAAAAGGGGGATCCTCTCCGTTGGCAAGGTATGCAAGTTCTTGCATCTAAACTCTATTTTAAAGTACTTCAGTTACTGTTCTTCTTCTTCTTCTTCTCCTTCCATCCTTGAGAGAGAAACTAACTTGAGCGTTGGAGGGCTTAGCCAGGGATCCCCACCCTGGTCTTAGGTCACTAACGCTTTGTTGGTTTGTCTCACTGTGCACAAGATTGTGGCGGCGTTCTTTTAGGTCTCCAGGAGGATATCTTCATCAAGGATCATCGTTCACCGGAGTCAGCACATCATTTTGTAGATTTCAAATAGGATCAAATTTGGCATCGTATGCGGGAAACTATTCACCTGAATTTGAAGCTACGAAGATGGAAAACCCCAACACTATTACCATATCACAGGAGGATCTGGAGTTGCTCATCAATGCTAGAGTGCAGAAGATATTGCAACAAGAACAACAACAACAAGTCAATACTGGTGGTACGCTACTGGTAGCCCCTCATCCAGTGATGTTTATAAATTCTCATCATAGGGAAAGAGGGATCGAAGGGGGGGATCCGGTTCATTTGCTCTCTACCCCTCTCTCTCCCACCCGACATCCTAAAGCGTATTTCCAGACACCTCTTAAACAAAGGGGATGAAAAGAAATTCTTCATGAGTCTTCTGGAGAGACCCTTGTAAGAGAAAAATGAAAAGGGAAGATTGTAGCCAGTGATAGTTCTCCTGAAAGAATTATCACTCTATTTTCTCAATGAGTGCTAGATGATCCTTTGCCAAAGCATGATCAAAATTCAAATGTCGGAGAATACTAAGGAACAACGGATCCCGAGGATCATCTTCTTAAATTTGAACATGCGATGCTCCTCCAACAATTTACGGATGTTGTTAAATGTCGGATGTTCCTTATTACATTTGGGGGAGCAACTCAGAGGTGGTTCAAGTGACTACAGGAAAATTCTCTTCGGTGCTTTAAGGATTTCTACAAGGTGTTCCTGCATCATTTTTCCAGCAATCAGAGGTATCATAAAACCTCTTGGAGTCTCTTTTCAATCAAGCAAGGACCTAAAGAATCTTTCAGAGCTTATATTAAAAAGTTCAACCAAGTGCCCATCGATGTCCCTACAGCCACCACGGAGATCCTGGTAAGCACCTTCTCTCACATACTTAATGATAATGACTTCTTTAAGGATTTGGTTAGAAACCCTCCTACTAATTTTGATATATTAATTGAGAAGGATTCGGACTTCATCAATGTGGAAGAAGCTCAAGCTGCTTGGAGGAAGGATGCCACTACTTCCACACCCGCTCTTGCTGCGGTACATCCTGCGGGGCCTATTCAGCCTCCTAAGGGGCCTCAGTCATATCAGCATCATCATCATCTGGAACCTGAACCTTAAGCAGTACAACATGTGGAGGTTCCTCAATGCTTTCCTCAAAGATGGTGCACATATCATCTGACAAGTACTCATAATACTAAAAATTATTTTGCTCTAAAGAATCAACAAGCGGGTAACACCCACTACCATCGGTGTTCCCCAATTTCAAATCGCCAGCGATATCCATGGAAGAATAGCCCGCTTAAGATTGAATAGCAGTCGAGCGGATCACAAGCAGGAATATTTCCTCTCCCCGCTGTATAGGCACAAATACTGGACCAAGTACAATCAGAACAACCATCGACTCGACAAGAAGAGAATCACAATAACGCTGCTCATGGCAATATCAATATGCGAGCGGGAGGACCTACTAATGGTCATTCTAACTGGATGAGGAAGTCATATGCTCGGCGATTAATGATACACGCTATCAGATGCAGTGCCGAAAAGGCGGTGGGACCGAAAATCAATTTCGAGCTCAAAGATTTAGTAGGGGTAGAAGTGCCTCATGATGATGCATTAATAATTAAGGCTGTCATAGCCAATTACAACATTTCTTATACTTTTATTGACACTGATAGTTTTGTTAATATTATCTTTAAACAAGCTTTTGATCAGCTGCAGATCGACCCAAGCGAGCTTCAGCCTATGGTTACTCCACTATATGGTTTATAGGTAATAAAGTGCAGTCGCTAGGTCAAATCAAATTGGCCATATCTTTAGGGGAGGAGCCTCTTATGAGGACACGCCAATATTCCTTCATGGTGGTTGACACCCCATCAGCTTATAATGTTATCTTGGGTCGGCCGACCTTGAATGAATTTAGGACAGTCGTTTCTACTTTCTGTCAGAAGATAAAATTCCTTGTGGAAGATCATGTGGTGGAAGTCAAGGGAGATCAAATAGTAGCTCGTAAGTGCTATGTGGAGGTTGTGAGAGCGGAAGCAAATGCCGCCCAAAAAGCTATGAGGATGGATATCAATGCTACCCATGAAAAACTGCACACCCTTGTATATAAGGAGAAAGAGGAAGTGCAAATACAAATCGGCCGACCGGAAGCTACTACCCACATCGGGTCTGATCTTGCTCCTGATCTCAAGGAGGACTTGATAAAGTACCTGATGAAAAATAGCGATGTGTTCGCCTGGACACCTAAGGAGGTGAAAGGTGTAGCACCAATGATTTTGGAGCACACTCTTCATGCATATCCAGATGTCCGACCGGTCAAACAAAGGAAAAGGGATTTCAGAGCTGATTAGAATAAAAATATCAAGGAAGAAGTCAATAAATTTTTGGAGGCTGGATATATTCGGGAAGTTCAATTTCTAAGCTGGCTGGCTAACGTCGTCTTGGTTTCTAAGTCAGGTAATAAGTGGTGAGTATGTATTGATTTTAGGGATCTCAACAAGGTTTGCCCAAAGGATTATTATCCTCTGCCTCATATAGATCAAGTGGTGGATTCTATGGTTGGATGTGAATTTATTAGTATGTTGGACGCCTATCAGGGGTATCACCAAGTTCCACTTGCTAAGGCAGATAAGGAAAAGATTAGCTTTATGACTACTGAATGTTAGTTAGAGCCCTAGAGCCAATCATTTGATGATTGTATGGACTCATTGTATCATATTCTTGTATATTAATAAAGGTATTTGTTTGGTTATTATACTTATTTGTATTAGTGCCAAATAGACTAAGTATAATAGCGTCCTTGAGTAGAAGGTTCATACCTATATCAATCGATTAGTTGAATCGATAGTGAGATGATATAGGGAACACTACTCTAAATCATTCCTAGTCGAATATTAACATTCAGGGACAATGTTAATACAATAAGACTAGCATGTAGGTCAGCTCGATGACTTGATCTCACAAGTCATGGATATAGAGATATCAAGCTGACACATGGGTATGCATTAGAGAATGTATATTGAATGACCCGCCGTGAGAAAATATCATGGATCGTTATATGAGTGTCATATACTTTCTCATGTGGCTATTAGTATGACTATTAGTCCTTTGACCTGAAGTCACCATGGATCCCTACATAAGGAGTTATGTACTTTAGTTTCGTCAAACGTCACCCGTAACAGGGTGGACTATAAAGGCGATTACTGGGTATGTAACAAATTATGCAGAGGGATGTGAGTGATGTAGATGGGATCTATCCCTCTCATATGACGGGAGCGACATCAATATTCTTGATAGAGTTAGACCACGAAGTGCATGGCCATGCCCAAATGAGTCAACATTAGATGTTGAGCTCATTTGATCGAGTGAGTCTACTTGGAGTTCAAGATTTAGATTGATTAGAGGATGACACGGTCTATGCCTCACATTGATCAATCTAGATGTCTAGGATAGAAGGACAATGTCATATATTGTGAGGAGTTACAATTAGTAGTCACAAGGTGATGTTGGATCTCGACATTTCTTGTAACTTGGGTAGTAATGATGTGTTGCTAGATACCGCTCATTACTTATGCTCCTAAATGGATTTAGGGCATTGCCAACGTTACAAGAACCTATAGGGTCACACACTTAGGACAATTAGATGGAGATTTGGTTCATATGATGAACCAAGAGGATTAGATTCATTTGATGAATCAAATTGGATTAAGAGTAATCCAAATTGGGCTAATTGAGTTAGACTCAAATTGATTCATGTATTTAATGAGTCTAATTTAGATTATGACTCATTAGATCAATTTAATTTAATGAATTAGATTCATTATATTAAGTTGGCTTGAATCAAATGGTTTGATTAGATCAACCATGAGAGAGATTGAGTCAAGTTTGACTTGACTAGAGAGGAAGAGGAAGAGTCAAGTTTGACTTGACTCTTTGCCACATCATGAGTGAGGTGGCAAGATGTGGACCAATAGTGTTGTTCCACATCATCTTGTTTTGCCACCTCATGGAGGTTACAAGCCTCCATTGCATTTAATGTGGGTTGGCCACATTAAATGAGTGGAGGTTACTCATTTGCCACATCATTGTGAGGTGGCAAGATGTGGACCAATGGTAATGGTCCACATCTTCATGATGTGCCACATCATAGGAGTTACACAACACCTCTTAATGGCCTCCACTTAATTGTAATTAAGTGGAAATGGGGGTTACACACTAAAATGTGGCCGGCCACTTTAGAGGTGGGGATGAAAATTCATTTTTCATTCAACTCCTCATTTACTCCTTCTTCTTCCTTGTGCTCTCTCCTTGCTCTCCCTCCTCTTCCTTGCCGTGACCTATCAAGGTGCTAGCACACCTTTGTTTAGGTTTTCTCCATCAAGAATTGTTCGTGTGGATACTTCTAGAGGACCGACACTTGACGGTCTCGAGATCCGGCGTACCGTTGGATGAGCGGGATTTGCAAGGGCACGCTTCGAAGGTATAACTCTCATCTAGTGTAGATCTAGAGGTTTTTTTAAACTCATACTCGCAATTTTATTTCGGTTTTCCTTGCACGGATCTATGGCTTTGGGTAAATTCGAGGTTTCCGCGACGCGAAAAGCAGTTTTCGCGGCCCGAAAAACCCAACACTGAAGGTACTTATTATTACAATGTTTGCCTTTTGGTCTAAATAATGCAGGAGTTACTTATCAAAGACTCATGAACAAGATTTTTCAGAAAAAAATTGGAAGAAACATGGAAGTTTACGTGGATGACATACTTATTAAATCTATACGGGCTTCTAGATTATGTACTAACACAGAAGAAACTTATAGGACCCTGGGGAGATATAGACTCAAACTCAATCCTAGTAAATGTTTATTTGGAGCCAAGAGTGGGAAATTCCTGGGATACATGGTTACCGAGTGGGGAATATAAGCAAATCCCAGCAAAGTAAAAGCACTACAAGACATGACTCCTCCACGAAACCTAAATGAAGCATAAAGATTGACAAAAAGGATTACCGCCATGTCTCGCTTCATCTCTCGGTCAGCCGATCAGAGTCTCCCCTTCTTCAAAATACTCCGATGAGAAACTAAATTTCAATGGGATGAGGACTGCAGCAAGGCGTTTGAGGAGTTGAAAGAATATTTGTCTACTCTCCCTGTATTAGCTAAACCAGTAGTAGGAGAGACCTTGTGGATGCACTTATTAGCCAATGAGCATGCTGTTGGTTTTGCATTAGTGAGGTAGGAAGAAAAAGAATAGTTACATGTGTATTTTTTGAGCCATTTATTAAAAGGAGCAGAGTGTCGATATACGACACTTGAAAAATTAGCTTATGGATTAGTTTTAGCAGCTCGGAGATTACGGTCTTACTTTCTGTCACACCCAATTATAGTATTGACTAATAGTACTCTGCGTTGGGTACTCATTAACCCAGAAGTGTCTCGAAGATTGATCAAGTGGACTACCGAGCTTAGTGAATATGATATATAGTATTAGCCTCGGACGACCATCAAGGCTCAACCTTTGACAGATTTCATAAAAGAAATACCAAATCCAGAAACAGAGGAAACCTGGATCATCTATGTGGATGAATCTTCTACTCAACAAGTTAGTGGAATAGAGAATTTTCTTATATCTCCTAGAGAAGATCGAATATAGCTATCCATTAGATTGAATTATAGAGCCACCAACAATGAGGCCAAATATGAATCATTGATAGCAGGCTTACAGGCTATTAAGCATGTGGGAGCTACTCGAGTAGTAATTCATTCTGATTCTCAATTGGCAACACAACAATTAACAGGTAATTTTGGAATTATCAATGAGCGACTCAAGCTATATATAGAGACATTTGATAAATTAAAAGTTGAATTTCATGAAGTCAGTATAAAGAAAATCTCCGAACAGATAATCAAGCAGTAGATGAATTAGCTAAATTAGCTTCTGCCATTATATCTTGGAATTTAGATAGACCAGTATAGCAAACATTATTAGTATCTCGTGTTGAGCAACAAGCCAATCTAGAAATCTAGAATGATTTGAGAACACCTATCATTCTATTTTTACGGCAAGGAATTCTACCCATTAATGCAGAATAAGCTAGGGTATTCATGAAAAGGGTAGACCAATATACTATGATTGGAGATCATCTATATAAAAGGGCCTTCTCTAGTCCTTTACTTAAATGTGTTGGATCAGATAATATACAGTATATCTTACAAGAGATGCATCAAGACTCTTGTGGTAGTCATATGGGAGGTCGATCTCTTGCTGTAAAGATATTATTGTTAATTAGAGCCCTAGAGCCAATCATTTGATGATTGTTGTATGGACTCGTTGTATCATATTCTTATATATAAAGGCATTTGTTTATGGTTATTTTGCTTACTTGTATTGGTGCCAAATAACTAAGTATAATAGCGTCCTTGAGTAGAAGGTTCTTACATATATCAATCGGTTAGTTGAATCGATAGTGAGATGATATAGGGAACACTACTCTTAATCAATACTAGTCAAGTATTAACATTCAGGGACAATGTTAATGCGACGAGACTAGCATGTAGGTCAACTCGATGACTTGATCTCACAAGTCAAGGATATGGAGATATCAAGTTGACACATGGGTATGCATTGGAGAATGTATACAGAATGACCCACCATGAGAAAGTATCATGGATCATTATATGAGTGTCATATACTTTCTCATGTGGCTATTAGTATGACTACTAGTCCTTGGACCTGAAGTCACTCACCATGGTTCCCTACATAAGGAGTTACGTACTTTGGCTTCGTCAAACGTCACCCGTAACTAGGTGGACTATAAAGACGATTACTGGGCATGTAACAAATTATGCATAGGGATATGAGTGATGTAGATGGGATCTATCCTCCTATATGATGGGAGTGACATCGATATTCTTGATAGAGTGAGACCACGAAGTGCATGGCCATGCCCAAATGAGTCAATATGAGATATTGAGCTCATTTGATTGAGTGAGTCTACTTGGGATTCAAGATTTAGATTGATTAGAGGATGACACGGTCTATGCCTCATATTGATCAATCTAGATGTCTAGGATAGAAGGACACTTGTCATATTTTGTGAGGAGTCACAATTAGTAGTCACAAGGTGATGTTGGATCTCAACATTCTTGTAACTTGGGTAGTAATGACGTGTTGCTAGATACCGCTCATTACTTATGCTCCTAAATGGGTTTAGGGGCATTGCCAACATTACAAGAACCTATAAGATCACACACTAAGGACAATTAGATGGAGATTAGGTTCATATGATGAACCAAGAAAATTAGATTCATATAATGAATCAAATTGGATTAAGAGTAATCCTAATTAGGCTAATTGAGTTGGACTCAAATTGATTCATGTGTTCAATGAGTCTAATTTAGATTATGACTCTTTGAATTAATTTAATTAAATGAATTAGATTCATTATATTAAATTGGCTTGAATTAAATGGTTGGATTAGATCAACCATGAGAGAGATTAAGTCAAGTTTGACTTGACTTGAGAGGAAGAGGAAGAGTCAAGTTTGACTTGACCATTTGCCACCTCATTGGTGAGTTGGCATTAAGTGGGCCAATGGTAATGCTCCACATCATCATGGTTGCTTAAGTGGGATGCCACCTCATGGGAGTTACCAAGAGTTGTGACTCTTGGTATCCCATGGAGATAAAACTCCCTCTTAATGTGGCCGACCAAATCAATTCATTGTGTGGTTTTCATTTCTTTTGTGTAACTTTCCTTCTTCTTCCTCAAGCTCTCAACCTATCTCCCTCTCCTCCTCTTTAGACGAACCTTTCATAGGTGCTAGCACACCTTTTGTTTGATTTCTCCATCTCTTGCTTGTGTGGATACACATAGAGGAGTATCTACTTTGATACTCTCGAGATCCGATGAACCTTGGACGTGCTGGATTAAGCGAAGGGCATCGTATCAAGGGTAAAGCTCTTCTCCTTTGTAGATCTAGGCTTAGAAAACTCGTACGTGAAAGTTTTTACAAAATTTTAATCTTCGCACGAATCCGGTGGCATGGGAATTTCGGGGTTTTTGCAAGGCAAAAATTGATTTTTACGGGCCGAAAAACCCAACAATTATTAGCTGGATATTTTTAGCCTACTTAACAAGCATATGCTGCTCAACTTGTGAGAACATGTTTATCTTGTCGAAAGCATCAAAATATTCCTCATCATCCTCCTAAATTGTTGAAGTCCTCTATAGTATCTTGTCCTTTTGATCAATGGGGCATGGATATAGTTGGGCCTTTTACTCTTAGCTTGCACCTGCTCAAAGGATATTCTTATTAGTAGCTGTGAATTAGTTTTCTAAATGGGTAGAGGCAGAACCACTGGCTAGAATTACTGAACATGCAAGAGGAAGGCAATTTGGTTATCAAATTTCTATGGTAGCATATTGTTTGCAGATTTGGTATTCCACACAAAATAGTTTATGATAATGGACGGCAATTTCAGGACAGAAAAATTAAAAAATGGTGTTCTGATTATGGCATCATACAAGTTTTTACCTCTGTGACATATTTACAGAGTATTAGGCAAGCCGAAATAACCAACAGGGAAATTATCAGAGGACTCAAAACCAAATTAGATCATATTGGTGGTAGCTGGGTAGATGAATTACCTAGTGTATTATGGGCATATCGTACCACTCCTTGAGAAGCTACGTGGATTACTCCTTTTTACCTGGTTTATGGGGGTAAAGCAGTTATTTCGATTGAAGTCGGAGTGGAATCCGACCGAAGAAGGCTTTATGATGATAGGAATGTAGATCGATGCCTCATGGATCTTGATTTAATAGAGGAAGCATGGGACAAAGCGGTAACCCGGCTCATTTCATATCGTCAAAGAATGAGACAAAATTATAACAAAAAAATTATTTCGAGGTTTTTTCAGGTAGGTGATCTTGTATGAAAGTGCATCAAGCCTGTTGGAGATATTAACAAGATGGAACCCCAATGGGGAAGACCTTATAAAATCATACAGAAACTTGTATTGAGCTCCTCCTGCCTCCAAGATGCAGAAGGGAGAAAACTCGAACGACCTTAGAGTGCTAATCATTTGCAACCATATAGAACTTAGCAAACATGCCTGTAAGTCATTCACATATTTTGTACAAACATTGTTGATATGAGTAACAGAAAAGATACAAGCAATATTATTTGGAGGGGTCATATACTTCTCTTAAAACCATCATACAGTCGATTGGGGACCTTAAGAAGTGACTGAACAGGCTTCCTTAATGGGAACTAGAGACTTTAAACCATCATATAGTCGATCGGGGACCTTTAGGAGTGGCCAGACAGGCTTCCTTAAGGGGAACCAGAGACTTTAAACTATCATACAATTGGGGACCTTAAGGAGTGACCGGACAGACTTTCTTAAGGGAAACTGGAAACTTTAAACCATCATACAGTCGATCAGGGACCTTAAAGAATGACCGGACAGGCTTCCTTAAGGGGAACCAGAGACTTTAAACTATTATATAGTCGATCGGGGACCTTAAGTAGTGATCGAACATGCTTCCTTAAGGAGAACCGGAGATTTTAAACCATCATCCAGTTGATCAGGGACCTTAAGGAGTGACCGGATAGGCTTCCTTAAGGGGAATCAGAGACTTTAAACCATCATACAGTCAATATGGGACCTTAAGAAGTGACCAGACAAGCTTCCTTAAGGTGAATCAGAGACTTTAAACCATCATACGGTCGATCGGGGACCTTAAGGAGTGACCGGACAAGCTTCCTTAAGGGGAACCAGAGACTTTAAACCATTATACAGTCAATTGGGGATCTTAAGGAGTGACCGGGTAGGTTTCCTTATGTGGAACCGAAGACTTTAAACCATCATACAGTCGATCAGGGACCTTAAGGAGTGATTAGATAAGCTTCTTTAAGGGGAACTGGAGACTTTAAACCATTATGTAGTCGATCAGGGACCTTAAATAGTGACCAGACAGACTTCCTTAAGGGGAACCGAAGACTTTAAATCCTCCTTAAGATCAACCATGGGTTTTAGCATCAACATTACTTATTGTGCAGAAAATTAATTTCGCTCGGGCATACAAATCCGATCGGTCCATCATACAGTCAGGGGAAATCCCAAAGAAGCATTTATATTGCAGATGTTTAATCTTGCTCGAGGATATAACTTCGACTGGTCCATCATACAGTCGGGAAAAGCCCAAAGGGGCATTTACATTGCAGATGTTTAATCTCGCCCGGGTATATAACTTTGACCGATCCATCATACAGTTGAGGAAAGCCCAAAGGGGCATTTACATTGCAGATGTTTAATCTTGCCCGGGTATGTAAATCCAACCGGTCTATTATATCGACGGAAATAGTCCAAAGGAGCATTTATATTGTATGATTATTTCATCCTGAAATATACGTCCGATCGACCTATTAGACAGGTCGGGGATTCTTGCATTTAACTCATCAAACAAACCCAGAGATCATCAAAAAAATGTTTATTTAGCATATGGTGAGTACATTAAAAAAAGTTCATTTATATGAACACTGGGATGGTTCTGAAGATAAGGAAGTTACACAAGGAAAGATAGGTAAGTGCAAATTTTCATTAACATTTGATAAACAATAAGTAGTATACAGTAGTGATGAAATGATAAAAAAAATATAGATACAAGATCCCTAGTTCACTCAAATTTGCTTAGAAAATCTCTTGGAAGTTTTTGGTTAAGTCATCAGTGATCTACGAACAAGGGAGGAGGTTCTCTTGATAGGTAACCTCCATCTCTTAACTGTTTAATTACACCTTCAATAGAATGGGTAAGGGTTCCTAGATGCGCTGAGCGTATTCTCCACCAAACTCAGGAGAATCCAAATAGGATCTGCGCTTGCTCTGCCAATGCTCTTCCTCACTTGCCTTATATGCTTGAAATTTAGATTGTAGGCTATCCTTTTCCCCCTGTAAAGTAGCTTTCTCTACCTTAGCCTCCTCTAGTTCTTGCAAGAGTGTGTTTATCTATGAGTCCTAGGCTCGTGATCCTTCCTATTGTTGAAACAAGGTAAAATCTTTAGAATCTAACTCTAGGGCTAACTTAGGTGACTTCGACTTATAGGACAGCTGTAATTGGTCTAGAAGAGCAATTTTATGAGCAACATCCGAGAGAACTTTATCTTTTAAGGCCTTTTCAACATCAAGCTCAGAATTAAGCCCTTGTAATTGTAGTTCCAAGTTTTTCTTCTCTTCTTCTTGAGACTGTAGCAATTGACGATAGTCTTGTAGAGGTTTTACTAAGCTAGCATTGAGTTCAGTATGTGAATGCACCTTATCCTGTAGTTGAATGAGTTCATTATTAGGGAGGTTGGAACTAGCTTGTAATTCCTCCCCCTTATCATTCAAAGTTCGGTTAGTCCTTTCTAAATCCTCAACTAGCTTGCTCTAATGTAGGCTTAAAGCATAGAGCTGAATAGAATAAAACATGAGCATATTTTGTGGTTACCAATTAAGAAAGTTTAATCAGAAACTTACTGTAGTAGCTTGACGACTGATCCTGTCCAAGTGCTGAGTCGACAGTCGCTGGGGACGTGGTCCTCTAGTTGACTCCACGTAGCCCTGTGAGTGACGTAGACCTTCGACGAGGACCTGCAAGCACAAAACCGAGCCAGGAAAGGGCTCCCGGCAACGACCCTCCGACGCTCAACTTAGCCTCATGCAGCAAGAAATCGAAGTAGAATGGCGAGAACTGTAGCTATAGTGATGAATCGCGCGTACCTCTGTTGGAGTATGGGGATCCTTATTTAGGGCTTCCTAAAGGTGTGTGCACGCTTATCGAGATGTGCACGCTTCTCAAAGCATACCTGTAATGAGTGTGCCAAGAAAGCGTGTCTGACGCCATACCTCAATAGCGCGAGCATATCTCTGACGCAACAGTGGAAACTTCCACCGTACGATTCTCTATCTGATCCGACCACCTACCATGCTGCCTGTCGGTGACACTTGTCTCGAGGAAGATAGAGGTACTTGCCCCTTCTGTCTCATACCAAGCCAAACGAATGAACCGCTCGGCTAACGTCGCGGTCGGCCAAGCAGGACATCTGCTCAGCCGATCATATGAAGGCCCTAGCGCTACTCGTACAAACGAGAGAACCTCGATGGCCATGGTTCCCGTTCGGTCGAGACAAAAACCATTCAGCCTTCGTCCACTGCTGTCAAGCCATGCTAGTCACTCGCCGGGCGTCAGGAGCTCGGGCCCGAGTTGAGCCAATTTGTCGAGATGCCGAGTCGGCTTTTCGCTGATCGGGGAGGTGATTCGCCCGATCGGGCGCCTACAGGGTGTTGACCACCTTGACCTCCTACCAGACGGGCCCCCTTTTACCACTGGATCACATGCCTTCCCCTCAAGTCTAGTCGAAGGAGGCTAAAAGTCCGACTAACTAGACAAATAGTCTGGTGATGAATTGGCTGGTCGGCCAGCAGATGAGATGGATCCCACTGGTTCCCGTAGGACTGACCTTTTTCTCCCTGTCGATGCTTCGTGCATTTGTACTTTTTCTCCTGTAGGATATTTTTCCTCACCGATGTCGAGGGGTGCGAGCCGGTTGGCTATTGCTGACGTCGTCCGAATCTCCTTGTGATATGTGCAGATCACTCCCATTAAGGCCAAGCACGCGCCCATTAAATGTTGACCCGTGGGGGGACGCCACGTGTCGCTGGTGCAGTCACCGCACGTTCGAGGTGACAGCTGCTGATGTGACGTTTGGCAGTTTGAATTCAACGGTCAGATGTACACTTCGATCCTTGTGCCCTAGATCGGACGGCTCAGCTCAGCCGTGCCCATCTTTATAAATCTTTAACGTCGCCGCTTCCCCGGTGCTCTATTTTCACTTTTTCCCCGTTTGCTCCGGCAACTTCGTTTGCTTCGGCAACTTCGTTTGCTTCCAACGTTCTGTTCTAGTGTTCTGGCGATCCTGAGCTTCCTTCTCCAGCACTCTATTTCCTTGTAAGCTCTAATCTTCTATTTCCCTATCTTTTCTCCTGGTCTTTACCGCTTTACGGCGCTCCGTCGCCTCTCGTCGATCCCTTTTTTGCTTTCCCGTTGAGTTTCCTAGCAAATCCTTTTCCGGCTATGGCCAGTTCCTCCCAGCCAGTCGATCCAGCCCCTGGTCCATGGTACACCACCATGGAGACCAAGTTTGACATGGACGACTCGATGCATCTTATAAATGCTTTTGACCTTCCGCCCGACCATGAAATTGTCCTGGCCTGACCTTACGATCGACCCATAATCCGTCGACCGACACTATCTGTTTCTTTCGGGACCAGTTTGTGGCCGGCCTTCGATTTCCCATCCACCCGTTCATTATCGAAGTTTGCAATTTCTTTCACATCCCGCTCGCCCAGCTTGTTCCCAATTCCTTCCGCTTGTTATATGGTGTAGTTGTGTTATTCAAAGTCTTTCACATCCCCCTCGGGTGTTCCACTACTTCTACTACCCTAAACAGTCTGAGCTGGGTACCTACCTATTCCAATCTAGCATTGGCCTAGTCTTCTTCAACAGGATGCCCATCTCCAACAAGCACTGGAAGGAGTATTTCTTCTACATCAGACTCCCCGAGCGTCCGAGCTTCGGGACCAAGTGGCAGGTCGGACTTCCCCTTCAGCCAGATTTGAAGAGGTACAAGACACGGCCAGACTATCTTCATGCTGCCAATATGCTGGCCGACCTAAAGTTTAATATTCACAAATTGCTCCCCAAGGGCGTACTGGATATCTTTGGACTGAGTCCGAGCCGAGTACAGCTTCCGAGTAGCCTAGGTACAAGCTTTCTCTATCCTCCTTCCTTTGAGTCTAACTGATTCTGTTATTCTTTTGCAGCTGACATCATGATGCGCGCTCGAGCCACCGGGATAATGAAGGCCAAGCAGGCCGAGATCGAGGCGGCTGCAGCCAAGGAGATGAAGCAGCTCGGCTTGACCCCGATCGGCTCGCAAGAGGGGACGGCTGGGGAAACTGCCATAGCTGGAGAGTACACAACTGCGGGCGACGAGACCATCGAGCGGACCCCTAGCGTGGGTGTGGAAACCGAGCCAGACTTGGTTCATGATGTGCCGCCCGTCATTCCTGTAAGAGGGATTGGGATCCTCGGGCGATGAAGTTCCGCTATCCCTCAAGAGGCGCCGACCGACCTACACTCTCCGTCCTGCACGTCCGTTGTGCAAACTTCTGCGGGAGCCGTGTCCAGCTCTTGGAGGGTATTCCTAACGAGGCCTTTGAATATATCGAGTAAGCAAGGAGCCGCTATTTTGTAAAAGCCTTGTTTCTTGTAAGCCTTAATGGCTTTCCTGCCGTTCGACAATCAATGTCTATGAATGAAATCTTGTCTCTTTCATATGCTGTCGGTTCGCTATGTATGTGGTCGCGTAGTCCCGATCGGCAATGACGCCCAGGATATTATTGAAAGATTCTCTTAGGATTATACTTCTGGGGTTTAGAATCGCTGCCTAACCTCAGCTTTAGTGTCTGTGTTTAGGCAATTTTTCAAGGCTGGGGTTTAATGTCGCCGCTCGACGGTCTTCTAGGTGGGTTATTTAAAGTCGTCGCGTCGACTTTGGGGTTTAACATTGCCGCTCGACGGTCTTCAGGCCGGGTTATTTATAGCCGCCAGTTCGGCTCTGGCGTTTAACGTCGCCGCTCGACGGTCTTCAGGCAGGGTATTTATAGCCGTCGGTTCGGATCTGGCATTTTACGTCGCCGCTCGACGGTCTTCAGGCCGAGTATTTATAGTCGCCGGTTCGGCTTTGGCGTTTAACGTCGATGCTCGACGATCTTCAGGCCTGGTATTTATAGCCCCTGGTTCGGCTCTAGCGTTTAATGTCGCCGCTCGACGGTCTTCATGCCGGGTATTTATAGCCGCGGGTTCGGCTCTGGCGTTTAACGTTGCCGCTCGACGGTCTTCAGGCCGGGTATTTAGAGCCGCCGGTTCAGCTCTGGCATTTAATGTCACCGCTCGACGGTCTTCTGAGTTGCCCAGTCGTTCCGCAATGATCTTGCAATCCTTTGCTTTTCTATTTTAACCCTGCAGTCAAAATGCATAGGGCAAAGAAGAGATACATGACACTAAATATATCGACGCACCTTTCACCCAGCTCGGTACTGCTGGAGATGGTTCGCACTCCATGGACGTTCTAGTCGTCGTCCGTCTTCATCTTCTTAATAGTAAGCTCCTGAGCGGAGCTTCTCCACGATCTTGAACGGTCCAGCCCACGGAGCCTCCAACTTGCCGACATCGCCGACTGGTTTCACCTTTGTCCATACTAGGTCGCCGCCCGAAGGATTCCGAGATGCCCAGCCGTTAGCGATGAGCTTGCATCCTTTGCTTTGTCGATAACCCTGCAGTCAAATGGCCTAGGGCATTGACGAGATCCACGACACTAAATACATCGGCGCACCTTTCACCCAGCTCGGTGACGAGAATGACTGCGTCGCCCTCATACACCAAGTGGAAAGGCGTGACACCCGTCCCCTCCTTTAGCGTCGTTCGGATTGCCCACAATATGCCTAGAAGTGCGTCCACCTAGCTGCCCCCGACGTGTTCAAGTCGAACTCGGAGAATCTACAGGATCTCCCGATTGGCTACTTCGACTTGCCCATTGCTCTGGGGGTAAACCACTGAGGTGAAGGCCTGCTGGATGTCGTATCGTTTGCACCACTCTCCAAGTTGTTAACCGACAAACTATCTTCCGTTGTCTGAGATGAGCCAACACGGGATGCCAAACCGACTAATAAGGTGTTGCCAGATGAACTTCTTGACCATTTGTTTAGTGATCCTGGCCAGCGGCTCGACCTCTACCCACTTGGAGAAGTAATCAACGACAATGAGTAAAAACTTCCGTTGACCAGTTGCCATGGGGAAGGGCCCCACTATGTCCAGGCCCCACTAGTTGAACGGGCAGGATACCGCGGATGTCTTCATTTCTGTCGTCGGGCGGTGTGAGAGATTGTGGTACTTTTGGCAAGACAGGCAAGTGGATATGGTCCGAGCGCCGTCCTCCTGAAGGGTCGTCCAAAAGTATCCAGCCAGAAAAATCTTCCTTGCTAGCAAACGACCGACCGGATGTCCACCACAGGAGCCTTGGTGTACCTCCTGTAGTATGTAGTCGATGTCTTCCAGCCCGACGCATTTGAGAAGCGGTCAGGAGAAAGCTTTCTTGTACAGCTGATCTCCGATTAATGTGAATCTGCCTGCTCGCCTTCTTAGCAGGTGAGCCTCTTCCCGATAAGAAGGCTTAGCTCCTGCTCGCAGAAACTCTATCAGCGTCGTTCTCCAGTCATTGGGAAAGGTGAGTCCCTCCATCCGGTCGATATGGGCCTCGAGGGGCATTTGCTCGATCGACTGCTGCATGACGATCGGCGATATGGAGCTGGCTAGTTTTGACAGCTCGTCTGCCGCTTGATTCTCCGCTCGGGGTACCTTCCTTATAACCACCTCCCGGAAATTGGCTTTCAACTTTTCGAAGGCCTCGACGTAGAGCCTGAGCTTAGCGTTGTTGATCTCGAATGTTCCGGAGAGCTACTGGGCGGCTAACTGCGAGTCCGAATGAATCAGAACTCTGATGGCGCCCACGTGCCGAGCGGCTTGAAGCCCGGCTATGAGAGCCTCGTACTCGGCCTATTGTTGGTTGCTCGGTGGTCCAACCGAACAGATAGCTGCATCCGCTCTTCTTTGGGGGAGATCAATAGTATTCCCACCCCACTCCCTTGCCGGGTGGAAGACCCATCCACGTATACCTTCCAGGTGACTTCGGGCTCAGGGTCTTGCACCTCGGTGATGAAGTCTGCCAGAGATTGTGCCTTTATGTTTGTCCGGGGCTGATACTGAATATCAAACTCACTGAGAACCATGGTCCACTTGATCAGCCTCCCTGATGCTTCTGGATTGAGGAGGACCCTGCTCAACGAGCTGTTAGTCATTACTATAATAGTATGCATGAGAAAGTACGGATGGAGCCTCCGAGCGGCGAGGACCAGTGCAAAGGCGAGCTTCTCGAGACTGGTGTAGCGGGATTCAAAGCCTTTTAATATATGGCTCAAGAAGTATACAGGCTATTCCTCGCCGTCCGGCCTTACAAGGGCCAAGCCGACCGCATGATCAGTCGAGGATAGGTAAATCTTGAGGGGTTCACCAGCTATCAGCTTGGCTAGCACTGGTAGGGAGTTGAGATTGACTTTGAACTCCTCGAATGCCCGATCACACTCCTCGTCTCACTGGAACTTCGTGGCTCCGCGTAGGATCTTGAAAAATGGTAGGCTCTGGTCAGCAGACTTTGAAATGAACCTTGATAAAGTTGTTATCCGACTGGTAAGACGCTGCACTTCCTTTAGGTTTCTCAGTGGTAGCATATCTTGTAGCACTTTAACCTTGCTGGGATTAGCCTCAATGCCCCGCTCGGTCACAATGTATCCCAAGAAACGTCTGCTTTTAGCGCTGAACAGACATTTCTGGGGGTTGAGATTGATTCTATACGTCCGTAGCGTATGGCAAGTCTCCTTTATATCTGCACAGAGATCGGTAGTCTGGAGCGATTTAAACAATATATCGTCTACATATACCTCCATATTACGCTTGATCTACCGCCTGAATACTTTGTTCATATGACGTTGGTAAGTGGCCCCAACATTCTTCAAGACGAACGACATCACGTTGTAGCAGTAGGTGTCGGTGTCGTCCGCCGTTATGAAGCTAACCTTCTCCTGGTGCTCGCGGGCGAGCAACAACTGGCGGTATCCCTGGTATGCATCCAGCATACATATTAGCTCGCACCTGGCGGTTGAATCTACCATCTGATTGATTCTGGGCAGAGGATAAAATTCCTTCGGGCATGCTTTATTCAGGTCCCGAAAGTCGATGCAGACTCTCCATTTGTTGTTTGGCTTGGAGACGAGCACTAGGATAGCGAGCCAGCTCGGGAATTGCACCTCGCGTATGTGGCCGGCCTCCAGGAGCTTCTCAATCTCCGCTCGGATTATTTGATTCTATTTGGCACTGAAATCTCTCTTTTGTTTCTTTACCTGCCGGGCGTCCGGTCGGACGTGGAGCTCGTGCTGAGCTACGCTTGGGGAAATTCTAGGCAGTTCGTGCATTGACCATGCGAAGACATCATGGTTTTGTTGAAGGCATTCGATGAGCTCTTTCCTCTATTCCCCCTCCAGGTCAGATGCTATAAAGGTGGTGGCCTCCAGTCGGCAAGGATGAATCTACACTTCCTCCTTTTCCTCATAAACTAAAATAGGAGGTTTCTAGGTTATAGTGTTTACCTCGATTTGGGGTGTCTTCCGTGCGGATCTAGCTTCAAAGCGGACCATTTCCACGTAGCAGTGCCGAGCTGCTAGCTGGTCTCCTCGGACCTCTCCTACTTGGTCCTCGACGGGGAATTTTATCTTCTGACAAAAAGTCAAGACGACCGCTCGAAACTTGTTGAGGGAGGGGCGCCCCAGGACCACATTGTAGGCGGAGGGGGCGTCTACCATGATAAAGTTAGTGGCCCACGTCCTCAGGAGCGGCTCCTCTCCCAGCGATATGGCTAGTTTGGTCTGTCCGACTGGAAAAATCTCGTTTCCTGTGAACCCGTACAATGGGGTTGTCATGGGCAACAGCTCGGCTCTGTCAATCTAGAGTTGGTCGAATGCCTTCTTGAAGATATGTTGACCGAGCTGCCAGTGTTAATAAATATACAGTGAATAGTGTAATTGGCTATTACCGCTTTGATGATGAGACCATCGTCATGCGGTACTTCGACTCCCTCGAGGTCTCTCGGACCAAAGCTAATCTCGAGCCCGTTCGCCTTCTCTCTGCTGTAGCCCACAACGTGGATCCTTAGCTACCGAGCATGCGACTTCCGGGCCCGGTTAGAATCCCCGCCTGTGGGCCCTCCTGCTATGATATTGATCTCCCCCCGAGCGGCGTTGCTTCTATTTTTTTCCTCCCGTGCAGACGGTCTAGCTCGCTCGTGAGAGGTCCGGGGCTGATCACCGTGATGTGGCCGTTCGGATGATCGCCTAACTTCTCGTCACCCAACGTCCCGGTGCCAATGCCGCTGGTTGGGCGAGGGCGATCGGCGGCGATAGTTTCTTGGTGTTAGCGAGACAATTTGTTAGTTAGAGCCCTAAAGACAATCATTTGATGATTGTTGTATAGACTCATTGTATCATATTCTTATATATAAATAAAGGCATTTGTTTATGGTTATTATGCTTACTTGTATTGGTGCCAAATAACTAAGTATAATAGCGTCCTTGAGTAGAAGGTTCTTACCTATATCAATCGGTTAGTTGAATCGATAGTGAGATGATATAGGGAATACTACTCTTAATCATTACTAGTCAAGTATTAACATTCAGGAACAATGTTAATGCGACGAGACTAGCATGTAGGTCAACTCGATGACTTGATCTCACAAGTCAAGCATATGGAGATATCAAGTTGACACATGGGTATGCATTGGAGAATGTCTACAGAATAATCCACCATGAGAAAGTATCATGGATCATTATATGAGTGTCATATACTTTCTCATGTGGCTATTAGTATGATTACTAGTCCTCGGACCTGAAGTCACTCACCATGGTTCCCTACATAAGGAGTTACGTACTTTGGCTTCGTCAAACGTCACCCGTAACTAGGTGGACTATAAAGACGATTACTGGGCATGTAACAAATTATGCAGAGGGATGTGAGTGATGTAGATGAGATCTATCCCTCCTATATGACGGGAGTGACATCGATATTCTTGATAGAGTGAGACCACGAAGTGCATGGCCATGCCCAATGAGTCAATATGAGATATTGAGCTCATTTGATTGAGTGAGTCTACTTGGGATTCAAGATTTAGATTGATTAGAGGATGACACGGTCTATGCCTCATATTGATCAATCTAGATGTCTAGGATAGAAGGACACTTGTCATATATTGTGAGGAGTCACAATTAGTAGTCACAAGGTGATGTTGGATCTCAACATTCATGTAACTTGGGTGGTAATGATGTGTTGCTAGATACCACTCATTACTTATGCTCCTATATGGGTTTAGGGGCATTGCCAACGTTACAAGAACCTATAAGGTCACACACTAAGGACAATTAAATGGAGATTAGGTTCATTTGATGAACCTAAAGGATTAGGTTCATGTGATGAACCAAATTGGATTAAGAGTAATCCAAATTGAGCTAATTGAGTTGGACTCAATTTGGTTCATGTGTTAAGTGAGTCTAATTTGGACTTAGACTCATTTAATTAATTTAATTCAATGAATAGAGATTCATTAAATTAAAATTAACTTGAACCAATGGTTAGATTAGATCAACCAAGGAAGAGAAGTGGTCAAGTTTGACTTGACTTGAGAGGAAGATGAAGGGTCAAGTTTGACTTGACCATTTGCCACCTCATTGGTGAGTTGGCATTGAGTGGCTAATGGTGATGTGTCACATCATCAAGGCTAGCACATGTGTGTGCCACCTCATGAGGGATATCAAGAGTTTTTGACTCTTGAAATTCCATGGAGTATATAAACCTTTTCTTGAAAGTGGCCGGCCACTTGTGATTATTGTGTGAGTTTCATTTTTGGTGTAACTCCCATCTTCTTCCTCCTCTCATCTTCTTCTCCCTCTCTTCCTCCTTGCCGTGACCATCAAAGGTGCTAGCACACCTTTTGTTTGGTTCTCTCCATCTCTTGCTTGTGTGGATACACATAGAGGAGTATTTACTTTGATACTCTCGAGATCCGGCGAACCGTGGACGAGCGGGATTAAGCGAAGGGCTTCGCATCAAGGGTAAAACTCTTCTCTTTTGTAGATCTAGTTTAGATCTAGGTTAGAAAACTCATACTCAAAGTTTTATGAAATTTAAATCTTCGCACGGATCCGTGGCATGGGGATTTCGGGGTTTCCGCAATGCAAAAAGCGGTTTTTGCGGCCCGAAAAAATCCAACAGTGGTATCAGAGCCACGTGCGAAGCGTATACATGTTTTAATTTGTATTTTTATGAAAATTACAGATCTGTAACTTTTTGTGATTTTATGTTTTTATAGTTTTTATGGGTATTTTTCTCGTAGAAGCGAAGCACAAGTGTTTAGACACTTGTAGGCTTCGACTACCGAGAAGATTTTTCTGAAACGGCAAGGTTTCACCCCAAATCATTTTGGGACAGCGGGCTAAGGTGCTGTAGGATCGCTAAGGAACACTCGCTATGGTTATATCGCGGGTAGGGGTGCTTCCCCTGACCTCGCAAGGGGATTCGTTCCGCGATTGCGCCCGAAAATTGCTAAACGGGACCGCCGGGAATTTTTACTCATAAAAATTGTAAGAAAAATTACAGAATTTTATAGAAATTACATAATTTATAATTATGTATTATTTTGTGATGGTCAAGGCCCAAAAGACCCAATTAGATTGGAAATTTGTGTTGTAATTCATAATATGACCTGCGTGCCATTTTGTGTTTGTACGTGTTGTACTTGATTCGCGACCTGCGCGTCGTACCTTCCTCTATTATATTCCTGTTGTAAAATAGTTTTTAGACTCGAATGTAACTCGAGTTTTACCTTTATAATGTACAAATTAGAGCGGTGGAAGATTTACTCGAGATGGTGTTACGAGGAGGGCGCGAGCAACACAAGGTGGTCAAGGAAGGAGCTTGAGAAGCTGTTGACCATAGGTTGACCATCTGATCTTCTCATTGGCTTGAGAAGATCGTAGTAGGGTCATGACTAATCATAAAATATTTAATTAATTTCTTGTGTGTGTATATGTGATGCATGCTAGAATAAGTAATTAATTAGCGCCTTAACGATTCGATTCGATCAATCGCGTATATGATACACCTCGACGATTAGATTAGATCTAAATCGCGTACATGATGCACCCTAACGATTAGATTAGATCTAAATCGCGTATATGATACACCTCGTAGATTAGATTAGATCTCAATCGCGTCAACTCGAAATGCCTACCATGCCGTGATACCCATCACTACCTCGATCGCATGTTGTTGTTGAATCTGCCAAAGCAGAGGAACACATACTATCTTGGTAGGGTGCGGAGGGACAATCTTGGTCCCGCCTATCAATGCATGGGTGAGTACAACTCAATTAGATTGAGTAACTAGTTAATTCAATTGGATCGAGTTTAACTATAGGCATTTTTCAATTGTTGGTAGATAGGTCAAAAAAATGTTTATATTAACTCTTGGGCGTATTAGCCAAAGCTAACTCGAGTTTTAATATAAATGCGGATCTTGATCCTATAAAAAAGAGTTGCATAAAGATGTAATTGGTAATTAGTTACCTACCGATCATACTAAGTCTTGGGTGATTTAGCCAAAGCTAACTCAAGGCATAGTATGATGTGGATCTTGTCCCACATGAATTATAGACTTTAATGGGAGCATCATTTAATTAAAGGCCTAATTAAATGATTACTAGAATATGATGTTTATTTATTTTCTTCAATTTCTGTTGTAGATTTCCATGACGTCAAATACGAACTCTTTCTCCCTGCGTTCTGTCCTTAAGAAGGACAAGCTCAACGGAGCTAATTTCCTAGACTGGTACAGAAATCTGAGAATAGTTCTCACTCAAGAAAGAAAATTGTACGTCCTAGAGCAGCACATTCCCGAGGCACCTC
The DNA here is from genome assembly GCF_018446385.1 of Zingiber officinale. Taxonomy (NCBI): domain Eukaryota; kingdom Viridiplantae; phylum Streptophyta; class Magnoliopsida; order Zingiberales; family Zingiberaceae; genus Zingiber; species Zingiber officinale. The sequence continues at coordinate 74,475,030 of NC_055987.1, read as the reverse complement.
CTGCCACTGCCACGCGAGCTGATCGTGATGCTTACAAGAAGCATCAAGATGACGCATTAGATGTGTCCTGTCTCATGCTCGCGACCATGAACTTTGAACTTCAGAAGCAACATGAGTTGATGGGTTCTTATGATATGGTTGAACATCTTCGTCAACTGTATCAAGGACAAGCAGGGCACTGGAAGAGGAACTACACAGGATACCTGGAAGATCTTAAGAAGAAGAGAAATAAGATTTCTACTTCAGGTATACATGTTATGGAAGTCAACCTCTCTATTTCTTCATTGTGGGTATTAGATACCGGATGTGCTTCTCACATTTGTACTAATGTACAAGTGTTGAGAAATAGCAGAGCATTGACGAAGGGTGAGATAGACCTACGAGTAGGTAATGGAGCACGGGTTGCTGTTGTTATTGTAGGAACTTACTATCTATCTCTACCCTCTGGGCTTGTACTAGAATTAGATGAATGTTGTTATGTGCCTGCCTTGACTAAAAACATAATTTCAGTTTCTTGTTTGGACAAGAAAGGTTTTTTATTAACAATAAAGAACAAATGTTGTTCAGTTTATTTAAATGATATGTTCTATTGTAGTGCACCTCTGATGAACGGACTCTATATTCTAGACCTTGAGAACCCTATCTATAACATAAGTGCCAAGAGATTCAAGTCAAAAGACATGAACCAAACCTATATCTGGCACTGTCGCTTAGGTCATATAAATGACAAACGCTTATCCCAGCTCCATAAAGATGGTTTGCTGGACTCATTTGATTTTGAATCATATGAGACTTGCGAGTCATGCCTTTTAGGCAAGATGACCAAGACTCCCTTTAGTGGACACAGTGAGAGAGCGACTGACTTGTTAGGTCTTATACATAGTGATGTATGTGACCCTTTCAATGTCACTGCTAGAGGTGGTTATAGGTACTTCATTACATTTACTAATGACTTTAGTAGATATGGTTATGTGTATCTGATGACACATAAGTTAGAATCCTTTGAAAAGTTCAAAGAATTCAATAATGAAGTATAAAACTAGCTTGACAAAAGTATTAAGATACTTCGATCAGATCAAGATGGTGAATACCTTAGCCATGAGTTTCATGACTATCTAGCTAAGTGTGGGATTCTATCTTAACTCACTCCTCCTGGAACACCACAGTGGAATGGTGTATCTGAAAGGAGGAATCGTACTTTATTAGATATGATATGATCTATGATGAGTCACACAGATCTTCCTATGTATCTTTGGGGCTATGCTCTAGACACAGCAACCTTCATTCTCAACCGAGTTCCATCTAAGGTTGTAATAAAGACACCATATAGGATATGGAATGGGAGAGATGCTCAGGTGTCTTTTATGAGGATTTAGAGTTGTGAGGCTTACGTTAGACGTCAAGTCTTGGACAAACTGGGACCCAAATCCGACAAGTGCTATTTCATTGGATATCCCAAGGAAACGAAGGGATATTACTTCTACATTCCCAGTCAACACAAGGTAGTTGTGGCTAAGACTGGGGTATTTCTAGAAAGGGACTTTGTTTCTAGAAAGACTAGTGGGAGTACGTTCGTTCTTGAAGAAGTTCAAGATGTGAACAATAGCACTGAAGCCTCGATGGAAGTTGAACTGGAACCACAAAGTGTTGTGGATAATGTTGTTCCACAAGGAGTTAAGGGACAACAACCAGTTCAAGTAGACCTACCTCTTCGCAGGTCTGATAGTGTTGGAGTGTATACTTAAAAGTTTAGCTTTTGTACACATTTATTTTGATATAAAGAATCACATTGGCCAAATGTTTACATTTATTTGTTAAATGTAATTGTTCAATTAATTTATATAGTAGATAACATGGAGTGTGGAGTCACACTTAGAAGATCCTGTTGTCGGTTCTCTATAAATTATAAACAGTTGCTCACGACTAAGATGGAAAGGAACAAACCATCAGAATAGACGTAGTGTAATTAAGTATTAGTTTATCTTGACTAATAAATTACACTGATACACTTTAAGTGTATTGAGTAGGATCATTTAGGTAAGTTATTTTTTACTGACTTAGTAAAAGAACTAGACCTTAGTTATTATAGAAGTGTGTGCTCTTAATCCTAATATAATAACAAGCATGTATATTTAATATTTATTTCTTTGACTTATCAAAGGGTGAGGTTTAGCTCGATAAATCAATATGCCATGTTGTTGATATTACTTATAGTATTGTTGATTATAGTATGTGTTGTTGATTATAAGCATGATATTATTTATAGTATGTGTTGTTGATTATAGAAGGAATCTGTGTCCTAGTTATCTAGGTTGAGAATGTCCCCAAGAGGAGCTCATAAGGATTGCCATGTTAAACCTTGCAGGTGGACCTAGTCCAACATGACAATAAAGTTGAGCGGTACTACTCTTGGAGCTAGATATTAATTAAATGAGTTGTCAGTAACTCATTTAATTAGTAGGCATTCATAATTTTAAACACAGGGAGACTAACTCACTCATGATAAGAAGAAGCCCATAATGTAATTTGGGATTGGTACGGTAGTGCGGTAATAACTCTCTAGTGGAATGAGTTATTATCGATGAACTTGAGTTGTGTGTTCGGGGCGAACACGGGATACTCAAGCTCATTGGAAGGCCAAAACCAATTTCTCCTATAGGTCCCTGTTGTAGCCTCAATAAAGCCTCAAGTCCATCCAATGAAAAGCCTATCTTGGTGTCCAAGAAGGGGTCGGTTCATTGCTTGGTGACCAGGCAATGGCCGGCCACATATTCTCTAGAAGTGGCCGACCCTTGCCTTGGGCAAGGGGGTCGGCCGCAATATTTAAATTAGGAAGGTTGTTTTTGAATTTCTAAATTTCCTCAAATATTTACAATTTGTAAAAAGAGAGATTTTTAAAATTTATAAAATTTTCCTAATTTAAATTAGGCCACAAGGTTTTAAAAGAGAGTTGTAAAATTTATAAAATTTTCTTTTAAAAAGAAATATTATTAGAGGTGTTTTAAATTTTAAAACTTGGTTTTAAATTTTAAAACTTTCCTTTTAATATCCACATTAGAAAAAAAGATAGTTTGTAAAATTTTATTCGAAGTTTTCTTCTTTTAAAATTTTATAAAAAATTTTTCTTTCTTTCCCTTTTAATAAGTGATCGGCCACCTTGCTTGGTGCCCAAGCAAGGGGCCGGTCAAATAATTAAACATCAACAAATGGTTGTTTAATTAATAAATCAATCTAGGATTGATTAATTAAAAGGAAAGAAAAAGAAAAAATTAAAAGGAAATAGGAATGAGTCTAATTTTTATAAAACTCTTTCCATAATTTTCCGTTGGGAAACTAATATAAAAGGGGGGGAAGGGGAGGCCTTGAAAAAGATAACAATTGATACTGTGTTGTTGGAGATCATTAAGTGGCCGACCCCTCTCCCTCTCTTCCCTTTGCTCTCTTTTGCTCCTTTATGGTGGTGGTGGCCGAATTCTAGAGAAGGAGGAGAAGCTTTCCGGGTGGTGTTCGTCTTGGAGGATCGTCGCCCACACGACGTCTAAGAGGAGGCGAGGGATACGGCAGAAGATCTCGAGGTTTTTAGCATACAAGGAAGAGGTATAACTAGTATTTAATTTCCGCATCATACTAGTTAATTTTTCTTTGTATAAATACCAAATACACGAGGCATTCAATTCTTGTTTTTCGAATTTAATTTCGATGTTGTGTTCTTTTTCTTTTTTCCTTGTGATTTGATTGTTCCTTTTGGTTAACCTAGAGTTATATAAGGAAATTAAATATTAACTTTCCTAAAAAGGCTTTGTCTAGTCGGTGGTTGTTGCTCCCATATCCAAGAAGGCCAAGTGCCTTGCCATGCAGCACTGGAAGCCAATTTTAGAAACTAATATTTAATTGAATTTATAACCTAGGTGATTTGGATCAAACGTTTTAAGTTCCGCAGGAGATCCAAATCTAAACCTAAAAGAACATATAAGTTAAACTTGGAATCAAACGTGTTAAGTTCCGCAGGAGATACAAGTTTAACTTAAAAGAACACATGATAGCTAGGAAATGTTCAGATCACGTACAAAATTTTTGTACAGTGGAGCCATTGGGTTTTCCGAGTAGCAACCAATAATTGGTATCAGAGCTAGGGTTTTGCCTCTGTGTATTTGGTATTAGTTTAATTATGCACATGTCATACATAATTAGGCAGGTTAATAGTAGGATGTGCTAACTTTGTGGATGCAGGATCCAACTATTATGGCTTATAGTTATTATGTGTGTGATTGGACCCTTGGACATGTCAAGGGCATTTATTATGTGTGCATGATTGTATTATAAAATACAGCAGGAGTTGTATTTAGTTTTATTAGGATTTTATTTTTTAATCTAGATACATGTACATTCCTTTTATGGAATATAGTATTGATGGATGTAAATTTTATTTTATGTTCGATCTAGTTTACATCTACTTTCCTTCGTTGAATATAGGATCGAAAAAATGTAAAATTCTATTTATGTCGCGGATCGAATCTTGCAAGGCGTGGAACCTTTTGAGGATCATAGTGGTGCAGCGGAACAAGGAGCAAGATGGATACGACAACTAGACCCGGTGGTTGTGGCCAAAGATGGCAGCAGCTAGGGATGACGACACACGGAGGACAACAATAGATAAAAGTCATAATAGTTGAAAATTAGTTTTTCTATTTATTGCTTTTGTATTGTGCTGTGTGTGAATGTTAGTGTACATGTTTAGTAGGCTAGCATCATCAAAATTCCTGACTTTAAATAACTAATTGGGAGAGGAATTTATTTTAGTGAATTCCACGGTCTCCATTACTGGTTTGCAAGTGATGCAAACAAACTTGCGCGTTGGCTCTGAGTGCCTTCCTCCATATTGGATGAGTTTGTTTGCGGATCACTAGACCAAACTTCCATTTTGGATGACCATAGGAAATTAATTAAGAGCGTGTGATCTTCCCCATCGGAAGGGGCACAATCTTATTAATGGACTTAGTGTCAAGTAATGGTATACACTTAGGCACATCTAATAATATCCTCCCCATCGGAGTCACTGCTATTATTTGTGTGACCGAAGGAAACCAACTACTAATTTTATTTGTCAAAAAGTTAGGTTGACAAGATAATAAAATTAATGGGATATACCCTCCTTTTACAAATGTTGAATTTGTATACGTCCACACTATCGTGGCATACAAAATTCACGGTGTTTTTAGGTGTTGGTTAATTTAAAATAGTATTGTTTGAGAAAGCAATATTATTCTTAATTTAGAGTTCTGACCAAAATTTATTTTGTGATTCTTAGGATGACTTTCAACCCACTGGCCATTATTCTAAAAGAAAACAGACTTACTTGTCCCAACTATATAGATTGGAAAAGAAACCTGGACATTGTTTTAACTGTTGAGGGCTATAAGTTTGTACTGTCAGAGGAATGCCCAGAAACACCTAGCAATGATTCTACCCCAGAGGAGATTCAGTATCATAGTAAATGGGTAAAAGTTGATGAGATGGCGCGGTGTTACATCTTGGCTTCGATGTCAAATGTATTGCAACATCAGCATCAGGACTTACCAACAGCCTATGATATAATGAACAATCTCAAGGAACTCTTCGGACATCAGAATCGGGCTGCTAGGCAAGAGGCAATGAGAAACTGATGACAACCACCATGACTGAGGGGACTCCCGTGAGGGATCATATTCTCAAGATGATGGCTTACTTAAATGAAATACAAGTTATTGGAGGGGAAATTGATGGGGAAACCCAGGTCGATATCATCCTCCAAACGCTACCCAGAAGTTTTGAGCATTTTCGCCTAAACTATAATATGAATAAAAGGATGTATTCATTGGCGGAACTTCTGATAGAACTTCAGGCAGCCAAAGGGTTGTTTCGTCAACATTCTCAAATTCACTATGCTGAAAATGGTTCTACTTCTAAGCCGAAAGGCAAGAAGAAGAAGAAACAAAATGGCTCAGCAAAGAAGGTGAATAAACCTCAAGGTGCAGGACAAAAAGCTGGAATAAAGAAGCCGAAGGGAAAGTGCTTTATTTGCAAGCAGACTGGACATTGGAAGGCGGACTGTCCTCGTAGGAAACAAAACAATAAAGGTATATCTCATACTCTAGTAGTTGAAACATGTTTAGCGGTGTTATCTACCAGCACCTGGTGTGTAGATACGGGAGCCACTGATCATGTCTGCAATTCTTTGCAGGGGTTCCAGGAAACTCGGCTACTATTTGATAGAGAGATAACTGTCTACATGGGCAATGCTACTAAGGTGGCGGCTGTTGCAGTGGGAGACGTCTACTTATCATTTGATAGGAATAGGAAATTGGTTTTAAAGAATTGTCTTTATGTACCCAGTTTTAGAAAGAATTTAATTTCAGTTTCTAAACTGTATTTGGATGGATATTCAGTTTCCGTTAGTAATAATGTGGTTATAAAGAGAAATAAAGTGATTATCTGTTCTGGTGCATTGGTTGGCAATTTATATACTTTAAATCCAATTTCTCCCACAAAGCAAAATATGGAAATTAATAACACATCTTCTAACTCTAATAAGAGAAAAGAACCTTCGGAAATGAACCAAACACATCTTTGGCATCTAAGGCTTGGTCATATTAACTTAAGTAGGATTCAAAGGCTTGTAGCCGATGGACTCTTGGGTCCATTAGAGTTGGAAAACTTTCTAATGTGTGAATCCTGCTTGGAAGGTAAGATGACCAAGAGACCTTTTAAGGCCAAGGGGTATAGAGCCAAAGAAGCGTTAGAATTGGTTCATTCTGATTTGTGTGGTCCTATGTCTATCCAGGCTAGAGGTGGCTTTGAATATTTTGTCTCTTTTATAGATGATTATTCAAGATATGGATACATTTACCTAATGCGCCGCAAGTCTGAGTGCTTTGATAAGTTCAAAGAGTACAAGGCTGATGTGGAGAAACGTCTAGGTAAAAGTGTCAAGACACTACGGTCTGATCGTGGTGGCAAATACCTCTTAGGAGAGTTTAGGAATTACTTATCAGAGGCCGGGATTCAATCCCAATTATTCGCACCTGGTACACCCCAACAAAATGGTGTGGCAGAATGAAGGAATAGGACTCTTATGGAGATGGTTAGATCGATGATGAGTTATTCAGAATTACCAAATTCGTTTTGGGGATACGCTCTGGAAACAGCAACGCACATTCTGAACTTAGTACCTTCTAAATCAGTATCTTCTACTCCCATAGAATTATGGAATGGGCGGAAGCCCAGTCTAAGACATATTCGGATTTGGGGTAGTCCAGCACATGTGCTGAAACAAGATGCTGATAACTTAGAATCTCGTACAGAAGTTCGTATGTTTGTGGGCTACCCCAGAGGAACAAAAGGCGGTTTATTTTATAGTCCTAAAGACCAGAAGGTCATTGTTAGCACCAATGCCCAGTTTTTAGAAGAAGACTATATAATGGATCACAAGCCCAGTAGTAAAATCATTCTAGAAGAACTTAGAGAGGACACGTCTACTTCAGTACCAACAGTACAAGATGAAGTACCACGTGTCACACATGATACACAACCACAGACGGTGCCTCGTCGTAGTGGGAGGGTTGTAAGGCAGCCCGAGAGATTCATGTTTTTGGGTGAGTCTTCGGACTTGATCCTAGGCAAACATAAACCAGATCCCCGGACATATGATGAAGCACTCCAAGATATAGATGCTGTATCGTGGCAAAAGGCAATGAATTCTGAAATAGAATCTATGTATTCTAATAAGGTCTTGGAGCTTGTAGAACCACCTGATGGTGTAAAATCCATTGGATGCAAGTGGATCTATAAAAGGAAAAGAGGGACAGATGGGAAGGTAGAAACCTTCAAAGCAAGGCTTGTTGCGAAGGGGTACACTCAGAAAGAGGGAATCGAATATGAGGAGACCTTTTCGCCGGTAGCTATGCTTAAGTCTATCCGGATACTCTTATCCATTGCCGCTCATATGGATTATGAGATTTGGCAAATGGATGTCAAGACAGCTTTCCTTAATGGAAGTCTTGAAGAAAACATCCATATGAAGCAACCAGAAGGGTTCATTGAAAAGGGCAAAGAGCATCTAGTGTGCAAGCTTAATCGGTCCATTTATGGACTGAAGCAAGCTTTAAGATCTTGAAACATCCGGTTTAATGAAGTAATCCAATCATATGGATTTATTCAGTGTCCAGATGAGTCTTGTGTATACAAGAAGTGTAACGAAAACATGGTGGTATTTCTTGTACTATACGTAGATGATATTTTGTTAATTGGCAACAATGTCAAGGTATTATCAGACGTAAGGGTATGGTTGTCCAAACAATTTGATATGAAGGACTTAGGAGAATGTGCACACATCCTTGGGATCAAAGTTATAAGGGATCACAAGAAAAGAATGTTGTGCCTATCCCAAGCTTTATATATAGATACAATCCTTGCTCGTTTTAGCATGCAAAACTACAAGAAAGGTTTCTTACCTTTTAGGCATGGAGTAGCCTTATCTAAAGAGATGTCTCCAAAAACATCAAAGGAGATTGAGGACATGAAGGCAGTTCCTTATGCTTCGGCTGTAGGAAGCCTCATGTATGCAATGTTGTGTACGAGACCTGATATCTGTTTTACCGTGGGTATGGTTAGCAGATATCAAAGTAACCCTGGACAAGGACATTGGACTGCAGTAAAGCATATATTAATGTACCTGAGAAGGACTAGAGATTATATGCTAGTTTACCAAGCAGACGATTTACTCCCTGTGGGTTACACGGATTCGGACTTCCAATCAGATAGGGACAACAGTAAGTCTACATCAGGCTATGTGTTTACTTTAGGAGGTGGAGCCATTGCATGGAGGAGTGTTAAGGAGAAATGTGTCTCAGACTCAACCATGGAAGCTCAGTATGTGGCAGCCTCTAAGGCAGTCAAAGAAGCTGTATGGCTCAGGAACTTTCTAATGGACTTAGATGTGATTCCTAGTTTGCCCAAGATTGTCACAATTTATTGTGATTATAGTGGAGCAGTTGCAAACTCGAAGGAACCACGAGCCCATAAGGCATATAGAGCGCAAGTACCACCTAATACGAGACATCGTCAAGTGAGGAGAGGTTGTCGTCGCCAAGATCACATCAGCAGATAACCTAGCAGATCCTTTCACTAAGGCCCTTCCGGCGAAAGCTTTTGATCGGCATGTGGAGGGGATGAGAATCAGATGTATGGCAACAGATATGGCAGCTTAGACTTTTAGTATAAGTGGGAGATTGTTGGAGTGTATACTTAAAAGTTTAGTTTTTGTACACATTTATTTTGAAATAAAGAATCACATTGGTCAAATGTTTACATTTATTTGTTAAATGTAATTGTTCAATTAATTTATATAGTAGATAACATGGAGTGTGGAGTCACACTTAGAAGATCATGTTGTCGGTTCTCTATAAATTATAAACAGTTGCTCACGACTAAGATGGAAAGGAACAAACCATCAGAATAGACGTAGTGTAATTAAGTATTAGTTTATCATGACTAATAAATTACACTGATACACTTTAAGTGTATTGAGTAGCATCATTTAGGTAAGTTCTTTTTGTACTGACTTAGTAAAAGAACTCGACCTTAGTTATTATGGAAGTGTGTGCTCGTAATCCTAATATAATAACAAGCATGTATATTTAATATTTATTTCTTTGACTTATCAAAGGGTGAGGTTTAGCTCGATAAATCAATATGCCCGATAAGTTGGGAAATGATATTACTTATAGTATGTGTTGTTGATTATAGAAGGAATCTGTGTCCTAGTTATCTAGGTTGAGAAGGTCCCCAAGAGGAGCTCATAAGGATTGTCATGTTAAACCCTGTAGGTGGACCTAGTCCAACATGACAATAAAGTTGAGTGGTACTACTCTTGGAGTTAGATATTAATTAAATGAGTTGTCAGTAACTCACTTAATTAGTGGACATTCATAATCTTAAACACAGGGAGACTAACACACTCATGATAAGAAGGAGCCCATAATGTAATTTGGGATTGGTGCGGTAGTGCGGTAATAACTCTCTAGTGGAATGAGTTATTATCGATGAACTTGAGTTGTGTGTTCGAGGCGAGCACGGGATACTCAAGCTCATCGGAAGGCCAAAACCAACTTCTCCTCTAGGTCCCTGTTGTAGCCTCAATAAAGCCTCAAGTCCATCCAAAGAAAAGCCTATCTTGGTGTCCAAGAAGGGGTCGGTTCATTGCTTGGTGACCAAGCAATGGCCGGCCACATATTTTCTAGAAGTGGCCGGCCCTTGCCTTGGGCAAGGGGGCCGGCCGTAATATTTAAATTAGGAAGGTTGTTTTTGAATTTTTAAATTTCCTCAAATATTTACAATTTGTAAAAAGAGAGATTTTTAAAATTTATAAAATTTTCCTAATTTAAATTAGGCCATAAGGTTTTAAAAGAGAGTTGTAAAATTTATAAAACTTTCTTTTAAAAAGAAATATTATTAGAGATATTTTAAATTTTAAAACTTGGTTTTAAATTTTAAAACTTGATTTTAATTTTTAAAACTTTCCTTTTAATATCCACATTAGAAAAAAAAGAGTTTGTAAAATTTTATTAGAAGTTTTCTTCTTTTAAAATTTTATAAAAAAATTTTCTTTCTTTCCCTTTTAATAAGTGGCCGGCCACCTTGCTTGGTGCCTAAGCAAGGGGCCGGTCAAATAATTAAACATCAATAAATGGTTGTTTATTTAATAAATCAATCTAGGATTGATTAATTAAAAAGAAAGAAAAAGAAAAAATTAAAAGGAAATAGGAATGAGTCTAATTTTTATAAAACTCTTTCCATAATTTTTCGTTGGGAAACTAATATAAAAGGGGGGGAAGGGGAGGCCTTGAAAAAGATAACAATTGATATTGTGTTGTTGGAGATCATCAAGTGGTCAGCCCCTCTCCCTCTCTTCCCTTTGCTCTCTTTTGCTCCTTTGTGGTGGTGGTGGCCGAATTCTAGAGAAGGAGGAGAAGCTTTTCGGGTGGTGTTCGTCTTGGAGTATCGTCGCCCACACGACGTCTAAGAGGAGGCGAGGGATACGGCAGAAGATCTCGAGGTTTTTAGCATACAAGGAAGAGGTATAACTAGTATTTAATTTCTGCATCATACTAGTAAATTTTTCTTTGTATAAATACCAAATACAAGAGGCATTCGATTCTTGTTTTTCGAATTTAATTTCGATGTTGTGTTCTTTTTCTTTTTTCCTTGTGATTTGATTGTTCCTTTTGGTTAACCTAGAGTTATATAAGGAAATTAAATATTAACTTTCCTTAAAAGACTTTGTCTAGTCGGTGGTGGTTGCTCCCATATCCAAGAAGGCCAAGTACCTCGCCATGCAGCACTGGAAGCCAATTTTGGAAACTAATATTTAATTGAATTTATAACCTAGGTGATTTGGATCAAACGTGTTAAGTTCCGTAGGAGATCCAAATCTAAACCAAAATGAACATATAAGTTAAACTTGGAATCAAACGTGTTAAGTTCCGCAGGAGATACAAGTTTAACTTAAAAGAACACATGGTAGCTAGGAAAGGTTCAGATCACGTACAAAATTTTTGTACAGTGGAGCCATTGGGTTTTCCGAGTAGCAACCAACAGATAGGATACGTCGTCAGCCTGAGAGATACTCATTTCTCTTGTCTGACCATGATGACGTTGTGCTCATAGAGGATGAGCCCACCTCCTATCAGGAAGTTGTGATGAACCCAGATTCTGAGAAATGGCTAGAGGTCATGAGATCCGAGATGGAGTCCATGTACACCAACCAAGTATGGACTTTGGTTGATCCACCTGAAGGGGTAAAACCCATTGGGTGTAAGTGGGTCTTTAAGAGAAAGACTAACATGGATGGACTTATCTATAAGGGTCGCTTGGTAGCTAAAGGTTTCAAGCAAATTCATGGTATTGACTATGATGAAACCTTTTCTCCAGTAGCGATGTTTAAGTCCATTCAGATCATGCTTGCCATTGCAGCATACCATGACTATGAGATCTGGCAGATGGATGTCAAAACCACATTTCTGAATGGAAACCTGCTCGAGGATGTGTACATGACACAACCTGAGGGTTTTGTAGATCCACAGCATACTAGCAGAGTATGCAAGCTGCATAGGTCCATTTATGGACTAAAGCAAGCTTCTCGGAGATGGAATCTTCGATTCGATGATGCAATCAAACTGTTTGGTTTCATCAAGAATGAAGATGAACCTTGTGTCTACAAGAAGGTTGTTGGGAGCACAGTTGTCTTCCTTATATTATATGTGGATGACATACTACTCATTTAGAAAAACATCCCTTTGCTACAGTTTGTCAAGACTTGGCTAGGGACTTGTTTCTCAATGAATGACTTAGGTGAAGCATCCCGCATTCTAGGCATACAGATCTATAGAGATAGATCTAAGAGATTGCTTGGCCTAAGTCAGAGTACATACATTGACAAGGTACTCCTTCGATTTGCCATGCAGAACTCAAAGAAGGAATTTCTGCCGATGTCACATGGTGTGAGTCTTTCGAAGACTCAAGGTCCCTCTTCTAGAGAGGAGAGAGACCTCATGGATCAGATCCCTCCATAGGATCTATCATGTACGCCATGCTATGTACTCGTCCTGATGTCTCGTATGCTTTGAGCATGACGAGCAGATACCAGTCAGATCCAGTGAAAGTCACTGGATAACGGTCAAGAATATTCTTAAGTACTTGAGAAGCACTAAAGAATATTTCTTGATATATGGAGGCGATGACAAGCTAGCTGTAAAGGGTTACAGTGATGCCAGCTTCCAGACCAACCAAGATGATTATCGATCGCAGTCAGGGTTCGTGTTTTGCATAAATGGTGGTGCTGTGAGCTGGAAGAGTTCGAAGCAGGACACAGTTGCTAATTCTACAATAGAGGCCGAGTATATTGCTGCATCAGAAGCAGCAAATGAGGCAGTTTGGATCCGCAAGTTCATTACTGAGCTTGGGGTGGTTCCTAGCATAGCTGATCCCATAGAGCTCTATTATGACAACAATGGAGCAATAGCACAGGCAAAGGAACCTCGCTCACACCAGCGGACCAAACACATACTACGGTGCTTCCATCTCATTCGAGAGATTATCGAGAGAGGAGATATGAAGATTTGCAGAGTACCCATAGAGGCTAACATCGCTGATCCCTTGACCAAGGATTTGGCACAGAGAAAGCATGATGGTCACACTAGGTCATTAGGCCTTAGAGCCTACACTGATTGACACTAGTGCTAGTGGGAGATTGTTAGTTAGAGCCCTAGAGCCAATCATTTGATGATTGTTCGATGGACTCATTGTATCATATTCTTAAATATAAATAAAGGCATTTGTTTATGGTTATTATGCTTACTTGTATTGGTGCCAAATAACTAAGTATAATAGCGTTCTTGAGTAGAAGGTTCTTACCTATATCAATCGGTTAGTTGAATCGATAGTGCGATGATATAGGGAACACTACTCTTAATCATTACTAGTCAAGTATTAACATTCAGGGACAATGTTAATGCGACGAGATTAGCATGTAGGTCAATTCGATGACTTGATCTCACAAGTCATGGATATGGAGATATCAAGTTGACATATGGGTATGCATTGGAGAATGTATACTGAATGACCCGCCATGAGAAAGTATCATGGATCGCTATATGAGTGTCATATATTTTCTCATGTGGCTATAAGTATGACAACTAGTCCTTGGACCTGAAGTCATCATGGTTCCCTACATAAGGAGTTACATACTTTGGCTTCGTCAAACCTCACCCGTAACTGGGTGGGTTATAAAGATGATTACTGGGCATGTAACAAATTATGCAGGGGGATGTGAGCGATGTAGATGGGATCTATCCCTTCTATATGACGGGAGTGACATCGATATTCTTGATAGAGTGAGACCACGAAGTGCATGGCCATGCCCAATGAGTCAATATGAGATATTGAGCTCATTTGATTGAGTGAGTCTACATGGGATTCAAGATTTAGATTAATTAGAGGATGACACCGTCTATGCCTCATATTGATCAATCTAGATGTCTAGGATAGAAGGACACTTGTCATATATTGTGAGGAGTCACAATTAGTAGTCACAAGGTGATGTTGGATCTCAACATTCTTATAACTTGGGTAGTAATGATGTGTTGCTAGATACCGCTCATTAATTACGCTTCTAAATGGGTTTAGGAGCATTGCCAATGTTATAAGAACCTATAGGGTCACACACATAGGGAAATTAGATGGAGATTAGGTTCATTTGATGAAGCTAAAGGATTAGGTTCATGTGATGAACCAAATTGGATTAAGAGTAATCCAAATTGAGCTAATTGAGTTGGACTCAATTTGGTTCATGTGTTAAGTGAGTCTAATTTGGACTTAGACTCATTTAATTAATTTAATTCAATGAATAGAGATTTATTAAATTAAAATTGACTTGAACCAATGGTTAGATTAGATCAACCAAGGGAGAGAAGTGGTCAAGTTTGACTTGACTTGAGAGGAAGATGAAGGGTCAAGTTTGACTTGACCATTTGCCACCTCATTGGTGAGTTGGCATTGATTGGCTAATGGTGATGTGCCACATCATCAAGGCTAGCACATGTGTGTGCCACCTCATGAGGGATATCAAGAGTTTTTGACTCTTGAAATTCCATGGAGTATATAAACCTTTTCTTGAAAGTGGTCGGCCACTCGTGATTATTGTGTGAGTTTCATTTTTGGTGTAACTCCCATCTTCTTCCTCCTCTCATCTTCTTCTCCCTCTCTTCCTCCTTGCCGTGACCATCAAAGGTGCTAGCACACCTTTTGTTTGGTTCTCTCCATCTCTTGCTTGTGTGGATACACATAGAGGAGTATCTACTTTGATACTCTCGAGATCCGACGAACCGTGGATGAGCGGGATTAAGCGAAGGGCTTCGCATCAAGGGTAAAACTCTTCTCTTTTGTAGATCTAGGTTAGAAAACTCATACTCAAAGTTTTACAAAATTGTAATCTTCGCATGGATCCGTGGCATGGGGATTTCGGGGTTTTTGCAACGCAAAAAGCGATTTTTGCGGCCCGAAAAAACCCAACACAACTGGGGCAAACCCTCGACAATCGTGGGTGTTGTGGCTAGCCGACTGGTGTAGGGAACAAAACATGAGAGTCCATACCTTTCCCTTCGGCCTCGACCATTCGGCAACCACGTGTTGGACGACATGCATCTTGACCTCGTAATGCTATCGGGCCGCCTCAGCTCGGGGCCCTCTAGGGGGCTGGTGGCTAATAGGTGGCCTCCTTTCAGTTGGCGCGGATGGTTCTGACGGTGCCTCCTTCCTTCTGGTCGCTTGTGCTTCCTCCACGTTGATGTATTAGCTCGCCTTTTTCAGCATATGGTCGTAATCGCAGGGCGGCTTTCAGATGAGCGAATGGAAGAAATCCCCATTGACCAGCCCTTGGGTGAAGGCGTGCATCATGGTCTCGGATGAAACTGTCGGGATGTCCATGGCTGCCTAGTTGAATCGTTGGATGTAGGTTCGGAGAGTTTCTCTGGGCCCCTGCTTCATGGAGAACAGGCTAACGCTAGTCTTCTAGTAGCGCATACTACTTGCGAAGTGGTGGAGGAACGCCGTACGGAAGTCCTTAAAACTCCAAATCGATTCGTCCGGCAACCTCCGGAACCATCGTTGCGCCGAGCCGGACAGGGTGGTGAGGAAGACCCGGCACTTAACTCCGTCAGTGTATTGATGTAGAGTAGCGGCGTTATCAAACTTACCGAGATAGTCGTCCACGTCAGTTGTACCACTGTATTCTCCAATTGCCAGGGGGCATAGTGCCTCGAGAGCAGATCCTGCAGAATCACCTCTGAGAACTGGCGATTGATCCGCTCGGGAGAAGAATCGGTTCGAGGCGCCTTGCCTTTCTTGATGTCCTGCGTGGGTGCTTCATCGGCTAACGATCCTTGGTTGGCCTACGCGAGTTCGGAGGGGGTCTGGAATAGGGCCCGATGGAAGGGAATTGGCGCGGGTGGTGCGTCTCCTGGTGTGCCAGTTTTCCCTTTGTTCTGCACCCAAGTAGAAAATTGTTCCGGTCGATCTTCCAACACCGCTCGGCCACTGGATGCCGAGGTGGCCGGGTGCGCAAGCCGCTCGGCTTGTGCCCTCTGCTGTTGCTCCACTATTTTTACTGCTCATGCCTAGATGAGCATGTTGAGTTCTTCTGGAGAGAGCATCACAGTGTGTGAGTAACCAGCTTCCTCCATCTTCTCGGCTCGGATTCAGGTGCGTTCCCACAGACGACGCCAATTTGATCTTGTGCGAGTGCTGAGTCAACAGTCGTTAGGGACATGGTGCTCTCGTTGACTCCGTGTAGCCCTGTGAGTGACGTAAACCTTCGACGAGGACATGCAAGCACAAAACTGAGCCAGGAAGGGGTTCTCGGCGACGACCCTCCGACGCTCTAGTCAGCCTCCAGCAGCAAGAAATCGAAGTAGAATGGCGAGAACTGTAGCTACAGTGATGAATCGCGCGTACCTCTGTTGGAGTCTGGGGATCCTTATATAGGGCTTCCTAAAGGCGCGTGCACACTTACCGAGACATGCACGTTTCTCAAAGCATATCTGTAATGAGTGTGTTAAGAAAGCGTGCCTACCACCATACCTCAATGGCACGAGCATATCTCTAACGTGACAGTGGAAACTTCCGCCATATGATTCTCTGTCTGATCCGGCCGCCTACCATGCTGCCTGTCGGCGACACTTGTCTCGAGGAAGATAGAGTTACCTGCCCCTTTTGTCTTATACCAAGCCGGACGAACGAACCGCTTGGCTAACGTCGCGGTCAGCCTAGCGGGACATCTGCTGAGCCGATCATATGAAGGCCTTGGCGCTGCTCGTACGAACGGGAGAACCTTGGTGGCCATGGTTCCCGTTTGGTCGAGACGAAAATCGTTCAGCCTTCGTCTCCTACTGTCAAGCCGTGTTAGTCACTCGCCGGGCGTCAGAAGCTCAGGCCAGGGTAGAGCCGATCTATCGAGATGCTGAGTTGGCTTTCCACCGATCGGGGAGGTGATTCGCCCAGTCGGGAGCCTACAGGGTGTTGACCACCTTGACCTCCTACCGGACGGGCTCCCCCCTTTATCACCGGATCAACGACTATAATCATTAGCACTTTCAAATATTGTATTCCTTTTCATATGTGCTTGTGACTATAACCAGGACTTAGCTAATGATCCTTTCAGTTGAAGTCACCCATATGAGGTGGGAGCAGAGGTGTGACCAAGTTGGGATGGTAGCCCATGAGTTTGTTTGAAAATGATAGAGGAGCTGGTAGAGGCAATAAATGGTGAAGAAGAAGAAGGAAGAAGTTCAGAAGCCTGTGAAGAGGGATCAGGAGATGAAGGGCTAGCTAATGAAGGATCTTGTTCAGTGGATGTTCTGATGGGCCCGAAGATAATTGATCTCCTGCAAGGAGTTCTTTTGGCATGGGTCTTGGTAGAAGAATAAGGTAAAGCCAAAAGAAGGGATAATAAAGCCACAGGAATAGTTGGTTCTTCCTCAAGTGAAGGAACAGCTGGAGGAATATCAATAGACTTAGGAATAAGAAGTCCTAACCTCATCATATTCAGAGAAAAATTAGAACAAGCATATGTAGCAATGGCAAGTTTCTTACCTCTGCTGAGGGAGATATCAAAAAAAGTAATAGGAATATATTCAAAAGTAGCTATGGTGGAAGAAAGTGGGCACGGGGAGGAAACACGAGGCTTTTTACGCTTCACAACAAAGGGACCTTCTTGATCTGATGAGCTTAATGATTCTTGAGGTTGCTCAGATAGAGGTAGTAAACCAAGAGAGGAGGAAGAGTGATTGAGACAATGATCCCTTAATAATTCTTCCCGCATTCTAGTCAAGATTGCTCTTATGAGTCGAGTATTCTTGTACATGAAAGCGGAAAGGATAGTATTGGCTAGAAAAAAGAAAAATTCATGTTAGAAACAATATTATGATGGTTAAAAACATGTGTAAAGACAATAATCTTACCAAAAGAGACGTCCAAGGTTGTGTCGGCTGTGCTAATACCAAAAGCAAATAATAAGCCTTTGTTGATTAGGGAAGGAAAGTAAACTTTGTGCCTTTTAATTTCCCTATAGAAGAATGAAGAATGGGATCTTCGAAAATATCACCTAATGGGCGACTATGGGAAAGATTTCGATGCCAAGTTATCGGGTATGGTGGTGGAGAAGGAAGATGCATAAAAAAGAAGTTATCCCGCCATTCTCCTTGAGGGGGAATTCTATGGAACAAAGTGGTTTTAGGGCATGATTGAAACTTAAAAATGCTGTCTTCCACTTGATAAGGAATGAAAAAGTGATAGAATAGCCGAGGAGATAAAGGACAATTAAGTAAACGAGAAACAACAACAAAACCAACCATAATAGAGAATGATTGGGGGACGAGTTGATTCAGGGGAAGGTTAAAATTGTAACACCCATGGAGTACTTAGCAAGATTTTAGATATTTTTATCATGAATAAAAATAGGCCTTATGTGGAATTTGCAAAAATAATAAAAATAAAAATAGAACCAAAAAGAGAGATGACCAAGGCTTGAACCTTAGATCTCTTACTAGATATATGCATGTGTTAACCAATAAACCAAGAGAAATTATTGTTAAAGAAAGAGGTGACAATATAGTTAAGGGTAAGAAAAGAGATTTTTTTTCATTGAGAAGGAGAGGTTAGAGTTGCCTTCTCCCTCTCAAAAGAAAAGAGGATTTTTACTTCCTCTTTTCATTAAGGAGAAGTAAAAGAAAGGAGAAGGAAAAATACATTTTCCCTTCCTCCTCTCATGATGAATAAAAGGAGAAATTAAGAAGAAACTTCATTTTCTTCTCTTCCTCCTTCCTCCTCTTCCTCACCGTGACCAAGAAACCTCCCCCACCTCTCCTTGCCGAAACCCAAAACCAAAGAAGACCCCTCTCTAGGAAGGCTCCACAAGCAAGATCCCTCTTTCCTTAAGCGAATAAGGATGTAAGTATTCCCTCACCTGTGGTACAAGTTGCTTACGGTTTTCTCGAAAGACTTGAACTCTTAGAATTAGAAATAAAAGAAGAGAAGAAACCATGCTTATGAACTTTGATAGGTGATGATATGAATTTAGTTAGAAAGGAAATTATGTGTGTGATGTTAAGCTTGATCTTCTTATTGAGATGTTTATTAACTTTCTCTCCTTTTTATAAGTTTCGGCCAAGATAAAAAATATAGGGTTCATGAGGCTTAAAACCTAATCTAACTTGCTCATAGATTTATGCATGATGTGTTATGAAAGTTGCTAGAGATTCATGTCCACATGTTATCTAGAATTTATGTTCTTGCTTGAAGAAAGTTTCGGCCAAGGTAGAAATATAGGGTTCATGAGGCTTAAAACCAAATCTAACTTGCTCATAGGTTTATTTATGATGTGTTATGAAATTTGCTAGGGATTCATGTTCATATGTTATCTAGAATTTATGTTCTTGCTTGAAGAAAGTTTCGGCCAAGATAGAAATATAGGGTTCATGAGGCTTAAAACCTAATCTAACTTGCTCATAGATTTATGTAGGATGTGTTATGAAATTTGCTAGAGATTCATGTTCATATGTTGTATAGAATTTATGTCTTTGCTTGAAGGAAGTTTCGGCCATGATGGAAATATTAGGGTTCATGAAACTCAAAACCTAATTTAGTATGATCATAGACCTCCATGTGATATGTTATGAAATTAACTAAAAAGATTTATGTTTACATGTTGTTCATAAGTTTATTTCCTAGTTGTGAAGGTTCGGCCAAGATAGTGATTTAGGGTTTCATAAAGCTCTAAACCTAATTTAGCATGTTCATAGGCTTCCTTGTGATATGATATCAAATTGGCTAAGTATTCATGTTAAGAGATTTATTAGAGGTCTACTTCTTGTTGCATGATGTTTTGGCTATGATAATTTTTAGGGTTCATGAAGCCCAAAACCTAAGTTAGTATACTCATAGGTTTCTTGATGATATGTTATAAAATGGGATAGAAACTTGTACTTATGTGTTGCTTAGAAGTGCATTTCCTACATGATGGAGTTTTGGCCATAATGAATCCTTAGGGTTCATGAAGCTCCAAACCTAATTTAGTGTGCTTATAGACTTCTTTATGATATATGATGGAATTAGCAAGGTGTTCATGCTACATGTTGTTTAGAAGTGTATATCCTTGGCTTATGAAGTTTCGGCCATGATAAGAATTTAGGGTTTCACAAAGCTTAAACCTAATCTAGTATGTTCATAGACTTCCTTATGATATGTTAGCAATTTGGCTAAGTATTTATGTTCATGTGTTGCTTAGAAGTTTACTTCTTGTTACATGATGTTTCGGCTATGATAAGATGTTAGGGTTCATGAAACCCAAAACCTAATTTAGTATGTTCATAGACTTCTTATGATATGTTATGAGATTTGCTAAGTATTCATGTTGTATGTGGCTTAGGAGTATTCTTTTGTTATGAACTTTCGGCCACGACCATAACTTAGAATTCAAGAAAGTTTTAAACTTAAACTTAGCAAGCCATGAAATTTGTTTATGATATGTTTTATGTTTAAGTGTGCATGCTTTATGATAAGATCAGTAACATGTTGATTATGTACGTTATGAATTATGCATGAGATGATCCTTATGATGATTATGTACTCAAGTATGTATGATTTCAATATGTTGCATGCTCATCCATGTAAGCTTATGAACCAAGCATGATAATGGTTTTATATGATGGCCATGTACCAAGAATGCATGCCTTATGATATGATAAGAAATGGCAAGGAGTTGCTTCCCTTAAGTTGGGATTAAGAGCACTCTTTATGTTAAGACAAGAGCATGACATTTATGATGATATGATATGACACTTATGATGATATGATATGACAATTATGATGATATGATATGCATGACATGTATTTTACTTTGTATGGCTTGTACCAAGGGTGGGCTCCATAAGCGCCCCTAGACCGACGGACTATGAACGGGTCTAGTAAAAAGGGATGGGCTCCTTAGTACGCCCCTAGACCGACGGACTATGAACGGGTCTAGATCCCTAGTAGGTTCGGGGCTAGCTACCCTGTCCTAGGGATTTGCGCGCATTTATGTATGTATGTGGTACAAGCCGGGCCCTCATGATGATGATATTATGTTCAAGTATTAAAAGATATGTATAAAGACATTTTGCACTCGACATGGCATATGTTTTAAAAAGACATTTTGCATAATGCACCCATTCATATATGATATGTTGCTTTCTATGTTTCATGATATGTTATGTTTCTCATGATTTACCTCATATGATTCCTTTATTTATGACATGTTAGAAACATGATTCATAATGATATGTTATGATAAGAAACTATGCTCACATATGGATGATTTTGTTATTTGTTCATTGATGATATGCTTGTATGATTATACTTGAGATACGGATTTTGTGAGTAGGAAAGAATCTTACTGAGCTCGTGTGCTCATAGCTTACTTCCTTGTACCATAGATAAGGGCAAGGGATGGATGACCTAAGGGTGCTGCAGGAGAGGCAAGGAGGTGTGTGTGGCAGTGGCTCGGCTGAGACAAATAAGACCTGCTATAATCTTTTGTTATGTTTGACATGAACCGTTGTAATTATGTTACATTCCAGTATAACTCTATGATATTTCCGCTGCTTTATGTTATAAGAAAGAATTTTTGCATATATATGTATCCTCGAATAGTTAAGTAAGTAAGTAGCCCCGTCCCTTTGAGTAGCAGGGAGGGCGGGCATTACAAAAATACTTACTAACATTAACAAAAAAGGGATGAATGGGAAATCTGAAACCACATGAAACCTGTTCCCAAAAAATAGCCACATTCTCTGGAAGAGGAAGATGAGGACGATCCCTAGAAATAGGGGTGGCCAATTATGGAGGAAAGTTATAGTTCTATTGAAGCTCACAGGCTTCATGTGCAGTAAACTTGGAAGAGCATTGAGCATACCACTCATCGAAGGTTGACATTGTTAATAGGAAGGAGTAGTAAAAACAAGAATAGTTAGCGGAAGGCAAAGAATAAGAAATACGTAAACTAGAGGAAAAAGACGAAGTGTTAGGGATTTTCCTCTCTTTTCTCTTTAAAAGACTTGGTAGGATATCAAAAAAGGTGTTTCAAGTAGAAATGTTAGATTAAGATGATAAGAAAATTAGGACCGAAGAGGAGCCATTGGATGGATTGATAAGGCGGCAGACATAATGAGATAGGTGCATATCCAACGTCATTTGGCATGCGTGTCACCAATAGGAAAATAGTGTGGATAACAGATACAAAAGGTTACGTTCCTAAGATATTAAAACCATTACCAAAGTTGAACTTAAAAATTATGAGATCCCAAAAGAGATTAAAAATTACATACTTCTTGTATTATGAATTCGATCGGTCATTACCAACTGATCGAATTTTAGGACTAGTTCAGAATATATATATATATAAGCTCGATCAGTCGTTGCTGGCTGATCGAGTCTAAAAATAAGGTAAAGATATATGTATATAAACTCGACCGGTCATTAAAGACCGGTCGAGTATTAAGTTTGAATGAAATTAAAAATAGAAGAGAACTTGCCCGACCGGTAAAGGTTGGACAAAAATTGTTATCAAGAAATGAGGTATAGATTAAAATAATGATAATCTACTTGTATGAAGATTAATAAATAGTGACCCTAAGGACAATGACACAAATCCGAACATAAACTTTGATTGAAAATAGTAATTCAACCCTTCATTAGTGAAATCAAATCAATTACAATCAACATAATGCCATACAAATTTTTGGGTACTCAACAAGTAAGGATAGAAACAAATTGTGCATATAGTTAAAACATCATGAAAGGGTTAACATTCAGAATTGATCTACATTATAAAAACTTGTTGTCAATCAGATCAAAAACTAGATTAGCTTAGTGAACAAGTCAGGGGGTATGGTGTCAAGCAGTTGCCGACAATCGAGGAAGTTAGCCAAAGGGTCAGAAGCTAAATGCCCTTTGTTTTTTAGTTACTTTATACCCCCCCCCCCCCCTTCAGCTCCATGAGTGAAAGATCTGGCAATCGAGGCAACAATGGGAGCATTGAATTCAGGAGATTCTAACAGTATTCTTTTTCTCTTCTTAAATCTATCATCTTCACCCGCTTTATAATCTGCCAAAGCATCTTGAAAGGCTTTCAATTTAGACTCTTTGGAAGAAATATTTGTCTGAGTTGTGTTTAAAGATGAACGTAGAAGGTCTATCTCAAAAGCCTTAGATCGCAAATTAAAGTCCTTAGCAGCCAATTCTAAAGCACGAGCATCCTTCAATGCTTGCAATTGAGAAGATAATTGAGCATTTTCTATAGTATATTTATCTAGTTTGTATGCTAGCTTAGCACAAAGGTTAGCCTCTAATTTAAGTTGAGACTCAAAATTCTCTACAGAGGCTTTCCATTGATTCAGATTCTTAGATTTAGCCTCCAGAAGTTTGCGAGTCTCATGTAGCTGGCTAGATAACTCTGCTAATTCTCTAGAGGCATGAGAAGAGGGCGCTCCAGGGGTTTACTACTTGAGTATGTTGTTTTCTTAAGACAAATAATATAATTGGTGGGCCACACTCATATTAATGACCCATCATTGTAGAAAGGAAAGTTGTTGTTAAAGTGCATTAATGAAAAAACAAAGGGACGAAGGGCATGTTACCTTAGTTTCCTCGAAAGAAAACTTATCAGCCAACTTAGCAGAGGTGAGTTTTTCAAGTTGTTGACGTGCCTCTACCTAAACAGTGGTTAAAGAACCCCCCCCCCCCCCCCCCAAAAAAAATAATAATAATAATATTGGGAGAGTGGAAGAAGATGTGGACGAGGATGATAGAGAATTGTGAAGTGAAGGAGGAGAGAATAGAAGAATAGGAGGACCCTAAGCTCCTTGGTTAGGTAAAGAAATTGGTTCTAGAAAGGTCATCATGAACTCAGGATCCAAACTAGCACTTGGAAGGGAAGGATCCTCTAGTGGTTGAATAGGTGGGGAAGCAAGCATAGGGTATAAGGAAGAGAGGGTAGGTTCCAGAGAAAAGGGTTGAATATCTCCTGCAGGTATATCCTCAGAAATAGAAATAGCCTGTTTCTTGGTGAGAGGCACTAAGGTTAACCTCCGCCAAGGGTATTTTCTTGTAGGAGTAGTTTTGGGTGCTTGCTCTTGTAGGTCCAAAGGGGTATCCCCCATCAGGGGAAGTAAACTTGTGGAGGTCTCCTCTGGAGTGGTGTGAGAACTAGAAGCGAGTGTAGATGTCTCAGGTAAAGGAGCATTAGAAGCTTAGCTGATGCAATGTTAAGCTCCGCATTGAGCTCCCGTTCCTTAGCTAATAATGCCTCCTCTTCTAGGCATATTTCCTTATCAACCAAAGCTTTGAATATAGCATCCACTACAACAAATAAAAGAGTATTTTAGTTAGTAAATGAGTAATAGTTAAAATATCAAAACTTACCAAAGGAACATTGTAGGCTCTTTTGAATAGGGCTTAGGCCAAAAAGGTATAGAAGATCACCACGTATCCATTTGTGAATGTAAAAGCGATGACCCAGTAATTTGTTGGAATATTCAAAGAAAACTGGTGGTTGATGAAGCTCTCTTATGTCAGGAAAAGGGGGAAAAGAAGATTTCTACTTAGTAGACCATGTGATAGGCCTAGGAAACTTGATAAAGAAAAAACGTGATTTCCAACCCTTGATGGATGAAGGTATTTCTTTAAAGAACACCATCTTCGGGCAAGATTGAAAAAGAAATATTTCTGGCTCTAATTTTTTAGGATAAGAGAACATGAAAAAATTTTGAGGAGTAGGAGGAATACTGAAGAGGCGAAATATCATGTACAGCCTGCATAGATATCTAAAAGCATTTGAGACAAATTGTTGTAAGGGAATACCAAAATATTGACTTATATCTGTCAAGAATGGAGGAATAGGAAAGTGTAAACCTACAACTAGATGATCTTTAAAAAAAGTAATGCAGTTGTCAGGAGGGAGATAGATATGAGAATCAGGTTACGAGACCTTAATGCAATATTCTTTAGGGATTTCATATTGAGAGCGGATGGAAGTTTGATCGGAAGTAGTAAAGGAATAATGAATTTTAGCATACCAAGAAGTTAAGGATTCTTCAGCCATGGTGAAAAACAAAAATGCTTAAGGAATAAGCGATTTACTGAAGCCTTCAGGATGGAAGGAAACAGTAAAAGGTCAGGGAAGATGAAGAAGTGCAAAATGTTGAAGAAGGTCGAAAAAACAGAAACGCTAGAAAATGAGTTAAGGAAGATGAAGAGTAAAGAAATAAAAAAAGAGTTAGGGTTTAAGAGGGTATAAGGATCTCCGTCAAAATGAAATGGCTCGAGATGGGAAAGGCGTTGATTTGTTAAAGGGCATGTGATAAGACGTCAATAAAGAAGCTGTCACGCCCCCAAAGGAGTCCCTGCTAGACAAAAATCCGGCAGAGTCTCCCCTGTACCAGTGACAATATGAAGCACCACTACAAGCAAAATACATCAGCCACATGCGACTAGAATATTTATATACACAACCACGCAGTTATAATAACAGCCCACACGGCTGGAATGAAACAATCACAACCACGCAGTTATATATAAAACAGCCCACACGGCTGTACTAAAAACCAACACAGCAGAAAAACGGAAACGGAAAGCCCACACAAGACAAATAGATACAATGCATGCCGGCACAGCTTAAACACAAATACAACACCAAAAGAATAAGATAGCCACATGGCTAAACACAAATACAATGCCACGAATAAGAAAAGAACATAGAATAGAAAACGAACACAGTCTTCAGATGTGACGTAGGACCCGACAGACAGGATTCTCCGAGCGACACCAACCATCTACAGGCTACCTGAGAACATAAATGTATACATGCGGTGGTGAGTATAGGTAACTCAGCGGGTAATAGAAAAGATAGTGCATGGTCCATAAACAACATGGAGATCACAAGTATACAGTCTCAGTAGGGAATAAGAACATGATCATACTATCATAATCAATGTATCTGAACATACCTGACATAATAACCTGACATAAACTGTACAAACCACAACTAACATAATGACAGATACATACCCAAATCTGGAATCGACACATGGTACAATGATCAGTAAACTCACCGGATCTGCAACAGATATACCCGTGACACCTGTGCAATATAAATATGACTGCATATACATGTAAAATAAATGACATGTATGCAGCATGGCAACCAAATGCAACAACCATATCTCAATCAAGTGCAACAACGACAATCACATGCAACTAGTATCTACTAGGCATGTATGCAAATATAACCCCCAGATGCACCGTGCATCATATGCAAAAGTGCATGCATGCTCCATGGTCACCCCCGCCACCTCTCCGAACACCACGACCCCTGTATGGCCGAGAGGCTTGGGTCTGTGACAACTGTACTACCCTCCAGCCCACTATATAGTGGTCGAGGCGGACAGTCCGCTAATAGCTATCTAGCTAAATAGCATCAGGGTCCCTGACTGCTCACAACGCCGGATCTCACTAAACCTCGTGACCGGGAGGCACGACAGGACTAGCAGCAACTGCTCCAACTACCACTACCCATGAGTGTCCGAGTGTGCGGTGCTAAACCAAACCAACTGATGACTCTCTCAACCACAAGGGAGACAATGGTCATCAGATGCAATGAATGATGAACATGATATATATATATATAATCACCATCCATGCAACAACCCCAAACCTCAAAAAAAAATACCTCCAACAAGAGTATAATCGTCATGATACCTCCACGTATCCCACCAAACATATGTACACACTACACATGTATAATCAACCAAAAATCTCCAATAATCCCACTAGACACATGTACACAAAATATAAATACAATCAACATGTATCCTCCTGTAAAAACACAACAGACATGTGTATACATCTCAAACATACAATCAACACAACTCCTCCAAAAGTACATGACAAATACGTATGTACACACCTCATGTAAATGCACGGTCAACAAGATGACTCCTATAACACATACCCACCTATGTACAGTCCACATCATATACCCAATCAGCATGGTAATACTAACAACCCAACAAACCCTACAAGACATACTCTACACGTGTAATCACAACAGAGTAGATATCAAGAGTGGAGACTGTATATGAATTAAATAGATCATCACAAGGGTCAAGCATAAGTATCATGCAGGAAAAAATAGCAACCGATCATGATAGAAGATAAAGCAGCCTAAATCATCCAGTAAAAAAAACCATGCACTAAGTACGAGAAAATCTACATAGAGGTCAAGGAAGAAATACCCGCCTTTATCTATCGACCATGCCAAAATAAATCTCACATCATGATGAACGTCCCATATCAAAATCCTGCATAAATCAATACATATATTTCATTTAGCTAAATTCATATGAATTAAATAGCTAAATAAAAGCCCCTAATCC
The DNA here is from genome assembly GCF_018446385.1 of Zingiber officinale. NCBI lineage: Eukaryota > Viridiplantae > Streptophyta > Magnoliopsida > Zingiberales > Zingiberaceae > Zingiber > Zingiber officinale. The sequence continues at coordinate 74,447,473 of NC_055987.1, read as the reverse complement.
AATTAGGATCACTCTAATCAAATCTGATCCTGACTAATCCTCCAAATAATCCTTAATCACCATATCTGCTAACCTTACCAACAATCAATCCAATAATCCAAAGAATGATCACATAACAATCTATATCAACCAATCACCATATCCACAAATTCCAACCTAAAACAAACCCCAATCAAACACTAATCCAAACTCATCATATACTAATCAATCCAATACAACTTAATTTAAATTCCTACAATCCATCACTACTAATCCAAACCAATGTAGAAATAAAATCACCTTAATTCTTAATCCACAATAATTCATCCAATCCACATCACACCACTCATAAATCAAAGCAAGCACAAACCCTACCATCCTCTAAAAAGCTAATATAGCAACATGCTACTAAGAATCAAAAGTGCATCACTGAAATAAACTCACCTTGAGATAGAGCAGCTAAAGCCAGTATCTCGCAACCCTACCCCCACTGTCCAGAAGCTACAAAAGCGCACAAACACCTATGCTTCCAAGAAACAATCCAAAACATACCAATAATGATCATGTATCCATCTACATAAATCATTCACCAAATAATCATTACAAATCAATTCCAAAACATACCCAAATTCAGATGCACTGTGCATAATCCAAATTCGAGTATGGCTGCTGGATATTGGTAGCTAGGGTATGGTGGGGTTGCTAAACTCCTAAATGAATATCCTAAAACACAATCAACATCTCAACATATGAGCATTAGATTCAAATCTCAATTCATCAACGAAACCAACCAACTTACCCTATTTGGATTGCTCCTCCATCGACTCACGGCCGGAGAGGTCACTGTCGGAACAGGAATGGCCAGAACCATGGTTATCCAGCGAACAAGGATGGCCAAAGCTACAAAGACTAGTCAAGAATCACATCTCAACATCCCCATTCGAAAATGGTGATTAGATCGCTAGAAAACTGATATGAGCCTTACCTTACTTCAATTCTGTGTCGGTAACCCGTCACACTCCAAGGACCAGCAGGTGATCCATGTCGGCAGAGAAGAGGAATCGGAATCCAATGGAGTTGGACCTCCCTGCTCCAAGCTCCGACGACAAGGAGGCGCTGGACACCCACAATAGGTAACTAGGGCTCGAATCTCCCCTCCCTTACCGAGCCTTAGCCTTACCGTGCCCTAGCCGCCGATCTCCCATCGACCGCACACAAGAAATGGCCGAAGGGCCAACCGCTCAGCCGAAGATGATCTGGACAAAGCTGGTATTGTCAAGGTCCGGCGGCTCTTCCTCAGGGACTCGACGAGGACAATCGTGGGCAGAAAGAGCTCTCCGTCGGCGATCCAGAGCAGAGACATGAGGAAGAGGAAAGGAGAGGGCGTCGGTAAAGCACGCAGAGGGAAGGACGAGGGGAGGACTGCTGCTGCCGGTGATGAGCCTGTGGCGATCGGCGTCGGGGAATCGCGAGAAGAAATCGCCGGAGAGGGAAAAAGGGCTTCCGGGGAGAAGGAATCGGAGAGAAAGAGTAAGAATCGAGGGAGAAATTAAGGAAATTGGGATTTAAACCTATGTTAGATTAATTAAAGTCTAATTCCATTCCCAAATCAACTCCCACTTAAATGGGTATTCCAAACAGGCCTCCAATTAGACCCACCGGTTCATCCCCTCAAAACAGGTCATACAGACTCCGTTTAAATCCCGAAAAATTTTTAAAAATTTCCAAAAAATCCAATAAGATTTTTCGTCTAATAATATTTATTATTAAATTTTACAGAATCTTACAGAAGCATCTTAAAGGTTGCTTCAAGAAATAGAAAAAAAGGTCATGTGGCGATCACCCATAAAGATGCATTTATGATAGACAGAACAGACCAAATCATATGCCGAGACGCCATATCTTCAAGCGCCTCTGACATTCTCTTTCCATTGAAGGACCAATTACCAAAGAGATAATTTCAAAAAATCGTGTGATTCTCAAGGTATAAAAAGAGAAGAAAGAAAAAACTAATGACTTAGGCAAATAAAGCAAACAAACAAAATTGAAATTCGTATCTAGTCAGTCGGTCATACCTCCTTCGACTAGACTTGAAAGGGAGGCTAGTGATATGGGTTATAATAGGTTAGCCTGTCAAATGAAGAAGGAGTTAGGATTGAGAAGGATAGGGGAAGTATATAGCTGGACGAATGTATAATTAATAAGATAATGAATGACTAAGTAAAAGACTTTTTTACGAGTGCTCGATCAGGCAAAACCCGACCAAGCGTAGAGGTACTTAGCCTTATAAGAAGCTCGTAGTATATTACCAACCAAGTGAAGGCCGAACGAGCACCAAGGTGCTTTTGTGCGCGCTTGGTTAGGCAAAGCCTGACCGAGCGTCAAGGCATTTAGCCCTATGGAAATTCTTAGTATATTACAGGCTGAGTGAAGGCTGAGTGAGCACTAATTGCCTTGACACGCTTGGTCAGGCAAAGCCCAACCGAGCGTAGAGGCACTTATCCTTATAAGAAGCTCTCAATATATTACCAATGAGTACCTGCATGCGCTCGGTTAGGCAAACCCCGATTGAGAGTAAAGGTATTTAGCCTTATAGAAGCTCATAGTATATTATCGGCCGAGCAAAGACCGAGGCGAGCACCAAGGTGCCTACATGCACTCTGTTAGGCAAAGCTCGATCGAGCGTAAAGGCATTTAGCCTTATAGAAGCTCATAGTATATTACCAGTCAAGCGAAAGCTGAGCGAGCACCAAAGTGCCTGCATGTGCTCGGTTAGGCAAAGTCCGATCGAGTGTAAAGGCACTTAGTCTTATAAGAAGCTATCAATATATTACCGACCAAGTGAAGGTTGAGCAGGCACCCATGACTTCCTGCACATGCTCGGTTAGGCAAACTTGGACTGAGCATAAAGACATTTAGCCTTCTAGATGCTTGTGGTATATTACCGCCGAACAAAGGCCGAGCGAGCACCAAGGTGCCTGTATGCGCTCGGTTAGGCAAAGCCCAACTGAGTGTAAAGGCATTTAGCCTTATAGAAGCTCGTAGTATATTACCAGCCGAGCGAGCACCAAGATGCCTGCATGCACTCAGTTAGGCAAAGGTCGACCGAGTGTAAAGGCATTTAGCCTTATAAGAAGCTCTCAATATATGATCGGCCGAGTAAAGGTCAAGCAGGTATCAATGTATGCCTGCACATGCTCCATCAGGCAAAGCCTGACCGAGCATAGAGGCACTTAACCTTATGTATAGTTTTTAATATATTACAGGCTGATCAAAGGCAGCGAGCACCCATGTGCTAGTATACGCTCGGCCGAGCAAAGCCCAACCAAGCTTAAAGATACTTAGCTTTTACAAAAGCCTTTAGTATATTCCTAACTGAGTTAAAATCGAGAAAGCATCAAGATACTTATATACGGTCGGCCGAGCAAAGCCCGGTCGAGCTTAGATACTCTTAGCCTTATACAACTTTCAATATATTATCGGCTAAGTGAGGGTCAAGCGAGCACCAATGTGCTTATATACGCCCGGCCGAGTGAAGGCTGGGTGAGCGTTAAGGTGCTTACATGTACTCGATCGGGCAGAGCCCGACAGCGTGTATAGTCACTCAGCCTTATAGTACATTCCAGGACAGAACATGCTCAACAGAAGGTATTCCTAATATATATATATATATATATATTATATGACCGACATGAACGGCCGACCAGACATGTTCAACAAAAGGTATTCTTAACAACATATTTGGCTAGTACAAATGATTGGTCGAAATACATTTAACAGATGGTGTTCTTATTATGTATGTGACCGGGTTAAAGGACTGGTTGGAAATATGACAACCTGGCAAATTTGGCGCGAAAGATATTCTAAAAGCTTCTTCAGTTATAATGATGTGCTCCTATGCATATCTCATAACAAATATTAGTCATAAACGACAAAAGAGGTACATCTGGGATATGAAAAAGATTTCTTAAAGGATTATTACACGAAGCTCGGGAGATGACTTCATCTCGTAACATACCCTAACAAACCGGGGACTACTTCATGACTATGGAGGTCACATGAGGTAGTATAAAAAGGGGGGTCCTCTCCGTTGGTGAGGTACGCAACTTCTAGCATCTAAACTCTGTTTCAAAGTACTTCAATTACTGTTCTTCTTCTTCTTCTTCTCCTTCCACCCTTGAGAGTGAAACTGACTTGAGGGTTGGAGGACCTAGCTAGCCATCCCCACCCCGGTCTTAAGTCACTAACGCTTTGTTGGTTTTTCTCACTGTGCGTAGGATTGTGGAGAGGTTCTTTTAGGTCTCCAGGAGGTTATCTTCATTAAGGATCATCGTTCACCGGAGCCAGCACACCACTTCACAGATTTCAAATAAGATCAATCTTCATTCTTTATGAATCCAAATGCTTTGATTGCATCATCGAATTGAAGATTCTAGGTTCTAGAAGCTTGCTTCAATCCATAAATCGATCGTTGCAACTTACACACCTTTCTAGCATGCTTTGGATTGACAAAACCCTCAGGTTGTATCATGTACACATCCTCGAGTAGATTTCCATTAAGAAATATAGTTTTGACAACCATATACTAGATCTCATAATCATAGTAAGATGCAAAAGCAAGCATGATCCGAATGGACTTGAGCATCATAACTGGTGAAAAGGTTTCATCATAGTATATACCACGAATTGCTTGAATCCTTTAGCCACCAATCTACATTTATAAGTATGCATATAACCATCCATGTTAGTTTTCACTTTGAAGATCCACTTACACCCAATGAGTTTGATTCCTTCAAGTGGATCAACCAAGCTCCATACTTAGTTAGTGTACATAGATTCAATTTCAGTTCTCATGACTTCTAGCCATTTCTCAAAATCTGGACCCTATACACCTTCTTGATAAGATGTAGGCTCATTGAGACCAATAAGCTCTCATCACCATTGTCAGACAAGAGAAAAGAATATCTCTCTGGTTGATGGCGGGTCCTATCAGATCTGCATAGAGATTATGCTACTTGAATAGGTTGTTGTTCCATAACTTCTTGCAATGTAACAAAATCATGATCCACAACATCTTGTGGTACCTATTTAGTTTCTATCAAGGCGTCTATGATAATTTTTGTATCTTGAATTTCTTTAAGCTCGACCTTACTACCACAAGTTCTACTAGAAATAATTTTCCTTTCTAGAAAGACACCAGTTCTGGCAAAAAATACCTTGCCTTGTGTGGGATTATAGAAGTAATATCCTTTTTTTCCTTGGGATATCCTACAAAGTAGCACTTGTTTGATTTGGGTCCTAGTTTATCTGAGACTTGTGGTCGAACATAAGCCTCACATACACAAATCTTCATAAAAGACATCTTGAGACTCTTCCTAGTCCATATAGTATATGGCATCCTTACGACGACCTTAGATGGAACATGTTTAAGTGTGAAAGCGGTTATCTCTAGAGCATTTCCCCTGAAGAAAGTTGGAAGTTCTGTTTAACTCATCATCGATCGTATCATATCTAATAAAGTATGATTTCTTCTTTCTGATACATCATTCTATTGTGGTATTCCAGGTGGAGAGAGTTGAGATATAATCCTACACTCAACGTTGGTTAAGGTATTCCTCATCTTGATCTAATCGAAGCATCTTAATACACTTACCGAGTTAGTTTTATACTTCATTCTTGAATTCTTTGAACTTTTTAAAAGATTTTGACTTGTGTTTCATTAGATACACATAATCATATCTATTGATATCATCAGTAAAAGTAATAAAATATTGATAGTCTCCTTTAGCTATTATTTTCAAAGGGCCACATATATCAGTATGTATAAGTCCTAATAGGTCATTAGCTCTTTCACTATGTCCACTAAATGGAGTCTTTGTCATCTTACCTTGAAGATAAGATTCGCATACCTCATTTGATTCAAAATCAAATGAGTCCAAAAGTCCATCCTTATGGAGTTGGGATATGCGACTCTCTTTTATGTGACCTAAGTGACAATGCCAGAGATATGTTTGGTTCAAATCATTAGACTTGAATCATTCGATATTTATGTTATAGATTGGGTTGTCAAAGTCTAGAACATAGAGTTCATTCACAAGATGTGCACTACAATAAAATATTTCATTGAAATAAACGGAACAATATTTTTCCTTTATTACAAATGAGAATCTTTTCGTGTCCAAACAAGAAACAGAGATGATGTTCTTAGTTAAGGCAGGTACATAACAACACTCTTCAAGTTATAAAACAAGCCTAGTGGGCAAATGTTCATTCTCCGCAAGTGTACGAAAATGTCGCAAGTAATATAAAAGATTATCGTATCCACAGGGACTGGAATAAGCACTAGAAATGTTTCAACGCGAGTTAGCTAAACAACTAATCAATTGGTTTCCAAAAGCTAAATGTAACTAATGAAAAGTAAACATAGAAATGAAAGATCAACAAACAAGATTATGGGCTATGATAAAGGAATGTTCTAGGAGTTTTGGTTTCTTTGTAAGATTCCTCAATGTAAATGATCTACCAAATCCTATTTCTCAATTGTCCAACATTTATAGAAGGTTGTCGGTTCTCTCTTGCAATAAACAACCGGCCTAGGACTGAAATCTATACCTAAATGTGATCGATTAGATATGAACTTATGTTGTCCTTACACGGGCATGTTCCTGTCACGAAGATCCCTCGGAAAATCAACACAAAGATCATACTTCTCAACCCATAAGATATAAAGATTAATTCCTAATTCTATCCTACCCTCTTGAATTACCCTATTTTTCCCTAAATATTATCCCTCAAACGTCCTTACACAGGCTTGCACCTTTCGCATGTTTCCCTCGAAAAATCGAGTAAGAGATCATCTTTATAAGATCCATAGGACATTCAAACAATCAATCTAAAATGAGAATTAGATCCACAACACAACAATTCATTCAAGATTTAATTGATACAAACAAGACAATATCATAGAAGCAAGAAAATGGAAAATCCACAAGAGTTTACATCAATTCATTATACAAATACTCCCTCATCCTAAAACAAAGAGATCTACTCCATGAATCGAAGAGAGAAATCCGAAAATACAAAGATTACAAGCATTTCTTGATCCCCAATCCAAGAAGAGGAGAGAAAGAAAACTTATCTAAGATGAAGCTTGGTCTTCGGATCCAATCCACACTCCTGGAGTCGAATCTGTTGAAGATCCGCCTTTAGATCGCCCAGAAATCCTCCCAAGATTCGAAGGAAAGACCCAAATCTTGCTCTCTCCCAAGAGAGAGAAGATCCCCTTTCAAATCTTGAAGAAGGGTTTAAATAGAGGTGAAGTTTGGGTGCCACATGGCCCCATGGCACGGCCGTGTGAGGTTCACACGACCCTGCCCACTCTCCTCTCTGCCAGCCTTGCACGGCCGTGTGTGAGACACGGCCGTGGCAAACATCCGCTAATGGCCCCTTACATGGTCGTGTAGATCTACACGGCCTGAACTGCCTTAGCCTCTGGAAATCTGGCACGGTCGTGTGATGCACACAGCCTGCTTCCTTCCCTGCCACTGAGAACCTCACATGGCCTTGTGAAACACACGGCCGAGGCTTCTCCTGTCTCTGGAAAACTCACATGGTTGTGTGATGCACACTGCCTAGGCTTCTTCTCATGTTTGGGTTCTTCAGATCCTTGCACGGCCGTGTGAGGTTCACACGGCCAGGACCACTTCGTTTCCTACTGCAGCCTTCTGGTCCGTGATCTCCACACGGCCTAGGCAACCCCCCAGAGTAGGGCAGTGCGTGGTTCAGGTAGGGGACCTTCTTCCCTTGCTTTGCTCACAGATTTGGCTTCGAACATGAAATCTTCACCAATTTCGACTCCTGTGTACAGAAAATGCACAAAAGAAGATCTCCGAATAAAAAGAGTAAATATGCTAAAAAGGAAAGTTGAAAGTACGAAAATGCATAGATCAAGCATGCTCAAAGTATGTGAATGTGCGTCAAAACATACCAATAAGTGTATACAATCTACGCACATCAGCAAAGATATGGAATATGTTCCTACAGCTATAGCAGCAACTCTTGCGCTATTGCCTACTCGTAGGTCCACTTCGCCCTTTATCAATGTTATAATATTTCTCAGCCCTTACATATTAGTACAAATGTAATATGCACACTTGGTATTTGATACCATTATAAGGAACTATAGTGCTAAACATGCTGAAAAATGCAATGGAAAACAAGTTCCTTCCAGAAGATCCATGCGAAGGAAAACCACATACTAAGTGTAATAAAGGGAGTCTATACCTTTGCTTCATGACCTTCAGAATCCCGACAACAACGTTCTTTAGATGCGGATCTTAACGTGATCAAGTAGTCGCACTTCTATGATATCCACATGAACACGACTCGTTTGTCTCATAAACTCATAAAGTGGAGAATGAAAATAACCAAAGGTTGTGCTAGCAACCCTTCTTGGAGGTTTCGGCCAAGTCATGAGAGGAGGAGGAAGAAGAGCAAGAACACCATTTTTTCATGAAAATGAATCCAAAAACCCCTTTTATTCATTCATGAAATTTCCTTAATATTAATTGCCTTCATTGACATTAATATTTGTGTTTATCCAATGAATCCAATGCATCCAATGCATGAGCAATTCAAACTGTCAACTCTTCAACCAATGCATCCAATGCATGAGTAATTCAAATTTTACACTCTCTTTCTTCATGATTTCAAATTCATAAAATAATGAGTCTAACTCATTAATCATCAATCCAATTGACTCAATAAATCTAATTTGAATTGAACTCAATCTAATAGTTGGATCCAATTGAGTCTAACTCAATTGAGTTCAATTTGAATTAGACTTAATCCAATGATCCATCATATGTACCTATCTCCAAATCAACTTATTCTTTATGTGTGACCCAATAGGTTCTTGTAATGTTGGTAATGCTTCTAAAACTATTTTGATACATAAACAATGAGTGACATCTAGCAAGACATCATTGCTACCCAAGTCACGAGAATGTCGAGATCTGACTTAACCTTTCCGTGTCTATTATCTTGTATGACCTAATCCTTTTATCCTTGATATCTAGATTAATCAATGAGGCATAGTCCATGTCATCCTCTTATCAATCTTTGTGTTTCTTGATTTCTAAGTAGACACACTCAATCAAATAAGCTCAATATCACATATTAACTCATTTAAGCATGGTCATATATTTTTGTGTCCTACTAATTAAGGGGCCCACAGATATCGCTTCCATCATATGGAAGTGATAGATCTCATCTATATCACACACATCCCTCAGCATAACTTATTGCATACTCAGTGATCGACTTTGTGGTCCACCCTTTTACAGGCGGCGTTTGTCAATACCAAAGTATATAACTCCTTATATAGGGAACCGTAGTGACTTCAAGTCTAATGACTATTCATACTAATAGTCATATGAGAATATTTATGATACTCATATAATGATCCATGAAACATTCTCATAGCGGGTCATTCAGTACACATTCTCTAATTTATACCCATGTGTCAACCTGATATCTCATATCCATGACTTATGAGATTAAGTCATCCGTTGACCTATATGCTAGTCTCAACGTATTAATATTGTCCTTGTATATTAATACTGGACTAGAAATAGTAAGAGTACTGTTATATATATCCACAATATCCCATTATTAATTAAACCAATTGATACGTTGTAGACTAGAACCTGCTACCCTAGGACATTATTATACTTATTCATTCGACACTAAACTAAAGTAAATATAATAACCAACTTTACCTTTTATTAATAAGTGAAATATGATACAAAAAGTGCCCTTATCAATCATATCATAATTGGTACTTGGGCTAATACTAACAGAGAGGTGGGTAGTTTGTGCTTTGACCTCTATACTTTTTTTAATCTTAGTGCATGATTATTTATTATCATTGATTAATTAGATAGCAGTTGCTACTTACCTTGACTCCATTATATTTGCTTCTTGTGTTGATATTTATTTCTTGTCCTTACATTTAGTTTATTTGATATCAATGCAGTCTCGTTGCTATCCATGTCATTTATTATTATTTATACTTGTGTTATTTTGCTTGTGATATCATAGTGTAGCTTGTAGAGATTTACCTTTGGATGTGATTATTTCAACTAGTTTGAATATTATTGTGTGTGTACATTTACCTCTGGACTACCTACTTGACCGATTTTTCCCTTCTATTGTCGCTCATAGTCCATAGCTAGGTATCCACACTTCCTGACTGCCCACTAGATCAGGTAGTGGTAGCGTATATTGTCGCCCGCGATAGTGGCATTTATATGCCCTCACAATTTCGGCTGAGCGATGAGCCCTTCAGCCATCCTTCTTCTGCGTGGTCGATGGGAGATCGTTGTCTATTGCACGCTAAGGCTAGGGATCTTTGAGGGAGGGGAGATTCGAGCCCTAGCATTGATCTCCAATCGCCGCATCTCTATGCACCGCATCTCCGACCTTCAGACCGCATCACTCCAGCCGATCTTTACGTTGGCTAGTGCCTTCACTCCTGATCATTTCATAGTAGAGGGAGTTGACTCCGGTGAGGAAATTCTCCACAGGTGTCTAGCCATAGTCACTAGATATTTTGCTCCAAGTTGATGCCGAGTTCCTCTCTTGATCTTGCCGGTAGTTGAGCCTTCCTTCGGCCATGCCTTAGCCTTAGATCTATCGCTCTGGTTGGCTCACCATCATAGTGGTATTTAGATTCTGTCTGAGAGGAATTTGTGGATCTAGTTCAGAGGGTAAGACATGATTGGTCTTAGATTTGTAGGCGTTTGATTTCATTTTTAGTTTGGGATATTGTGATTAGCTACTTATTTGAATCTTGTAGCTCCGGTCAACAATTTTGGCAGTGGGTTTCTCTAGCTGTGGATCATCAGCTGAGGCATTAGACTATGGTGAGTTTTTGGAATTTGTTATATAAAATATTTTTCAAAATCAATTTCCAACCATGTTCTTTAGGTTCAATGCACATGACTTGTACATTATCTTTCCCAATGATTGGAGTACACATAACTATGTGTTTAGATTAATTCAAAACTCAATAAGATACACTAAATCAACATATTGAGTCTTGTTCATCATCCTTACATCCCACTTATATCTAATGTGCACTAAAACACATACAAGTCAACTTATAGTCTTTGTGAGATGTAGATTTTGGTTTTGCCGTAAACTGGGATCATGCATATCTATCTAAGCATTTTAATTTTACACATCCACCTAGGATGTCACTTGTTAGTAAATGTCATTATCCTTAATTTCAAGGAATTAAAAATAATGCATGATGATTTATGGCATACATCAAAATAAATGATTTTCAAAAGAAAACATACTATTGCTACATGATGTATGTATGATATAACATGACATAGTATTTTTGTTAGTTTTTCATAATGAATATGAATGTAAAATATGATGTCATGGCATATAATGAGCAAACAACGCATGGCAATTTTACATAAATAAAATATACCTAGATATTCTATCTAAGTATTCTTAATCCTTAGCTAAACCTAGAATTGATCCTAGATTTACCCTCATTTTCTCAAGAAAATGTCAAACTCCATCTTGGCATTTCTTTTGCTTTTCCTTAGTTGTGCCAATTTAAATTATGTATAATTTCTCAAGATTTGGTATATTTTACTCTTCCAAAGAGTAATCAATAATCTATTTCATTTTCAAAGGTTAACAAAAATCTTGAAAATGCCACCAAGTGTCAACTTTATCAAGGTTGGGTTAACCACCCTTCCCATTTGAAGTTGGCACTCTCTAACCCATCTAAGGGGTAAAGAATATGCTCCTCGAAACCCAAAATCTATTGGTGCTCCTTGGATGTTCTAGGTACTCACTAGGGATTACTTCCCTAGTTATCTTCCTAATGACCTTTCTAAGCTTCTTAGAAGCCTTGGTCACTTCCTCTATGTCAACTCTAGGGATAGCTTCCCTTGTGACCTTCTTAGTGGCTTTGTTAGACTTCTTAGAAGTCTTATCCACCTTACTCTTTGTAAAAACACTTTTAGGGATAACTTCGCTTGTGCTTTTAACTTGACCATTCGACCTAGGATTTTTCCTATAACTGTATGGAACTCTATGATAAGAAGCAACATCCTTCTTGGCTTGAGGTTTGTATCCAAAACCCCTATGACCATTGGATGACCTTTGTGTTGTTAGTTAGAGCCCTAGAGCCAATCATTTGATGATTGTATTATGGACTTATTGTATCATATTCTTATATAAATAAAGGCATTTGTTTTGGTTATTATACTTACTTATATTGGTGCCAAATAAACTAAGTATAATAGTGTCCTTGAGTAGAAGGTTCTCACCTATATCAATCGGTTAGTTGAACCGATAGTGAGATGATATAGGGAACACTACTCTTAATCATTCCTAGTCGAGTATTAACATTCAGGGACAATGTTAATGCAATAAGAGTAGCATGTAGGTCAACTCGATGACTTGATTTCACAAGTCATGGATATAGAGATATCAAGTTGACACATGGGTATGCATTGGAGAATGTATACTGAATGACCCGCCATGAGAAAGTATCATGGATCGTTATATGAGTGTCATATACTTTCTCATGTGGCTATTAGTATGACTACTAGTCCTTAGACCTGAAGTCACCATGGATCCCTACATAAGGAGTTATATACTTTGGTTTCGTCAAACATCACCCGTAACTGGGTGGAATATAAAGGCGATTACTGGGTATGTAACGAATTATGCAGAGGGACGTGAGTGATGTTGATGGGATCTATTCCTCCTATATGACGAGAGAGACATCGATATTCTTGATAGAGTGAGACCACGAAGTGCATGGCCATGTCCAAATGAGTCAATATGAGATATTGAGCTCATTTGATTTAGTGAGTCTACTTGGAGTTCAAGATTTAGATTTGTCAGAGAATGACACGGTCTATGCCTCACATTGATCAATCTAGATATCCAGGATAAAAGGACACTTGTCATATATTGTGAGGAGTCACAATTAGTAGTCACAAGGTGATGTTGGATCTCAACATTCTTGTAACTTGGGTAGTAATGATGTGTTGCTAGATACCGCTCATTACTTATGCTCCTAAATGGGTTTAGGGACATTACCAACGTTACAAGAACCAATAGGGTCACACACTAAGGACAATTAGATGGAGATTAGGTTCATATGATGAACCAAGAAGATTAGATTCATGTGATGAATCAAAATGGATTACGAGTAATCCTAATTGGGCTAATTGAGTTGGACTCAAGTTGATTCATGTGTTCAATGAGTCTAATTTAGATTATGACTCATTGAATCAATTTAATTAAATGAATTAGATTCATTATATTAAATTTGCTTGAATTAAATGGTTGGATTAGATCAATCATGAGAGAGATTAAATCAAGTTTGACTTGACTTGAGAGGAAGAGAAAGAGTCAAGTTTGACTTGACTTTATGCCACATCATTTGTGACTTGGCTTTAAGTGGCCAATGATGATGTGCCACATCATCATAGTTGCCACATGTGTGTGCCACCTAATGGAAGTTACAAATTCTCTTTGCTTTAATGTGGCCGGCCACATTAATGAGAGGAGTTACACTTTGTTGTGGCCGGCCACTAAGGGAATGAATTGTATTCATTTTCATTCAAGTGAATTTTGATTCCATCTTCTTCCTCCTAGAGCTCTCTCTTCATGCTCCCCCTCTCCTCATCTTGCCGAGACCTTCTTGGAGTGCTAGCACACTCTAAGATTCTCCCTCCATCAAGTTGTTCGTGTGGATACGCATAGAGAGTTGTCTACCTTGACAACTTGAGATCCGGCACCTTGGACGAGTGAGATTTGCGAAAGGCACGCATCAAGGGTAAAACTCTTACTCTAATGTAGATCTAGAGTTTATAAACTCATACTCGTAAGTTTTCGAAAGTTTTATTCTTCGCACGGATCCGGTGGCGGGGGTTTCGGGGTTTCCGCGACGCTAAAAAGCGATTTTCGCGGCCCAAAAAATCCAACAATGGTATCAGAGCCACGTGTGAAGACTTGTACGAGTTTAGTTTGTAGTTTTATGAAAAATATAGATTCTGTAACATTCTGTAATTTTATGATTTTTAGAGTTTTTATGGGTATTTTTCTCATAGAAGCGAAGCACAAGTGTTTCGACACTTGTAGGCTTCGACTACCGAGAAGATTTTTCCGAAACGGCAAGGTTTCACCCCAAAATTTTTTGGGACAGTGGGCTAATGTGCTGTAGGATCTCTTAGGCACACTTGCGATGATTAGATCGCGGGTAGGGGCGCATCCCCTGGCCCCGCAAGGGGATTCGTTTCGCGATTGCGCCCGAAAATTGCTAAACGGGACCGCCGGGAATTTTTACTCGTAAAAATTGTAAAAATTGGTATTAAAATTACAAAAAATTATGGAAATTACATAATTTAGAATTATGTATAATTTGTGATAGTCATGGCCCCAAAAGACCCAATTGGATTGGTATATTTATGTTGTAATTCATATTACGGCCAGCGCGCCGTCATTTGTATTGTGTGTGCTGTATATTTGATACGCGACCTGCGCGTCGTGCCTTTTTCCATTTATTATTGTTGTAAATTAGTTTAGACTCGAATGTAACTTGAGTTTCAAAATTGTAATGTACAAAATTGGAGCCGTGGAAGGTCCACTCGAGATGGAGTTACGAGGAGGGGGCGAGCAACACAAGGTGGTCAAAGGGAGAAGCTTGAGAAGCTGTTGACCTTAGGTTGACCATCCGATCTTCTCATTGGCTTGAGAAGATCATAGTAGGGCCATGACTAATCACAAATAAATTTAATTAATTGCTTGTGTGTATGTGATGCATGATTAGTAATTAATTAGTGTCTAACGATTAGATTAGATCTAAATCGTGTACAAGATGCACCCTCTCGATTAGATTAGATCTCAATCGCATCAACTCTAATACCTACCGTGCCGTGATACCTATCACTACCTCGATCACATGTGTTGTTGAATCTGCCAAAACAGAGCAACACATATTATCTTGGTAGGGTACGGAGGGACAATCTTGGTCCCGCTTATCAACGCATGGGCGAGTACAAACTCAATTAGATTTAGTATGCCTAGCTAACTAGGTTGGATCGAGTACAACTATAGGCATTCTTCCAATGGTTGGAAAGATAGGACATAAATCACATTTATATTAATTCTTGGGCATATTAGCCAAAGCTAACTCAAGTTTTAATACAACTGCAGATAATGATCCTATAAACAAGAGTTGCATAAAGATGTAATTGGTAAATCGTTACCTACCGATCATACTAAATCTTGGGCGTATTAGCCAAAGCTAACTCAAGGGTTAGTATGATGTGGATCTTGTCCCACATGAATTATAGAATTCAGTAGGAGCATCATTTAGTTAAAGACCTAATTAAATTATTTAAAAGAATATGATATTTATTTTCTGCATTTTTCTGTTGTAGATAACCATGACGTCGAATATGAACTCTTTCTCCCTGCGTTCTGTCCTTGAGAAGGACAAGATCAACGGAGGAAATTCCCTGGACTGGTACAGGAACTTGAGAATGGTTCTCACCAAGGAACGTAAACTGTACATTCTGGAGCAGCCCATTCCGGAGGCTCCTCCTGCCAATGCCCCGCGAGCTGACAAAGATGCTTATAAGAAGCATCAAGATGACGCATTAGATGTGTCCTGTCTAATGCTCGCGACCATGAACTCTGAGCTTCAGATGCAACACGAGTTAATGGGCGCTTACAATATGGTTGAACATCTTCGTCAACTGTCTCAAGGACAAGCGCGGCATGAGAGATTTGAGATCTCAAGGGCACTATTTCAGTGCAAGATGTCAGATGGGGCTCCTGTAGGCCCATATGTACTCAAAATGATTGGGTACATAGAAAACATATAGTGGTTGGGATTCCTGCTTGGCCAAGAGCTGGCCACTGACCTGATCTTGCAATCCTTGCCGGATAGCTATAGTCAATTCGTTCTAAACTACAATATGAACGAAATTGACAAGCCACTGCCCGAGCTGCTTAGCATGTTGAGAACTGCTGAGCTGAACCTTAAGAAGGCAAAGCCCCACTCTGTTCTGATGGTTCAGAAACACAAGGGCAAGGGTAAGCCCAAAGGCAAAGGAAAGTCCCAAGCCAAGGGCAAAGGCAAGGCACTGAAGCCTAAAGGAGGGATCGCCAAGGATGCTACCTGCTTCCACTGCGGTCAGACCGGGCACTGGAAGAAGAACTGCAAGGTGTACCTAGAAGATCTTAAGAAGAAGCGAAATGAGACTTCCACTTCAGGTATATATGTTATAGAAGTCAATCTATCTATTTCTTCAGCATAGGTATTAGATACCGGATGTGCTTCTCACATTTGTACTAATGTACAGGCGTTGAGAAATAGCAGGACATTGGCGAAGGGCGAGGTGGACCTACACGTAGGCAATGGAGCACGGGTTGCTATTGTTGCTGTAGGGCTTATCATCTATCTCTTCCCTCTAGGCTTGTATTAGAATTAGATGATGTTGTTATGTGCCTGCATTAACTAAGAATATAATTTCAGTTTCTTGTTTGGACAAGAAAGGTTTCTCTTTTATAATTAAGGACAAATGTTGTTCTGTTTATTTAAAAGATATGTTCTATTGTAGTGCACCTCTGATGAACGGACTCTACATTCTAGACCTTAAAAGCCCTATCTATAACATAAATACCAAGAGGTTCTAGTCAAAGGACCTGAACCAAACCTATCTCTGGCACTGTCGCTTAGGTCATATAAATGACAAGTGCTTATCCCAGCCCCATAAGGATGGTTTCCTGGACTCATTTGATTTTGAATCTTATGAGACGTGCCAGTCATGCCTACTAGGCAAGATGACCAAGACTCCCTTTAATGGGCACAGCGAAAGAGCGACTGATTTGTTAGGACTTATACATAGTGATGTATGTGGCCCATTCAATGTCGCTGCTAGAGGCAGTTATAAGTACATCATCACATTTACTGATGATTTCAGTAGATATGGTTATGTGTACTTGATGACACATAAGTCTGAATCCTTTGAAAAGTTCAAAGAATTCACGAATGAAGTACAGAACTAGCTTGGCAAGAGTATTAAGATACTTCGATTAGATCGAGGTGGAGAATACCTTAGCCATGAGTTTCGTGACTATCTAGCTGAGTGTGGGATTCTATCCCAACTCACTCCTCCTGGAACACCACAGTGGAATGGTGTATCCGAAAGGAGGAATCGTACCCTATTAGATATGGTACGATCTATGATGAGTCACACAGATCTTCCGACATTCCTTTGGGGCTATACTCTAGACACGACAGCTTTTATACTCAGCCAAGTTCCATCCAAGGCCGTGATAAAGACACCATATAGGAGATGGACTGGGAGAGATGCCCAGGTGTCTTTTATGAGGATTTGGGGTTGTGAGGCTTATGTACGACGTCAAGTCTCGGATAAATTGGGACCCAAATCCGACAAGTGCTATTTCATTGCATATCCCAAGGAAACTAAGGGATATTACTTCTACGTTCCCAGTCAGCACACGGTAGTTGTGGCAAAGAGTGGGTCTTTCTAGAAAGGGACTTTGTTTCTAGAAAGACTAGTGGGAGTACGTTCGATCTTGAAGAAGTTCAAGATGCGAACCATAGCACTGAGGCCTCGATGGAAGTTGAACTGGAACCACAAAGAGTTGTGGATGATGTTGTTCCACAAAGAGTTGAGGAACAACAACCAGTTCAAGTAGACATACCTCTTCACAGGTCTGATAGGGTACGTCGTCAGCCTGAGAGATACTCATTTCTCTTGTCTGACCATGATGACGTTGTTCTCATAGAGGATGAGCCTACCACCTATAAGGAAGTTGTGATGAGACCAGATTCCGAGAAATGGCTAGAGGCCATAAGATCCGAGATGGAATCCATGTACACCAACAAAGTTTGGACTTTGGTTGATCCACCTGAAGGGGTAAAACCCATTGGGTGTAAGTGGGTCTTTAAGAGAAAAACTGACATGGATGGACTTATCTATAAGGGTCGCTTGGTAGCTAAAGGTTTCAAGCAGATTCATGGTATTGACTATGATGAAACCTTTTCTCCAGTAGCAATGTTTAAGTCCATTCGGATCATGCTTACTATTGCAGCATACCATGACTATGAGATATGGCGTGGATGTCAAAACCACGTTTCTGAATGGAAACCTGCTCGAGAAAGTGTACATGACACAACCTGAGGGTTTTGTAGATCCACAGCATACTAGCAGAGTATGCAAGCTGCATAGGTCCATTTATGGACTAAAGCAAGCTTCTCGGAGCTGGAATCTTTGATTCGATGATGCAATCAAATAGTTTGGTTTCATCAAGAACGAAGATGAGCCTTGTGTCTATAAGAAGGTTGTAGGGGATATAGTTGTCTTCCTCATATTATATGTGGATGGCATACTACTCATTGGGAAGGGCATCCCTTTGCTTCAGTCTGTCAAGACTTGGCTAGGGAGTTGCTTCTCAATGAAGGACTTCGGTGAGGCATCCCTCATTCTAGGGATACAGATCTAAGAAATTGCTTAGCCTAAGTCAGAGTACATATATTGACAAGGTACTCCTTCGGTTTGCCATGCAGAACTCCAAGAAGGGATTTCTGCCGATGTCACATGGCGTGAGTCTTTCGAAGACTCAAGGTCCCTCTTCTAGAGAGGAGAGAGACCGCATGGATCAGATCCCTTATGCCTCAACCATAGGATCTATCACGTACGCCATGCTATGTACTCAACCTGATGTCTCGTATGCTTTGAGCATGACGAGCAGATACCAGTCAGATCCAGGTGAAAGTCACTAGATAGCTGTCAAGAATATTCTTAAGTACTTAAGAAGAATTGAAGAATATTTCTTGATATATGGAGGCGATGACGAGCTAGCTATAAAGGGTTACAGTGATGCTAGCTTCCAGACCGACCAGGATGATTATTGATCGCAGTCCGGGTTCGTGTTTTGCATTAATGGTGGTGCTGTGAGCTGAAAAAGTTCAAAGCAAGACAAAGTCGATGATTCTACGACAGAGGTCGAGTACATTGCTGCATCAGAGGCAGCAAAAAAGGCAGTTTGGATCCGTAGGTTCATCACTGAACTTGGGGTGGTTCCAAGTATCGCTGACCCTATTGAGCTCTATTATGACAACAATGGAGCCATAGCACAAGCTAAGGAACCTCGCTCACACCAGCGGACCAAACACATACTATGACGCTTCCATCTCATTCGAGAGATTATCGAGAGAGGAGATGTGAAGATTTGTAGAGTACCTACAGAGGCTAACATCGTAGATCCCTTGACCAAGGCTTTGGCACAGATGAAGCATGATGGTCACACTAGGTCATTGGGGCTTAGAGCCTACACTGATTGACACTAGTGCTAGTGGGAGATTGTTAGTTAAAGCCCTAGAGCCAATCATTTGATGATTGTATTATGGACTTGTTGTATCATATTATTATATAAATAAAGGCATTTGTTTTGGTTATTATACTTACTTGTATTGGTGCCAAATAAACTAAGTATAATAGTGTCCTTGAGTAGAAGGTTCTCACCTATATCAATCGGTTAGTTGAACCGATAGTGAGATGATATAGGGAACACTACTCTTAATCATTCCTAGTCGAATATTAACATTCAGGGACAATGTTAATGCAATAAGATTAGCATGTAGGTCAACTCGATGACTTTATCTCACAAGTCATGGATATAGAGATATCAAGTTGACAGATGGGTATGCATTGGAGAATGTATACTGAATGACCCGCAATGAGAAAGTATCATGGATCGTTATATGAGTGTCATATACTTTCTCATGTGGCTATTAGTATGACTACTAGTCCTTAGACCTGAAGTCACCATGGATCCCTACATAAGGAGTTATATACTTTGGTTTCGTCAAACGTCACCCGTAACTGGGTGGACTATAAAGGCGATTACTAGGTATGTAACGAATTATGTAGAGGGATATGAGTGATGTTGATGGGATCTATTCCTCCTATATGACGGGAGAGACATTGATATTCTTGATAGAGTGAGACCACAAAGTGCATGATCATGCCTTAATGAGTCAATATGAGATATTGAGCTCATTTGATTTAGTGAGTCTACTTGGAGTTCAAGCTTTAGATTGGTCAGAGGATGACACGGTCTATGCCTCACATTGATCAATCTAGATGTCTAGGATTGAAGGGCACTTGTCATATATTCTGAGGAGTCACAATTAGTAGTCACAAGGTGATGTTGGATCTTAACATTCTTGTAAATTGGGTAGTAATGATGTATTGCTAGATACCGCTCATTACTTATGCTCCTAAATGGGTTTAGGGACATTGCCATCGTTACAAGAACCTATAGGGTCACACACTAAGGACAATTAGATGGAGATTAGGTTCATATGATGAACCAAGAGGATTAGATTCATGTGATGAATCAAATTGGATTAAGAGTAATCCTAATTGGGCTAATTGAGTTGGACTCAAGTTGATTCATGTGTTCAATGAGTCTAATTTAGATTATGACTCATTGAATCAATTTAATTAAATAAATTAGATTCATTATATTAAATTGGCTTGAATTAAATGGTTGGAT
Source organism: Zingiber officinale (assembly GCF_018446385.1). Classification (NCBI taxonomy): domain Eukaryota; kingdom Viridiplantae; phylum Streptophyta; class Magnoliopsida; order Zingiberales; family Zingiberaceae; genus Zingiber; species Zingiber officinale. Next base: position 74,426,854 of record NC_055987.1, on the reverse strand, counting down.
TAGATCAACCATGAGAGAGATTAAATCAAGTTTGACTTGACTTGAGAGGAAGAGGAAGAGTCAAGTTTGACTTGACTTTATGCCACATCATTTGTGACTTGGCTTTAAGTGGCCAATGATGATGTGCCACATCATCATAGTTGACACATGTGTGTGCCACCTAATGGAAGTTACAAATTCTCTTTGCTTTAATGTGGCCGACCACATTAATGAGAGGAGTTACACTTTGTTGTGGCCGGCCACTAAGGGAATGAATTGTATTCATTTTCATTCAAGTGAATTTTGATTGCATCTTCTTCCTCCTAGAGCTCTCTCTTCTTGCTCCCCCTCTCCTCATCTTGCTGAGACCTTCTTGGAGTGCTAGCACACTCTAAGGTTCTCCCTCCATCGAGTTGTTCGTGTGGATACGCATAGAGAGTTGTCTACCTTGACAACTTGAGATCCGACACCTTGGACGAGCGGGATTCACGAAAGGCACGCATCAAGGGTAAAACTCGTACTCTAATGTAGATCTAGAGTTTATAAACTCGTACTCGTAATTTTTTTGAAAGTTTTATTCTTCACACTGATCCGATGGCGGGGATTTCGGGGTTTTCGCAACGCGAAAAAGCGGTTTTCGCGGCCCGAAAATCCAACATGTGTTCCTAACCTTAGGTTGTGCTCATTTTCTCCCTTGAGGATATTTTCCATCCTTTTTAGGATCTTTTCTATTTTATCAAGTCCTGACCTCAAGACTTGATTTTCCATCATTAAATCCATAGTTTTGGATTTTTCTTGATTCCTATAAGCATTTCTATTTTTAGGCCTATAACTAAAATCTTTAGTTATTGCCTAAGTTTTTATCTACCTTTCTAACCTTAGATGAGGTAGCCTTGGCATGAAAAGCTACATGTTTTCCTTTAACACTTCCATGCCTCCTATTTTTATGATAAATAGCATTAAAATGATATAAACTATTCCTAGCATGCTTTTTATCTTTACTCAAGGGGATAGGCTCAATAAATGATACCTTGGGTTTTACCTTGAAAGCTCTCCCTTGACTTGTGCTTCCTCCTTTAAGCTTGACCGATTTCTTCCCCTTTGGACATTGGCTCTGGTAATGTCCTTTTTGGTTGTCAAGAAAAGCACATAATGTGCTCCTTGCTCTTCTTTGTTGTGGGGGTGGTCTCCTTGGGCTTCTCCTTTCCCTTAGTTGCCACTTGGCCTTTCTTCTTGGCCAATTTTGGACACTTACTCTTGTAGTGCCCTTCTTCCCTACACTCAAAGCATATAATATGATTTTTATTATTAACAATTGAAATTGTTATACCTTTGCTTATTGGGGTGGCACATGATCCTCCATTTGATTTTTCTTGACTTGTGGAGGTGGTACCATCTTCTTCTTCACTTGATCCGGAGGTAGAGGCTTCTTCTCGCTCCGGAGTCAATGATCTACACTCCCCCTCAATCCTAGAGGTGGAGGCCTCATCATCTTCATCCTCTTGCACATGAAACAAAGAGTATGCTCCCTCTTTTCTCTTTTGGTTGCACTCCTTTGAGGATGAAGCTTCTTGGACTTCTTCTTCGGAAGTTGAGCATCTCTCAACTTCAAAGTCCTCTTCTTCTTGATCTTGATCCAATGAGTCATCCTCTTTGGATCCTTCTTGATTAGGTGTAGTGGAGGGGATCTCATGGATCTTTGCCAATTTGCTCCAAAGCTCCTTGGCATCTTTAAATTCTCCCACTTGCTTCAAGATGTTGCTAGGCAATAGATTGACCAATAGTTTGGTCACTTTATCATTGGCCTCACATCTTTGGATTTTATCTTGGCTTCACTTGCTCCTCTTGAGAATTTTTCCCTTTGAATCTTTTGGAGCTTCAAAGCTTTCCATTAGTGCAAACCATTGATCTATCTCCATCATAAGAAAATTTTTGATCTTTGATTTCCAAGAATTGAAGCTCGTTGATATAAATGGTGGGGTACCCTCGTGTTGAATCCAAGTTCATCTTGGAATTCCATTTGAAGTTGATCTTTTGATGAAGTCTTCGACTTGTTGAAATTTGCTTCAACTTCTTCTCCCACTAGCTCGTTGTACCTTCCAGCCATGATACTAGTGAAGAGTGACCTTGCTCTAATACCACTTGTTAGGGTTAATTTGTAGATAGAGGGGGTGAACAGCTCATTGCGCTTCGTTGTCTTGCTTTGATGATGATGATATGTAGAGGAAATACACACAAAGCACACTCACAACACTAACGCTAGGATTTACTTGGTATCCACCTCAAGAAGAGGTGACTAATCCAAGGATATAACCCTCACTCACTCATCCACTAATAAAACACTCCTTCTCGGTAACTACAAAAGGCGGAGAAGCTTTGTATAACCTCTCAATACAAGAAGAAAGAAAAACAAGCTTATACAATACAAATCTTACTAGATTTACAAAACCCTAGCTTGCTTCTCCTTGTGTGGAAACGTCTCTTAACCTTGGAAGTGTAGCAACACTTTACTCCAAGAAGTTTCAAGATCTAGCGTGAACCTGTGAGAAATCATCGCAAGAAGTGGAGAGGAAGAGATGCAGAGGAAGATGCTCGACAATAGCATTATCCTGCGCAACGGTCGTCTCCCAATCGATCGGCTGATTGATTGGGGAGGTTGAATCGATCTGCTGATCGATTCAACCTTCTTCTGTTCTCTCGCATTTGCATGAGAAAACTTTCTCTAATTGATCGGCCGATCAATTGGGGAGGATTCTGTGCTCGTGATTTCACTTACCAATCGATCGATTGAGCCAGCCTTCTTCGCAGCACACCTTCGATCGATCGGCTAATCGATTGAACCATAGTTCAATCAATTGGTTGATCGATTGACTTCCCTTTGACTTACTTAACTCAAGTCTAGGGTCTCCAATTCCAACATCCGGTCAACCATGACCTGTTGGAACTCCTCATGCCTAGCATTCAGTTAACCTTGACCTGCTAGGACTTCTTCGCCAAATGTCCGATCAATTCTTTGATCCACTTAGACTTTTCTCCTCGTGCCAAGTGTCCAGTCAACCTTGACCCACTTGGACTTACCATTTGTGCCAAGTGTCCGGTCCTCCATGACCCACTTGGACTTCCACCAGATGTCCAATCACCTTGACCCATCTAGATTTTCTCATGCCAAGTATCCGGTCAATCCTTTGACCTACTTGAGCTTCCCAACACCAAGTGGCCGGCCAACCTTGACCCACCTAGATTTTCATGCGCCTGGTTTCACTCACTAGGTCTTTCCATCTCCCTAACTTCACTCACTAGGACTTTCCTTCTGCCTAGCTTCACTCACTAGGGCTTTCCATCTGTCTGGCTTCACTCACTAGGACTTTCACCTAGCTTCAATCACTAGGATTTTCACCTGTCTTCACTCACCATGATTTTCCCACTGCCCGGCTTCACTCACCGAGACTTTCACCTGCCTAGCTTCACTCACTAGATCTTTCACCTACTTCACTCACTAGATCTTTCACCTACTTCACTCACTAGGATTTTCCAACTACCTAGCTTCACTCACTAGGTCTTTCACCTGGCTTCACTCACCAGGATTTTCCAACTATCTAGCTTAACTCACTAGGTCTTTCACCTGTATTCACTCACCAAGATTTTCCCTTGCCTAACTTCCAGTTAAGACTTTCCTAGTCAAGTATCTGGTCAACCTTGACGTACTCGACTCTTCTTCACATCAAACTGGTCAGTCCTTGACCAAAGGGGAATTGTATCAACAATCTCCCCAATTGAACGATTACATCAGCAATCTCCATGTATTGTCAAACATCGAAACCCAAATATCAAGATTCAAGCTTGAGCCAAATCAAGATTAGTCACCCAAGTCAACCTTGACCTAGGGATATTGCACCAACATGTATCTATCGGCATTCGTACCAACGCAGTATCACCCTTAGTGAATTTCTAAAGAATCTTGTCCATGTAATGGGACTAACTAAGAATAAGTTTTGTCATTCTAAGAATTTTTATTTCTAGAATCACATTAGCTAGGCTCATGTTTTCATGTCAAATCTTGAGTTTAACATATCTTTAGTGGATTCAATTATCTTATCATTACTCCCAATGATAAGTATGCCATCTACATAAAGGCACAAGATGACGTAGTCATTCTCTATGGCTTCATGTAGATACATTTATCACATTATTAATTTTAAATCCACATTCCTTCATGACATTATCAAATTCCTCATGTCATTGCTTTGGTGCTTGTTTCAAGTCATATAATGACTTCACCAATCTACAAACCTTATTTTTTTTTGTTTTGGCATAGAAAATCGCTCAGGTTGTTCGATGTAGATTTTCTCTTCTAAATCCCTGTTTAGAAAGGCTATCTTTGCATTCATCTGATGTATCTCCAACTTTCATAGAGTTGCAATAGCCAACAACACTCGAATAGAAGTTATTCTTACCATCAGAGAATATGTATCAAAGTAATCAAAGCCTTCTCATTGACGGTATCATTTAATTACCAATCTAGCCTTGTACTTATCAATTGTATCATCTGACTTTATTTTCTTCTTAAAAATCCACTCGCACCCTAGTGGTTTACTTCCTGAAGGAAGATCCACAAGTTCCCAAGTGTGATTTTGCAAGAGAGACTCCATCTCAAATGCAATTGTCTCTCTCCAGTGAGGTCTATCATGAGAGCCTACAGCTTCTAAGTAACTTCAGTGCTCACTTTCCAACATGAAAGTGATAAAATCTGATCCATAGGATTTTTCAACCTGAGCTCTTTTGTTCCGTCAAAGCTCAACCTCCACTAGTTCCTCATCATCATATTCACCTTGTGTTTCATAAGCCCACTTTGAGGAGCTAGCATCCTCTTGGGTCATATACAGAAACACATGCTCGAAGAACGAGGCATTTCTCGATTCTATTATCGAGTTCTTGTATATCTCTGGTATTTGTGATTCATATACAACAAACTGATAAACACTTCTATTCTATGCATATCCAATAAATATGCAATAAATAGTCTTTGGTCCTATCTTAATCCTTTTCGGATCAGGCACCAGCACTTTGGCAAGATACCCCCATATTTGTAAATATTTGTAGGACAGTTGTCTTCCATCCCATAACTCATAATGTCTCTTATCTATTTTCTTCCGGAGCACCTTATTTAAAAGGTAATTAGCTGTTAATATAACTTCCCCCCACATGAACTCTAGCAATCCAGAGCTTAATAGAAGAGCATTCATTATCTCCATTAGAGTTCTATTCTTACGCTCAGCAACTCCATTTTACTGAGTATAAGGAGCTGTTGTTTCTGTCTGATCCCATGTTCAGCACACAACTCAATAAATGGTGATACATATTCACCGCCTCGATCACTTCGAACTACCTTAATCTTTCAATTAAGCTAGTTTTCAACCTCAATCTTATAGAGAGCAAATTTCTCTATAGCTTCATCCTTACTTTTGAGAAGATACACATAATAGTATTTTATGTTATCATCTACAAAAGTGATGAAGTATTTATTACCACCACATGTTGACGTACCTTTTAGGTCGCACACATTAGTGTGGATTAGGTCAAGTAGTTCGTCACTTCTTTCAATAAGTTGAAAGGTTGACCTTGTCATTTTCGCTTCAACACAAATCTCACACTTGTGTTTTGGGTCAAAGTGGAATGTAGGTATGCTTTGTATATTTATTAATCTATGCAATACATCGTAGTTAACATGTCCTAGTCTACCATACCACAAGCACGAAGACTCAAGCATATAAGTGGAAGAGCTTTCATTTTTATTTATCTTGGGCCTAATGGCCATTACATTGAGCATGAATAGCCCATCAAAACTTAGACACTTCCTACAAACATTTAATTCTTGGACAATACAACTCTCTCCGACTCAAAAATAATGCAAAAGTCATGCTTACTTAACAATGATCCAGACACTAGATTCTTCCGAATCTCTGGAACATACAGCACATTATTCAAAGTAAGGTCCTTGTCCGAGGTCATCTTCAGCACCACCTTTCCTTGACCCATGTGTCTGAGGTTGCTGAGTTCCCCATGAATAATTTGTCTCCAATGGCTTCTTTGAAGTTGTGGAGCACCTCCTTGTTGTAGCACACATGTCTGGTGGCTCCAATATCGATCCACCATTATCGTGGGTTTGAACCGACTAGGTTCAGTTCTAAGATCACTGCACAAAGGTCATTCATTTCTGATCCCTCGTTCAGGTTGGCCTCTTGTTTCTTCTTTGATTTCCTACATTTCGAAGATTTGTGACCTACTTTGTCACAATTGAAGCACTTCCTAGAGAACTTCTTCTTGCTGATGCCTCCTTTGGATCCCATCTTGGAAGACTTGGTGTTCTTCCATTTCGAGCTTTGACTGTGCTCGACCACATTGGCTTTCACAGTAGCCTGAGAGAATAGTTTACTCTTTGAACTCTTGTTGTCTTCTTCGATACGGAGGCTAACAATGAGTTCCTCCACATTCATCTCCTTCCGCTTGTGCTTCAGGTAGTTCTTGAAGTCCTTCCAGCCGAGAGACAGCTTCTCAATAATAGTAGTCACCTAGAAGGTTTCACTTAGAACCATCCTTTCTGAGTGGATCTTGTGCAAGATCACCTGAAGCTCCTACTCTTGGTTGATCACCGACTTGGAGTCAACCATCTTGTAATCCAGGAATCGGCCCACGATGAACTTCTTGGCCTCTGCATCCTCCATCTTGTACTTCTTGTCCAGGGACTCCCACAGCTCCTTAGTCGTTCTCTTCATTCTATACACAGCGTACAGCGAGTCGACAAGGCAGTTGAGGATGTAGTTTCGGCAAAAGAACTCAGAATGAGTCCATGCCTCCACTGTACTAATGGTTTGCATATCAACATCCTCAGCACGCTTGGGAGGGTCCTTGGTCAACAACTGAGGCAGATTGAGCATGGTCAAGTAGGAGAGCCTCTTCTGCTACCACCTCTTGAAGTTCAGTCCACTGAACTTCTCTGATTTTTCCCCATAACTGATTGACACAGTTTAAATCAGGGCAGAGGGGGCCTGCACATGTTGAGTCTGTTGCACCTCAACATTATGTTCTACGTCCATCTCAACATAATCGAATTTGTTTCAAGATTGTTGGAAACAAACAATCTATTGCCGGAAATTTACGAGATATTCGTTGAATTTAAACTACACTGAATTAAATTCAACTTACAATCAAAATGACCTGAGCGGATAATCTCAGGCTGTCAGCAAGGGCTGATTTCTGTTACGTGTCGAAGAACGGACTGAGTCACGAGTGGGCTGATCAGCCGAGTAGCAGGTTTATATTGCCGAGCGAGCAGGTTGGCTCAGCTGCAAGTTGGTGTTGCAGAGTGACAGGTCTGGTAGATCTACATTGCAGAGCGGTAGATCTACGTTACAGAGCAACAGAGAGGGCAGATCTGTGTTGCAGAGCGATAGGTTTGTGTTGCAGAGTGATAGGTCTGCGTTGCAGAGCGACAGGTCTGTGTTGCAGAGTGACAGAGCAGGCAGATCTGTTGGACCCCATGGTTGTTTTGATGTGATCAACCAAGTTTAGGTTAGGTCATGTTTGTCTGATCCCTGTGTCTAAGTGTGCAGGAGCTTAGGAGCACAGGAAGTCGAGAGGAAGATGCAGCTAGCGAGAAGGACAACACGGGAAGGGAGTCGACGGGATGGGTGCGTCCGAAGGACGAGAGAGCTGTGGAAGAGTACACCAGTGGGCGAGAAGAATGTGCGCGGTGTTCGAGGGATGTAAAGCCAGGATGGAAGACTGCTCGATGAGAAGGCCGAGAATTGGGTTCGGGTGAGCCCTATTCCGGTTGGCCGCCATCACCCAAGTGAGCAGAACTAGAGCAAGTTAACCGGGACATTGACTTGGCAAGTGTTCGGTCGACAGAACGCCCTTATCGGTCGACCGAACCCCTATCATCGAAAAGCCAGTTGTTGGTGACACATCAGAAGCCGCGACAAGCAGCTAGCCATTGGTGAAGTGATCGGTCGACCGAACCTTCTAATCGGTCGACCGAACCTTCTGATCGGTCGACCGAACCGAAGATAATCAGAGACTTGGTCGAGCGATTTGATCAGGTCAGATCGAGTAGAGACCGTTGGTTGATCAGCCGACCGAACACAAGGATCAGTCGACCGAACCTAAGCTCGATCCATAGAGCCTGCATCCAGACAAAAAGCTAGGAAAGTTCATCAGGTTCTATCGACCAAACCTAGGGATCGGTCGACTGATCCCTCTCGAGTCAAAGCCTAATTCTGAAGATTAGGTGATCTGGATGTGTGTTGGAACCCCTGTATAAAGGTGTAAGGACACACGAGCGAGATTAAGGAATTTATTTACAAAAAATGTCTAAGGTCACACAAGCGCTAATTAAAGGATTAACTTATAGAATATTCTACGAATTTTAGGAATGTTTCAGGATTTAAAATGAATGTGAACGACACATTTCAAGGGAATAGAACTGTTAAAGTATGGAAACATATGATACCCCATGAAGCTGGGAACTAATGAGCCTTAATTACCCTAAGTTAGGCTAGGTAATCTACATATAAAAACTACACACCACAGCCCCGTTCACTGTTGCCCTAAAAATGCCGACTCTACGCTTCTTCTTCTCGCGATCGTCGGCTCTCCCTGGTGGCAGTCACTCCATCGAGTCGACGGAGCTCCTCACCGAAGACTCAAGCTCGGATCAAGTCTCACATCCCGCAGCTGGATCTGTGGAGAACATCTGGATTTAGGTGGGAGCACTGTCGGCGCAGTAGCACAAAGCGAGGACTTCTGGCAAAGGCGCAAGGACATGAAAGGCAAGTACCTATCCTTATGGTTGGGCGAGATCTGCAAGGTATGGGGTAGGAACATAGAAGCGGTGAAATGTTCGTCTATGTGCATGGATTGGGTATGGTTCTCGTTCGGTTTTCTCGGTAAAGTTGTGTCCGGTTTGATGCTCCATTGAGATTTTTGTTGAATCGCAGTGTTTCTGGTTTTGTTTGCTAGAGTATTCCATGTTGACGGAGTTCGATTTTGATTTCTTCTGTGTTGATGAGGTTTCGGGTTTTCAGCGTGACACATGTTCGATTAATTGTTTGAGTAAGATGCCAATTGATGGATTGATTCATTTTTCAAGCCTATTGTAAATTGTAGTTCGTTTTGAAGTTCCTATGAGCTGTTTGATTCGATTGAGGGTGATGTTTTGGTTTGGTGATGGAGTTTTTGGAGTCGATTTTGTGATGGTACCGACTGTATGCAATGATGTTTGATCCTTTGTGTTGCACGAATTGGGTTTGCTTGAGTTCTAGATTTCATTGGAGGCTTTGTATTTGTACGCGAAGCTCGGATTTATTTGTGGTTTGAAATCACTGATCGGATTCGTTTTGGAGCAATGATGTAGAACTAGAGTTTCATTGTAAGGTTTTAGTGTGGATTTGTTGGGATTTTCGAGCCGCAAAAACTGCTTTTTGCGTTGTGGAAACCTCGAAATCCCATGCCACTGGATCCGTGCGAAGATTAAAATAACAAAAAATTTCATGTACATGTTTTTCTATCCTAGATCTACATGGTTATGTGATTACCCTTGTAGCGAAGCCCTTCGCGAATCCCGCTCGTCCAAAAGTTGCCGGATCTTGAGTGTGTTCAAGTTGACACACCTCTATACGTATCCACACGAACAATAGAGATGGAGAAAACACTTAGAGTGTGCTAGCACTCTAAAGGTGTTCGGCCAAGGAGGAGGAGAGGGAGAGAAGAAGAAGCAAGGAGGAATAATAAAGATCGATAATGAAAATGAGAGTAAAAAATGGCTTAAGTATTTTCATCTAATGAAAATACTTAATGCTCATTAAAACCATTAATGAGCCTCATTAAGGAGCCTTAATGAGTATTTAATATTCTTCATTAAATGACCATTTTGAAACTCGTTCGAAATTTGAATCTAAAATTCAAATTGAATTCCATTTATCATTGAATTCAAAATTTAATGAATATCATCATTAAGCCTCATTTGATGAGTCTAACTCAAGTCTAGCCTCACTTGAGTCTAACTCAAGCCTAACCTCACTTGAGTCTAACTCAATCCTAACTCAATCGAGTCTTACTCAATTAATCTAATTTGGATTACTCTTAATCCAATTTGGTTCATCACATGAACCTAATCCTCTAGGTACATCAAATGAACCTAATCTCCATCTAATTGCCCTTTGTGTGTGACCCTATAGGTTCTTGTAACGTTGGCAATGCTCTTAAACCCATTTAGAATCATAAGTAATGAGCGGTATCTAGCAACACATCATTACTACCCAAGTTACAAGAATGTTGAGATCCAACATCACCTTGTGACTACTAATTGTGACTCTTCACAATATATGACAAGTGCCCTTCTATCCTTGACATCTAGATTGATCAATTTGAGGCATAAACGGTGTCATCCTCTGATCAATCTAAATCTTGAACTCCAAGTAGACTCACTCTAATCAAATGAGCTCAATATCTCATATTGACTCATTTGGACATGGCCATGCACTTAGTGGTCTCACTCTATCAAGAATAGCGATGTCACTCCCGTTATATAGGAGGGATAGATCCCATCTACATCACTTACATCCCTCCTCATTATTTGTTACATACCCAGTAATTACCTTTATAGTCCACCCAGTTACGAGTGACGTTTGACGAAGCCAAAGTATGTAACTCCTTATGTAGGGAACCATGGTGACTTTAGGTCCAAAGACTAATAGTCATACTAATAGCCACATGAGAAAGTATATGTCACTCATATAACGATCCATGATACTTTCTCATAGCGGGTCATTCAGTATACATTGTCCAATGTATACCCATGTGTCAACTTGATATCTCTATATCCATGACTTGTGAGATCAAGTCATCAAGTTGACCTACATGCTAGGCTCGTCGCATTAACATTGTCCCTGAATGTTAATACTTGACTAGGAATGATTAAGAGTAGTGTTCTCTATACCATCTCACTATCAATTCAACCAATCGATTGATATAGATAAGAACCTTCTACTCAAGGACGCTATTATACTTAGTTATTTGGCACCAATACAAGTAAGTATAATAACCAAAACAAACACCTTTATATACATAAGAATATGATACAATGAGTCCATACAACAATCATCATATGATTGGCTCTAGGGCTCTAACTATCAATCTCCCACTAACACTAGTGCCAATCAGTGTAGGCTCTAAGACCCAATGACCTAGTGTGGCCATCATGCTTTCTCTGTGCCAAAGCCTTGGTCAAGGGTTCTGCTTCATTAGCTTCTGTGGGTACTCTGTAAATCTTCACATCTTCTCTATCGATGATCTCTCGAATGAGATGGAAGCGCCGTAGTATGTGTTTGGTCCGCACAATTGCTCCATTGTTGTCACAATAGAGCTCAATAGGATCTGTTATGCTAGGAACCACCCCAAGCTCAGTAATGAACTTGCGGATCCAAACTGCCTCCATCACTACTTCTGATGTAGCAATATACTCGGCCTCTGTTGTAGAATCAGCGACTGTGTCCTACTTCGAACTCTTCCAGCTCACAACACCACCATTTATGCAAAACACGAACCCAGACTACGATCGATAATCATCCTAGTCTGTTTGGAAACTAGCATCACTGTAACCCTTTACAGCTAGCTCATCATCGCCTCCATATATCAAGAAATATTCTTTAGTCCTTCTCAAATACTTAAGAATATTCTTAACCGCTATCCAGTGACGCTCACTTGGATCTGACTGGTATCTGCTAATCATGCTCAAAGTATACGAGACATCAGGATGAGTACATAGCATGACGTACATGATAGATCCTATGGCTGAAGCATAAGGGATCTGATCCATGCGGTCTCTCTCCTCTCTAGAAGAGGGACTTTGAGTCTTCGAAAGACTCACATCATGTGACATCGATAGAAATCCCTTCTTGGAGTTCTGCATGACAAACCGTAGTAGTACCTTGTCAATATATGTACTTTGACTTAGGCCAAGCACTCTCTTAGATCTATCTCTATAGATCTGTATGCCTAGAAAACGGGCTTCACCTAAGTCCTTCATTGAGAAACAATTCCCTAGCCAAGTCTTTACAGACTGCAACAAAGGGATGTCATTCCCAATGAGTAGTATGTCATCCACATACAATAAAAGGAAGATAACTGTGCTCCCTACAACCTTCTTGTAGACACAAGGTTCATCTTCATTCTTGATGAAACCAAACTGTTTGATCGCATCATCGAATCGAAGATTCTAGCTCTGAGAAGCTTGCTTTAGTCCATAAATGGATTTATGCAGCTTGCATACTCTGCCAGTATGCTGTGGATCTACAAAACCCTCAGGTTGTGTCATGTACACATCCTCGAGCAGGTTTCCATTTGGAAATGTAGTTTTGACATCCATTTGCCAGATCTCATAATCGTGGTATAATGCAATAGCAAGCATGATCTGAATGGACTTAAACATCGCGACTGGAGAAAAAAGTTTCATCATAGTCAATACCATAAATTTGCTTGAAACCTTTTGCTACCAAACGACCCTTATATATAAGTCCATCCATGTCAGTCTTTCTCTTAAAGACCCACTTACACCCAATGGGTTTTACCCTTTCAGGTGGATCGACCAAAGTCCATACTTGGTTGGTGTACATGGATTCCATTTCGAATCTCATGGCCTCTAGCCATTTCTCATAATCTGGTCTCATCACAGCTTCCTGATAGGAGGTAGGCTCATCTTCAATGAGCACAACGTCATCATGGTCAGACAAGAGAAATGAATATCTCTCAGGCTGATGACGTACCCTATCAGACCAGCGATGAGGTAGGTCTACTTGAACTGGTTGTTGTTCCTCAACTCCTTGTGGAACAAAATCATCCACAACACTTTGTGGTTCTAGTTCAACTTCCATCGAGGCTTCAGTGCTATGGTTCACATCTTGAACTTCTTCAAGATCGAACGTACTCCCACTAGTTTTTCTAGAAACAAAGTCTCTTTCTAGAAATACCCCAATCTTTGCCACAACTACCTTGTGTTGACTGGGAATGTAGAAGTAATATCCCTTAGTTCCCTTGGGATATCCAATAAAATAGCACTTATCGGATTTGGGTCCCAGTTTGTCCGAGACTTGACGTTGACCGTAAGCCTCACAACCCCAAATCCTCATAAAAGACACCTGGGCATCTCTCCCAGTCCATATCCTATATGGTGTCTTTATCACAACCTTGGATAGAACTCGATTGAGTATGAAGGCTGCAGTGTTTAGAGCATAGCCTCAAAGAGATACAGGAAGATCTGTGTGACTCATCATAGACCGTACCATATCTAATAGGGTACGATTCCTACTTTCACATACACCATTCCACTGTGGTGTTCTAGGAGGAGTGATTTGGGGTAGAATCCCACACTCAGCTAGATAGTCACGAAACTCATGGCTAAGGTATTCTCCATCTGGATCTGATCGAAGTATCTTAATACTCTTGCCAAGCTGAGTTTGTACTTCATTCTTGAATGCTTTGAACTTTTCAAAGGATTCTGACTTATGTGTCATCAAATACACATAACCATATCTACTAAAGTCATCAGTAAATGTAATGAAGTACCTATAACCACCCCTGGCAGCGACATTGAAAGGGCCACCTACTTCACTATGTATAAGTCCTAACAAGTCAATCGCTCTCTCGCTGTGTCCACTAAAGGGAGTCTTGGTCATCTTGCCTAGTAGGCATAACTTGCATGTCTCATATGATTCAAAATCAAATGAGTCCAGCAATCCATCTTTATGGAGCTGGGATAAGCGTTTATCATTTATATGACCTAAGCGACAGTGCCAGAGATAGATTTGGTTCATTTCATTTGATTTGAACCTTTTGGTATTTATGTTATAGATGAGGTTCTCTAAGTCTAGAATATAGAGTCTGTTAATCAGAGGTGCACTACAATAGAACATATCATTTAAATAAACTGAACAACATTTATTCTTTATTATAAATGAAAAACCTTTCTTGTCCAAACAAGAAACTGAAATTATGTTCGTAGTAAGAGCAGGCATATAACAACATTCATCTAATTCTAGTACAAGCCCAGAGGGCAGAGATAGATAGTAAGTCCCTACAGCAACAGCAGCAACCCGTGCTCCATTGCCTACTCATAGGTCTATCTCGCCCTTCATCAATGCCCTACTATTTCTCAGCGCCTGTACATTAGTACAAATGTGATAAGCACATCCGGTATTTAATACCCACGATGAAGAAATAGAGAGATTGACTTCTATAACATGTATACCTGAAGTAGAAATCTTATTTCTCTTCTTCTTAAGATCTTCCAGGTATCCTTTGCAGTTCCACTTCCAATGCCCTGCTTGTCCTTGATATAGTTGACAAAGAGGTTCAACCATATCATAAGCAGTGATCAACTCGTGTTGCTTCTGAAGCTCATAGTTCATGGTTGCGAGCATGAGGCATGACACATCTAATGCATCATTTTGATACTTCTTGTAAGCATCTCGGTCAGCTCGCGTGGCAGTGGCAGGAGGCGCCTCGGGAATGGGCGTCTCCAGGGCGTACACTTTCCTTTCCTGAGTGAGAACAATTCTCAGGTTCTTGTACCAGTCTAGGAAATTAGCTCCATTGAGCTTGTCCTTGTCAAGGACAGAACATAGGGAGAAGGTGTTCGTGTTTGACGACATGGCAATTTATAAGAGAAAATGCAGAAAATAAATAATCATATTCCACTAATCATTTAATTAAGCCTTTAACTAAATGATGCTCCCACTGAATTATAGAACTTCTGTAGAATCGAGTCATGGACGTGGTCAAACCACACTTACTAGATTCTAGCTATAATTCATGCGAGAAAAGATCCACATCATACTACGCCTTGAGTTAGCTTTGGCTAAAATCACCCAAGACTTTAGTATGATCGGTAGGTAACTAATTACCAATTACATCTCGATGCAACTCTTGTTTATAGGATCAATATCCGCATGTATATTAAAATTTGAGTTAGCTTTGGCTAAATCGCCCAAGAGTTAATATAAATGTGATTTTGACCTATCTACAAACCATTGGAAAATGTCTATAGTTAAACCTGATCCAATTGAGTTTAACTAGTTTTACTCAATCTAATTGAGTTTGTACTCACCCATGCGTTGATAGGCGGGACCAAAATTGTCCCTCCGCATCCTACCAAGATAATATGCGTTGCTCTGCGTTGGTAAATTCAACAACATGTGATCGAGGTAGTGATGGGTATCACGGCATAGTAGGAATTTCGAGTTGACGCGATTTAGATCTAATCTAATCATTGATGTGTATCATATACTCGATTTAGATCTAATCTAATCGTGGTGAATCATATACGCGATTTAGATCTAATCTAATCGTTAAAGCACTAATTAATTACTCTACTCTAGCATGCATCACATACACACACACAAGCAATTAATTAAATTGTGATTAGTCATGGCCCTACTACGATCTTCTCAAGCCAATGTGAAGATCAGATGGTCAACTTAGAGTCAACAGCTTCTCTAAGCTCCTCCCTTTGACCGCCATGTGTTGCTCGCACCCTCCTTGTAATTCCGTCTTCAGTGGACCTTCCACCGCTCCAATTTGTGCATTACAAATTTGAAACTCGAGTTACATTCGAGTCTAAACTATTTACAACAGGAATATAAAATAAAGAAAGGCACGACGCGTAGGTCGCGATCATATACAACACGCACAAACACACAAAATGGCACGCAGGCCATATTATGAATTACAACACATGTATCCAATCGAATTAGGGTTTTTGGGCCATGACCATCATAATATTATACATAATTCTAAATTATGTATTTTTCCATAATTTCTATAATTTTACTACTGATTTTTACAATTTTATGAGTCGCAACTTCCAGGCGGTCCCGTTTAGCGATATTTGGGCGCGATCGCGGGACAATGCCCCTTGCGGGATTAGGGGTAGCGCCCTTTCTCGCGAAATGAATCTCACGAGTGTCCCACGATGATCTAATAGCGCTTTAGCCCGTTGTCCCAAATCATTTTGGGTGAGACCTTGCCGTTTTGGAAGGTGTTTCTCGGTAGTCGAAGTCTACAAGTGTCTAAACACTTGTTGCTTCGCCTCTACGAGAAAAATAACCATAAAATACATAAAAATTATAAATTTACAGAAAGTTACAGATCTATAATTTTTCATAAAAATTAAAATAAAACATGTACACGCTTCGCACGTGGCTCTGATACCACTGTTGGGATTTTTGAGCCGCAAAAACCGCTTTTTGCGTTGCAGAAACCTCGAAATCCCATGCCACCGGATCCATGCGAAGATTAAAAGAACAAAAAATTTCATGTATATGTTTTTCTATCCTAGATCTACATTAGATCTACATGGTTAAGAGATTACTCTTGTAGAGAAGCCCTTCGCGAATCCCGCTCGTCCAAAAGTTGTCAGATCTCGAGTGTGTTCAAGTGGACACACCTCTATACGTATCCACACGAACAATAGAGATGGAGAAAACACTTAGAGTGTGCAAGCACTCTAAAGGTGTTCGGCCAAGAAGGAGGAGAGGGAGAGAAGAAGAAGCAAGGAGGAATAATAATGATCGATAATGAAAATGAGAGTAAAAAATGGCTTAAGTATTTTCATCTAATGAAAATACTTAATGCTCATTAACACCATTAATTAGCCTCATTAATGAGCCTTAATGAGTATTTAATATTCTTCATTAAATGACCATTTTGAAACTCATTCGAAATTTGAATCTAAAATTCAAATTGAATTCCATTTATCATTGAATTCAAAATTCAATGAATATCATCATTAAGCCTCATTTGAGTCTAACTCAAGTCTAACCTCACTTGAGTCTAACTCAAGTCTAACCTCACTTGAGTCTAACTCAAGTCTAACTCAATCGAGTCTTACTCAATTAATCTAATTTGGATTACTCTTAATCCAATTTGGTTCATCACATGAACCTAATCCTCTAGGTATATCAAATGAACTTAATCTCCATCTAATTGCCCTTTGTGTGTGACCCTATAGGTTCTTGTAACGTTGGCAATGCTCCTAAACTCATTTAGAAGCATAAGTAATGAGCGGTATCTAGCAACACATCATTACTACCCAAGTTACAAGAATGTTGAGATCCAACATCACCTTGTGACTACTAATTGTGACTCTTCACAATATATGACAAGTGTCCTTCTATCCTTGACATCTAGATTGATCAATTTGAGGCATAGACGGTGTCATCCTCTGATCAATATAAATCTTGAACTCCAAGTAGACTCACTCTAATCAAATGAGCTCAATATCTCATATTGACTCATTTGGACATGGCCATGCACTTAGTGGTCTCACTCTATCAAAAATAACGATATCACTCCCGTTATATAGGAGGGATAGATCCCATCTACATCACTCACATCCCTCCACATAATTTGTTACATACCCAGTAATCACCTTTATAGTCCACCCAATTACGGGTGACATTTGACGAAGCCAAAGTATGTAACTCCTTATGTAGGGAACCATGGTGACTTCAGGTCCAAGGACTACTAGTCATTCTAATAGCCACATGAGAAAGTATATGACACTCATATAACGATCCATGATACTTTTTCATGGCGGGTCATTCAGTATACATTCTCCAATGCATACCCATGTGTCAACTTGATATCTCTATATCCATGACTTGTGAGATCAAGTCATCAAGTTGACCTACATGCTAGTCTCGTCGCATTAACATTATCCCTGAATGTTAATACTTGACTAGGAATGATTAAGAGTAGTATTCTCTATATCATCTCACTATCGATTCAACCAATCGATTGATATAGATAAGAACCTTCTACTCAAGGATGCTATTATACTTAGTTGTTTGGCACCAATACAAGTAAGTATAATAACCAAAACAAACGCCTTTATATACATAAGAATATGATACAATGAGTCCATACAACAATCATCATATGATTGACTCTAGGGCTCTAACTAACAGGATTTAACTTTGAGAACATTTTATGTTCTGGTAAGTAGTGGAATCTGGATTCAAATTGATGTCACCTTGTTCCTGCGTATGGCTAAAATTTGTGATATGCTTTTCGTTTAGTTGCGGATATTTGGGAATTTAACTGGGAGACTGGTAATGTGATTTGTTGTGGATTTATGGCTTTTGGGCATTTTAGATCTTGGTGCAAAGTGGCTTGATTTGAGCTTTGTTTGGTGGTGATTTTAACTTTCTATTTGAGTCAGTTGTGAGTCGTGGATTGATTCAGTTTGTTGTGAATAGTATAAAAATAGTTCTTCTTCTCACAAGGTATTTGAATTTCCTTGCAGTATCTCTATCTTTCATGTGGGTAATTAGAATCGGATTTCAGATTTTTCCTTGCAAGTATTGATTTAGTTGTGAAATTCAGTTCTAGTCACCTGATTTTGTGTAGCATGTTCTGCTGTTGAATGAAAAGGGCCTTTAATTCTTAAAATAAGAATAATGAGGAAAGGAATAAAGTTAATTTTCTTTAAGCATAGGTCCTATATCAGAAATGTTCATGTTTAATTTCAAGAACGATAGATAGATTATGTTCATTGCAAATGGATTTATGAATGGAATGCGCTATGGATAATAGTATAATATAGATTGGTATGTTTCCTTATGTAGCTAATTGGATGAGTATGAGCATATGTGGTGACAGTACGGGTTGGGTGACTCGGGATGAGCTCCGGGGAGGCCCCTTCCAAACATGACTGTTATTGTAATTTATGACTGATACTGTAAATTATTATTAGCTTCGGCTATATGATTGCATGTTTTCTAGGAGGTACCTCTAGGTTCATGGGACTGTTGATTGGCTCTATTTGTGGTTACCGGATATGTGACATATTCACCCTATTAGCTATGTAGGATCATTTTTGCATGGTTTATTTTCCTCATTGTATCGTAATTGGGTTATGATTTCTTACTTATGAAACCCTTAGTGACTATTTCTATTACCTCATGGATGTCCTTTTATTCATAATGGATTGTGCTTGTTGGGTCGTAGACTCATGATGTCTACATTACAGGTGAGGATGATTCTCAGAATATGATGGAAGGTCATCGGTTGGAGTAGACGAGGAAGCGAGATGAAGGCACGACACACTGTCCGAGCGATTAATTTGGAGTGCTGAGTCTTTCATTATATAAGGAGTTGTATTGGTGTGTCCTCCTTTCGTTAATGTATTGTTAGTAATGATACCGGTTACGTTTGATATGATAGTTCTTCATGATGGATTTTCTATGTTGGTTATATTATAGTAAGCGTTTAGAGGAATGTCCTTAGTTACTTATGAATATATAAATGAAATAAATAAATAAATAAATAAATTGTGAGGGAATTAGGGATGTTTCAAAAGGGTTCTCAAACAGCTACTCAAAAAAAACTTTGTACTTTCATTCTTAGCAACTTCTGTGCTCTCAAAGTGTAAAAGTCTTCTCCGCCTTCAGAGAAGGAGACGTTTCTAGTGCGCTTTTCAACCGCCTTGGATTAACAACCGTCTCAGTTGTAACCAAGTCAAATAGCTGAGTCGTCTCTCTTTTTGTTTCTGTAATTTAATTTATAATACTCTTGTTGCTTTTCTTTTGTGTTAAAATTCTTTGAGGAGGGTATACTCTTTGATTGCAGGCAATTCACCCCCTCTTGCCGGCCCCGCTGCTCCAACAAGTGGTATCATAGCCCAACAGCCTCAGAAGGACTAACCGCCGTCTGAAGCACAAAGATAAGGACAATGGCTGACGCGAACATTCACCCCCCAAAGTTTGACGGAGATTTCGCTACATGGAAGCGAAAAAAGGAGGTATTTTTTAAAACTGAATTTGATATACTTTTAATAATGAAATATGGATATGAAGCGCCAAAAGACAAAGAAGAATGCAACTGGACAAAGAAGGAGCAGACCGATTGCATGGCCAACGGAAAAGCAGAATTTCACCTGCTCAGTGTTCTGCCGCCCCAGGAGGTAAGTCGGATCGGAAGCTACGACTCCACCAAAGACCTCTGGGATAAATTCCTGGAGCTCCACGAGGGCACCTCAGAAGCGAAGCTAGCAAGGCGCGACGTCCTCCGGACACAACTAACAAATCTCCTGATGAACAATGACAAGAAGGTTGCGCAACTTCAAGCGAGGATCAAGGAGCTGATAACGCAACTGACAAATCTCGGCGAAACGGTAACAAACCGAGATTCCATCCGGTATGCACTAAATGCCTTCCCAAGGACTCCAGAGTGGGCGTCCTTAGTAGATGCTTACTACATCTCTAAGGACTTTGAGGTAAGTAGTTTAGAAAGTTTATTTTCTACCTTTGAACTTCATGAGTCTAGACTTGCAGAGCCTAAACAAGTAGAGAAGTCGAACCTCAACATTGCCTTACAAGCCGAAAAGAACGATCCCGACTCTAAAGCATCGATCGACGAAACCGAAGCAGCGCTACTAGTAAGACGTCTCAATAAATTTCTTAAAACTAATAAATATAAATCGCAGACGAGGAAGCATCAACGCAATAGAAGGACAGTCCAGTGCTACAACTGCAATGAAGAAGGACACATCAAGGATGACTTCCCAAAGATAAAACCAAACACAAAAGACAAGGAGAAGGTAAAGTACAAGTCAAATTCCTCCAAGCACAAAATTCTGAAGGCCACTTGGGATGATTCTTCATCCTCCGAATTAGAAGTCGAAGTCTTCTCAAGATTAGCACTGATGGCCAACCATCTCTTCGAAGATGACTCAAGCTCAGAGATGAGTCTAGATGAAGGGGGAGGAAACTCAGAAGAAGAAGAAAGCTACGACGAAGGGGGAGCATCACCGAGTAAGGTAAGTAAGGTACGTGATCTCACTTCTAATCAGTCATTTCAATTTATCAAATTACTTACGAAAGATCTAGCAAAATTAGAGAAAGAAAATGCCGAATTGAAATTGAACTTTGCAAAAGCATGCCCACTAGAAATGTATGATAATTTAAATTTAGAAAATTAAAAATTAAAAATTGAAATTGAAAAATTGAAAAATAATCATGCATGCTTAAATAACTTTCCAAAATCAAAACTAAGAATGTATGGAAAAATAAATTGGTACATTAAAAAACATCAGGGACAACTTAGAAAAGTTCCCAGAAATTATGTACCCTCTAAATTTTTGAATAACCCAGTAGGAAGGAATCTATACTAGATTCCAAAATCTTTACTAGATTAAAACTTTATAAGTTAGAGCTTACAACGAGTAAATTAAACAATGAATTTCTTTATAAAGTTTTGTTTAAGAAAGTGGTTGTTGCTCCAATAACCAAGAAGACCTAGTGCCTCGCTACAACCTGGAAGCCGAAATATCGAAATAAAATGTTTAATTAACTTTCTGATAAAAGCATTAAAATTAGAATTATATAATGCTTTAAAAAGTTTTTAAACGTTTCCTTGGGAATTCTTCAAAATATTTTTCATAAAATTTTGACTTAAATTTTTTTTCGACACAAGAAAATTTTTTAAAACTTAAAAAAATTTTTAACTTGGAAAATCATTTTTTTTACTCAGAAAAATTCTCCCCCCCCCCCCCCCTCCCATTTTTGTTGTGATCAAAGGGGGAGAGTCAGTAACAAGTTCAGGGGGAGTTAGGAAAATTAAAAAAATTTCTATCTTATGTTGCAAATTTTATTATTGTAATTTTTTTTCTTAAAATGTTAGTTTAGTAATTTTCTTAAAATTACTATTTGGTTGTTTTTACCCTAACTTGAACTTGGGTTGATGCACATCAAAAAGGGGGAGATTGTTGGACCTCGTGGTTATTTTGATGTGATCAACCAAGTTTAAGTTATGCCCTGTTTGTTTGATCCATGTGTCTAAGTGTGCAGGAGTTTAGGAGCGCAGGAAGTCGAGCGAATGATGCAGCTAGCGAGAAGGACGACACGGGAAGGGAGCCGACGAGCTCGGTGCGTCCGAAGGACGAGAGAGCTGGTGGGTGAGAAGAACGTGCACGACGTTCGAGGGACGTAAAGCCGGGATGGAAGACTGCTCGAGGAGAAGGCTGGGAATTGGGTTCGGGTGAGTCCTATTCCGGTTGGCCGCCATCGCCCAAGTGAGTAGAACCAGAGCAAGTCAACCGAGACGTTGACTTGGCAAGTGTTCGATCGACCGAACGCCCTTATCGGTCGACCAAACCCCTATCATCAGAAAGCCAGCTGTTGGTGACATGTCAGAAGCCACGACAAGCAGCTAGTCGTTGGTGAAGTATCGGTCGACCGAACCTTCTGATCGGTCAACTGAATCGAAGATAATCAGAGACTTGGTCGAGCGATTTGATCGAGTCAGATTGAGTAGAGATCGTTGGCTGATCGATCAACCGAACACAAGGATCGGTCGACCGAACCTAAGCTCGATCCACAGAGCCTGCATCCAGACGGAAAGCTGGGAAAGTTCATCAGGTTCAGTCGACCAAACCTAGGGATCGGTCGACCGATCCCTCTCGAGTCAAAGCCTGATCCCAAAGATCAGGTGATCTGGATGAGTGTTGGAACCCCTATATATACTGAAAAAAAACTCTGTACTTTCATTCTTAGCAACTTCTGTACTCTCAAAGTGTAAAAGTCTTCTCCGCCTTCAGAGAAGAAGATGTTTCTTGTGTGCTTTCCAACCATCTTGGATTAACAACCATCTCAGTTGTAACCAAGCCAAATAGCTGAGTCGTCTCTCTTTTTGTTTCTGTTATTTAATTTATAATACTCTTGTTACTTTTATTTTGAGTTAAAGTTCTTTGAGGAGGGTATACTCTTTGATTGCAGGCAATTCACCCCCCCCCCCTCTTACCGACCCCGCTGCTCCAACAAGATCTGTGTTGCAGAGCGACAGATCTGTGTTGTAGAGCGATAGGTCTAGCAGATCTAGGTGCAGAGCGGTAGGTCTGGCAGATCTGCATTGCAGATTGGCTGAGCAGCAGGTTTAGGAGCAGACCGAGCGAGGCCGGTCGGGTGAACAAACAGGCAGGTCAAGACGGGTCAGGCCGAGAAATATGCCGAGTGGAGAGGCTGACCGGGCAAGTCGTCAGTCGGGTTTTTAACAGCGGACCGAGGCCTACGGTTGACGTAGTTTCCTTGAAATAGATTCACCCACCTCTGGCTGTGCTTTGAGACATACTATGGTTGTCTGTTTCCCACGATACAAAAGTTGACCGTGATTCCCACTAAGCACTGGTGGTCACGACGAACTGAGTGACACCTGATTTCTATCGCGTGTAACACCCACTAAGCTTTTAAGATAAATATGAGAATGACGAATTTGCCTTAGAAAAATATTAGTAGAATGTTGAACCAAAAAGAAATAAAAAGAAATAAAAATAGGGAGTGGTCAAGGATTGAACCTTGAACCTCTCATGATGTAAATGATAAGATTAATGGGTAATAACCAGTTGGGATAGGAATGATATATTGATAGAAAAGGAGGGAAACTCATGATAAGGATGAGAGTAAAAGCTAGCCAAAAGAAAGCAAGAAAAGAGCAAGAGAAAGGCAACTTGCCTTCCTTCTTTTCTCTCCCTCTTCCTCTCCCTTTTGCCGTGACTTAAAGAGGACAATTAAAGGGATTCATTCCCCCTTGTTTCATCATGAATGATGAGAACAAATAAATAAATAAAATAAAAAGAAAAAAAAAGGGGCTAAGGGAGAAGGAAAGCAAAGACCAATTTTGCTACCTCTTCCCCCTTAACATAAAAGGGAGCATGTAAAGAGAAGATTTTATTTTTTCTCTCATTTCTCTCATTCTCTCCTCTCCACCACCGAGAGCCTCAGCCCCCTCTCCTCCATTTTCGGTCCCCAAAACAAGGTTCCTCCTAGGATACAAGGAAGGCTACCATGGGAAATCAAAGGAGGAGAACAAGAAGAAGAGACCCTTTCTTCCATCACCACACTTTAGAACCACAAGCGAAAAGGAAGTAAGTATCCCCTCACCTGTGGTACAAGTGGTTTAATGTGTTTTTGGATTTTATGAGGATTTTAAAACCTAGAAACAAAGTTGTGAAAATTCGGCCAAAGAAAGGACTTGTTGATCCTAGGAATGTTTAATATAAGCCTTGATTCATGATAATTTTTCTATGCTTTGTAAGAAGGTTTTCTCTCATATTTTTATATATATGTGATGCTGGATTAGAGATGTACCTAACCCTAGAGTTTCGGCCAAAAAAGTTTTATAAGGGCTAGGGAATTTATTTGTTTACCTAACTTGCACAAAACCCTCTAAATAAATGGTTAAGGATCCATTATTGTTTTCATACTTGAAGGTTACTTGGAACCAAAAGTACCCCACTCACAAGTTTCGGCCAAGGAAGGGTTTAGGGTTAGGAAGACTTTGAATTTAAACTCACCATGGTTATATGATAGAATATAGAGTTTCTTAAAGAGTTGCATGCTTGTATGTTGATAGAAACTCAGGAACATCACTTTTAATGTTTCGGTCATGGTAAGGTGGATGGTTTAGAATAGCTTAAACAGATTTTTTTAACATGCTCAAAACCTCCATGACAATAAGATATGAAAGTTGTTTGATGCTCCCATGCTTAATTTGAGTATAGGAAAATTGGTTGTATGATATATGATAATTATGACCACAAGGGTCCTAGCTTGTTTGTGAACCAAACTTATATGTATAGTTTCTTTGATAATTTTGCCATAAAACTTGTTTAGGTTTTCCATACATTAGGCCACCTAAAACCTGGTTTAAAGACTTGGAAGGTTTCGGCCAAACATATGCTATGAGATAAAGAAAGGAAAAAACCTAGGAAACCTAAGACACAATTTAAATGTATGCTTATAGTGCTTGACTTTTATACATGTTATGAAATGTGTTATGACTTTCTATGCTTTTATGCCATTTGAACAAATTCCATGCTTGATGAGGTTCGGCCATGTAGGGTTTAAAGACCTAGAAACCTTAAAATTTAGACCTCATGTGTTAAAGATGCTTCTTATGAAATTGAGATAACATGTTGATTGTGTTCACATGCTTATACATTTAACTATGATTCAAATGGACACCTTAAAGTCTCGGCCATGAAGGGATACATGCCTTAGAAACCCTAGAACTTACATTGAACATGCTCATGTCACTCTCCATGAAATATGAAATATAGAAAGCTAAAAATTCACATGCTATATGTTGTTAGTGACCTAAATTGATGCTAAGGGAAGGTTCGGTCATGACCACTTGTATGATGCCATTTATAAATTTATACATGATGTTAGAGTAAGTTCACATGTTTGTATGCTTGCTTGAAAACCTAAATGAGTACTTGTAAGTTTTGGCCATGACATAATTTTAAGGGCTTAAAGGATTTAGGAACTAACTCAATTGTGCTTACCCTATTCCTTGAAACAAATGCTATAAATATGGTTAAGGTTTCCATGCTTTATGTCATTTAGAACCTTGTTTCACACTTGTTAAGGTTCGGCCAAATGAGGTTTAAGGACTTGGAGAACTTAGAGTCCAAGTAAATCTTGTTTATAATACTTCCTATGAAAATGATATGTGGATGAATTAGGTTCTACATGCTTGGATGTTGTTTAAAACCTAAATTGGCACCTAAGAGGGTTTCGGCCAAGATAAGAACCCAAAGGACTATGAAGCTTAGTACCCAAATTAATCATGTTACATTGTTCCTTATGATTGGATGAGCACATGACACACTTTTATGCTTAGACATGTATGCTTGTGAGCTATACAAGATGAGAATTTCTACGATATGTTATGAGTTCAAAATATGCATGCTTTATGTTATGATATGTGGGTAAATTTTGCATGCTTTGATGATATGATATGAGCTGAAAATATGCATGCTTATGTTATGATATGTGGTTAAATTATGCATGCTTTGATGCTATGTTTAGTGCTTAAAATATGCATGCTTTCATGATATGCTATGTGGTTAAATTATGCATGCTTGATGATATGCTTTATGCTTAAGATATGCATTTTTTTATGATGTATGCCTAAGTGATGCATACTTTTATGGTATGATGTATGCCTAAGTGATGCATACCTTTATGACATAATGTATGCCTAAGTGATGCATACCTGTAACGCCCGCCCTTCCAGGTAGCACTAAGGCCACCCCAGAGGGACGGACGTCACTGAAACATAGACATCAATTATACTAATGCATATGGATTCATGGCAGCGGAAGACATATATAATTAATTGTTTTTTTTTCATATCATAACATATACCATATGCATCTAGTTCTCTTAACATAGCATGTGAAGTCAAACGTACCAACATAACATGAGTAGGATATCATACTAGCTGAACATTATCATAAGCATAGGTCCAACATTGTTCACATGCATAACTTAGATAATTCAAAAACTTAAATAGATCTATCCACCAGCACTTCCACACACATCCTCATTGCCTTTCCTGCTCTGCTCCCCTTAAACAATCCATTCCTTGCCTTTATCTGCAGTACAAGGAAAACGTGTAGCTATAAGCCAAAGGCTTAGTGAGATCCTTGCCTACCCATAAATCCGAAAAACACATAACATAACATAACATGTAGAAACCATAGCATAGCATAACATAGCATGGAGAATCATAACATAGAACATATCTTATCATGTAAAAACCATAACATCTCCTAACATAACATGAGGGAAAATAGAACATAATATATCATATCACATAAGGAGCATAACATATCAGAGTATAGCATGTGAGTGTATATCATGATTCATATCACATTCTGTAAGCACATATCATGAAGCCTATCATATCATGTAAACATGTATCATAACTCATACCTGTTCATAAGGGTGCATAAACATAATTTCATAAATATGTGCATGTAGATGCAATATGTATATTTTTAAAACATGTATCATGGAATGCACATATGCATCATGCTTCTTTCAAAACATATAGTATACATACTTGAATATCATATCATCATAATGAGAAGGGCCCCGGCTTGTACCACATGTAAACATAAATGCGCGCAATCCCTAGGATAGGGTAGCTAGCCCCGAACCTACTAGGGATCTAGGTCCGTTCATAGTCCGTCGACCTAGGGGCGTACTGAGGAGCCCATCCCTTAACGAGGTCCGTTCATAGTCCGTCGACCCCGGGGCGCTTATGGAGCCCACCCTTGGTACAAGCCATACAAAGTAAAATATCATGCATATCATATCTCTTCATATCATACATGTCATAATTCTTGTCATATCATGAAGAGAGCTCTTGATCTCCAACTTAAGGGAAGCAACTCTTTTTCATAACATGAAGAGTGCTCTTGGTCCCAACTTAAGGGAAGCAACTCTTTTTCATAACATGAAGAATGCTCTTGGTCCCAACTTAAGGGAAGCAACTCTTTAGGCTTTTCTTCTTACATAAGCCATTCACACATGCATTATATAACATGTTCTTATCATAACATAAAGTATAACATGTTATTTTCTTATCATCAAACTTGGCATATCATCTCATGAACTTAGCATAACATATCATGAACATGGCATATCATATCATGAGTCTAGCATATCATATCATGACCATAGCCTATCATGTCATAAGTCTATCATATCATATCATAAACATGGCACATCTTATCATAAGACATAGAAATGAAACATATCGTAAAGCATATTTTCATCACATCATAAAGCATGAAAGCTTAATCTACTTATATATCAAAGGCTACATATCATGAAAATGCATAAGCATGTTTGGTTAGGTTTAAACTCTTTCCTAACCCAATTAATCCATCTTGGACGAACCATATCAGTAGGTTTCAACCTCATTTCATTCCATATGAAGCATAGAACTTAACCACATAACATGAAAACTTGATCTAAGCACATACAAGGCACATTATACTTCATGAATAAGCATGTTTGAGTTCAAAACTCTAACCTTAACCCATTTATTTCAATTTGGCCGAAACATATCAGTAGGGTTCTTATATCATTTGGTTCCATATGAAGCATAGAACTTATCCACATAACATGTAAACTTGATCTAAGCACATACAAGGCATTATACTTCATGAATAAGCATGTTTGAGTTCAAAACTCTAACCCTAACCCATTTATTTCAATTTGGCCGAAACATATCAGTAGGGTTCTTATATCATTTGGTTCCATATGAAGCATAGAACTTATCCACATAACATGTAAACTTGATTTAAGCACATACAAGGCATTATACTTCATGAATAAGCATGTTTGAGTTCAAAACTCTAACCTTAACCCATTTATCTCAATTTGGCTGAAACATATCAGTAGGGTTCTTATATCATTTGGTTCCATATGAAGCATAAGACTTAAACATGTAACATGCACATTTAGTCTAAGTACCTATAGAGCATTGTACAAGTACCTACAAGGCACTATACTTCATGAATAAGCCTATTTGAGTTCAAAACTCTAACCCTAACCCATTTATTTTCATTTGGCCGAAACATATCAGTAGGGTTTCATGTCTTTTTATTCCATAAGAAGCATAAGAACCTTGGTTATAAACATGTAAAAATTCATACATCACAAAGAGGTACAACTAGTATGGTTTCTATCTAAAATTCTTGACCTAAGGCCTTATAATCAATTTTGGCCGAACCATATAGATAGGTATCTCTTTTTTTTTCACAACATGAAGAATGAAGACTTAACTAACAACATGTGAAATTCATATATCATAGAGTAGAAAAATTAAGCATGTGATCAAAGAAAACTTGTTCTAGGTCCTCTCTTCCATCCTTGGCCGAAACATGCAATAAGGCTCTAAATTTCTCTTTTTCTTTTTCTATAACATGAAGCATCTCTTATCACTTGTTAACCCTAAGTGACTACCTATTCTTTATCTTGACCACATTCTTGCAAGAAAATTTTTAGAGTTTCGAAAAAACATTTTAAACCGAAGCTACTTGTACTGTAGTGAGGGGATACTCACATTCTTGCGCTTGTTTTCCTTAGAGATTTAACCTTTGTTGTGGATCCTTCCTAGAGAGGGGAAGCTTCCTTTCTCCTTGGTCTCGGCAAGAAGAGGAAATGGTGAAGAAGAGGTCACGGTGGAGGAGAAGGGAGTAGGAAGGTGAATGAGGAAAAATGCCAACTCATTTTAATTTCCTCCTTTTATTCATCATGAGAGGAGGAAGGAAAAATATATTTTTCTTCCTCCTTTCTTTTACTCTTTTCATAATTAAGAGAAAAGTCTAGATACATCCCTTCTTGGTGAGTAAGAAAAGAATATTCTAGAGCATCTCTTCATTAGAGAGGAAGAAGACAACTCTCACTTCTCCTTCTAAGAGAAGAGCCTTTTCTTCTTACATTTAATTATGGTTTCCCTCTATTTTCTAACAATGATTTCTCTTGGTCTAGTGGTTATCTTATTCAGGTATCTAATGAGAGATCTAGAGTTCAAGTCCTAGACCTTATATATTTTTATTTCTATTTTATTTGTTTAAGTGTTCGGCTAGGAGCAAAAATTTAACTAAAGCATATATATTTTTTTTCTTTATTCATGATAAAATATTCTAGAATTTTGCTAAGGACCCTATGGGTGTTACAATACCTTTATGATATGATGTATGCCTAAGTGATGCATACTTTTATGACATGATGTATGCCTAAGTGATGCATACTTTTATGATATGATGTGTGCCTAAGTGATGCATGCTTTTATGATGTATGATATGTATAAGTATGACATGTACTTTACTTTATATAGCTTGTACCAAGGGTGGGCTCCATAAGCGCCCCGGGGTCGATGGAATAAGACTCGGGCCTCGTTAGGGATGGGCTCCTAAGTGCCCCTAGGTCGATGGAGTAAGACTCGGGCCTAGTATGTTGCCTTGTAGGGTTCAAGACTTGCTACCTTGGACCTACATAGGTTGCGCGCAATATGTAAGTGGTACATAGCCGGGATCCCCTTTAAGTTGAGATTATGTTCAAGTATATATATGTAAGAAGAAATGGTTTTAAAGATCATGAGACATACCCATGTTTTTTTTCGGATACATGTTTTTTTTTTCAAAATCGTATTGCATATACCTTATGATGATTTATGATATGCCATGGTTAGATATGATTATGTTATGTTCCATGATATGTCCATGTGTATGATATGCCATGACTCCTTATGACGATATGCCATGATTAGATACGATTATGTTATGCTTCATGCTATGCTTTACGCTATGATATGCCATGACTAGTTATTATTTCTTCATGTTGCATGATATGCTTAAAAGAGTATGTTACATTATGTCATGACTAGTTGAAATGATGCCATGTTGAGACATTTTTGATTATACTATGATTTTCGGTTTTAGTGAGTAGGAAAGGAACTTACTGAGCCATGAGTGCTCACAGCTTACTGTCCTTGTACCACAGATAAAGGAAAAAGCTGGATGAGCTAGAGGAGCAGCAGGAGAGGCAAGGAGATGTGTGTGGCAGTGGCTAGGCAACCAAATAAGAACCTGCTTTAAAAACTTTTAAAGAACTATGCTTTGGTATCATGAATTGTAGTACCGTATGTGTGACTTGATGTTATGTTTCTACTAATTTTGATATCATGTTATTGAGGTCATGATAGTGTAGTTCGGATTTGATGAAAGGGAAAACAAAAGAAAAGTTTTTTATTAAACTAAGAGAATTATTTTAAGTCTTTCGCTGTTTTAAAAAGAAAAATTTGTATATAGAGTATCGTAGCCCCGTCCCTTAGGGTTAGCAGGGAGGGCGGGCGTTACAGGTTGGTATCAGAGCCAAGTTTTTGCCAGCTCACTTCACACACATCAAGCCTCCGACCTGCCGCTCCAAGTAAGAATGTTTATGCTTAATTTTCTTGTTATATGCTTATGCTTAGTTTCATGTTATATGACTTATGCTTTATTTTTCTTCCTTGTTATATTGCCTATGCTTTATTTTCTTTGCTATGTTGCTTATGCTTTATTTCCTTATGTTATATTGTTTGTCACTCTATTCTTTATTTTTCCTTATGTTGCTTATGCTTTAGTTTCATGTTTTGCTTGCTTATGTTTGATGCTTTATTCTATGCTTTTAGTTATAATTTAGATTAGGATTACATATTAGTTGGTTAGGAATAATACCA
The DNA here is from genome assembly GCF_018446385.1 of Zingiber officinale. Taxonomy (NCBI): domain Eukaryota; kingdom Viridiplantae; phylum Streptophyta; class Magnoliopsida; order Zingiberales; family Zingiberaceae; genus Zingiber; species Zingiber officinale. Next base: position 74,395,741 of record NC_055987.1, on the reverse strand, counting down.
GAACCAATAGATAGAAACAAAACAGTACGTTAGATTGGCTAAAAACGATAACCACTTACACTAGTGTATTTGTCATTATTTAGATAAACATGGTTAGGACACGCAATGGCCGAACCGAGGGGACAGTGACTCCAACAGACCTGACACAGGTAGTCACAGACCTCTAGCGTCAGATCACAGAACAACAGCAGCTGATCACTACCTTAATGGGTCAGCAAGGCAACCCAGTTACCCCACCGGTAAATCAGAATACACTACCGGTTATACCTACAGCCGCGCCAGTGCCCCCGGCAGCCCCTACTCCGATGGTCCGACCAGAGGCCTATCTGATTCAGTGGCAAAGGCTTAAGCCGGAAGCCTTCTCGAGAAACTGCGAACCATGGGATGCGCAAGCCTGGCTCAAAATCGTGGAGAGCATAATGGAACTACTGGACTGGCCCGAACACGAGAAGGTCAAATGCGCGTCGTTCAGCCTTACCGGAGATGCCCGGATGTGGTGGGACCGAGTAAAGGCGAAAAGACAAATAAACCAGATGCAGTGGACGGATTTTGAGATAGAGTTCTTAGAAGAATTATTCCATATGCAAGTGACCAACAAGCACTATGACGAGTTCACTGAGTTCCGGCAAGGTGATCTGTCAGTTAACGAAGCCGTCAAGAAGTTCAACCGCCTAGCACGTCTGTGCCCAGAACTGATCAATACTGAAAAAGAAAGGGTCCGGTTAATGTTAAAGATGCTCCGACCCGAGATAGCTCTGAACGTAGCCGGCGGAGTTAATAGACCGCAGACTGCAGAGGAGCTAGTCAGCAGTGCCCTGATTACTGAGCACTACCAGAAAGCAATGAACGAGGGCAAGAACCAAGCACTGACCAGAGGACAAAAATCGCACAATACCAGAACCAGCTGGAAAGGAAACTCAGGTGGAAAGAGGAAACAGTGGAATAACACAAAAGGTGTTCCGGCCAATAAGCAAACCAAGTACCCTCAGTGTGCCACATGTGGAAAGATGCATTCTGGAGTATGTCTCCTAAGCACCAGAAAGTGCTACAACTGCGGAAAGGAAGGACATTTGGCAAGAAATTGCCCTACTCAGTCTCAGGGAGTACCTCCACAGAATAACCAGAATAGGAGTACCCCCGCACAGCTTCATCAGATGCAAACTTCCATAGAAGGGACTTCGATCAGCCAAGGAAGATTGGAAGCCCCTCCCATTATGACGAACGCCAGAGTCTACTCTCTTACCAAGGAAGACGTGGTGAATGCCTCTACTGTTGTCACAGGTCAGCTACTTATTTACAATCAGTATGCTGTAGTATTATTTGATACTGGGGCAACACACTCGTTCGTCTCAATATCTTTTATGAAGAAGCTAGATATACCACCCCGAACTCTAGAGGACACATTCTTAACAACCTTACCATCCGGGGAGATTATGCCATCGGACCATATGCTGCAAGCAGTACTCATTCGGATCGCAAACAGAGAACTCTACTGCGATCTGATAGTACTTGATATGCAGGATTATGACATAATACTGGGTATGGATTTCCTGAGCAAGTACGACGCTTCAATCGAGTGTCGCAAAAGGAAAGTGATTTTCCGACTCGAAACTGAACCAGAGTTTGAGTTTTACGGGGAACCGAAAGGAACGGAGAAGTTATTGTCATCTATTAAAGCACAAAGGATGTTAAATAAAGGATGTATGGGGTTTCTAGCACACGTGGTTGATACCAATTAAGTCAAAGACCCGAAGCTAGAAGATGTCAGGGTAGTATGCAACTATCCAAAAGTATTTCCTGATGAACTACCAGGGTTGGCCCCTAACAGAGAGATAGAATTCGAGATCGAATTGATTCCTGGTACTCAGCCGATCTCAAAAGCACCTTATCGTATGGCTCCGGCTGAATTAAAGGAGCTTCAGGAACAGTTATCCGAATTACTCGACAAGGGACTTATTCGTCCTAGTGACTCTCCATGGGGAGCTCCAGTGCTGTTCGTAAAGAAGAAGGATGGGTCTATGCGAATGTGTATAGACTACCGAGCGCTGAATAATGTGACAATCAAGAACCGGTACCCACTCCCACGGATCGATGACCTGTTCGACCAACTGAAGGGTGCGACCGTTTTCTCAAAGATAGACCTACGATCCGATTATCATCAAGTGAAGGTGAAACCAGATGATATACCAAAAACAGCATTTCGAACCCGATATGGACACTATGAGTTCATAGTTATGCCTTTTGGAGTAACCAACGCTCCTGCAGTATTTATGGACCTGATGAATCGGGTATTTACGGCATATCTTGATAAATTTGTAATCGTCTTTATTGACGATATACTTATCTACTCGAGAACCCCAGAAGAACATACTGAACACCTGAATATTGTACTACAGATCCTTCAAGAGAAACAACTATATGCAAAATTCTCCAAATGCCAGTTTTGGCTTGACCGGGTAATATTCCTAGGTCATGTCATCTCCAAAGATGGAGTTATGGTGGATCCAAGCAAAATCGAAGCTGTAAATAACTGGAACAGACCAAGGAATGCCAGCGAAGTCAGGAGTTTTCTCGGGCTAGCAGGCTATTACAGGAAATTCGTAGAGAATTTCTCCAAAATTGCAGCCCCTATGACAGCCCTCACCAAGAAAAATACAAAGTATGAATGGACAGAAGCTTGCGAGAAGAGTTTCGCGGAATTAAAAAGGAGACTGACCAGTGCTCCGATTCTTACTCTCCCGGAAACCAACAAAGGCTTCGATATGTACAGCGATGCATCCATCTCAGGACTTGGAGCTGTACTCATGCAAGACGGCAAAGTCATTGCCTACGCTTCTAGACAACTTAAAGAGCATGAGAAGAATTATCCCATTCATGACTTAGAACTAGCAGTCGTGGTCTTCGCTCTCAAAATATGGAGACATTATTTATATGGAGCTCAGTGTAAGATTTATACCGACCATAAGAGTCTGAAATATTTCTTTACACAAAAAGACCTGAATATGAGGCAACGCCGATGGCTCGAGCTAATTAAAGATTACGACTGCGAGATTCTTTATCACCCAGGAAAGGCGAACAAGGTGGCCGATGCACTCAGCCGGAAGTCCTCCACCTGATGTAGCTATTTTAAAGTTCGAGGACGAACTTTTTATGAGGTACGAGGTACTGTAACACCCACTAAGCTTTTAAGATAAATATGAGAATGACGAATTTGCCTTAGAAAAATATTAGTAGAATGTTGAACCAAAAAAAAATAAAAAGAAATAAAAATAGGGAGTGGTTAAGGATTGAACCTTGAACCTCTCATGATGTAAATGATAGGATTAATGGGTAATAACCAGTTGGGATAGGAATGATATATTGATAGCAAAGGAGGGAAACTCATGATAAGGATGAGAGTAAAAGCTAGCCAAAAGAAAGCAAGAAAAGAGCAAGAGAAAGGCAACTTGCCTTCCTTCTTTTCTCTCCCTCTTCCTCTCCCTTTTGCCGTGACTTAAAGAGGACAATTAAGGGGATTCATTCCCCCTTGTTTCATCATGAATGATGAGAACAAATAAATAAATAAAATAAAAAGAAAAAAAAAAGGGGCTAAGGGAGAAGGAAAGCAAAAACCAATTTTGCTACCTCTTCCCCCTTAACATAAAAGGGAGCATGTAAAGAGAAGATTTTATTTTTTCTCTCATTTCTCTCATTCTCTCCTCTCCACCATTGAGAGCCTCAGCCCCCTCTCCTCCATTTTCGGCCCCCAAAACAAGGTTCCTCCTAGGATACAAGGAAGGCTACCAAGGGAAATCAAAGGAGGAGAACAAGAAGAAGAGACCCTTTCTTCCATCACCACACTTTAGAACCACAAGCGAAAAGGAAGTAAGTATCCCCTCACCTGTGGTACAAGTGGTTTTAATGTGTTTTTGGATTTTATGAGGATTTTAAAACCTAGAAACAAAGTTGTGAAAATTCGGCCAAAGAAAGGACTTGTTGATCCTAGGAATGTTTAATATAAGCCTTGATTCATTATAATTTTTCTATGCTTTGTAAGAAGGTTTTCTCTCATATTTTTATATATATGTGATGCTGGATTAGAGATGTACCTAACCCTAGAGTTTCGGCCAAAAAGGTTTTACAAGGGCTAGGGAATTTATTTGTTTACCTAACTTGCACAAAACCCTCTAAATAAATGGTTAAGGATCCATTATTGTTTTCATACTCGAAGGTTACTTGGAACCAAAAGTACCCCACTCACAAGTTTTGGCCAAGGAAGGGTTTAGGGTTAGGAAGACTTTGAATTTAAACTCACCATGGTTATATGATAGAATATAGAGTTTCTTAAAGAGTTGCATGCTTGTATGTTGATAGAAACTCAGGAACATCACTTTTAATGTTTCGACCATGGTAAGGTGGATGATTTAGAATAGCTTAAACAGATTTTTTTAACATGCTCAAAACCTCCATGACAATAAGATATGAAAGTTGTTTGATGCTCCCATGCTTAATTAGAGAATAAGAAAATTGGTTGTATGATATATGATAATTATGACCACAAGGGTCCTAGCTTGTTTGTGAACCAAACTTATATGTATAGTTTCTTTGATATTTTTGCCATAAAACTTGTTTAGGTTTTCCATACTTTAGGCCACCTAAAACCTGGTTTAAAGACTTGGAAGGTTTCGACCAAACATATGCTATGAGATAAAGAAAGGAAAAACCTAGGAAACCTAAGACACAATTTAAATGTAGGCTTATAGTGCTTGACTTTTATACATGTTATGAAATGTGTTATGACTTTCTATGCTTTTATGCCATTTGAACAAATTCCATGCTTGATGAGGTTCGGCCATGTAGGGTTTAAAGACCTAGAAACCTTAAAATTTAGACCTCATGTGTTAAAGATGCTTCTTATGAAATTGAGATAACATGTTGATTGTGTTCACATGCTTATACATTTAACTATGATTCAAATGGACACCTTAAAGTCTCGGCCATGAAGGGATACATGCCTTAGAAACCCTAGAACTTACATTGAACATGCTCATGTCACTCTCCATGAAATATGAAATATAGAAAGCTAAAAATTCACATGCTATATGTTATTAGTGACCTAAATTGATGCTAAGGGAAGTTTCGGCCATGACCACTTGTATGATGCCATTTATAAATTTATACATGATGTTAGAGTAAGTTCACATGTTTGTATGCTTGCTTGAAAACCTAAATGAGTACTTGTAAGTTTCGGCCATGACATAATTTTAAGGGCTTAAAGGATTTAGGAACTAACTCAATTGTTCTTACCCTATTCCTTGAAACAAATGCTATAAATATGGTTAAGGTTTCCATGCTTTATGTCATTTAGAACCTTGTTTCACACTTGTTAAGGTTCGGCCAAATGAGGTTTAAGGACTTGGAGAACTTAGAGTCCAAGTAAATCTTGTTTATAATACTTCCTATGAAAATGATATGTGGATGAATTAGGTTCTACATGCTTGGATGTTGTTTAAAACCTAAATTGGCACCTAAGAGGGTTTCGGCCAAGATAAGAACCCAAAGGACTAGGAAGCTTAGTACCCAAATTAATCATGTTACATTGTTCCTTATGATTGGATGAGCACATGATACACTTTTATGCTTAGACATGTATGCTTGTGAGCTATACAAGATGAGAATTTCTACAATATGTTATGAGTTCAAAATATGCATGCTTTATGTTATGATATGTGGGAAAATTTTAAATGCTTTGATGATATGATATGAGCTAAAAATATGCATGCTTATGTTATGATATGTACGTAAATTATGCATGCTTTGATGCTATGTTTAGTGCTTAAAATATGCATGCTTTATGATATGCTATGTGGTTAAATTATGCATGCTTGATGATATGCTTTATGCTTAAGATATGCATGTTTTTATGATGTATGCCTAAGTGATGCATACTTTTATGGTATGATGTATGCCTAAGTGATGCATACCTTTATGACATGATGTATGCCTAAGTGATGCATACCTTTATGATATGATGTATGCCTAAGTGATGCATACTTTTATGACATGATATATGCCTAAGTGATGCATACTTTTATGATATGATGTGTGCCTAAGTGATGCATGCTTTTATGATGTTTGATATGTATAAGTATCACATGTACTTTACTTTATATGGCTTGTACCAAGGGTGGGCTCCATAAGCGCCCCGGGGTTGATGGAATAAGACTCGGGCCTCGTTAGATATGGGCTCCTAAGTGTCCCTAGGTCGATGGAGTAAGACTCGGGCCTAGTATGTTGCCTTGTAGGGTTCAAGACTTGCTACCTTGGACCTACATAGGTTGCGCGCAATATGTAAGTGGTACATAGCCGGGATCCCCTTTAAGTTGAGATTATGTTCAAGTATATATATGTAAGAAGAAATGGTTTTAAAGATCATGAGACATACACATGTTTTTTTTCGGATACATGTTTTTTTTTTCAAAATCGTATTACATATACCTTATGATGATTTATGATATGCCATGGTTAGATATGATTATGTTATGTTCCATGATATGTCCATGTGTATGATATGCCATGACTCCTTATGACGATATGCCATGATTAGATACGATTATGTTATGCTTCATGCTATGCTTTACGCTATGATATGCCATGACTAGTTATGATTTCTTCATGTTGCATGATATGCTTAAAAGAGTATGTTACATTATGTCTTGACTAGTTGAAATGATGCCTTGTTGAGACATTCTTTGATTATACTATGATTTTCGGTTTTAGTGAGTAGGAAAGGAACTTACTGAGCCATGAGTGCTCACAGCTTACTGTCCTTGTACCACAGATAAAGGAAAAAGCTGGATGAGCTAGAGGAGCAGCAGGAGAGGCAAGGAGATGTGTGTGGCAGTGGCTAGGCAACCAAATAAGAACCTACTTTAAAAACTTTTAAAGAACTATGTTTTGGTATCATGAATTGTAGTACCGTATGTGTGACTTGATGTTATGTTTCTACTAATTTTGATATCATGTTATTGAGGTCATGATAGTGTAGTTCGGATTTGATGAAAGGGAAAACAAAAGAAAAGTTTTTTATTAAACTAAGAGAATTATTTTAAGTCTTCCGCTGTTTTAAAAAGAAAAATTTATATATAGAGTATCGTAGCCCCGTCCCTTAGGGTTAGCAGGGAGGGCGGGCGTTACATCGCGAGCACTCTATTGAGCAGGAGTTGCATGGCAGAGGAAGGAATGAAGGTGGAGAGCTTCTATTTGTGTTGTTGTATGTTCTTTTCTTGTGATCGGAGCCTCCTTACAGAGGAGCTCAAATCAACGGCAGCGTTAATGGTCGATTAATGACAATTACTCGTCGAGCAATGAAACACCACCGTTTCACTCATTATTACTCAACCGTTTTGATTCTGTATTAATCTCGAATTTAATGCATCTGTTACACAATAGCAAAAAAATATTGGTTGTTCTACTTGGCAAATTTTGCCTCAATCAATCCAGCATTCAACGCGCATAGGTCGTGCCCGCACACGAGATAAAATGATTCAATGCAATTCGGTCCTTGGATTTGCACCCCTCCTGTGCACCTATGTATGAGAGAAAGTCTCTTCTCATGCATTTGTTCACATCTTTAATGCATGTGAATCAATATAAACCAATCAACATGCTATGAAACTCTCAATGTAGGACTAAAATCTCATTCACAATGAATCTTCTATCCTCTTCTACCTCTTCTTCATTCATACATATTCAATCGATATTTTAGACATGACCTCTATATATATATATATATATATAGGAGGAAATATGATAAATTGAAATGTTGGTAAATGTGAAATGCAATGAATAAACGAGCGAGGATGAATAAATTTGAATTTGTCACGATTAATTGTTATTTTTTAAAAAGTGTATTAAATTATATATATTACTTTAACTTTTTGCATTTGTATATGGTTTTATGATATACTATATTTTTTAAAAATAAAAAAATAAAAAACTATCTATAATGGCATTAGGAATGTTTTTTTGATCATATCACAATCGGCCATTAGAAATGGATTTACAATAATTTTTAAAAGGCTTTTGCATGGTAAAAAAGTTAAGTGCATTATAAATGATAACAAAAATTTTCATTCCTAGAAACGTAAATGAAATCATGGAAGAGTATTATTTTTTATTATCACAGAAGTAGTTTGAGCCCTCGTTGTCTAGGAACACGGGGGCAGCATGAAATATTACTTCTTTTCAAAGTGGTTACAATAGTGTTTGTCTTATATAATTTAATGTTGGGAAGGTAACCAAGATCGCATCAAATCTGTGTTGAAATCTAACAAGTAGAACACAATTTTACATTCAACGATATTTTTCAGTGGATCAAAACGGCAGTTCAGAGGAAGTGAAACACGAGAGCAATAAAATAAATAAATCCACCGAAAGTTAATTAGATCAAGAACTTTGAAATTAAAGCCATATATATATAAAGTCTCCGACAAACTATCGACTAGGAATATTCGTCCTGGAGAGAGCACAGATTGAGAAGAAGAGGAGCAAAGCGGCATAAGAGCAAGCCACCGAGAGCAAGGACAACCGGCAAAAGTCCTCCACGAAGGGACACACCTTCATCCACCCGATTTTCTCGTTTCCATACTTGCTCACGTACCCAATAGCTGTCGCCGACGACGCCGACGCCATTAGTAATGTCAAGTGGACCTACAAATTTTCAACATCCAATTATAAAAAATAATTAAAGAAAAGAAACGATTATTTCAAAAAAAAAAAGTAAAGCGAAAAATGAATACCAAATCCAAGATGTCGATCGCACACCCCTCCAATGAATTATAAACCAAGGGGAGGAGAGACACGAATAAGTAAGCGCATACAATTGCATTTCCAATAACAAAAAATCTGTACGCAAACAAATTACACATCATTAGCTATATATATATATATATATATATATATATATATATATATATATATATATATATATATATATATATATATATATATGATATGTTAGCATGTGAAACAGTGATGAATCCCTGATCGGTCACCAGTCCGATCAGGGAACCTCCTGATCGGTCTCTGGACCGATCAGGGAACATCCTGATCGGTCTGTAGACCGATCAGGGACCCTGATCGGTCACCAGATCGATCAGGACGCATGTCCGCAGCGGTCCGCACGGGTTTTATCCGCAACATATCATTTCTGTATATATATATATATATATATAGAGGATATATACTGCACAGCCTCCAATGATATATATAGAGGATATGTATATATTGAGTAATAAAGGTATATATGGACACTGACTTGAAGGTCGGGGAAGAATCATAAGAAGCTTTAATGGCGAAACCAGCGACGAGGCTGGTTTGTTCGTTGACACCCATCAGAACGGAGGCCACGAGGGCGGCCAGCGCCGCAAGTAGACGAAGGAAGAAGAGAATCTTTCGATATTTGCCACAGAAACTCCTCTTTGCCTCCTCCTGCCCTCTCTTCGCTTCCCCTATCTCCATGCTATTCATTGAGAAAGAGGGGGAAAACACAAATTATTAGGAACTATCTAACTCAGTAATAATTGTTGGATCTTTACATTGTTATATATATAAATATATATTTCTATGTGTCTGCCTCTTATGGACATTGTTCCTTTTATGGTAAACATTTAATTAAATGTATTTAATTGCACTTAATTTCTAATGATGCACTAACTAATGGAGGTATGCAGCTGTGGTTCCATATATAACGAGCCCATCGATGATTGAATCGAAAGTTTGGTTTGATTGAGACTTTATAAAGGAAGAAAATCTCTGATTTAGGCATAATTGATTGTAAACATGGAAAAATCAAAACGGCAAGTTTTTTTTAAACGTGTGCATTAGTTATTTTTCGAATAATTATAAATAATGTTCATAATCTAATCGATAAAGGCTTATAGAATTTAATTATATTTAATTTATTAAGACTTTGGTTCGACATGACACGGTTACCTCCTTTTATAGTTATAAAAAAATATATTGTTATAAAAATATATTGAACTCTAATGAGATTTCTTGGCCACATGGGGAAATTATTGTTTTTTAAATTGAGTATTCAATTCTTGCTAGATAGACGATCTGACTCGCCGAGTAAATTCAAAAAGTATAATGACTCCTGACGTGGCCACATCTGGAAGTGTTGATCGATGAGCCAACGGTCAAGCTGATTAAAAAATCTAACCTATTTTTAAATTACAAAATAAATTATTTAAAGGATAAAGTTAATAACAAATACTTATTATGGAATGAACACTTCGTTTCATGAAAATTTACAGGGATCAAATTATACCGATGGATCAAACAAAAAAGGATGAAGTCCTACCCTTCATCTAGTGATAGCAAAAAATGATTAGATGGGAGTAATTAAGGAAACTCAATCAAATCAAATAATCAAATTTAAAATAAAATAAAATCTCAAAAAATAATTATTAATTGATCTTGCTTTAATAAACTTGAACTTAATTTTTTTTAAAAAAAACATGGTACAGAGTTCCAAATTGATAAGTGCATGGGCAAGGGTCAATAAAGATAATAAAATTCTCTATCGAATTTTGACTGCCCTCGATTATTATAGTCATTATCCTTTGTACTTACCAACTGAGTTAACCCTCGGGACCTTTAACTTAAGCTTAATTAAAAAAAATAATGAACTAAGTAACATCGAACCTAGGGTGATCGAATCAGTCTCACGGAAGTTTTCTACCGATTTCTAGAGTCAACCAGGAAACGCTTACGACGGACAACCTAAAAGCCCAATAGCTTAGGGTTGTTGGTCCAATTTGTACCAATGGTCAAACTTAAGTTTTAATGAATGACAAATGAATTAAAGTTAGATGTGTTTTGATCTAACCTTTCTATCAAATGTGCAAGACTTTACTAGTCTAACACCAAGCTAAAATCTAATTAGGTCTGGAGAACCTGATAGCTGGTGTAGAAGTTCAAATAGGTCAAGAAGTGACCTGATATCTTGTGGGAAGTCTGGGTGGATTCGCGGGACCGACAGCTGGTCAAAATTCAGTTAGGTCTACGGACCTGACAATTGATGGGAAGACCTAGTAGACCAAGGTAGAGTCAACTGATTTCTGCATAGTAACTAAGGTAAGTCACAGGAGGAGAGTGTTCCAATGAGAACGAGTCCCAATTAGGATTTTTAAGCGCAAATCCAACCTAGGTCTATTTTAAAAATCTAAATTGAGACCGTGACTAGATCCTGGTCTCGGGAAGATATGGTCTAATTTATACTGTTATTTTATAATTATATGACCTCTGTTTTATAGTTAGATATTTTTTTGTTGAACTAATATGTTTTGTAGAAGCAAAAATAACAAGAAACCTCGAGTAAATAGTGATCGAGGCGCCTGCTGTGCTGTTGGAGGTAGCTCGTAAGCTTTAGTCGAAGTTCCTGTGCAGAAGGGCACGGAGGCACCTTCTATGCAAATGAAAGCGCCTTAAAGCTTAGTGCCAAAGCCGTCTCGGAGAGCATTAAAGGTGCCTTTGCTTAGATAAGGCATAGGGCTTCATCGACGATAAGAGTCGATTTTTTTGGGATATATTTTGGGGTTGAATGCGTCTCTAATGGCATTAGAGGCACCTCTAGTCCTCTTTAAAAGGGTTGTTCGACCACCTCTTCAAATACAACTCTTCTACAAACTTCTACACAATTGTTCGACGTTCCGACTACTCTGACTTTGTGCTGCTGTTCTTGAAAAGACCCTTAGCTTACCACACACACCGAGTGTTAGTGCAGTTTATACTAACGGTCTAACTCAGGTTTTGATGAATGACAAGTAAGTTAAGTTAGGTTTCGTAGTGATCTAACCACTTGATTAAGTGTACAGGAGAAGTCCAGATAGGTCGACGGGATGACCAGATATTTGGCAAGAAATTCAGCTAGGTCAATGGGTCGATCGGATAGCCTGTACGATGTCTGGAAAAGTCAACGAGATGCCCGAATATCCGGCAAGAAGTCTAGCTAGGTCAACGAGCCAACCGGATAGTTGGCAAGAAATCCAAATAGGTTAACGAGCTGACCAGATGTCTGCCAAAGTGGTAAGTAAAGGTAAGTCACTAGAGGAGAGTGACTAAGTGAGGATGCATCTCAGTTGAGGGGACAGTAGGCATTGGTTCAGTTTAGGTCCATTTGGGATCTCTAAACTGAGACCTTGACTAGTTCTTGATCTTGGGCAGACAGAAACTAATTACTACTCTTTATTATTGATTGTTAGTGTCTTAATACTTGTTTTGCAGGTTATTTGGACTAACGTTGTTTTGTAGAAAAAGGAGGAGCAAATTTTTCTTCGGATGAACAGTGCCCGAAGGCGCCTTCAAGCAGTGAAGGCGCCTTCATATTGTTCATAGAAGACGCCTTCTATGGCTATGGAAGACGCCTTCCACGGGATGAAATTTTGACCTCACCGCGAATAAGTGTTGGGCTATTCGGGATCGAATTTTCTAGGTTGAAGGCGCCTTCAACTGCTATAGAAGGCGCCTTCCATGCCTTATATAAGGTAGTCTTGAGAAGACATTCAAATAACACTGATATACGAGCTACCGCGCATCCTTTTGAGCTTCCAACTGCCCCAAGCTTCAACTACGACTCTGCTGTGAAGCTGTTGTGCCAACCAACTGCTCCAAGAACTTTCGATCACGGCCAATAGACTAACACTGACAGACGAGTGCTCCTACTTCTATTTCTAAAAGTGTAGTTGATTACTACAAAAGGACAAGTGCAGTGTGTTGCACTTGTTCGAACTTTCTTTGTACTAGATTTCTGTTAGTGCAGCGGAGCTGGCAAGAGAGGGTTGAATCACTTGAAATAGAAAAACCTTTCTCTATCCTTGGATTGAGATTAGTGAGGCAATTATAAATAGAAAATAATAACTTAAAAAATAAGTAAAAGGTCACTATTTATTTGGTTACAATTTAGGTGGTTGTTAATCCGAGGCGGTTGTAAAGCTCACTAAGAATCTCCTTCTCTGAAGACGGAGCAGCATTTTACACACAATGAAAGCTCAGAAAAGACTAAGAAAGTGATTACAGTAGTTGTTGTTATATTTCCTAGTTCTAGGGACCTTTTTATAGCTCTTGGAAATTATATTCGTAGCTTGAGGGCCCCTCTAACGAGATTGAAGGGTGCCTCTAGCGAGGTGTAGTGGATAAAGATTTATCAATTGCCAACAACTAACTTTCTGGTCGAAGGCACCTTCCATGCTCATGGAGGGCACCTTCCATGCCCATGGAAGGTGCCTCCCGCCTCAAGGTTGCAGAGGCGCCTTCAATGTCTTTTGAAGGTGCCTCAGAGGCGTTCAATTTCTTTTGAAGGCACCTCTAGCAGTAAGTATAGTCTCCATACTCTCTTCTGCTGGTCCGATGGCCTAGGTGATTACGTCTAACCGAAATAGGGCTCACCCGAACTCAATTTCTGGCATTCTCTTCGAGCAGGCTTCCACTCCGGCTTCTCATCCCTCGAACGTCGCATACGTTCTTCTCATCCACCGGTGTATTCTTCCGTAGCACCTTGTCCCTCAGATGCACCGAGCCCATCGGCTCCCATCTCGTTCCATCCTTATCGCTAGCTGCGTCTTCTACTCGACTTTCTATGCTCCTAAGCTCCTGCACACTTAGACACAGAGATCAAAATAATACAAGACCTAACTTAACTTGGTTGATCACATCAAAACAACCATAGGGTCCAACAATCTCCCCCTTTTTGATGTGCATCAACCTAAGTTCAAGTTAGGGTAATAACGAACAAGTTATAATAAAAGAAATTGCAAAACAAATATTTTAAGCATAAAGTTGCAATAAAAGAAATTGCAACATCAAGTATAATTCAAATTGATTTATCAAAATTCAAGCTGATAAAATAGAGTTAGCAAAATTATAAAAGTTAAAAAAAGAATCCTAACTCCCCATAAACTTGTTCCTATTCCTCCCCCTTTGATCACATAAAAAAGGTACAATAATAAAATAACTTGACATTTTTAAAAAAAATGAAGTTTTCAAATAATTGGCAAAGATTGAAAGCATTTCATTAATTTCAAAAGCTTATTAGTTTGTCAATTAAATATTCAATTCAGTAATTGACTTCCAAGCTGTGGCGAGACACTAGACCTTCTTGGTTATTCGATCATCAACCACTTCTGGGCAAAGCCTCTTAAAGAATTTAAACATTTAACTTTTCTGAAAGCCTTAGAAAAAAATGTTTAATCTAAGTATGATTTTAGAACCCAGTATAGGTTCCTTCTTACTGGATTAGCTAAGAATCTGGGGGTACATATTTTCTGGAAATTCTTCTAAATTATCCCTAATGTTTTTTAATGTAACAATTTAACTTTCCATAAATTCTAAGTTTTGACTTTTGAAAGTTATTTGGTTTCCAGCTTGCATATTTTTTCAAACTTTCATTTTGCATTTTCAATTTATCATTTTCTAACTTTAACTTGTTAAATAATTCTAAGGGACATGTTTTTTCTAAGTTCAATTTTAACTAAACATTTTTCTTTTCTAATTTTACTAAATCTTTAGAAAGAATTTTAATAAAATTAAAGGACTACTTAGGAGATATAGAACGTACCTTACTTACCTCAATTTCTAATGCTCCCCCTTCATCATTGCTTTCTTCTGATAAACCTCCCCCTTCATCAATGCTCATCTCTCAGCTGGTTTCATCTTCTACTTGATGGTTGGCCATTAGGGCTAGCCCTAAGAAGCCTCAACCTTAGACTCAAAGGATCATGATTCATCCCATGTGGCCTTCAGGTTCTTGTGTTTAGAGGATGTTGGTCTTTTGTACTTTTCCTTTTCCTTCTTCATTAGTTTAGGGCATTCATCCTTGATGCCCTTCTTCGTTGCAATTATAACAGCGGACCTTTCTTTTGCTTCAATAATCCTTATTCGTCTATGATTTAAATTTATTAGATCGAATAAACTTATTGAACTTTCTTACCATTAGGACAGCTTCATCTTCATTAATTGATTTTTCGGAGTCTAAATCATTCGTTCTTGCCTTTAGGGCAATGTTCTGGCTCGGTCTCTTTTGTCCTGCACACCGATATTCGTGTAATTTCAAAAATTGAAAAGAGATTGTCTAGTGTACTTACCTCAAGATCCTTTGAGATATAGTAGGAGTTTACTATAGATGTCCATTCCAGTGTTATTGGGTGTTCATTTAATGCATACCTTTGTGCGTCCCAATTCGTTACTGTTTCTTCGAGGTTTGATAATCCGGTGATCAGCTCCTTGAGTCTTCGTTGTAGTTGTGCTACTGACTCTCCTTCTTCCATCCGGAGGTTCGTTAGTTGATTCCGGAGCACGTCTCATCTCGCAAGCTTTGTTTCAGAAGTTCCTTTATGCAATTCCGGGAACTTCTCTCAAAGTTTCTTTGCTGAGTTGTAATCTCTGATTCAATTTACTTCCTGGGGTGGAAGTACGTTAAGTAGGTGGAACTCGGCTCGTCCATTTGCTACGAAGTCTGCTTGCTCCTTCTTGGTCCACTGATATTCTTCTTTTTCTTCTCCTTGGGGGGGTTTTTGGAACTACAAAATCATATTTAATTATTAGTAGAATTTCGAAGTCAGTTTTGAAGAATACCTCCATGTGTTTCTTCCATGACGCAAATTCTCCTTCAAATTTTGGTGGATAGATTGTTGGTCCGGCCATCATCTTGATCTTGATGCTTCAGTCAGCGGTTAGTCCTTTTAAGGAGGTTAGGCTCTGATATCACTTGTTAGTGCAGTGGGGCCGGCAAGAAAGGGTTAGTCCACTGCCAACGGCTAACTTTTTGGTCGAAGGTGTCTTCCATGCTCATGGAGGGTGCCTTCCATACCCATGGAAGGTGCCTCCCGCCTGAAAGTTGCAGAGGCACAAGGGCGCCTCGGAGGTGCCTTCAATGTCTTTTGAAGGCGCCTCTAGCAGCAAGTATAGTCTCCATATGCTCTTCTGGTGCTCTGATCGCCTGGGTGATTGCAGCTAGCCGAAATAAAGCTCACCCGAACCTAATTTCCAGCCTTCCCCTTGAGCAGGCTTCTGCTCCGGCTTCTAGTCCCTCAAATGTCATGTATGTTCTTCTCATCATCGGTGTACTCTTCCGCAGTACCGAGCCCGTCGGCTCCCTTCCTGTGCTCCTAAACTTCTGCACACTTAGACATAGGGATCAAAACAATACAGGACCTAACTTAACTTGGTTGATCATACCAAAACAACTATAGGGTCCAACAATTTCCTCTTTCGAAGGTACCGGAAGAGGCATTTAGTGGATTACCCATCGATAGATCCGTGTGACCTAGGTCTTGGAGTAGGAGTCACCGAAGATTCTGAATCAAGTAAACTGCTTGTGTCTTTTTAATTCCAATTTCATTCTTTCTGCAGTGCATACTTGTGATTTTAAAACTGACAAAACGAGTTTTTGAAAACCATGTGATTCCCCCCCCCCCCCCCCCCCCCATCTCATGTGCGATCGATCCTACAAGTGGTATTAGATCAGGTTCTGCTCTGAATTGGTGCAACCACCAATCAAGCTGGGGGAATCTTTTTTTTTATTTTTCGCATTCTATTTGAATTGGTAAAACTTTACCTATTCAGATAATTTTTTATTAGATTTTAACTTAAAGTTGGTGCAACATCTTTCAAGTTCTTTTATATTTCTTTATCTCAAACTCTGCTAATCCAAGATCAAGTCTTGGCACCTCTTTTAGTGTTCTATCTATAATTGTGAAATGACCCAAAACGAAGGATATAGCACCGTCCGTCCTCCCCTCTTCAATGGTGATGACTTCCCGTACGGGAAGAAGTGGATGGTAGTGTACTTGAAGACGGACTTCGACCAGTGGTTTAGTATCACCAAAGGGTACAAAGCACCAATGGACATCGCCAGAATACCAATGGACCCGGAAAATTAGAATCCGGAAATGAAGAAAAAAGCTCAAATTGACTTCAAGACCCTCAACACAATCTAATGCGGGCTAACAAAAGAAGAGCTGAACCGCGTCGACCCTCATGAAAATGCCAAAGAGCTATGAGACAAACTCATAGAACTACATGAGAGGACCAACAATGCAAAGGTAACGAAAAAAGACTTATATCTAAATAAATTGTTTAATATAAAAATGCAGGAAGGTGAGATTGCCAGTCAACTGCACGTGAGGATAAAAGATATCCTCAACAGACTTCACACCATCGGCCACCAAATGGAGGAGAACCGAGATCTAATCAGGTATGCTCTAAATGTGTTTCCTCAAAATACACTGTGGGCATCCATTGTGGATACCTATAAGATTTCAAGGAATTTATCAAAATTAAAATTATACGAACTATTTTGTGAATTAGAGCTACACGAACAAACTAATGCCAAAATCGAGAAAGGTATTGCTCTTATTGCGAGGACATCAAAAGAAAAGTCCAGAACTAAACCTGAACATGAAATTGAGTCTGACCAAGACTCAGAGGATGAAGAACACCTGATGAACCGGTTAAGAAAGATGTTTACCAGAAGAAAGAAGAATTTCAGCAAAAAGGATCTGAAAAAAATCAACTCCACCTCCAACTCTAACAGCAAGAATGTGACCTACTTCGGATGAAACAAGAAGGGGCACTACAAGACCGACTGCTTGAATCTAAAGAAAAATAAAGCCCTTAAAGCGACGTGGGACGAATTGTCCAGAGATGAGTCAAATGGTGGAGAACAACAGCACACCAACTACCTCACGCTGATGGCTTACGAATCAAAATCAGAGAACGAATCAGAATACGAGTCTGAATCTGAATTGAGCCACGAGTCCACACTCATTTATGAAAGTTCCGATGAGGTATACTTTACTTTAAGCAAAAGATTTTTCAAACTTATTTCATATTTAAATAAAAAATTAACTAACTTTAAAAATTGCATAAATGAACTAACAAAAGGAAATAATAAACTTAATGAACAATTAAAATCAAGTTCAACAATTGAACCAATTCAAGCTGAAATCCCAACTCAAGTTGCAAAGCTTGAGGATTATAATCTCAGACTGAAAAATGAAATAATTGAACTAAAAGAATTACTACAAAAATTCACAACTAGATCCAAGTATCTCGACATGATACTTGGGTCACATAGACTTGTGTACAATAAGTTCGGACTTGGATATAAGTCCAACTCAACCAATAAATCCTTTATATCATTAGTTAATCAAAATAAGACTCAAACTAAAGCTTGGGTTCCAAAAGCGTGTCTGACCACGTAAGTATGAATCAACCAATATTATGTATCTAAAAATGAGATCAATTATATAAAATCAAATCCAACTAAAACCTTAAATTCAAACCAAAACAAATCTTCAAAACTAAATTCTAAACTTAAAAATGAAATAAAATCAAACAAATCAAATTACCATCAAGTCCACTATAATTATAAAAGTAATCGACACAAACCCAAAACTTAAAAAATCAAAGTCAACAATTCAGGGGGAGTCTCCAAATTAGTTGACATCTCCAAAATAACAACTTACCTGGCTGGATAATTAGGACTAGCCAAAATAGGGATAATAGTTTAACTTAACAAATATACTGGTGAAGTTTTGGATGATAGTAGGTTAGAGAAACTCTGTTTATACATGTCTAGGAAGATGTGGCTTTGACTTGGTGCATTTGACTTACTGGAACTAACTGAAGCTACTCCTTACGAATCCTAACTAGTTAGACCATGGTTTTGTACTAAGTTCAATAGATAGGACTATTTGGAAAACCTTGAAGACATGTTTACTCTAATGATATCGAGGTGACTCACCATAGCCCAGAAGTTTCTCAAAAGAATGTCTGTTTGTTAAACCCAAAGCTAAACTTAAATCTAACACAAAGTTAAACCAAACCCAAAAATTAAACTTAACTCATCTTACAAAATTATATGATTCCCTAATTGAAAACGTAGATCGAGTGAGATAACTAACGACTTTAAAATTTAAAATTAAATTTGAAATTTAAAATTTAAATTTTAAAAAATTAAACTTAAAAATTTTAATTAAAATTTAAATTTAAAAATTAAACTTAAAATTAAAAATTAAAAATTAAAAATTAAAAAATAAACTAAAAATTAAAATTAAAATTAAATTTAAAATTTTAAAAAGTAGACTTAAAAATTAAAATTAAAATTTAAAATTAAACTTAAAATTAAAATCAAACTAAAAATTAACTTAAAAATTAAAATTAAAAAAATAAACTTAAAAATTAAACTTAAAATTAAAAATTAAACTTAAAATTAAAATTAAAATTAAAATTAAACTTAACATTTTAAAAAATTAAACTTAAAAAATTTAAATTTAAATTAAAAATTAAAAATTAAAAATTAAAATTAAACTTCAAATTAAACAATACTTAAATTTAAATTTGAAATTTAAAATTAAAATTTAAAATTTAAAATTAAAATTAAGAATAAAAATTAAAAATTAAAAATTAAACTTAAATTTAAAATTAAAATTAAACTTAAATTTAAAATTAAAAATCTAAAACTTAAAATCTAAATTCAAGATAATCTATCCAATTGATAAATAAATTCCTACTTTTTGTAGGAAACAAAATGGATATTGGACAGTGGATGTTCCGGACACATGACTGGAGATCATACTAAGTTCACCCAACTAACTTACAAAAACTTAGGAACAGTTGACTTAGGAAACAATGGCAAACTCAAGGTAATTGGGATAGGTAATATTGAACTCAAAACTGATTTTATTGTTAAAAAGATGCTATTAGTTGATGACTTCAAATACAATCTTATTAGCATTAGTCAACTGTGTGATGCTGGTTATAAGGTTAGATTCTTATCTTCTGAATGCTTAATCAAGTACTTAGATAACCCTAATATAAATCTAAAACGGTTTAGGAAGGACAACATCTATGCAATCAATCTAACTATTTCTTCACTAACACAAAAAGAAGAAACTTGGTTGTGGCATAGAAGAATGTCCCACACAAACTTCAGGAACCTAAAAAAATTAAATGGTTTAGTTAGAGGCTTACCAAAATTACCCAATTTAGATGCAACAATCTGTAATGCTTATCAACAAAGAAAGCAAACCAAATCAACTCACAAATCAATTAATCAAACTCAAACTAACTCAATCCTTGAATTATTGCACGTGGACCTATTTGACTCTCATGGAATCAAATCCATAATAGGAGTCTTTATTACCTAGTAATAATAGATGATTACTCAAGATTTACCTAGATAAAATTCCTTAAGAATAAAGATGAAACGTTTGAAGTATTTAACAAATTATGTAAACAAACTGAAAATAAAAAAGATCTAAAAATCAAAATAATCAGAAGTGATAATAGAGGAGAATTTAAAAATCACAACTTTAATCAATTCTTCCTTGAAAATGGATATCATCATAAATTTTCATGTCGTAAAACACCTCAACAAAATGGAATAGTAGAAAGAAAGAATCGAACTCTACTTAAAGCCTCTAGGGCTATGCTAAATGAATACAACCTTCTAAAATATTTTTGGGCGGAGGCCGTTAGCACAGCCTGTTATGTGCAAAATAGAACCACAATAAATAAAACATATAATAAAACCTCATTGGAACTCTATTACAATAAACAACCTAATATTAAATACCTTAAAGTATTTGGATGCCCAACCTACATACTAAGCACAAGAGAATACTTAGGAAAATTTACCTCAAAAGTAGAAAATGGAATCTTTGTGGGCTACTCATTAAACATTAAAGGTTATAGAGTATATAACAAAGTTAGACTAAGAATTGAAGAAACTTCAAATGTAAAATTTGAAGAGACCAACCAAAACTTAGAACAAACCCAAACTCAAACAATTGATTTTGTTCGAGGTAATAGTAGTCAAGGGGGAGCCAATGAAAACCTAAGTCACAAATACAAAGAAGAAGATCAACCTCAAGTAAATGAACCTACTAGAACTGTACGAGTTAACCCAAACCATCCAATTGACCAAATAATTAGTGACCCAGACCTAAGAGTTCAGACTAGATCATCCTTTAGAAATTTAAGTCAAATATATTTGATCTCAAAAATTGAACACAAAACAATAGAAGAATCCTTACTTGACCCAGACTGGATCATAGCAATGCAGGAAGAACTAGCCCAATTTGAAAGAAACAAATTTTAGGACTTAGTACCACCACCCAACAATAAAAAGATAATAGAAACAAAATGGGTATTCAGAAATAAACTAAGTGAAAATGGAGAAATTATTAGAAACAAGGCTAAACTAGTGGCTAAAAGGTTTAGTCAAGTAGAAGGATGTTAAATCTACCTTTTTAAATGGGCTAATAAAAGAAGAAGTTTATGTAGGTCAACCACCAGGATTTAAAAGTCTAGATTATCCTGACCATGTCTTTAAACTTAAGAAAGTCTTGTATAGTCTTAAACAAGAACCTAGGGCTTGGTATGAAAGATTGACCTTCTACCTAATTTCCAAAGGACTCAACCGAGGACAAATTGATCCAACTTTATTTGTAAAATCAATCAACCAAGATATCTTTATAGCCCAAGTATATGTAGACGACATAATCTTTGGTTCAACCAATTCAAAATTTTTACATGAATTTATAACCTTAATAGAATAAGAATGTGAAATGAGCTTAGTAGGTAAACTAACTTACTTTTTAGGTTTACAAATTAAATAAACTAATAAAGGAAATTATGTTTACCAACAAAAATATATCAAGCAATTACTTAAAAAATTTGGAATGGAAAACACCAAGGAAACAAAAACACCAATAGCAACTAACACAACCTTAGATAATGACTCAAATGAAAAACTCGTAGACCTAAAATACTAGAAGTGTGATGGTTAGTCTTCTTTACTTAATCGTAAGTCGACCTGATATTTTATTTTCAGTTAGTATATGTACTAAATATCAAACCTGGGCTAAAGAATCCCACTTAACTAACGTAAATTTTTTTTTTCAGATATCTAAAAGGAACATCATATGTAGAAATTTGGTATCCTAGAATATTTAACTTTAAACTCATAGGTTACTCTGACTCAAACTATGCTGGCTGTAACTAGACCGTCAGAGTACAAGTGGTGGATGTCAATTATTTAGACCATCACTTGTCAGCTAGTTTAGTAGATAGCAACATTGTGTTGCCTTATTTACTACTGAGGCAGAATATATAGCAATAGGAGAATGTGTTGCACAATTGTTATGGATGATGCACAGTCTAAAAGATTTTAATTTAAACTTTATAAATATAAAAGTACTAATTGATAATATTAGATCAATTAATTTAATAAAAAAACATGTACATCATTCAAGAACCAAGCACATCAAAGTTGGACACCACATTATCAGGGATCATGTCAGTACAGGTGACATTGAACTCAAGTACATTGAGTCCAAATCAAACTTAGCTGATATATTCACCAAACCCCTCCTTGAAAGTGAATTTGGCAACTTATGTCGATAATTAGGAATATGTTTTATAGATTAGGACCACTCATTTCAAATTTATTTTCAAAAATTTTGTAAATTCTAGGGTAAATTTTTTTTTCACATTTTCTCAAAATTCCCTTATTTTTAGAATTTTCAAAATCAATTTTTTCCCTAGTCTAGATCAACTCTATAGAAAGCATGTTCCTATAGATTTAGGACTTGAGTATCTCACCAACATATTAAGGCTACATTGTTTGTGTATTTCCAAACTTAGAAGGGGTAAGATGCATAAACAGATTGTCTGGACTTAAGATGCTTATATCAGTGCATCAACATAAGTCTGGGCATTAAATACTAAATTTATAGTGATCAGGTTAGGTAATCTAGATTAGTCAAACACTAACTGGATAAAAAGACTTAACATGAC
The DNA here is from genome assembly GCF_018446385.1 of Zingiber officinale. NCBI lineage: Eukaryota > Viridiplantae > Streptophyta > Magnoliopsida > Zingiberales > Zingiberaceae > Zingiber > Zingiber officinale. Next base: position 74,372,896 of record NC_055987.1, on the reverse strand, counting down.
TAACCAAGTGAACACTGCTATCTTCTAATAGTTAGTTAATAATGAAGGTTAGATAGTTAAGAACAGTTTATAGTTGATTAGATTATTTTGAAATAATGTTAGATTCAGTGGGAGGATATTTAAAAATGACATTCAAATTTTTTCTTACATTTACTTTGAATAAATATTTTAAACATACTCGTATTTTTCAAAAACACTTTTTCAAAATATTTCAAAAAAATGTTTTTCAAAAACACACCTATACTTTTCAAAATTCTTCGACACATTTTGAAATATCCAATGTTTTGCAAAATTTTGATGGTTTTGAAAACTGACTACTTAAATTTTTGTAAACTACTTTTAAACAAACTTAAAAAAGTTTTCCTTGTTTCATTTTTGCAAAACTTAGTCTTTTAAAAGTTTTAATCTTGAAAAAGTTCATCCCTGAAAATTTGTTTTACAGAACTTGTTTCTTTAAAGTTTCTTAATAACTATTTAAACTTTATAGTTAGTTTTTCAAAGAATTACAAGTGTTTTGCAAACTTTCATTTTTTTTTTTAGTTAGTTACTTCCCTCGTAACTCTGAACCTTATTTTTTTTTTGCTAAAATTTCACTATTTTTGTTTGAATAGGTTTTTGTTTCACTGTCTTACTTATTAACTCATGTCTTTTTGATGAATGTCAAAGGGGGAGGACGGTTAGGGGAATTAAGTTAGCAAAAATCAAAACAACTTAAACCCTATCAATACAACAAAGCTAAATTACTCATGCTTATTTTGCATATTTTTTCCTAACTTAACTCAGGTTGTCAATGCATCAAAAAGGGAGAGATTGTTGGTGCAGTTTGCACTAACTGTTTAACTCAAGTTTTGATGAATGACAAGTAAGTTAAGTTAGGTTTTGTTGTGATCTAATCACTTAATTAACTGTGCAAGAGAAGTCCAGATAGGTCGACGGACCGACTGAATATCTAGCAGAAAATCTAGCTAGGTTAACGGGCCGATTAGATAGCTAGTACAAAGTCTAGATAGGTCAACGGGCTGACCGGATATCTAGCAAGAAGTCTAGCTAGGTCAACGAGCCAACTGGATAGTTGGCACAAAGTCCAGACAGGTAGACGAGATGATCAGATGTCTGGCAAAGTGGTAAGTAAAGGTAAGTCACTAGAGGAGAGTGACTAAGTGAGGACGTATCCCGGTTGAGGGGACAGTAGGTGTCGGTCCAGTTTGGGTCCATTTGGGATCTCTAAACTGAGACCTTGACTAATTCTTGGTCCTGGGCGGATATGAACTAATTAGTACTCTTTATTATTTGTTGTTAGTGTCTTAATACTGGTTTTGTAGGTTATTTGGACTAACGTTATTTTACAGAAAATGGAGAAGCAAATTTGCCTTCAGATGAATAGTATCCGAAGGTGCCTTCAAGCAGTGAAGGTGCCTTCATACTATTCATAGAAGGCGCCTTCCATGGCTATTGAAGGCACCTTTCGTAGGATGAAATTTTGACCTCACCACAGATAAGTGCCAAGCTATTCGGGATCGAATTTGATAGGTTGAAGGCACCTTCAATTGCTATAGAAGGCACCTTCCATGCCTATATAAGGTAGTCTCGAGAAGGTATTCAAATAACACTGATATATGAGGTACCGAGCATCCTTTTGAGCTTTCGACTGCTCCAGGCTTCTGCTATGACTCTACTACAAAGCTGTCGTGTCAGACAAGTACTCCGAGAACTTTCGATCATGGCTGGTAGACCAACACTAACTCACGAGTGCTCCTACTTCTATTTCTAAAAGTGTCAGTAACATTCCATTTGTGTACTTGATTCCTACAAAAGGACAAGTGCAGTGTGTTGCACTTGTTCGAACTTTCTTTGTACTCGATTTCCTCTTCCGGAGATACCGGAAGAGACCTTTAGTGGATTACCCATCGATAGGTCTGTAGGACTTGAGTATGGAGTAGGAGTCGTCGAAGGCTCCGAACCAAATAAACCGCTTGTGTCTTTCTCGTGTCTTTTTAATTTAGATTTCATAATTTTTATGCATTTACTTGTGATTTTAAAACTGACAAAATGAGTTTTTGAAAACCACGTGTTTCACCCCCGCTGTTGGACCCCGTGATTGTTTTGATGTGATCAACCAAGTTTAGGTTAGGTCCTGTTTGTCTGATCCCTGTGTCTAAGTGTGCAGGAACTTAGGAGCGCATGAAGTTGAGCAGAAGACGCAGCTAGCGAGAAGGACGGCATGGGAAGGGAGCCGATGGGCTCGGTGCCTCCGAAGAACGAGAGAGCTGCGAAAGAGTACACCGGTGGGCGTAAAGAATGTGCGCGGCGTTCGAGGGACGTAAATTTGGGACGGAAGACTGCTCGAGGAGAAGGCCGGGAACTGGATTCGGGTGATCCCTATTTCGGATGGCCGAAATCACCCAAGTAAGCCGAACCAGAGCAAGTCAACCGGGAAGTTAACTTGACAAGTGTTCGGCTGACCGAACCCTCTGATCGATCGACCGAACCCTCTGATCGGTCGAACAAACCCTCTGATCGGTCGACCGAACCCCTTTCATCAAAAGCCAATCGTTGGAGACACGTCAGCAACCACGTCAGCAACCAATGGTTGATGGGTCGATAATCACAGACTTGGTTGAAGCGATTTGATCGGGTCAGATCGAGCAGAGACCGTTGGCTGATCAGTCGATCGAATACAAAGATCGGTCGACCGAACCTAAGCTCAATCCACAGAGCCTATATCCAGACGGGAAGCTGGGAAAGTACACAGGTTCGGTCAACCGAACCTGGGGATCGCTCGACCGATCTCCCTCTCAAAGTCAAACCCTGATCCCGAAGATCAGGGGCTCTGGATAAGTCTTGGAACCCCAATAAAAAGGGGTCTCAAACAGAACAATGTTACAACAAAAATCATCAACTCTGTAATTCTTTTCTAAGCAATCTCTGTGCTCTTAAAGTGTAAAAGGCTTCTCCGCCTTCAAAGAAGGAGATTCTTTTAGTGCGCCTTTCCATGCCTTGGATTAACAACCGTCTCGGTTGTAACCAAGTCAAATAGCTGAGTCGTCTCTCTTTTCTTTTCTGTTAATTACTTTAATTATTAGTGTTTCTTTCATTCTTAAGTTGAAGTTCCTCGAGGAGGGTATACTTTTTGATTGCAGGCAATTCACCCCCCCTCTTGTCGGTCCCCGCCGCACCAACAAGTGGTATCAGAGCTCAATAGCCTCAGAAGGACTAACCGTCATCTGAAGCACAAAGATCAGAACAATGACCGACACGAACATTCATCCCCCGAAGTTTGACGGAGATTTCGCTACATGGAAGTGAAAAATTGAGGTATTCTTTAAAATGGATTTTGACATTCTTATTGATGGTCACATTAGGTCATTGGGGCTTAGAGCCTACACTGATTGTCACTAGTGCTAGTGGGAGATTGTTAGCTAGAGCCCTAGAGACAATCATTTGATGATTGTATTATGGACTTATTGTATCATATTCTATATAAATAAAGGCATTTGATTTTTGGTTATTATACTTACTTGTATTGGTGCCAAATAAACTAAGTATACTAACGTCCTTGAGTAGACGGTTCTCACCTATATCAATCGGTTAGTTGAACCGATAGTGAGATGATATAGGGAACACTACTCTTAATCATTCCTAGTCGAGTATTAACATTCAGGGACAATGTTAATGCAATAAGACTAGCATGTAGGTCAACTCGATGACTTGATCTCACAAGTCATGGATATAGAGATATCAAGTTGACACATGGGTATGCATTGGAGAATGTATACTGAATGACCCGCCATGAGAAAGTATCATGGATCGTTATATGAGTGTCATATACTTTCTCATGTGGCTATTAGTATGACTACTAGTCCTTAGACCTGAAGTCACCATGGTTCCCTACATAAGGAGTTATGTACTTTGGTTTCGTCAAACGTCACCCGTAACTGGGTGGACTATAAAGGCGATTACTGGATATGTAACAAATTATGCCGAGGGATGTGAGTGATGTAGATGGGATCTATCCCTCCTATATGACGGGAGAGACATCGGTATTCTTGATAGAGTGAGACCACGAAGTGCATGGCCATGCCCAAATGAGTCAATATGAGATATTGAGCTCATTTGATTTAGTGAGTCTACTTGGAGTTCAAGATTTAGATTGATCAGAGGATGCCACGGTCTATGCCTCACATTGATCAATCTAGATGTCTAGGATAGAAGGACACTTGTCATATATTGTGAGGAGTCATAATTAGTAGTCACAATGTGATGTTGGATCTCAACATTCTTGTAACTTGGGTAGTAATGATGTATTGCTAGATACCGCTCATTACTTATGCTTCTAAATGAGTTTAGGGGCATTGCCAACGTTACAAGAACCTATTGGGTCACACACAAAGAACAACTGGATGGAGATTAGGTTCATATGATGAACCAAGATGATTAGATTCATTTGATGAATCAAATTGGATTAAGAGTAATCCAAATTGGGCTAATTGAGTTGGACTCAAGTTGATTCATGTATTCAATGAGTCTAATTTAGATTATGACTCATTAAATCAACTTAATTTAATGAATTAGATTCATTATATTAAGTTGGCTTGAATCAAATGGTTAGATTAGATCAACCATGGAAGAGATTTGGTCAAGTTTGACTTGACTTGAGAGGAAGAGGAAGGGTCAAGTTTGACTTGACTATTTGCCACATCATTAGTGAGTTGGCAAGATGTGGACCAATGATGATGCTCCACATCATCATGGTTACATATGTGTGCCACATCATGGAGGTTACAAATCACCTCTTAATAGCCTCCACATTTAATGTGGAGGGGGTTACAAACCTCATGTGGCCGGCCACACTAATGGTGGAGAGTTTTATTTTTCATTTGGTGAATTAACTCTCATTCACTTCATCTCCTTCCTCTAGCTATTCTCTTCTCCCTCTCCTCTTTCTTGGTCATGAGTTTCAAGGAAGAAACAAGGTGAGAGGTTTTGAGTTTCATGAAAGAAAATAGAGTGATTGTCACATAGAAGAAGAAGAAGAGTGTTCTTGTATTTCATCTTCTCTATTTTTCTTTCCAATCCCATCTGAGAGCCCTAGAAAGTGCTAGCACACTTGTGGTGCTCTTCTTCTCCATCTTTGGGTGTTAGATAACACTTCTTGTTCGTGTGGATATCACTAGAGAGTTGTCTACGTTGACAACTTCGAGATCCGGCGTACCGTTGGACGAGTAGGATTTGCGAGGGCACGCTTCAAAGGTATAAAATGTTTTTCCTTTGTAGATCTACTGTAGATCATAGTTTGAAACTCGTATCTACTGTAGATCATAGTTTGAAACTCGTACTCATATTTTCAAAAGTTTTCTTCGCACGGATCCAATGGCTAGGGGGTTTCGGGGTTTCCGCGACGCGAAAAATCCAACAGTGGTATCAGAGCCACGTGCGAAGCTTGTACGAGTTTAGTTTTTGTTTTTATGACAAAAATTCAGTTCTGTGATATTCTGTAATTTTATGTTTTTTAGAGTTTTTATGGTATTTTTCTCGTAGAAGCGAAGCACAAGTGTTTCGGCACTTGTAGGCTTCTACTACCGAGAAGAATTTTTCAAAACGGCAACGTTTCTCCCCAAAAATTTTTGGGACAGCGGGCTAATGCGCTCTTAGATCACTTAGGAGCAACTCGCGATGGTTAGATCGCGGGTAGCGGTACTGCCCCTAACCCCGTAAGGGGATTTGCTCCGCGATTGCGCCCGAAATCGCTAATCAGGACTGCTGGGAAAAATTTACTCATAAAATCTGTAAAATTATAAAAAAAAATTACATAAAATTATAGAAATATATAATTTTGAATTATAGATTAATTTTGTGATAGTCATGGCCCAAACGACCCAAATTGGATTTGGAAATGTGTTGTAATTCATAATACGACCTGCGTGCCATTATGTGATGTGCGTGTTGTATTTATTTTATTTTTATTTTATTTTTACGGCCTGTGCATCGTGCCTTTCTCTTATATTCTGGTTGTAAATTAGATTTAGACTCGAATGTAACTCGAGTTTCAAAATTGTAATGTAATTTTGAAGCGGTGGAAGGTCCACACGAGACGGAGTTACGAGGAGGGCGCGAGCAACACAAGGTGGTCAAAGGAAGAAGCTTGAGAAGCTGTTGACCTTAGGTTGACCATCCGATCTTCTCATTGGCTTGAGAAGATCGTAGTAGGGCCATGACACAATCACAAAATAATTTAATTAATTGCTTATATGTATGTGATGCATGTTTAATTAAGTAGTTAATTAGTGCCTAGCGATTAGATTAGATATAAATCGTGCACATGATGCACCATTCGATTAGATTAGATCTATCGAGTATATGATACGCATCATCATTTAGATTAAATCTAAATCACGTCAACTCGTAATGCCTACCATGCCGTGATACCTACCACTACCTCGATCGCATGTTGTTGTTTAATCTGCCAAAGCAGAGCAACACATACTATCTTGGTAGGGTATGGAGGGACAATCTTGGTCCCGCCTATCAACGCATGGGTGAGTACAACTCAATTAGATTGAGTATTCCTAGTTAACTCGGTTGGATCGAGTATAACTATATGCATTCTTCCAACAGTTGGAAAGATAGGTCAAAATCACATATATATTAACTCTCTGGCGTATTAGCCAAAGCTAACTCGAGTTTTAATATAAATGCGGATTTTGATCCTATAAACAAGAGTTGCATAGAGATGTAATTGGTAATCGTTACCTACCGATCATACTAAGTCTTGGGCGTATTAGCCAAAGCTAACTCAAGGGTTAGTATGATGTGGATCTTATCCCACATGAATTATAGAATTCAGTGGGAGCATCATTTAGTTAAAGGCCTAATTAAATGATTAAGAATATGATACTTATTTCTGCATTTATTTCTGTTGTAGAATTGCCATGACGTCGAACATGAACATCTTCTCTCTGCATTCTGTCCTTAAGAAGGACAAGCTCAACGGAGCAAATTTCCTGGACTGGTACAGGAACCTGAGAATAGTTCTCACCCAAGAACGTAAACTGTACGTTCTGGAGCAACCCATTCCGGAGGCTCCTCCTGCCACTGCCACGCAAGCAGACCGAAATGCTTACAAGAAGCATCAAGATGACGCATTAGATGTGTCCTGTCTTATGCTCGCAACCATGAACTCTGAGCTTCAGAAGCAACATGAGTTGATGGGTGCTTACGATATGGTTGAACATCTTTGTCACCTATATCAAGGACAAGCAAGGCACTGGAAGAGGAACTCCAAAGAATACCTGGAAGATCTTAAGAAGAAGAGAAATAAGATTTCTACTTCAGTTATATATGTTATAGAAGTCAACCTCTCTATTTCTTCATCGTGGGTATTAGATACCGGATGTGCTTCGCACATTTGTACTAATGTACAAGCACTGAGAAATAGCAGGGAATTGACGAAGGGTGAGATAGACCTACGAGTAGGCAATGGAGCACGGGTTGCTGCTATTGCTGTAGGAACTTACCATCTATCTCTGCCCTCTAGGCTTGTACTAGAATTAGATGATTGTTGTTATGTGCCTGCCTTGACTAAGAACATAATTTTAGTTTCTTGTTTGGACAAGAAAGGATTTTCGTTTACAATAAAGAACAAATGTTGTTCTGTCTATTTAAACGATATGTTCTATTGTAGTGCACCTCTGATAAACGGACTCTATATTCTAGACCTTGAGAGCCCTATCTATAACATAAATACCAAGAGGTTCAAGTCAAATGACATGAACCAAACCTACCTCTGGCACTGTCGCTTAGGTCATATAAATGACAAGCGCTTATCCCAACTCCATAAGAATGGTTTGCTGGACTCATTTGATTTAGAATCATATGAGATATGCAAGTCATGCCTACGAGGCAAGATGACCAAGACTCCCTTTAGTGGGCATAGCGAGAGAGCAACTGATTTGTTAGGACTCATACATAGTGATGTATGTGGCCCTTTCAATGTTGCTGCTAGAGGCGGTTATAGATACTTCATCACATTTATTGATGACTTCAGTAGATATGGTTATGTGTACTTGATGACACATAAGTCTGAATCCTTTGAAAAGTTTAAAGAATTCAAGAATGAAGTACAGAACCAGCTTGGCAAGAGTATTAAGATATTTCGATCCGATCGAGGTGGAGAATACCTTAGCCATGAGTTCCGTGACTACCTAGACGAGTGTGGGATCCTATCCCAACTCACTCCTCCTGGAACACCACAGTGGAATGGTGTATCCGAAAGGAGGAATCATACCCTATTAGATATGGTGCGATCTATGATGAGTCACACAGATCTTCCGACATACCTTTGGGGTTATGCTCTAGACATGGCAGCTTTTATACTCAACCGAGTTCCATCCAAGGTCGTGATAAAGACACCATATAGGATATGGACTGGGAGAGATGCCCAGGTGTCTTTCATGAAGATTTGGGGTTGTGAGGCTTACGTTAGACGTCAAGTCTCAGACAATTTAGGCCCCAAATCCGACGAGTGCTATTTTATTGGATATCCCAAGGAAACTAAGGGAGATTACTTCTACATTCCCAGTCAGCACAAGTTGGTTGTGGCAAAGACTGGGGTCTTTCTAGAAAGGGACTTTGTTTCTAGAAAGACTAGTGGGAGCACATTCGATCTTGAAGAAGTTCAAGATGCGAACAATATCACTGAAGCCTCGATGGAAGTTGAACTGGAACCACAAAGTGTTGTGGATAATGTTGTTCCATAAGGAGTTGAGGAACAACAACCAGTTCAAGTAGACATACCTCTTCGCAGATCTGATAGGGTACGTTGTCAGCCTGAGAGATACTCATTTCTCTTGTCTGACCATGATGACATTGTGCTCATAGAGGATGAGCCTACCACCTATCAGGAAGATGTGATGAGACTAGATTCCAAGAAATGGCTAGAGGCCATGAGATCCGAAATCGAATCCATGTACACCAACCAAGTATGAACTTTGGTTGATCCACCTCAAGAGGAAAAACCCATTGGGTGTAAGTGGGTCTTTAAGAGAAAGGCTGAAATGGATGGACTTATCTATAAGGGTCGCTTGGTAGCTAAAGGTTTCAAGCAGATTCATGGTATTGACTATGATGAAACCTTTTCTCCAGTAGCGATGTTTAAGTCCATTCAGATCATGCTTGCTATTGCAGCCTACCATGACTATGAGATATGGCAGATGGATGTCAAAACTGCATTTCTGAATAGAAACCTACTTGAGGATGTGTACATGACACAACCTGAGGGTTTTGTAGATCCACAGCATACTAGCAGAGTATGCAAGCTACATAGGTTCATTTATGAACTAAAGCAAGCTTCTCGAAGCTGGAATCTTCGATTCGATGATGCAATCAAACAGTTTGGTTTCATCAAGAATGAAGATGAACCTTGTGTCTACAAAAAGGTTGTAGGGGACATAGTTGTCTTCCTCATATTGTAGGTGGATGACATACTGCTCATTGGGAAGGACATCCCTATGCTTAAGTCTGTCAAGACATGGCTAGGGAGTTGCTTCTCAATGAAGGACTTAGGTGAGGCATCCCGCATTCTAGGGATACAGATCTATAGAGATAGATCTAAGAGATTGCTTGGCCTAAGTCAGAGTACATATATTGACAAGGTACTCCTTCGGTTTGCCATGTAGAACTCCAAGAAGGGATTTCTGCCGATGTCACATGGCGTGAGTCTTTCGAAGACTCAAGGTCCCTCTTCTAGAGAGGAGAGAGACCGCATGGATCAGATCCCTTATGCCTCATCCATAGGATCGATCATGTACGTCATGCTATGTACTCGACCTGATGTCTCGTATGCTTTGAGCATGACGAGCAGATACCAGTCAGATCCAGGTGAAAGTCACTGGATAGCGATCAAGAATATTCTTAAGTACTTAAGAAGGACTAAAGAATATTTCTTGATATATGGAGGCAATGATGAGCTAGCTGTAAAGGGTGACAGTGATGCTAGCTTCCAGACCGACACGGATGACTATAGATCGCAGTCAGGGTTCGTGTTTTGCATTAATGGTGGTGCTGTGAGCTGGAAGAGTTCGAAGCAGGACACAGTAGCTGATTCTACGACAGAGGCCGAGTATATTGCTGCATCAGAGGCAGCAAAGGAGGAAGTTTGGATTCGCAAGTTCATCACTGAACTTGGGGTGGTTCCTAGCATTGCTGACCCTATTGAGCTCTATTGTGACAACAATGGAGCTATAGCACAGGTGATGAAACCTCGCTCACACCAGCGGACCAAACACATACTACGGCGCTTCCATCTCATTCGAGAGATCATCGAGAGAGGAGATGTGAAGATTTGCAGAGTACCTACAGAGGCTAACATCGTAGATCCCTTGACCAAGGCTTTGGCACAGAGGAAGCATGATGGTCACACTAGGTCATTGGGGCTTAGAGCCTACACTGATTGGCACTAGTGCTAGTGGGAGATTGTTAGCTAGAGCCCTAGAGCCAATCATTTGGTGATTGTATCATATTCTATATAAATAAAGGCATTTGGTTTTTGGTTATTATACTTACTTATATTGGTGTCAAATAAACTAAGTATAATAACGTCCTTGAGTAGACGGTTCTCACCTATATCAATCGGTTAGTTGAACCGATAGTGAGATGATATAGGGAACACTACTCTTAATCAATCCTAGTCGAATATTAACATTCAGGGACAATGTTAATGCAATAAGACTAGCATGTAGGTCAACTCGATGACTTGATCTCACAATTCATGGATATAGAGATATCAAGTTGGCACATGGGTATGCATTGGAGAATGTATACTGAATGACCCACCATGAGAAAGTATCATGGATCATTATATGAGTGTCATATACTTTCTCATGTGGCTATTAGTATGACTACTAGTCCTTAGACCTGAAGTCACCATGGTTCCCTACATAAGGAGTTATGTACTTTTATTTCGTCAAACGTCACCCGTAACTGGGTGGACTATAAAGGCGATTACTGGGTATGTAACAAATTATGCCGAGGGATGTGAGTGATGTAGATGAGATCTATCCCTCCTATATGACGGGTGAGACATCGGTATTCTTGATAGAGTGAGACCACGAAGTGCATGACCATGCCCAAATGAGTCAATATGAGATATTGAGCTCATTTGATTTATTGAGTCTACTTGGAGTTCAGGATTTAGATTGATCAGAGGATGACACGGTCTATGCCTCACATTGATCAATCTAGATGTCTAGGATAGTAGGACACTTGTCATATATTGTGAGGAGTCACAATTAGTAGTCACAAGGTGATGTTGGATCTCAACATTCTTGTAACTTGGGTAGTAATGATGTATTGCTAGATACCACTCATTACTTATGCTTCTAAATGAGTTTAGGGGCATTGCCAACGTTACAAGAACCTATTGGGTCACACACAAAGAACAACTGGATGGAGATTAGGTTCATATGATGAACCAAGATGATTAGATTCATTTGATGAATCAAATTGGATTAAGAGTAATCCAAATTGGGCTAATTGAGTTGGACTCAAGTTGATTCATGTATTCAATGAGTCTAATTTAGATTATGACTCATTAAATCAACTTAATTTAATGAATTAGATTCATTATATTAAGTTGGCTTGAATCAAATGGTTAGATTAGATCAACCATGGAAGAGATTTGGTCAAGTTTGACTTGACTTGAGAGGAAGAGGAAGGGTCAAGTTTGACTTGACTATTTGCCACATCATTAGTGAGTTGGCAAGATGTGGACCAATGATGATGCTCCACATCATCATGGTTACATATGTGTGCCACATCATGGAGGTTACAAATCACCTCTTAATAGCCTCCACATTTAATGTGGAGGGGGTTACAAACCTCATGTGGCCGGCCACACTAATGGTGGAGAGTTTTATTTTTCATTTGGTGAATTAACTCTCATTCACTTCATCTCCTTCCTCTAGCTATTCTCTTCTCCCTCTCCTCTTTCTTGGTCATGAGTTTCAAGGAAGAAACAAGGTGAGAGGTTTTGAGTTTCATGAAAGAAAATAGAGTGATTGTCACATAGAAGAAGAAGAAGAGTGTTCTTGTATTTCATCTTCTCTATTTTTCTTTCCAATCCCATCCGAGAGCCCTAGAAAGTGCTAGCACACTTGTGGTGCTCTTCTTCTCCATCTTTGGGTGTTAGAGAACACTTCTTGTTCGTGTGGATATCACTAGAGAGTTGTCTACGTTGACAACTTCGAGATCCGGCGTACCGTTGGACGAGCGGGATTTACGAGGGCACGCTTCAAAGGTATAAAATGTTTTTCCTTTTTAGATCTACTGTAGATCATAGTTTGAAACTCGTACTCGTATTTTTGAAAGTTTTCTTCGCACAGATCCAATGTCTAGGGGGTTTCGGGGTTTCCGCGACGCGAAAAAGCGGTTTTCGCGGTCCGAAAAACCCAACACTTATTACAATAAAAAATGGTTTTGCAGCTCCAAAAGACAATGAAGAAAACCAATGGACGAAAAAGGAGCAGGCTGATTTCGTCGCTAACGGAAAGGCTGAGTTCCACTTGCTCAGCGTTCTTCCGCCCTAGGAGGTAAATCAGATCGGAAGCTATGACTCCGTAAAAGACCTCTGGGAGAAATTCCTAATGCTCCACGAAGGTACCTCCGAAGCAAAGCTAGCCAAGCGCGACATCCTTCGGACACAACTAACGAACCTCCGAATGAACAATGGCGAGAAGGTAGCGCAACTCCAAGCAAGGATTAAGGAGCTAATAACTCAACTAAGCAATCTTGGAGAAGAAGTAACGAATCGGGACTCCATCCGATACGCGCTCAACGCCTTCCCAGAACTCCAGACTGGGCGTCCTTAGTAGATGCATACTACATCTCTAAGGACTTTGAGGTAAGTAGCTTAGAAAATTTATTTTCTACCTTCGAACTTCACGAGTCTCAACTTGCAGAGAAACCAGTAGAGAAGTCGAACCTCAACATTGCCCTATAAGCCGAAAAGGACGATCTTGACTCCGAAGCATCGATCGATGAAACCAAAGCGGCGCTACTGGTAAGACGTTTTAATAAATTTCTTAAATCTAACAAATTTAAATCACAGTCGAGGAAGCATCAACGCAATAGAAGGACGGTCCGATGCTACAACTGCAACGAGGAAGGGCACATTAAGGATGATTGTCCCAAACTGAAGAAAAAGAACAAAGAGAAGCCTCAAAAACCTACGTCCACAACACGCAAGAGTCTGAAGGCTACATGGGATGATTCTTCATCCTCCGAGTCAGAAACCGAAGCTTTCTCAGGACTAGCACTGGTGGCCAACCTGTTGGTTGCTACTCGGAAAATTCAATGGCTCCACTGTACAAAAATTTTGTACGTGATCTGAACCTTTCCTAGCTACCATGTGTTCTTTTAAGTTAAACTTGTATCTCCTGCGGAACTTAACACATTTGATTCCAAGTTTAACTTATATGTTCTTTTAGGTTTAGATTTGGATCTCCTGCGGAACTTAACACGTTTGATCCAAATCACCTAGGTTATAAATTCAATTAAATATTAGTTTCCAAAATTGGATTCCAGTGCTGTATGGCAAGGCACTTGGCCTTCTTGGATATGGGAGCAACCACCACCGACTAGACAAAGCCTTTTAAGGAAAGTTAATATTTAATTTCCTTATATAATTCTAGGTTAACCAAAAGGAACAATCAAATCACAAGGAAAAAGGAAAAAGAACACAACATCAAAATTAAATTCGAAAAACAAGAATCGAATGCCTCTTGTATTTGGTATTTATACAAAGAAAAATTAACTAGTATGATGCGGAAATTAAATACTAGTTATACCTCTTCCTTGTATGCTAAAAACCTCGAGATCTTCTGCCGTATCCCTCGCCTCCTCTTAGATGTCGTGTGGGCGACGATCCTCCAAGACGAAGACCACCCGGAAAGCTTCTCCTCCTTCTCTAGAATTCGGCCACCACCACCACAAAGGAGCAAAAGAGAGCAAAGGGAAGAGAGGGAGAGGGGCCGGCCACCTGATGATCTCCAACAACACAATATCAATTGTTATATATTTTTTAAGGCCTCCCCCCCCCCCCCCCCCCCCCTTTTATATTAGTTTCCCAATGGAAAATTATGGAAAGAGTTTTATAAAAATTAGACTCATTCCTTTTTCCTTTTAATTTTTTCTTTTTCTTTCCTTTTAATTAATCAATCCTAGATTGATTTATTAATTAAACAACTATTTGTTGATGTTTAATTATTTGACCGGCCCCTTGCTTGGGCACCAAGCAAGGTGGCCAACCACTTATTAAAAGGGAAAGAAAGAAAATTGTTTTTTATAAAATTTTAAAAGAAGAAAACTTCTAATAAAATTTTACAAACTCTCTTTTTTTCTAATGTGGATATTAAAAGGAAAGTTTTAAAATTTAAAACCAAGTTTTAAAATTTAAAACATTTCTAATAATATTTCTTTTTAAAAGAAAGTTTTATAAATTTTACAACTCTCTTTTAAAATATTGTGGCCTAATTTAAATTAGGAAAATTTTATAAATTTTTAAAATCTCTCTTTTTACAAATTGTAAATATCTGAGGAAATTTAAAAATTCAAAAACAACCTTCCTAATTTAAATATTGCGGCCAACCCCCTTGCCCAAGGCAAGGGTCGACCACTTCTAGAGAATATGTGGCCGGTCATTGCTTGGTCACCAAGCAATGAACCGACCCCTTCTTGGACACCAAGATAGGCTTTTCTTTGGATGGACTTGAGGCTTTATTGAGGCTACAACAGGGACCTAGAGGAGAAATTGGTTTTGTCCTTCCGATGGGCTTGAGTATCCCGTGCTCGCCCCAAACACACAACTCAAGTTCATCGATAATAACTCATTCCACTAGAGAGTTATTACCGCACTACCGCACCAATCCCAAATTACATTATGAGCTTCTTCTTATCATGAGTGTGTTAGTCTCCCTGTGTTTAAGATTACGAATGTCCACTAATTAAGTGAGTTACTGACAACTCATTTAATTAATATCTAGCTCCAAGAGTAGTACCACTCAACTTTATTGTCATGTTGGACTAGGTCCACCTGCAGGGTTTAACATGGCAATCCTTATGAGGTCCTCTTGGGGACATTCTCAACCTAGATAACTAGGACACAGATTCCTTCTATAATCAACAACACATACTATAAGTAATATCATTTCCCAACTTATCGGGCATATTGATTTATCGAGCTAAACCTCACCCTTTGATAAGTCAAAGAAATAAATATTAAATATACATGCTTGTTATTATATTAGGATTAAGAGCACACACTTCCATAATAACTAAGGTCTAGTTCTTTTACTAAGTCAGTACAAAAAGAACTTACCTAAATGATCCTACTCAATACAATTAAAATGTATCAGTGTAATTTATTAGTCAAGATAAACTAATACTTAATTACACTACGTCTATTCTAAGGGTTTGTTCATTTCCATCTTAGTCGTGAGCAACTATTTATAATTTATAGAGAACCGACAACATGATCTTCTTAGTGTGACTCCACACTCCATGTTATCTACTACATAAATTAATTGAATAATTATATTTAACAAATAAATGTAAACATTTGACCAATGTGATTCTTTATTTCAAAATAAATGTGTACAAAAGCTAAACTTTTAAGTATACACTCCAACAATCTCCCACTTATACTAAAAGTCTAAGCTGCCATATCTGTTGCCATACATCTGATTCCCATCCCCTCCACATGCCGATCAAAAGCTTTCGCCGGAAGGGCCTTAGTGAAAGGATCTGCCAGGTTATCTGCTGATGATATCTTGGCGACGACAACTTCTCCTCGCTTGACGATGTCTCGTATCAGGTGGTACTTGCGCTCTATATGTTTACTTGCCTTATGGGCTCGTGGTTCCTTCGAGTTTGCAACTGCTCCACTATTATCACAATAAATTGTGATGATCTTGGGCAAACCAGGAATCACATCTAAGTCCATTAGAAAGTTTCTGAGCCATACAACTTCTTTGGCTGCCTCAGAGGCTGCCACATACTCAGCTTCCATGGTTGAGTCTGAGACGCATTTCTGCTTAACACTCCTCCATGCAATGGCTCCACCTCCTAAAGTAAACACATAGCCTGATGTAGACTTACTGTTGTCCCTATCTGATTGAAAGTCTGAATCCATGTAACCCACAGGGAGTAAATCGTCTGCTTGGTAAACTAGCATATAATCTCTAGTCCTTCTCAGGTACTTTAATATATGCTTTACTGCAGTCCAATGTCCTTGTCCAGGGTTACTTTGATATCTACTAACCATGCCCACGGCAAAACAGATATCAGGTCTCGTACACAACATTGCATACATGAGGCTTCCTACAGCCGAAGCATAAGGAACTGCCTTCATGTCCTCAATCTCCTTTGATGTTTTTGGAGACATCTCTTTAGATAAGGCTACTCCATGCCTAAAAGGTAAGAAACCTTTCTTGGAGTTTTACATGCTAAAACGAGCAAGGATTGTATCTATATATAAAGCTTGGGATAGGTACAACATTCTTTTCTTGCGATCCCTTATAACTTTGATCCCAAGGATGTGTGCACATTCTCCTAAGTCCTTTATATCAAATTGTTTGGACAACCATACCCTTACGTCTGATAATACCTTGACATTGTTGCCAATTAACAAAATATCATCTACGTATAGTACAAGAAATACCACCATGTTTCCGTTACACTTCTTGTATACACAAGACTCATCCGAACACTAAATAAATCCATATGACTGGATTACTTCATTAAATCAGATGTTCCAAGATCTTGAAGCTTGCTTCAGTCCATAAATGGACCGATTAAGCTTGGACACTAGATGCTCTTTGCCCTTTTCAATGAACCCTTCTGGTTGCTTCATATGGATGTTTTCTTCAAGACTTCCATTAAGGAAAGCTGTCTTGACATCCATTTGCCAAATCTCATAATCCATATGAGCGGCAATGGATAAGAGTATCCGGATAGACTTAAGCATAGCTACCGGCGAAAAGGTCTTCTCATAATCGATTCCCTCTTTCTGAGTGTACCCCTTCGCAACAAGCCTTGCTTTCAAGGTTTCTACCTTCCCATCTGTCCCTCTTTTCCTTTTATAGATCCACTTGCATCCAATGGCTTTTACACTATCTGGTGGTTCTACAAGATCCCAGACCTTATTAGAATACATAGATTCTATTTCGGAATTCATTGCCTTTTGCCAAGATACTGCATCTATATCTTGGAGTGCTTCATCATATGTCCGGGGATCTGGTTCATGTTTGCCTGGGATCAAGTCCGAAGACTCACCCAAAAACAAGAATCTCTCGGGCTGCCTTACAACCCTCCCACTACGACGAGGCACCGTCTGTTGTTGTGTATCATGTGTGACACGTGTTGCAGTCTCTTGTGGTACTTCATCTTGTACTGTTGGTACTGAAGTAGACGTGTCCTCTCTAAGTTCTTCTAGAACAATTTTACAACTGGGCTTGTGATCCATTATATAGTCTTCTTCTAAAAACTAGGCATTGGTGCTAACAATGACCTTCTGGTCTTTAGGACTATAAAATAAACCGCCTTTCGTTCCTCTTGGATACCCCACAAACATACGAACTTCTATACGAGATTCTAACTTATCAGTATCTTGTTTCAGCACATATGCTGGACTACCCCAAATCTGAATATGTCTTAGACTAGGCTTCCGCCCATTCCATAATTCTGTGGGAGTAGAAGATACTGATTTAGAAGGTACTAAGTTCAGATGTGCGCTGCTGTTTCCAGAGCGTATCCCCAAAACGAATTTGGTAATTCTGAATAACTCATCATCGATCTAACCATCTCCATAAGAGTCTTATTCCTTCGTTCTGCCATGCCATTTTATTGGGGTGTACCAGGTGCGGATAATTGGGATTGAATCTCGACCTCTGATAAGTAATTCCTAAACTCTCTTAAGAGGTATTCGCCACCACGATCAGACCGTAGTGTCTTGATACTTTTACCTAGACATTTCTCCACATCAGCCTTGTACTCTTTGAACTTATCAAAGCACTCAGACTTGCGGTGCATTAGGTAAATGTATCCATATCTTGAATAATCATCTATAAAAGAGACAAAATATTCAAAGCCACCTCTAGCCTGGATAGACATAGGACCACACAAATCAGAATGAACCAATTCTAACGCTTCTTTGGCTCTATACCCCTTGGCCTTAAAAGGTCTCTTGGTAATTTTACCTTCCAAGCAGGATTCACACGTTGGAAAGTTTTCCTACTCTAATGGACCCAAGAGTCCATCGGCTACAAGCCTTTGAATCATACTTAAGTTAATATGACCATGCCTTAGATGCCAAAGATATGTTTGGTTCATTTCCGAAGGTTCTTTTCTCTTTTTAGAGTTAGAAGATGTGTTATTAATTTTCATATTTTGCTTTGTAGGAGAAATTAGATTTAAAGTATATAAATTGCCAACCAATGCACCAGAACAGATAATCACTTTATTTCTCTTTATAACCATATTGTTACTAAACGAAACTAAATATCCACCCAAATACAGTTTAGAAACTGAAATTAAATTCTTTCTAAAACTGGGTACATAAAGACAATTCTGTAAAACCAATTTCCTATTCCTATCAAATGATAAGTAGACGTCTCCCACTGCAACAGCCGCCACCTTAGTAGCATTGCCCATGTAGACAGTTATCTCTCTATCAAATAGTCGTCGGGTTTCCTGGAACCCCTGCAAAGAATTGCAGACATGATCAGTGGCTCCCGTATCTACACACCAGGTGCTGGTAGATAACACCGCTAAACATGTTTCTGTTGGTGCGGTTAGCACTAACGGTCTAACTCAGGTTTTGATGAATGACAAATCAGGTTAAGTTAGGTTCATCGTTATCTAACACTCTGATCGAGTGTGCAGGATAAGTCCAGACAGGTCGACGGGCTGATCGGATGTTTGGCACGAAGTCCAGCTAGGTCGACGGGCTGACCGGATAGCTGGCGAGAAGTCAAAGCGGGTCGACGGGCTGACCGGACGCTTGGCAAGAAGTCTAGTTAGGTCGACGGGCTGACCGGATAGCTAGCGAGAAGTCCAAGCGGGTCGACGGGCTGACCGGACGGTTGGCAAGAAGTCCAGCTAGGTCGACGGGCTGACCGGATAGCTGACAAGAAGTCCAGACGGGTCGAAGAGCTGACCGGACGTCTGGCAGGTAAGTGAGGTAAGTCACTGGAGGGGAGTGACTGCGAGGACGCGTTCCCGGGAAGGGAACATTAGGCGTCGATCCGGCTTAGAACTATTTCGGATGTCTAAGTCGAGATCATGACTAGATTCCGGTCTCGGAAAGACGGAATCTAAGTCATACTACTTGTGCTAATTCCTACTATGATAAAATGTGCCAACAATCTGTTTTGCAGGATATATATTGCCACGGACTAACTTTGTTTTGCAGGAAAAAGGAGATTTCTGGAACAAGGTGGTTCGGGCGCCCGGAGGTCCGGGCGCCCGGAAGGGATCCGGGCACCCGGAAGACAAATTCTATCCAGCCAAGTCGTCGCCACGTGGAGCATCTCGGTTTGAGCACCTACGTCACATTCCAGGTGCCCGGAAGGAATCCAAGCGCCTGGAGTAGCATATAAAAGAAGCCCCAGGCAGGAGCTTCAGAATCAATAATTAATCTGAGAACTCTTCTACTGCTTGTCTTGCTGCTCGACGTTCAGTGCGACGCCAACAACGCTCCGACAAAGTGCTCCTTCGGTTTTTATTTAATTTCCTTGTCGGTATTGCTTTATTTTTACTAGCATTTCCTGTATTCATTCTGTAATCATATTTTGACTTGTTAGTGATTGCCCAACAAAAGTGGTCAAGGACCACGGGCCTTCGAGTAGGAGTCGTCACAGGCTCCGAACGAAGTAAAAAACATTTGTGTCTATTTTACTTTTCCGCTGCGTTTATACTCTAAAATTTCTAATCTATATTCACCCCCCTCTATCGAATCTAACGGTCCTACAAGTGGTATCAGAGCAGGTACCACTCTGATTTGGTGCAACCACCAATCAGACTGGGGGTGAAATTTTTTTGTTTCTTTTTTTTTTCTCGGTCTTCAGTTTTACACTTAAACTCAAAACTGGTTTATCATTTTTTTAAATATTTTTTTGTTGCAATTAAAACTAAATTGGTGCAACACCAATCTAGATTTTTTTTATTCTCTCTTCCCGCACTACTAATCCAAGACCAAGTCTTGGGATTTTTTTTGGTTATTTATCTGTGTACAGGATGTCCCAACAAGAAGGCTTCAGCACAGTACGACCTCCACTTTTCAACAGGGACGATTTTCCGTACTGAAAGAAGCGCATGGAGGTCTACCTCAAAACAGACTTCGACCAATGGATCAGCGTTACGAGGCCCTACAAAATTCCAGCAGACCCTTCCGGGAATATACTGGATCCTGAAGACTAGACAGCTGATTTGAAGAAGAAAGCATCAACAGAAAATAAAGCAATCAACACTCTACAGTGCGGATTAACAAGAGAAGAACTAAACAGAGTCGGTCCACACAAAAACGCTAAAGAGCTGTGGGACAAATTGATCGAGCTGCACGAGGGAACGAGCGACGCCAAGGTAACCAAACGAGACTTGCTCTTGAATAAAATTTTTAATATAAAAATGCAGGAAGGTGAAACGGCGAATCAGCTCCACGCGAGGATCAAGGATATCCTCAACGGGCTTCATGCGATAGGCCACCAGATGGATAATAGAGACTTAATAAGGTATGTGAGATATCGGAAAAAAAAATATAAATAATAATAAATAAATAAATAATAAGGTTATTTGGGAAATAGTCTTATAGAATTTTTTCGGAATTTTTGGAAATTTTCTGGGAATTTTTCGGAGCTCGTACGGAAGGTTTTGAGGGGATCGATCGGCGGGTTCGGACAAAGCCTATTTGGGATACCCGTTTAAGTGAGGGAATATTTTTAATTATAAATCCTTTTCTTTTCCTTTTATTCCCTTCCCAAAACGCCGTTTCCCCCCAAACCCAACACCGATCACCCAAGCCTTCTTCATCGATCTCCCCGACTCCTCTCGCTGTCTCTCTCTCACGGACGGACCTGTAGCGATCGTCGACATTGCCAGAGGAGCTCGTCGCCGGAGCTTGCTGGAGCACGACGGAACCGGTGGACTCCGGGTCTTCTTCGACCGAGGGGTCTCGGATTCGGGAGTTTCTTGTGCCGATCGTCGCCGGCACAGATCGGTCTTGGAGCGAGGAGGAGGGAAACTTGTCGAGCCTTCGGTCTCCTTCATTCTCCGATTTCTTTCTTCCTCAGCCGATTTTGTCGACTTTTCTTCTCCGATCGACGCCATTGGATCGGGCCGATCAACCGATCGCCGGCGTGAAGGGGCAATTAGGGTTTCAAGGGTAAGTAATCCGAACCTTATTCCCTCTATTTCTTGGATTTGTGCCTTAGCTTCGAGTTTCTTCCCTGATTCGGCTCTCTTTCTCTCTATTGGTCGGCGATCCTAGGTCAGATCTTGGATCCCTTCTTCGTGGTTGCTGATTAAGGCCGCGGTCGAGTGGGATGAATTTCCAGCAGGGGGGTCTTGCTGTGGTGTTCTGCAATCCGGCAACGTCTCCTTCCGGCAGCCACCAGCTATGATTGAGGAGGAACAGAGAGTGAATTGTTGATCTCCTCTCTTGATCCGATCTGTGAGGTGAGTTTTGTTTACTGTGAGGTTTTGGTTATGAATTAGGGTTCCGATCTCTTCTCTGTTCGTTAGCAAGAACAAGATCGAGCCCTAATCGGAATATTGGAGGTAAGGGGTAGGTTTCTGTCATAAATTTGGGTTCTGATCCTTCTTCTGGTATTGATTCGAGTGGTTTTGTTTCTGAGAACAGAGGTTTTTGTGGTGATTCCGGCCACCACAGCTGGATTGGATTGATTCCTCCACTAGAGTTGTGATCATCTCCGGTGATAGAAGAAGCATAGGTAAGGAGATCGAATGGTTATTGTGTTGTTCACATATTCTTAGTGAATTCTCACTGTTCTTTTCTCTTGATCGGTCTATGGTTGTAGTGGGTGTTATCTAGTGGATTTTTGTGTATTCCTTGATTTAGATCAATGTTGGAATCAACAAAGGTTGTAAGTTGTTTGGTTCAGTTGTTGAAGATGTTGGGCGTACTGTTTTGCTAGGAATGTTGTGGGTTGCTAATCGGGATTGGTTAACAGTGATGTGAAAGTTGTTATGCTGGTTAATTAGAGGTTGTAGATGTAGATAAACCTAAATCTGAAGTCAGGATCATGATGTTGAGGTTAGTTTCTTATTGGAAGGTAATGGGAAGGAGTAGAAATCATGGTTAGCTATTACTCTAGAATTGGCTATTTATTTATAGGTGATTCATTTATGTGTAGTGTATGTAAATGTATATTACATAAACTGTATGTGTGACACAGGACCTTGATTTGGACGAGTTGCGTGACGTGGTGGTTCTGTTGATTTCTGGATATATCGAGGCGGGTATTTCTTTCCTTTCTCCTATTTAGTTCTTTGAACTATAAAGCATGGTTATTGTTGGAAACTTAGGTTGCATTACCTTAATTCTGTATGTTTATTTTGTTCCTACTTGTCACTTTCTGTTTTGAGCTTTGATATGATCTCGTTTACCTTGATACAGTCTCACCCTTGATATCGAAACTCTATGATTATGCATAAGTAGAGTTTGCATTATAGATATGTCCGGTTTGTACGGTTAGTATATGTATCATGCATATTGATGTCGAGTATACACGTGACGGGTATATGTTATTGGAGTTGCATGGTTAGTTGACCTTGGGGTAGGTGGGAGTATGTGTATCCATTTGTGACGTTTATTAGGGGGTGTGTTGGGATACGGGTCGGATGATGATCTTTATAGTGTGACTATTCACATCATGTCATCATTCATTGCATACTGACGACTGTTGTCTCCCTTATGGTGAGAGAGTCGTCGGTTGTTTATAGCTGTCCATTCGGCCACTGTTGGAGAGTGGTAGCTAGGAGTGGAGCTAGTCCTGTCCTGCTCATTCAGCCGCTCAGTGTTCTGTCAGCCTCGACCACTCTGGAGCAGTGGGTCTTGAGGGTACAGTAGTCAGAGGGCTTGAGTTGTGAGTAGTCAGGGACCCTTAGCTATGTAGTTATATAACTACTTAGCTGACCGTCCGCTTCGGCCGCCTATAGCGGTGCATGTACTGGAGGCTTGTACAGTTTGTCACGGACCCAAGCCTCTCGGCCATACAGGGGTCGTGGTGTCTAGAGAGGTGGCGGGGGTGACCATGGAGCATGCATGCACTTTTGCATATGATGCGCGGTGCATCTGAGGAGATATTTTGCATACATGCCTACTAGATATTAGTTGCATGTGATTGTGTATTGTTGCATTTGTCTGAGCTATGGATGTTGCATATGGATGCCATGTCGCATACATGTCATTTACTTTACATATATTTGTAGTCGTATATGTATTGCACAGGTGTCAGGAGTACGTTGTTGCCTCGGTGAGTTTACTGATCACGATATCATGGTATTGATTCTTTTCGGGTATGTACATTATGTTATGTGCATTTATTATGTCAGGTTCATTCATATACCGTTGTTGTATTAGATACAGTTAGATGTACTATACTTTGGACAGCATGATTCTATTCTTTACATATGGAGACTGTATTATTTGATTCATATATTATTATGTGATCCATGCTTTATTCTGTCTATACCCGCTGAGTTCCCTATACTCACCACCCCGTTTATGCTATGTTGGTTTCAGGCAGTAGGTAGACGATATGGAGATGCTTGGAGTATGTTGCTGGCCAGTCCCACTTCCCACGTCATATCTGAAGACCCTTTTCGGTTTTGTTTCTCTTTTCCTACACTTCGACTTTGTTGGATTTAGAGTTGTGAAAACGAACTATGTTTGATACGTGTATCGTGGACTTATACCTATGGTGTGTTTTGGGGACTTTCGCATTTTTGGGTTCTTTATTCATTTTTCCGCTGTGTTTTTGATATAGCCGTGTGGGCTAGATATTTAACTGCGTGGTTGTGGTTATTTTTATGCACATATATCCCTGCCGCATGTGGCTGACGTATTTTGCATGTATGATAGTTTCAGATTGTCACCGGTACAGGGGAGGTGCTGCCGAAATTTTTCGGGAGGTACTTCCCCGGGGCGTGACAATTTAGTGGTATCAGAGCTTTGGTTTTTCGAGGTCTGTTGCTTAGGTTTTTCTTTTGTGCTTGAATATTTGTTTATTTTGGATTCAAGATTATCGTTATTACTTGTCTTTTAAATTTTCGAGGTTACGATGCTTCTTTCTCGTATTTTGGATTTCCGAGGATTGCGAGAGTACGGATTTTCCGAGGATTTCGAAGTTTATGAGGGGTACACTTCGGATTCGTATTTGCTTCCTTGATATGACTTTCTGGATATGGGAACCAGGCAGCGACAAGATATCTCCAAGCAATAGGATGTAAGTTACTTTACCGTTATATTATAATTCTATAGCCTTACCTTGTTGTTGGTATCAGGAATGAAGCGTAGAGAGACAGCCCCTAGTCAGCGACGTGGTCCAGGACGACCACGGAAGCAACCTACCGAGTCAGTGGAGGCTGAGCCAGTGGAGTACGAGGCAGATTCTGTCAGGGATCCTACCGAGGATGAGATTGACAGTCGTGCACAGACTCCTCGGGTTGCCCCGAGAGATCCGGGTTTCCAGCCTCAGTTGGTTCCTCCTACACTACCACCTGTAGTCCCCACTCCTACTGCTACTTCTTGGGCGAAAGATAGAGCTCGGATCCCGTTATTGGCCCGATCGGTGAAGGATCGATTCACTTTATTCTATGGAGTTCCCGACCCCAGTGTTGCTCGATCTTGGTTGGGAAATGTGGAGGACACCTTCGAGTATTTGTCATGTACCGAGGAGGAAAAAGCTGAACTGGCTGCTGCGTACCACCTTCGAGACCAGGCTGCTACTTGGTGGAAGATGCAGAGGTCACTGTTTGGGGATCAGAGTATTACCTGGACCTTATTCCGAGACGCCTTCGAGAGACAGTATTTTCCAGCCCCTTATCGTATGGCTCGCCGACAGGAATTCTTAACTCTGAAGCAGGGAGATCGCTCGGTGATGGAGTATGATGCGGAGTTTAACCGACTAGCTGAGTACTGCCCGCAGTTTGTTGCTCAGGACAGCGATCGGTTGGACCAGTTTACCCAGGGTCTTGCGGCGTATATACGTATCAGGATGTCTGGTTTTACCCCTAGTACTTATCGGGAGGCCTTAGACAGAGCATTGATGATTGAGATGACACAGCAACAATTTTCTCAGGAGCGGGGTAAGGATAAGCAGAAGGCCCAGGGTACGACTCCAAATCAGAAACGACAGAATAAGGATCAGAAAAAGCGAAAGAAATGGCAGGGAGCCCAGGATACTTCGGGGGAGTCTTATCGATCGGCGAAGACAGGACGATCCTCAGCTGGTTCATCTAAATCTTCTCAGAAGGATTATTCTAGTGTGCCTAAATGTTACAGATGTGGTACTGAGGGGCATCTTAGACCTAATTGTCCATTGGGTCAAGACGTTTGCTATTACTGTAAACTGCCGGGGCATGTGAGTCATGAATGCACACTGAAGGCACGGATGGAGGCGGCTAAGAGTACTCCACAAGGGAGTCGTACTACTCAGACTCGACAGTCGAAGGGTTCACAGAGGCCACAGAGTGCTTCATATCGGCAGCATGTGCCACCCTCTCAGGCACAGGCATATCACATCCAGGGCCATGAGCACCCAGCAGTACCAGTTGCTATGCAGTATGCCCCTGTTGTGTCTTCGCATCAGACATATCCGGCACCACAGACCCTTGTAACGCCACCCAGCTCCTATCCGGTGATACAGCCGCAGCAGTATGCTACCACTCATCAGCCGCAGCAGTATGCTACCACTCACCAGCAGCAGCAGTATGCTACCACCCACCAGCCTCAGCAGTTCACCACGGCTCCACCAGCACTATTTCAGCACACTACGGGAGTATCGTCGTCGGGCCCGGAAGTAGGACGAGTTTATGCTGTTACCCGCGAGGAGGCTCAGCGGGCCGAGGGATCGATCTTTCAGGGTATGATTACTGTTTATACTTTTCCTGCTGAATTATTGATTGATACTGGTAGTTCCCATTCTTTCATTTCTCGAGTATTTCTGAGTAAGATTTGTAGATTACCGGTTCGTCGGACTCATACATTAGCGGTATCTTTACCCTCGGTTGATATACTAAATATCAGTCAAGAGGCTAAAGATTATCCATTGGATTTCGAGGGTCAGACCCTTAGGGTGGACTTGCAGGTTCTGGAGATGTTAGAATTTGACATCATTTTGGGTATGGACTGGTTGGCCAGATATTATGCTACCGTCGACTGCAACGCTAGAGTCGTTACATTTAGACCTCCGGGTCTACCATCCTGGGTGTTCCGGGGTACCAAGGATGGGGGGATTTCTGTTATCTCAGCAATGCAAGCTCGGAGATTATTGTCTCAAGGATGTCAGGGGTATATATTTTCTATGATTAAGACTGATCAGGATCATACTCCACAGGTTTCTGACATTCCTATAGTTCAGGAGTACCCTGACGTATTTCCAGAGGAATTACCCGGCTTGCCCCCGAAAAGGCAAGTGGAGTTCACGATTGAGCTGATGCCGGGAACAGCGCCGGTATCCAGGGCTCCGTATCGTATGGCACCTAAAGAATTAGAGGAGCTAAAGGTGCAGTTGCAGGAACTACTGGACAGAGGGTTTATCCGTCCTAGTGTTTCTCCATGGGGATCTCCAGTACTCTTTGTAAAGAAGAAGGATGGGTCGATGAGATTATGCATCGACTATCGGAAGCTGAATGCGGTGACTGTTAAGAACAAATATCCACTGCCACGTATAGAGGATCTGTTTGATCAGCTCAAGAATACTTGTGTGTATTCAAAGATTGATCTGCGCTCTGGCTATCATCAGCTCAGTGTGAGGGATTCAGATATACAGAAGACAGCATTCCGTACTCGTTATGGACACTATGAGTTCTTGGTAATGCCATTTGGGCTTACCAATGCTCCAGCCGTCTTCATGGATTTGATGAATAGGGTATTTCTTGAGTTCTTGGATAAGTTTGTTATTGTATTCATCGATGATATTCTGATATATTCTCGGTCCGAGGAAGAACACGGACAACACCTTCGTATAGTATTGGAGACGCTCCGGCGAGAACGTCTCTATGCAAAATTCAGCAAATGTGCATTCTGGTTATCTTCTGTGGGCTTTCTGGGACATATTGTTTCTAGCAGCGGTATATCAGTGGACCCACAAAAGATAGAAGCTGTTACCAGTTGGGAGCAGCCGAAGTCTGTACAGGAGATTCATAGCTTTCTCAGTTTAGCTGGATATTATCGAAGGTTTGTGGAGGGCTTCTCTAGCATCGCTCTGCCTTTGACTCAGTTGACTAGAAAAGGGGTGAAGTTTTGCTGGACAGAGTTCTGTGAGACGAGTTTTCAGGAACTTAAGCGAAGGCTCATTTCTGCACCTATACTAGTACTTCCTTCTGGAGATGATGGCTTCATGCTTTATACAGATGCATCATTACAAGGGTTAGGCGGAGTACTCATGCAGCACGGACGGGTAGTTTCTTATGCCTCACGCCAGTTGAAGGAGAATGAGAAGAATTTTCCGGTGCATGACCTGGAGTTGGCAGCCATTATATATGCGCTAAAAATCTGGAGACATCATCTATACGGGATTACCTTCGAGATATTCACAGACCATAAGAGTCTTAAGTATCTATTTACTCAGAAAGAATTGAACTTAAGACAGAGAAGATGGATGGAATTCTTGAAGGACTATGACTGTACGATCAACTACCACCCAGGGAAAGCCAACGTGGTAGCTGATGCGTTGAGTAGGAAATCCCGAGGAGTTCTTGCCTGTCATCGGGTGATGGTTACAGAGCTGGTACAGAAATTTTCTGAGTTGGGATTAGTAGAGCAGGGTCAGACTGAGCGGGGTATTCTGTTGTCTATGGTTGCCCAGTCACCCATGGTAGAGAGGATTAAAGAAGCTCAGGCTACAGATCAGCATCTGCAGTTTTTATGTAGCAGGATTATTCCAGGACAGCAGACAGGGTTTTCTTGCGATGGAAATGGAATTCTATACTTCCGGGGGAGATTGTGTGTTCCTGAGCTACCTTCTTTGAGGGAGGACCTACTTCAGGAGGCACACCGATCCAGATTTGCGATTCATCCTGGTGGTACACGTATGTATAGGGATCTGAGACGTTCTTATTGGTGGGCTGGAATGAAGAAAGACATCGCAGATTTCGTTGCACGATGCCTTGTATGTCAGCAAGTGAAGGCTGAACATCAGAGACCCGCTGGTTTACTCCAGAAGATACAGACACCGGATTGGAAATGGGAGCATATCACGATGGATTTCGTCGTGGGTCTACCCAGAACCCGACGAGCACATGATACGATTTGGGTAATCGTTGATCGGTTAACCAAATCTGCCCATTTCCTTCCGATCCGTAGGACGGAGTCATTGGATCGGCTAGCAGAGTTGTATTGTAGAGAGATTATCAGGCTTCACGGTGTACCTCTCAGTATTATTTCAGATAGAGATCCGCGATTTACTTCGCGATTCTGGCAGAGTTTACAGCAGGCTATGGGTACAGAGTTACGATTCAGTACCGCTTTCCACCCCCAGACAGACGGTCAGTCAGAGCGTACTATATAGACATTAGAGGACTTATTGAGATCATGTGTCATAGACTTCGGAGGTAGTTGGGAAGATCATTTACATTTAGCAGAATTTGCCTACAACAACAGTTATCATTCAGCGATACAGATGGCACCTTATGAGGCGTTGTATGGCAGAGCCTGTAGATCTCCCACCCTATGGGTAGAAGTTGGGGAATCCCAGATTTTGGGGCCACAGAGCCTTCAGCGTGATGCAGAAATGGTTCGTACTATCAGGCGCAGGTTGTCAGAGGCTCAGGATCGGCAGAAGAGTTATGCAGATCGTAGACGGAGACCGTTAGAGTTTGCTGTTGGTGATCATGTATTCTTACGGGTATCCCCTACTAAAGGAGTAAAAAGGTTTGGATTGAAGGGTAAGTTAGCACCTCGCTATATCGGACCCTTCTAGATTCTCGAGAGGATTGGAGCAGTAGCTTACCGGCTGGCGCTACCACCATCTCTAGCTGGCATTCACGATGTATTCCATGTATCTATGCTGAGGAGATACATATCCGATCCGACACATGTTCTGTCAGATATATCCGTTCCTATTCAGCCTGACGTTACTTACGAGGAGGTTCCGGTACGGATTCTGGACCATAGGGAGCGTCAGTTGCGGAACAAGACAGTCCGACTAGTTAAAGTCGGATGGCAGTATCATTCTGACGAGGAGGCTACTTGGGAGCTGGAGGATACGATCCGAGCTCGATTCCCTCATCTGTTTAATTGAGGTATGTGGGCTAGAGTTCTATCAGCATTTATACTGTTGGGTTATATTCTAGTGGTTGCTGTTGGTTATAGCGAAATTTGGGGACTAAATTTTATTAGTAGGGGAGAATGTGAGATATCGGAAAAAAAATAATACAAATAATAATAAATAAATAAATAATAAGGTTATTTGGGAAATAGACTTATAGAATTTTTTCGGAATTTTTGGAAATTTTCTGGGAATTTTTCGGAGCTCGTACGGAAGGTTTTGAGGGGATCGATCGGCGGGTTCGGACAAAGCCTGTTTGGGATACCCGTTTAAGTGAGGAAATATTTTTAATTATAAATCCTTTTATTTTCCTTTTATTCCCTTCCCAAAACGCCGTTTCCCCCCAAACCCAACACCGATCACCCAAGCCTTCTTCATCGATCTCCCCGACTCCTCTCGCTGTCTCTCTCTCGCGGACGGACCTGTAGCGATCGTCGACATCGCCGGAGGAGCTCGTCGCCGGATCTTGCTAGAGCACGACGGAACCGGTGGACTCCGGGTCTTCTTCGACCGAGGGGTCTCAGATTCGGGAGTTTCTTGTGCCGATCGTCGCCGGCACAGATCGGTCTTGGAGCGAGGAGGAGGGAAACTTGTCGAGCCTTCGATCTCCTTCATTCTCCGATTTCTTTCTTCCTCAGCCGATTCTGTCGACTTTTCTTCTCCGATCGACGCCATTGGATCGGGCCGATCCACCGATCGCCGGCGTGAAGGGGCAATTAGGGTTTCAAGGGTAAGTAATCCAAACCTTATTCCCTCTATTTCTTGGATTTGTGCCTTAGCTTCGAGTTTCTTCCCTGATTCGGCTCTCTTTCTCTCTATTGGTCGGCGATCCTAGGTTAGATCTTGGATCCCTTCTTCGTGGTTGCTGATTAAGGCCGCGGTCGAGTGGGATGAATTTCCAGCAGGGGGGTCTTGCTGTGGTGTTCTGCAATCCGGCAACGTCTCCTTCCGGCAGCCACCAGCTATGATTGAGGAGGAACAGAGAGTGAATTGTTGATCTCCTCTCTTGATCCGATCCGTGAGGTGAGTTTTGTTTACTGTGAGGTTTTGGTTGTGAATTAGGGTTCCGATCTCTTCTCTGTTCGTTAGCAAGAACAAGATCGAGCCCTAATCGGAATATTGGAGGTAAGGGGTAGGTTTCTGTCATAAATTTGGGTTCTGATCCTTCTTCTGGTATTGATTCGAGTGGTTTTGTTTCTGAGAACAGAGGTTTTTGTGGTGATTCCGGCCACCACAGCTGGATTGGATTGATTCCTCCACTAGAGTTGTGATCATCTCCGGTGATAGAAGAAGCAGAGGTAAGGAGATCGAATGGTTATTGTGTTGTTCACATATTCTTAGTGAATTCTCACTGTTCTGTTCTCTTGATCGGTCTATGGTTGTAGTGGGTGTTATCTAGTGGATTTTTGTGTATTCCTTGATTTAGATCAATGTTGGAATCAACAAAGGTTGTAAGTTGTTTGGTTCAGTTGTTGAAGATGTTGGGCGTACTGTTTTGCTAGGAATGTTGTGGGTTGCTAATCGGGATTGGTTAACAGTGATGTGAAAGTTGTTATGCTGGTTAATTAGAGGTTGTAGATGTAGATAAACCTAAATCTGAAGTCAGGATCATGATGTTGAGGTTAGTTTCTTATTGGAAGGTAATGGGAAGGAGTAGAAATCATGGTTAGCTATTACTCTAGAATTGGCTATTTATTTATAGGTGATTCATTTATGTGTAGTGTATGTAAATATATATTACATAAACTGTATGTGTGACACAGGACCTTGATTTGGACGAGTTGCGTGACGTGGTGGTTCTGTTGATTTCGGGATATATCGAGGCGGGTATTTCTTTCCTTTCTCCTATTTAGTTCTTTGAACTATAAAGCATGGTTATTGTTGGAAACTTAGGTTGCATTACCTTAATTTTGTATGTTTATTTTGTTCCTACTTGTCACTTTCTGTTTTGAGCTTTGATATGATCTCGTTTACCTCGATACAGTCTCACCCTTGATATCAGAACTCTGTGATTATGCATAAGTAGAGTTTGCATCATAGATATGTCCGGTTTGTACGGTTAGTATATGTATCATGCATATTGATGTCGAGTATACACGTGACGGGTATATGTTATTGGAGTTGCATGGTTAGTTGACCTTGGGGTAGGTGGGAGTATGTGTATCCATTTGTGACGTTTATTAGGGGGTGTGTTGGGATACGGGTCGGATGATGATCTTTATAGTGTGACTATTCACATCATGTCATCATTCATTGCATACTGACGACTGTTGTCTCCCTTATGGTGAGAGAGTCGTCGGTTGTTTATAGCTGTCCATTCGGCCACTGTTGGAGAGTGGTAGCTAGGAGTGGAGCTAGTCCTGTCCTGCTCATTCAGCCGCTCAGTGTTCTGTCAGCCTCGACCACTCTGGAGCAGTGGGTCTTGAGGGTATAGTAGTCAGAGGGCTTGAGTTGTGAGTAGTCAGGGACCCTTAGCTATGTAGTTATATAACTACTTAGCTGACCGTCCGCTTCGGCCGCCTATAGCGGTGCATGTACTGGAGGCTTGGACGGTTTGTCACGGACCCAAGCCTCTCGGCCATATAGGGGTCGTGGTGTCTAGAGAGGTGGCGGGGGTGACCATGGAGCATGCATGCACTTTTGCATATGATGCGCGGTGCATCTGAGGAGATATTTTGCATACATGCCTACTAGATATTAGTTGCATGTGATTGTGTATTGTTGCATTTGTCTGAGCTATGGATGCTGCATATGGATGCCATGTCGCATACATGTCATTTACTTTACATATATTTGCAGTCGTATATGTATTGCACAGGTGTCAGGAGTACGTTGTTGCCTCGGTGAGTTTATTGATCACGATATCATGGTATTGATTCTTTTCGGGTATGTACATTTATGTTATGTGCATTTATTATGTCAGGTTCATTCATATACCGTTGTTGTATTAGATACAGTTAGATGTACTATACTTTGGACAGCATGATTCTATTCTTTACATATGGAGACTGTATTCTTTGATTCATATATTATTATGTGATCCATGCTTTATTCTGTCTATACCCGCTGAGTTCCCTGTACTCACCACCCCGTTTATACTATGTTGGTTTCATGCAGTAGGTAGGCGATATGGAGATGCTTGGAGTATGTTGCTGGCCGGTCCCACTTCCCACGTCATATCCGAAGACCCTTTTCGGTTTTGTTTCTCTTTTCCTACACTTCGACTTTGTTGGATTTAGAGTTGTGAAAACGAACTATGTTTGATACGTGTATCGTGGACTTATACCTATGGTGTGTTTTGGGGACTTTCGCATTTGTGGGTTCTTTATTCGTTTTTCCGCTGTGTTTTTGATATAGCCGTGTGGGCTAGATATTTTAGTACGTGGTTGTGGTTATTTTTATGCACATATATCCCAGCCACATGTGGCTGACGTATTTTGCATGTATGAGAGTTTCAGATTGTCACCGGTACAGGGGAGGTGCTGCCGAAATTTTTCGGGAGGTACTTCCCCGGGGCGTGACAAGGTACGCATTAAACGCTTTTTCACGTAATAGTTTGTGTGCATCAATAGTGGATGCCTACAAAATTTCTAAGAATCTTTCTAAATTAAAATTAGATGAGCTTTTTTGTGAATTAGAATTACACGAACAAACTAATGCTGGAGCCGAGAAAGGTGTAGCTTTATTTGCAGGTTCCTCCAAAGAAAAGAAAAGCAAGCCTGAATTTGAAGAAGACTCCGACCAAGACTCCGAAGACGAAGAACACCTGGTGAACTTGGTAAGAAAAATATTCACCAGGAGAAAGAGGAGCTTCAGCAAAAAGGATCTTCAAAAGATCAGTTCTCCCTCAGAACAAAAGAACGTGACTTGCTACGGCTGCAATAAAAAGGGACACTACAAGAACGAATGCCCAAAACTGAAGTTCGACAAACCAAAGCCAACCAGAAAGAAGGCACTCAAAGCAACGTGGGACGACTCCTCGGACGAATCAGAGGAAGAAGAGCAGAAACATCAGAGCCACCTCGCACTAATGGCCCGCGAAGACGAAACAGAAGACGAGTCGGAAGATGAAGACGGGTCTGAACCCGAAACAAGCCACGAGTCCGTACTTGTTTCCGAAGGCCCGAATGAGGTATATTTTAATTTAAACAAAAATTTTTTTATAATTATTTCCTGTTTAAATAGTAAATTAACCAAAATAGAAAATGAAAACAAATCACTTCTTGAGGAAAATCAAAACCTCAAGGAACAAATCAAAAATTCAAATCCAACTCAAGATCTAACACTTGAGGAGGAGAATTTATCACTAAAAAATGAGATCAATAGTTTAAAAGGAATTTTGAAAAATTCACAACAAGATCAAAAAATCTTGACTTAATCCTGAACAATCAAAAAGCATGTTATAATAAAACCGGACTCGAATACAAGTCAAACTCAAATAAAACTTTTAAGTCATTAATAACTCAATACAAATCAACTAATCAAGCTTGGGTTCCGAAAGCGTGCTTAACCATGCAAGTAGGACTCAATCAATATTATATACCTAAAGAAAAAATACATTATATAAAATCAAATAAACCAAACCAAAATTCAAAATACAAACCCAAATCAAATTCAAAATCTAAACACTTTAAAAATCAACAAAATTATCATCAAGTTAACCATAACTATAAAAAGAATCGACACAAACCAAAAATCAAAATTTAAAATAATGGCCAATAATTCAGGTGGAGGCTCCAAAATAGCTGGCACCTCCAAAACTAACTTACCCGACAGGGTAACCCAAAACAAACTAACCCGGCAGGGTAATTAGGATTAGAGACCAAGTTTAACTTTAATCATGGTACTGGTGAAATTTTTGGATGATAGTACGTTAGGGAAGCTTGGGCATCGCATGTCTAGAAAGATATGACTTCGATCTGGTGCATTTGGCCAAGTGGAACTGACCGAAGCTACCCTTAAATGGATCCTAATCAGTTAGACCAAGGTTGATTACTAAGCTCCGTGGATAGGACTATTCGGAAAACATCGAAAGGTTGGTTACTTGTAATGACGTCCATGTGACTCACCAAGCTTAGGAGTTTATCCGAAGAATGCCTGTTTGTAGAGACCAAAACTAAACCTGAATCTAATGCTAGTTAAACCAAACTCTGTAACCAAACCAATTTCATCTCACAAAATCATAGGATTCCCTGATTGATACTATAGATCGGGTGAGATGAATAAGGCTAAAATTTTAAACTTAAAAATTAATGTCAAAATTTTAATTTTAAACTTAAAAATTAATTTCAAAATTTTAATTTTAAACTTAAAAATTAATTTTAATTTTAAACTTAAAAATTAATTTCAAAATTTTAATTTTAAACTTAAAAATTAATTTCAAAATTTTAATGTTAAACTTAAAAATTAATTTCAAAATTTTAATTTTAAACTTAAAAATTAATTTCAAAATTTTAATTCTAAAATTAAAAATTAATTCCAAAATTTTAATTTTAAACTTAAAAATTAATTTCAAAATTTTAAAACTTAACTTAAATAATGTCTGCTCAAAAAGACTAACTTTAAATCCCACTTACTGTAGGAAACCAAGTGGATTTTGGACAGTGGTTGCTCAAACATATGACTGGAGATCACACCAAGTTCACTCAACTTACTTACAAAAGCTTAGGAACAGTTGCCTTTGGAAACAACGGCAAATTCAAGGTAATTGGTATAGGTAATATTGAATTAAAATTAGACTTTATAATTACAAATGTTTTACTTGTTGAAAATTTTAAATATAATCTTCTGAGTATAAGAAACTTGGTTATGGCATAGGCGAATGTCTCACACCAACTTCAGAAATATAAGTAAACTAAATGGACTTGTGAGAGGCTTACCAAAATTACCTAACTTAGATTCAACCATATGTAATGCTTGTCAACAAGGCAAACAAACTAAATCCACTCACAAACAAACAAATCAGCCACAAACTAACTCAATATTAGAACTTCTACATTTAGACCTTTTTGACTCCCATGGAGTCAAATCTATAAATGGAAACTTATATTGTTTAGTAATTATAGATGATTATTCTAGGTTTACTTGGGTAAAATTCTTAAAAAATAAAGATGAAACTTTTGAAATTTTTACAAATTTTTGCAAACAAATTGAAAACAAAAAAGATATTAAAATTAAAAGAATTAGGAGTGACAACGGGGGAGAATTTAAAAATCACAACTTTAACAGGTTCTGTCTTGAAAACGGTTACCACCATGAGTTCTCATGCCCTAAAACCCCCCAACAAAATGGGATTGTAGAAAGAAAAAATAGAACCTTACTTGAAGCTTCTAGAACAATATTAAATGAGTATAACCTACCTAAATTCTTTTGGGCAGAAGCCGTTAGTACAGCCTGCTATGTACAGAACAGAACAACAATAAATAAAACTGATAACAAAACATTATTCGAAATGTTTTATAATAAACAACCAAATATAAAATATTTTAAAGTATTTGGGTGCCCAGTTTTTATTTTAAATACAAGAGAACACTTAGGAAAATTCTCCTCTAAAATTGAAAATGAAATTTTTGTAGGATATTCCCTAAATAGTAGAGGCTATAGAATTTACAATAAGGTTACCTTAAAAATTGAAGAAACAACTAATGTAAAATTTGAAGAAACAAAACAAGACTTAGAACTTACACAACCACCTGAATTTGTTCCAGAAACCAACCAGACTCTAAGTCATGAAGAAGAGGAACAACATCAAGAGAGTCAACCCACTAGAACAATAAGGGTTAACCCAAATCACCCAACTGATCAAATAATTGGTGACCCAGACTTGAGAGTTCAAACCAGATCATCTTTTAGAAACCTAAGTCAAATTTCTTTAATTTCAAAAATTGAACCCAAAACTATGGATGAATCCTTACAAGACCCAGACTGGATTATAGCTATGCAAGAGGAACTAGCCCAATTTGAACGTAATGAAGTTTGGGACCTAGTACCACCACCTAAGAACAAGAAAATAATAGAAACAAAATGGGTATTCAGAAACAAATTAAGTGAAACTGGAGAAATTACTAGAAATAAAGCTAGGCTAGTTGCCAAAGGGTTTAGTCAGGTTGAAGGACTTGACTATGATGAAACCTATGCCCCAGTAGCCAGATTAGAATCCATTAGAATGTTACTAAGTTATGCAGCCCACAAGGGATTTAAGCTATACCAAATGGATGTTAAGTCTACCTTTCTTAATGGACTAATTAAAGAAGAAGTTTATGTAGGTCAGCCTCCTGGGTTTGAAAGTCTAGAACACCCTGATCATGTTTTTAAGTTAAAGAAAGCTTTATATGGCCTTAAACAAGCACCCAGGGCATGGTATGAAAGACTAACATCGTACTTAACATCTAAAGGATTCAACCAAGGTCAAATTGACCCAACCTTGTTTGTTAAATCTTTAAATACAGACATATTTATTGCACAAATATACGTAGATGATATAATATTTGGTTCAACAAATTCAGAATTTTTAGAAGAATTTATTAATCTAATGGAAAAAGAATTTGAAATGAGCTTAGTAGGAAAATTAACTTATTTCTTAGGATTACAAATCAAACAAACAAATGAAGGAAATTATATTTATCAACATAAATACACTAAAGACTTACTTAAAAAATTCGGAATGGAAAATACAAAAGAAATAAAAACACCTATGGCAGTAAACACAATCTTAGACAGTGACCCAAATGGAAAACCAATTGACTTAAAACATTATAGTAGTGCAATAGGTAGCCTATTGTACTTAACTGCAAGCCGACCTGATATTTTATTTGCAGTTAGTATGTGTGCTAGATATCAAACTTGTGCTAAGGAATCCCATTTGACACAAGTTAAAAGAATTTTTAGATATCTTAAAGGAACAACAAATGTAGGAATCTGGTATCCTAGGACAAATAATTTTGAACTAATAGGGTACTCTGACTCAGATTATGCTGGATGTAAATTAGACCGCAAAAGCACAAGTGGTGGATGCCAATTACTAGGTTATCACTTGTTAGCTGGTTTAGTAGAAAGCAACATTGTGTTGCTCTATCTACAACTGAGTCAGAATACATAGCTATAGGCGAATGTGTTGCACAATTATTATGGATGATGCATACTCTAAAAGATTTCAACTTAAATATCACAAATGTAAAAGTATTAATTGACAATATAAGTTCAATTAACTTAACCAAGAACCCTGTGCATCATTCAAGAACCAAACATATTGAAATTAGGCACCACTTTATCAGGGATCATGTTACTAAAGGTGATATTGAACTCAAATATATTGAGTCCAAATCAAATTTAGCAGACATTTTCACAAAACCACTCTCTGAAAGTGAGTTTAGCAACTTACGTCGAAAATTAGGGATGTGCTCAATAGACTAGGAATTTTAAATTTCAAAAATACTTTCAAAAATGGTTTTTTTATAAGTTAAACTTGTTTGTTTTCAAAACTTTCCATTTTTAGATTTTCAAAAACAGTTTTGGCCTTAGACTAGTTTTGAATCCTTAGAAAGCATGTACCCATAGGTTTAGTTTTTGAGCATCTCACCAACACCTTAGGTTTACCTTGCTTGTGTTTGACAAACATAGAAAGGGGTGAGATGCATAGGCCAATTGTCTGGACTTAAGATGCTTATTTCAGTGCATCAGCATAAGTCTGGACGTTAAATACAACTCAGATATTAATCAGATTAAGTTGATTAGTCAAGTCAATTTAATCTAACTAACCAAGTGAAAGCTACTATCTTCTGATAGTCAGTTAGTACCTAATTGGTTAGACAGCTAGTTAAATTTAAGTATCAAGTTCAGGGGGAGAATTAACTAAAATTTTGTGTGTTTGAAAAATGTTTTTAAAACTAATTTATGTTTAGAAAAAGTTAAACTTAACTAAGTGTTTGAAAAACTTGGAAGGTTAATTCCACCTAATTTAAGTTGACCATTAAATTTTACAAATTTAGCTTTTATCAAATTAGCCTTAAAAATTTATTTTGGCAAAATTTAATCTCACTTAATTTTTGCTTTGTTTTGAAAAAGTGAATTGAAAATTTACCTTTTGAAAAGTAAATGTTACTTAAACCGAATTTTTTTTTGAAAAGTTGAAAAACCTGATTTAAAAGTTTACATGCCTGAAAGGTTAAAACTTGATTAACTTTATACTTTTCAAAATTCAACTTGTCTCCCCCAAGACAACTTGATTTTTTTACTTGGATTTTTTCTTGAATTTTTGAACCACACTCAGATATTTTTCAAGATCAGCTGTTTTACAGTAACTCTACACTATGTTTACCCTTGTTTTTTTTTATGAATGCCAAAGGGGGAGGGTTAGGTGGTTAAGTTAGAGCAACTAAATGCAAACTTGAAAAACTAACTTAAAAACCTCGAAAATCATGCTTGATTTTTGCATATATTTATCACTAACTTAACCAGGTTGTCATTCCATCAAAAAGGGGGAGATTGTTGGTGCGGTTAGCACTAACGGTCTAACTCTGGTTTTGATGAATGACAAATCAGGTTAAGTTAGGTTCGTCGTTATTTAACACTCTGATCGAGTGTGCAGGATAAGTCCAGACAGGTCGACGGGCTGACCGGATGTCTGGCACGAAGTCCAGATAGGTCGACGGGCTGACCGGATAGCTGGCGAGAAGTCCAAGCGGGTCGACAGGCTGACCGGACGCTTGGCGAGAAGTCTAGCTAGGTCAACGGGCTGACCGAATAGCTGGCGAGAAATCCAAGCGGGTCGACGGGCTGACCGGACGCTTGGCGAGAAGTCTAGCTAGGTCGACGGGCTGACCGGATAGCTAGCGAGAAGTCCAAGCGGGTCGACGGGCTAACCGGATGCTTGGCAGGTAGTAAAGGTAAGTCACTGGAAGGGTATGACTATGAGGACGCGTTCCCGGGAAGGGAACGTTAGCAGGTAAGCGAGGTAAGTCACTGGAGGGGAGTGACTGCGAGGACGCGTTCCAGGGAAGGGAACATTAGGCGTCGATCCGGCTTAGAACCATTTCGGATGTCTAAGTCGAGATCGTGACTAGATTCCGGTCTCGGAAAGACGGAATCTAAGTCATACTACTTGTGCTAATTCCTACTATGATAAAATGTGCTAACAATATGTTTTGCAGGATATATATTGCCTCGGACTAACTTTGTTTTGCAGGAAAAAGGAGATTTCTGGAACAAGGTGGTCCGGGCGCCCGGAGGTCCGAGCGCCCGTAAGGGATCCGGGCGCCCGGAAGATAAATTCTATCCAGCCAAGTTGTCGCCACGTGGAGCATCTCGGTTTGAGCAGCTACGTCACATTCCAGGCGTCCGGAAGGAATCCAGGCGCCCGGAGCAGCATATAAAAGAAGCCCCAGGCAGGAGCTTCAGAATTAATAATTAATCTGAGAACTCTTCTACTGCTGGTCTTGCTGCTCGATGTTAAGTGCGACGCCAACAACGCTCCTACAAAGTGCTCCTTCGGTTTTTATTTAATTTCCTTGTCGGTATTGCTTTATTTTCACTGGCATTTCCTGTATTCATTCTGTAATCATATTTCGACTTGTTAGTGATTGCCCAACGAAAGTGGTCAAGGACCACGAGCCTTCGATTAGGAGTCGTCACAGGCTCCGAACGAAGTAAAAAACATTTGTGTCTATTTTACTTTTTCGCTGCGTTTATACTCTAAAATTTCTAATCGATATTCACCCCCCCTCTATCGAATCTAACGGTCCTACAGTTTCAACTACTAGAGTATGAGATATACCTTTATTGTTCTGTTTCCTACGAGGACAGTCCACCTTCCAATGTCCAGTCTGCTTGCAAATAAAGCACTAGCCCTTCGACTTCTTTATTCCAGCTTTTTGTCCTGCACCTTGAGGTTTATTCACCTTCTTTACTGAGTCATTTTGTTTCTTCTTCTTCTTGCCTTTCGGCTTAGAAGTAGAACCATTTTAAGCATAGTGAATTTGAGAATGTTGACGAAACAACCCTTCGGCTGCCTGAAGTTCTGTCAGAAGTTCCGCCAATGAATACATCCTTTTATTCATATTATAGTTCAGGCGAAAATGCTCAAAACTTCTGGGCAGTGTTTGGAGGATGATATTGACCTGGGTTTCCCCATCAATTTCCCCTCCAAGAACTTGTATTTCATTTAAGTAAGCCATCATCTTGAGAATATGATCCCTCATGGGAGTCCCCTCAGTCATGGTGGCTGTCATCAGTTTTCTCATTGCCTCTTGCCTAGCAGCCCTATTCTGATGTTCGAAGAGTTCCTTGAGATTGTTCATTATATCATAGGCTGTTGGTAAGTCCTGATGCTGATGTTGCAATACATTTGACATCGAAGCCAAGATGTAACACCGCGCCATCTCATCAGCTTTTACCCATTTACTATGATACTGAATCTCCTCTGGGGTAGAATCATTGCTAGGTGTTTCTGGGCATTCCTCTGACAGTACAAACTTATAGCCCTCAGTAGTTAAAACAATGTCCAGGTTTCTTTTCCAATCTATATAGTTGGGACCAGTAAGTCTGTTTTTTTTTAGAATAATAGCCAGTGGGTAGAAAGTCATCCTAAGAATCACAAAATAAATTTTGGTCAGAACTCTAAATTTAGAATAATATTGATTCCTCAAACAATACTATTTTAAATTGACCAACACCTTAAAACACCGTGAATTTTGTATGCCACGATAGTGTGGACGTATACAAATTCAACATTTGTAAAAGGAGGGTATATCCCATTAATTTTATTATCTTGTCAACCTAACTTTTTGACAAATAAAATTAATAGTTGGTTTCCTTCGGTCACACAAATAATAGCAGTGACTCCGATGGGGAGGATACTATTAGATGTGCCTAAGTGTATACCATTACTTGACACTAAGTCCATTAATAAGATTGTGCCCCTTCCGATGGGGAAGATCACACGCTCTTAATTAATTTCCTATAGTCATCTGAAATGGAAGTTTGATCTAGTGATCCGCAAACAAACTCATCCGATATGGAGGAAGGCACTCAGAGCCAACGCGCAAGTTTGTTTGCATCACTTACAAACAGTAATGGAGATCGTGGAATTCACTAAAATAAATTCCTCTCCCACTTATTTATTTAAAGTGAGGAATTTTGCTGATGCTAGCCTACTAAACATGTACACTAACATTCACACACAGCACAATACAAAAGCAATAAATAGAAAAACTAATTTTCAACTATTATGGATTTTATCTATTGTTGTCCTCCGTGTGTCGTCATCCCTAGCTGCTGCCATCTTTGGCCACCGCCACCGGGTCTAGTTGTCGCATCCATCTTGCTCCTTGTTCCGCTGCGCCACTCTGATTCTCAAAAAGTTGCATGCCTTGCAAGATTCGATCCGCAACATAAATAAAATTTTATATTTTTCGATCCTATATTCCACGAAGGAATATACATGTAAACTAGATCAAACATAAAATATAATTTACATCCATCGATCCTATATTCCATAAAAGGAATGTACATGTATCTAGATCAAAAAATAAAATCCTAATAAAACTAAATACAACTACTGCTATATTTTATAGTACAATCATGCACACATAATAAATGCCTTTGACATGTCCAAGGGTCTAATCACACACATAATAACTATAAGCCATAATAGTTGGATCCTGCATCCACAAAGTTAGCACATCCTACTATTAACCAGCATAAATTATGTATGACATGTGTATAATTAAACTAATACCAAATACACAGAGGCAAAATCCTAGCTCTGATACCAATTGTTGGTTGCTACTCGGAAAACCCAATGCCTCCACTGTACAAAAATTTTGTACGTGATCTGAACCTTTCCTAGCCACCATGTGTTCTTTTAAGTTAAACTTGTATCTCCTGGGGAACTTAACACGTTTGATTCCAAGTTTAACTTATATGTTCTTTTAGGTTTAGATTTGGATCTCCTGCGGAACTTAACACGTTTGATCCAAATCACCTAGGTTATAAATTCAATTAAATATTAGTTTCCAAAATTTGCTTCCAGTGCTACATGGCGATGCACTTGGCCTTCTTGGATATGGGAGCAACCACCACCGACTAGACAAAGCCTTTTAAGGAAAGTTAATATTTAATTTTCTTATATAACTCTAGGTTAACCAAAAGGAACAATCAAATCACAAGGAAAAAAGAAAAAGAACACAACATCGAAATTAAATTCGAAAAACAAGTATCGAATGCCTCTTGTATTTGGTATTTATACAAAGAAAAATTAACTAGTATGATGCGGAAATTAAATACTAGTTATACCTCTTCTTGTATGCTAAAAACCTCGAGATCTTCTGTCGTATCCCTCGCCTCCTCTTAGACGTCGTGTGGGCGACGATCCTCCAAGACGAACACCACCCGGAAAGCTTCTCCTCCTTCTCTAGAATTCGGCCACCACCACCACAAAGGAGCAAAAGAGAGCAAAGGGAAGAGAGGGAGAGGGGTCGGCCACCTGATGATCTCCAACAACACAATATCAATTGTTATATATTTTTTAAGGCCTCCCCTTCACCCCCCCTTTTATATTAGTTTCCCACTGGAAAATTATGGAAAGAGTTTTATAAAAATTAGACTCATTCCTATTTCCTTTTAATTTTTTATTTTTCTTTCCTTTTAATTAATCAATCCTAGATTGATTTATTAATTAAACAACTATTTGTTGATGTTTAATTATTTGACCGGCCTCTTGCTTGGGCACTAAGCAAGGTGGCCGACCACTTATTAAAAGGGAAAGAAAGAAATTTTTTTTTTTTAAATTTTAAAAGAAGAAAACTTCTAATAAAATTTTACAAACTCTCTTTTTTTCTAATGTGGATATTAAAAGAAAAGTTTTAAAATTTAAAACCAAGTTTTAAAATTTAAAACATCTCTAATAAT
Organism: Zingiber officinale; assembly: GCF_018446385.1. Lineage (NCBI taxonomy): Eukaryota > Viridiplantae > Streptophyta > Magnoliopsida > Zingiberales > Zingiberaceae > Zingiber > Zingiber officinale. The sequence goes on along the minus strand of NC_055987.1, from coordinate 74,329,430 downwards.
ATTTCTTTTTAAAAGAAAGTTTTATAAATTTTACAACTCTCTTTTAAAACCTTGTGGCCTAATTTAAATTAGGAAAATTTTATAAATTTTTAAAATATCTCTTTTTACAAATTGTAAATATCTGAGGAAATTTAAAAATTCAAAAATAATCTTCCTAATTTAAATATTGCGGCCGACCCCCTTGCCCAAGGCAAGGGCCGACCACTTCTAGAGAATATGTGGGCGGCCATTGCTTGGTCACCAAGCAATGAACCGGCCCCTTCTTGGACACCAAGATAGACTTTTCTTTGGATGGACATGAGGCTTTATTGAGGCTACAACAGAGACCTAGAGGAGAAATTGGTTTTGGCCTTTCGATGGGCTTGAGTATCCCATGCTCGCCCCGAACACACAACTCAAGTTCATCGATAATAACTCATTCCACTAGAGAGTTATTACTGCACTACCGCACCAATCCCAAATTACATTATGGGCTCCTTCTTATCATGAGTGTGTTAGTCTCCCTGTGTTTAAGATTACGAATGTCCACTAATTAAGTGAGTTACTGACAACTCATTTAATTAATATCTAGCTCCAAGAGTAGTACCACTCAACTTTATTGTCATGTTGGACTAGGTCCACCTGCAGGATTTAACATGACAATCCTTATGAGCTCCTCTTGGGGACATTCTCAACCTAGATAACTAGGACACAGATTCCTTCTATAATCAACAACACATACTATATGTAATATCATTTCCCAACTTATCGGGCATATTGATTTATCGAGCTAAACCTCACCCTTTGATAAGTCAAAGAAATAAATATTAAATATACATGTTTGTTATTATATTAGGATTAAGAGCACACACTTCCATAATAACTAAGGTCTAGTTCTTTTACTAAGTCAGTACAAAAAGAACTTACCTAAATGATTCTACTCAATACACTTAAAGTGTATCAGTGTAATTTATTAGTCAAGATAAACTAATACTTAATTACACTACGTCTATTCTGATGGTTTGTTCCTTTCTCTCTTAGTCGTGAGCAACTGTTTATAATTTATAGAGAACCGACAACATGATCTTCTAAGTGTGACTCCACACTCCATGTTATCTACTATATAAATTAATTGAATAATTACATTTAACAAATAAATGTTAACATTTGACCAATGTGATTCTTTATTTCAAAATAAATGTGTACAAAAGCTAAACTTTTAAGTATACACTCCAACACAACCATCTCTTCGAAGGTGACTCGGACTCAGAGATGAGAATTGATCAAGGGGGAGAATCAGAAGAAGAAAGCTACGATAAAGGGGGAGCATCACCAAGTGAGGTAAGTAAGGTACGTGATCTCACTCCTTCTCAGTCTTTTAAGTTTATCAAAGTGCTTACTAAAGACTTAGTCAAATCAGAAAAAGAAATTGCCAATTTAAAAACAATGTTAGAAGTTTTGAATTTAGAAAATGAAAAATTAAATTTGGAAATTGAAAAACTCAAAACTGAAAATGCATGTTTAAAAACTAATGCTTTTCAAAAATCAAAAATTAATGTTTATGGAAAATTAAACTATTATATAAGAAAACATCAGGGTCAACTTATAAGAATATCTACAGGATATGTACCCACTAAGTTTTTGACCAACCCTGTAGGAAGGAACCTTTACTGGGTTCCAAAATCTTTGCTAGTTTAAAATTTTCTTTTAGTTAAAATCTTAGAGTGAGAAAATTAAACAATGAGTTTCCTTATGGAAGTTTTGTCTAAGAAAGTGGTTATTGCTCCAATAACCAAGAATGCTTAGTGCCTCGCCACGACCTGGAAGTCAAAATATCGAAATAAAATGTTTAATTAACTTTCTGATAAAAGTATTAAAATTAGAATTAAATAATTCTTTGAAAAGTTTTTAAACATTTGCTTAGAAATTCTCCAAAAATTATTTTTGTTTCTTGAAATTTTTTAGAAAAATTCTCAATTTTTTAAGATCATTTCTGAAATTAGATTTGTTAAAATTATATTAGCTAAGTTTTTTTTAAAATAATATTAAATTTTCACTTAGCAAAATTTTCAAAATGACTTAGAATATTATTTTTACCCCTTTTTTGATGTGATTAAAGGGGGAGAGTTTAGTAACAAGTTTAGGGGGATTTAGGGGGAGTTAGGAAAAATTAAATTTTTAATATTTTTTTCCCTTCTAACTTATGTTGCAATTTTTATCATTTTTGTGCTTAAAATGTTAGTTTAGTAATTTTCTTAAAATTACTATTTGTTTGTTTTTACCCAAACTTAAACTTGGGTTGATGCACATCAAAAAGGGAGAGATTGTTAGACCCCGTGATTGATTTGATGTGATTAACCAAGTTTAGGTTAGGTCCTGTTTGTCTGATCCCTGTGTCTAAGTATGTAGGAACTTAGGAGCGCAGGAAGTTGAACAGAAGATGCAACTAGCGAGAAGGATGGCACGAGAAGGGAGCCGACGGGCACGGTGCGTCCGAAGGACGAGAGAGCTGCGGAAGAGTACACCGGTGGGTATGAAGAACATGCGCGGCGTTCGAGGGGCGTAATGCCGGGACGGAAGACTGTTCGAGGAGAAGGCCGGGAACTGGGTTCGGGTGAGCCCTATTCTGGATGGCCAAAATCACCCAAGCAAGCCGAACCAGAGCAAGTCAACCGAGAAGTTGACTTGACAAGTGTTCGGTCGACTAAGAACCCTCTGATCGGTCGATCGAACCCCTTTCATTAGAAGCCAGTCATTGGAGACACTTCAGCAGCCACGTCAGCAACCAATGGCTGATTGGTCGATTGAATCCTCTGATCGATCGACCGAACCAAAAATAATCACAGACTTGGTCAAAGCGATTTGATCGGGTCAGATCGAGCAGAGACTGTTGGTTGATCGGTCGACCGAATACAAGAATCGGTCGACCGAACCTAAGCTCGATCCACAGAGCCTGTGTAACATCCACGAAATTATAAGATAAATATATATAAGTATTGTTTTCTTTAGAGCATAGAAATAAAGAGAATAAGAGGGAAAAAAAAGGGAAGTAGAAATAAATATAGAATAAGAAGAGGTGAGGTCAAGAATTGAACCTTGAACCTCCCACAAATAATGGAGATAAATTGATACATGATAACCACTAGGATAAGGAATAATATTTGGATAGAAAGGAATAAAAAATTTAGTTAAAGGTGAGAAGGAAATAAAAGAAAACTAAACAAAAGAACAAGAGAAAACCAAGTGGCTTACCTTCTTTTCCTCTTGGTTAAGAAAAGGAGCAAGCAAAAGATGAATTGCCTACTTCCCTCCCTCTCTCTATTTTCGTGGGAATTAAAGGAATTAGGGAAAAGAGGAGTTGAGGGAATGAATGAAGACATGTTTCATTGGCAAAAGAAATAAATAGATTGGGAGAAGAAAAGCAAGAGATTTAAGTCCTTTTCTTTCTTCCTCCTTCCTCCTTCTTCATTCTTCACCGAACCAAGAACCTCTTCCCTCTCCTCATTCCAATAGCTAAGTTAAGTTCTCCTCCAAGAAAACTAATTTTCGAGAAGAAGCTTTCAAGTTCTATCCCTTCCAATCAAAAAGAAGCAAAAGGAGGTACAAGAAGAAGAAGCTTTCTCCTTCCTTGGCACTTAGGATACTTTTCTCCTTAAGAAAAACCACAAGCGAAAGGATGTAAGTTTCCCTCACCTATGGTACAATAGCTTTTGCGTGTTCTATGAGATTTGGGTTACATAAAAATCTAAGAAAAACCTCATGAAGAATTTCGGCCAAGATAAGATCAAAAAGAGGGACCTAGGAAATGTAAAGATTTAAATTTTGACATGCTCAATACGTTCCTTGTGACATGTATTTTTATGGTAGGGATTGATCTCATGTTCATATGTTAGAATGTTGATTAGAACTTAGAATCACACCCTAGACTCTCGGATAACATGAATAAAAATAAAAATAGGTAAGCTAAGACTCAAACCAAGCATGTCTTTCATTGTTGATTTATGATAGGTGCCTCATGATGAGGAAGTTGTTAACTTGTTATGCTCATATGATGATTGAACTTCATTCCATGCTCATATGTATTTGGCCACATTATGTTTAAGGGCCTAGGAAACTTAGAACCTAACTCAACTATGCTCATGTTGATCCTTGAAATATTTGCTATGAAAGTTGTTTAAGGTTCTCATGCTTTTATGACACTTGAACCCTAGTTTTAAGCCCTACAAGTTTCGGCCATATCATGTTTAAGGGCCTAGGAAACTTAGAACCTAACTCAACTATGCTCATGTTGATCCTTGAAATATTTGCTATCAAAGTTGTTTAAGGTTCTCATGTTTTTATGACACTTGAACCCTAGTTTTAAGCCCTACAAGTTTCAGCCATATCATGTTTAAGGGCCTAGTAAACTTAGAACCTAACTCAACTATGCTCATGTTGATCCTTGAAATATTTGCAATGAAAGTTATTTAAGGTTCTCATGCTTTTATGACACTTGAACCCTAGTTTTAAGCCCTACAAGTTTCGGCCATATCATGTTTAAGGGCCTAGGAGACTTAGAACCTAACTCAACTATGCTCATGTTGTTCCTTGAAATATTTGCTAAGAAAGTTGTTTAAGGTTCTCATGCTTTTATGACACTTGAACCCTAGTTTTAAGCCCTACAAGTTTCGGCCACATTATGTTTAAGGGCCTAGGAAACTTAGAACCCAACTCACCTATGCTCATGTTGTTCCTTGAAATATTTGCTATGAAAGTTGTTTAAGTTTCTCATGCTTTTATGACACTTGAACCCTAGCTTTAAGCCCTACAAGTTTCAGCCACATTATGTTTAAGGGCCTAGGAAACTTAGAACCTAACCCAACTATGCTCATGATGTTCCTTGGAATAATTACTATGAAAGTTGTTTAGGGTTCACAAGCTTGAATGATAATTTTTAACCCAATGTATGCTTGATAAGGTTCGGCCATGATAAGTTGTAACCTTAAGAAACCTAGAACTCTATCCAAACTTGCTCATGGTGTTTTTCTTAGGGTATAAGGAATGATACTTGTTTAAGGTTCACATGTTGGTATGGAGCTTTACCTAAAACCCAACTATATGTTTCGGCCACTATAAGACATTAGGGTTAGAAAATCTAATTATGTTTCCCATGTATCTTATATGCCATGTTTTATGAGATTGCTATGCTTCTATGTTTAATTATGCACACTTATGATCTATACATGATGGAAACCCTTATGCTATGCTGTGTGTTATTTATGATGAGCTGTGTGCTCAATTTATGCATGATATATATGATGAGCTGTGTGCCCAAGTTTGCATGCTATTTATGATGAGCTGTGTACCCAAACTATCCATGTATTTATGATGTGCTGTGTACCCAAATTTTACATACCATTATGATGAGCTGTGTGCCCAAATTCTATATGGTATGATATGATAAGAAATACGATGTGCAAGAAATGATAAGAACCATGATATGTATGACATGCTACTTTACTTTATATGGCTTGTACCAAGGGTGAGCTCCATAAGCACCCCGGGGTCGATGGACTAAGAAACGAGCCTCGTTAGGGATGGACTCTTAAGTGCCCCTAGGTCGATGGACTAAGAAACGGGCCTAGTATGTATGCCTTGTAGGGTTCAAGACTTGCTACCTTGCACCTACATAGGACGCGCACATTTATGTATGTGGTACAAGCCGGGGCCCTAACCATGATTATGATTATGTTTAAGTATGTAAGTAATAAGTTTTTCAAAAGACATGTCACATATGTTATTGCATGAATCATGTTTTTGAAAGTCATCTCGCATAACACGTTATGATTAGGTTATGGTATATCATGATGCTTATGATTATGTTATGTTATGTTAGGATGAACTTTATGATTATGATATGATACGTTATGATCATGATTATGTTATGCTAGAATGCACTTTATGACTTTATTAGGATATGTCATGATACCTTACGATTATGTCATAATATGATGCTTCTATACATGATATGATGAGTTGTCTTTATGCTTTATGTATTGAAGTTTTATTTATGCCATACGGTTTTTGTGAGTAGGAAAGGATCTTACTGAGCCTTGAGTGCTCACAGCTTACTTTCCTTGTACCACAGATAAGGGCAAAGAATGGACCTACTAAGGGAGCAGCAGGAGGGGGCAAGAAGGACGTGTGTAGTAGTGACTTGGCTAAAGAGAAAGACCTGCTTCTAGTTAATAAGAATTATGTTCATGTTGTTTCTTTTATGACTCTATGACTCTTCATCATGCTCTTTAGTATTATGGGTTAAATTTATATTAAGCATGTTATGTGACTCATATGATAGGTAGTTAGCGATGATGATTTGAAAAGTAAAAGAAAAGTTTAAAAAGAAAAAAAAATATATACTATAGATAAGACTTCCGCTGTTTTAAGAAGAAAAGATAAGTAACCCCCGTTAGCTTAAGCAGGAAGGGGCAGGGCGTTACAGCCTGCATCCAGACGAAAAGCTAGGAAAGTACACACGTTCGGTCGACCAAACATGGGGATCGGTCGACCGATCCCCCTCTCGAAGTCAAACCCTGATTCCGAAGATCAGGGGCTCTGGATGAGTCTTGGAACCCCTATATAAAGGGGTCTCGAACAGAACAATGGTACAACAAAAATCATTAACTCTGTAATTCTTTTCTAAGCAACCTCTGTGCTCTTAAAGTATAAAAGGGTTCTACGCCTTCAAAGAAGGAGACTCTTTTAGTGCGCCTTTCCACGCCTTGGATTAATAACCGTCTCGGTTGTAACCAAGTCAAATAGCTGAGTCGTCTCTCTTTTCTTTTCTGTTAATTACTTTAATCATTAGTGTTGCTTTCATTCTTGAGTTGAAGTTCCTCGAGGAGGGTATACTTTTTGATTGCAGGCAATTCACCCCCTCTTGTCGATCCCCGCTGCACCAACACCCCCCCCCCCTCTCACATGCAATCAATCCAACACCGAGGGCCCATAACAAAAGTTTACAACCTTTACTAGCTAACTTGAAGACCAATGTTCAATCAAATAATAAACCTCTCAAACAGTGCTATTAAGGGACCATAGTATACACTCTCATCATATATGAATTGTTGGAAACCCAAGGTAGTTTTAATGTGATCAAACAAGTTAGGTTAGGTCTTGTTAGGTTTAACCTTATGTCTAAGTGTGCAGGAACTTAGGAGCATAGGAAGTTGAGCAAAAAATGCAGCTAGCGAGAAGGACGGCACGGAGAGAGCAGACGGGCTCGGTGCGTCTGAGGGACGAGGTGCTACGGAAGAGTACACGGACGAACGAGAAGGAGGCACGTGGCATTTCTGAGGGATGAGAAGCTAGAGCGGAAGGTTGCTCAAGAAGGCTGGAAGCTGGGTTTGGGTGAACCCTACTTCAAATGGACGAAATCACCCAAGCGAGCGGAGCTGGAGCGAAAGACCTGGACCGAAGCGAGCAAACCCGGATGAAAAAAGTAAAATATGTTGACTTTCCTGATCTGGGCACCTAGACCAGGTCGGGGTGCCTGGACCTGGTTGGGGCGGCCGGAACCAGTCCTGGGTGCCCGGAACCCGTCAAAGGCGCTTGGAACCCATCTGAGCGTCCAGAACCCTTCCGAGCGCCTAGAATCCAAACTTTACCCAAATCGACATGGCATTTAACCGTTGGATTAGGGATAGAATTTTATCCCAATCTAGGCGCCTGGAACCCTTCTAAGTGCTCCGAACAGGGCTATAAATACAGTCCTAATTCAAGAGGTTCAGAACAACACTTGTGATTCATTCTAATTTTATTTTGTTCTGTAATTGAGTACTTGAACACTTGAACTGTTCTAAGAGGCTTCTCCGTCTGAAGGGGATGATTACTAAGCTCCAACTTCCTTAGATTAACAACCATCCCGGTTGTAACCAAGTAACGCTTTCGTGCCTCTTTTCTTTCAGTCATTTATTTTATTTATGCAAGTGTTAGATTAATTAAGCCGTAAATTTGAGAAAGGTTCTTTTTATTTATTAGGGTTATTCCCCCCTATAGTCGGCTGTCGCTTCAGGAGGACTAACCGCCGAACGAAGCACACGAGATGGCTAGATTGAGCATCAATCCATCGAAGTTCGATGGGGAATTCACGAACTAGAAAAAGAAGGTAGAGGTATTTTTTAAAATAGATTTTGAATTATTAATCATTATGAAATATGATTTCATAGACCTGAAAGACAAAAAAGAATATCAGTGGACGAAGAAATAGCAAGCCGACTTCGTGGCAAATGGCAAAGTAAAATTTCATATGCTTAGTGTTTTACCACCTCAAGAAGTCAATTGTATCAAAGCCTACGAGTCATCCAAGGAGCTCTGGGAGAAATTCCTAGAACTACACGAAGGGACCTCGGAGGCAAAACCGTAAGGAACTAGGGCGCTAAACATGCGAAAGCGTAGTGGAAAATATAGTTCCTTTCCAGAAGTTTCATGCGAAAGATAACTATATGCTAAGTACTAATTTTATACATGAGAAAGTTATACCTTTGTTGTGTGCCCTTCGCAATCCCGACAGCAACGTTTCTTTAGATGCGGATCTTAGCACGATTAAGTGGTCGCGCCTCTATGGTATCCACACGAACAAGTCTCGTTTGTCTCACAAACTCACCAAATGGATAATGAAACAACCAAAGGTTGTGCTAGTAACCCTTCTTGGAAGTTTCGGCCAAGTGGAAGAAAGGAGGAGGAAGAAGAGCAAGAACACCAAAAAGTCATCATGAAAATGAATCCAAAAACTCTCTTTTATAGATTCATGAAATTGCCTCATGCCTTAATGTCAATTTCCTTGATTGACATTAATATTTGTCTTCATCCAATGAATCCAATGCATGAGCAATTCAAATTGTTCATTCTTCATCCAATGCATGAGTAATTCAAGTTGTACACTCCTCTTTCTTCATGAATTCAAATTCATGAAATCATATAATGAGTCCAACACATTAATCATCAAATAATTCATGAAATCATATAATGAGTCAAACTCATTAATCATCAATCCAATTGATTCAATGAGTCTAATTTGAATTGGACTCAATCCAATAGTTGGATTTAATTGAGTCTTACTTAATGAGTCCAATTTGAATTGGACTTAATCCAATGATTCATCATATGAATCCATCTCCATTGACTTGTTCTTTGTGTGTGACCCAATAGGTTCTCGTAATGTTGGCAATGTATCCAAATCAACATTTAAGTACATAAGCAATGAGTGATATCTAGCAAGACATCATTGCAACCCAAGCGACGAGAATGTCGAGATCCGACTTAACCTTTCCGTGGATATTATGTTGTATGACTCAATCCTTCTATCCTCGATATCTAGATTGATCAATGAGGCATAGACCGTGTCATCCTCTTATCAATCTTTATATTTCTTGATCTCTAAGTAGGCACACTCAATTAAATAAGCTCAATATCGCATATTGACTCATTTAAGCATGACCATACATTCTTGTGTCCTACTAATCAAGGGGCCCATAGATATCACTTCCATCATATGGAAGGGATAGATCTCATCTACATCACTCATATCCCTCCACATAACTTATTGCATATCCAGTGATCGACTTTATGGTCCACCCTGTTACGGGTGATGTTTATCGATACCAAAGTATACAATTCCTTATGTAGGGAACCGTCGTGACTTAAGGTCTAAGGACTATTCATACTAATAGTCACATGAGAATGTTTATGACACTCATATAACGATCTATGAAACATTCTCATGGCGGGTCATTCAGTATATATTCTCTAATATATACTCATGTGTTAACCTGATATCTCATATCCATGACTTGTGATATTAAATCATCCGTTGACCCACATGCTAATCTCAATGCATTAATATTGTCCTTGCATATTAATGCTTGACTAGGAATAGTTAAGAGTAGTGTTCTATGTATATCTACAATATCTCACTATCAATTCAACCAATTGATATGTTGTAGATTAGAACCTCCTACTCTAGGGTATTATTATACTTATTCATTCGACACTGAATTGAAGTAAATATAATAACCAACTTTGACTTTATTAATAATGAAATATGATACAAAAGGATCCCTTTACAATCATCTCATAATTGGTAATAGGGCTAATATTAACAACCTCCCATTAGCACTAGTGCCAACCACTGAAATATCTAATACCCGATGACCTAGTATGGCCATCATACTTCCTCTGTACCAAATCCTTGGTCAAGGGATCCACAATGTTAGAATCGGTCGATACTCTACATATATTCACATCTCCTCTATCGATGATCTCTCGAATGAGATGGAATCGCCGTAGTATATGTTTGGATCTTTGATGAGAGCGAGGTTTCTTAGACTGTACAATAGCCCCATTATTATCACAATAGAGGTCTATTGGGTTTTCTATACTAGGAACAACGCCAAGCTCGGTAATAAACTTCCTGATCCAAACATCCTCCTTTTGCTGCAGCTGAAGCAGCAATGTACTCGGCCTCTGTTGTAGAATCAGTGACTATATCTTGCTTTGAACTCTTCCTGCTCACAGCACCACCATTTAAGCAAAATACATATCCTGATTACAATCTATAATCATCCTTGTTAGTTTGGAAGCTAGCATCGGTGTAACCCTTTATAACAAGCTCTTCAACGTCTCTAAAGATCAAGAAATAATCTTGAGTCTTTCTCAAGTACTTAAGAATATTCTTGACTACTGTCCAGTGACCTTTACCTGGATCTGACTAGTATTTGCTCGTCATGCTTAATTCATACGAGACATCTGGGTGAGTACAAAGCATGACATACATGATACACCCTATTGTGGAAGCATAAGGAATCTGATCCATGCGGTCCCTTTCTTTCTTAGAAGAGGGGCATTGAGTCTCCGAAAGACTCCCACCATGTGGCATTGGTAAGAATTGTTAATTAGAGCCCTAGAGCCAATCATTTGATTATTGTATGGACTCATTGTATCATATTCTTGTATATTAATAAAGACATTTGTTTGGCTATTATACTTATTTGTATTAGTGCCAAATAGACTAAGTACAATAGTGTCCTTGAGTAGAAGGTTCATACCTATATCAATCGATTAGTTGAATCGATAGTGAGATGATATAGGGAACACTACTCTAAATCATTCCTAGTCGAGTATTAACATTCAGGGACAATGTTAATGCAATAAGACTAGCATGTAGGTCAGCTTGATGACTTGATCTCACAAGTCATGGATATAGAGATATCAAGCTGACACATGGGTATGCATTAGAGAATGTATACTGAATGACCCGCCATGAGAAAGTATCATGGATCGTAATATGAGTGTCATATACTTTCTCATGTGGCTATTAGTATGACTATTAGTCCTTTGACCTGAAGTCACCATGGATCCCTACATAAGGAGTTATGTACTTTGGTTTCGTTAAACGTCACCCGTAACAGGGTGGACTATAAAGGCGATTACTGGGTATGTAACAAATTATGCAGAGGGATGTGAGTGATGTAGATGGGATCTATCCCTCCCATATGACGGGAGCGACATCAATATTCTTGATAGAGTTAGACCACGAAGTGCATGGCCATGCCCAAGTGATTCAACATGAGATGTTGAGCTCATTTGATTGAGTGAGTCTACTTGGAGTTCAAGATTTAGATTGATTAGAGGATGACACGGTCTATGCCTCACATTGATCAATCTAGATGTCTAGGATAGAAGGACAATGTCACATATTGTTAGGAGTCACAATTAGTAGTCACAAGGTGATGTTGGATCTCAACATTCTTGTAACTTGGGTAGTAATGATGTGTTGCTAGATACCGCTCATTACTTATGCTCCTAAATGATTTTAGGGGCATTGCCAACGTTACAAGAACCTATAGGGTCACACACTTAGGACATTTAGATGGAGATTTGGTTCATATGATGAACCAAGAGGATTAGATTCATTTGATGAATCAAATTGGATTAAGAGTAATCCAAATTGGGCTAATTGAGTTAGACTCAAGTTGATTCATGTATTTAATGAGTCTAATTTAGATTATGACTCATTAGATCAATTTAATTTAATGAATTAGATTCATTATATTAAGTTGGCTTGAATCAAATGGTTAGATTAGATCAACCATGAGAGAGATTGAGTCAAGTTTGACTTGACTAGAGAGGAAGAGGAAGAGTCAAGTTTGACTTGACTCTTTGCCACATCATGAGTGAGGTGGCAAGATGTGGACCAATAGTGTTGTTCCACATCATCTTGCTTTTCCACCTCATGGAGGTTACAAGCCTCCATTGCATTTAATGTGGGTTGGCCACATTAAATGAGTGGAGGTTACTCATTTGCCACATCATTGTGAGGTGGCAAGATGTGGACCAATGGTAATGATCCACATCTTCATGATGTGCCACATCATAGGAGTTACACAACACCTCTTAATGGCCTCCACTTAATTGTAATTAAGTGGAAATGGGGGTTACACAACAAAATGTGGCCGGCCACTTTAGTGAGGGGAAGAAAATGAATTTTTTTGATTCAAGCCTCATTTACTCCTTTCTTCTTCCTCAAGCTCTCCCTCTCCCTCTCCTCCTTGCTTGACCGAATCTCACCAAGGTGCTAGCACACCTTTGTGTGAGGTTTTCTCCACCTACGTGTCCGTATGGATACTTCTAGAGGACCGACGCTTGACGGTCAAGAGATCCGGCAACTCCTTGGACGAGCGGGAACCCGCAAGGGCACGCAACAAGGGTAAAACTCTTAATATGTAGATCTAGGAGTAGATCTAAAAGGTTTTTCAAACTCGTACTCGTATTTATCGTTCGGTTTTCCTTGCACGGATCCGTTGGCCTTGGGTGATTCGGGGTTTCCGCGACGCGAAAAGCTGTTTTCGCGGCCCGAAGAACCCAACAGTGGTATCAGAGCCACGTGCAAGGCTTGTACGAGTTTATTTTTGGTTTTATGAAACCTAAAGTTTCTGTAATTTTCTGTAAAATTATGATTTTCGAGTTTTTATGGGTAATTTTTCCGTAGAAGCGAAGCACAAGTGTCTCGGCACCTGTAGGCTTCGGCTACCGGAAAGATTTTTCCAAAAACGGCTTCGTTTCGCCCCAAAATTTTTGGGGACAGCGGGGTTGGGTGCCATTAGATCGCTTAGGAGCAACTCGCGATGGTTAGATCACGGGTAGGGGTACTGCCCCTAACCCCGCAAGGGGATTTGCTCCGCGGTTGCACCCGAAATCGCTAAAAACGAACCCGCTGGGAAGATTTTTCCGAAACGGCAATGTCTCGGCCCAAATCTTTTTGGGACAGCGGGTTTAGGCGCTGTTGGATCGCAAAGGAACCCTCGCGATGGTTAGATCGCGGGTAGGGGCGCTGCCCCTGGCCCCGCAAGGGGATCCGTTCCGCGATTGCGCCCAAAACCGCTAAACGGGTCCGTCGAAAAATTTTACTCGTAAAAATTGTAAAAATTAATTTTAAAATTACATAAAATTATGAAAAATATATAATTTTGAATTATATATTAATTTTGTGATAGTCATGGCCCAAAAATCCAATATGATTGGATTGTGTTGTAATTCATAATACGGCCTGCGTGCCGTTATGTGTTTGCGAGTGTTGTATTATATTCGCGACCTGCGCGTCGTGCCTTCTCTTATATTCTTGTTGTAAATTAGATTTAGACTCGAATGTAACTCGAGTTTCAAATTGTAATGTACAAATTGGAGCGGAGGAGGGTCCACATGAGACGGAGTTCCGAGGCGGGCACGAGCAACACAAGGTGGTCAAAGGGAGGAGCTTGGAGAAGCTGTTGACCCTAGGTTGACCAATCGATCTTCTCATTGGCTTGAGAAGATCGTAGTAGGGCCATGACTAAATCACAAATAGATTAATTAATTGCTTGTGTATGTGATGCATATTTAATAAGTAGTTAATTAATTAGTGCCTTACGATTAGATTAGATCTAAGTCGTGCACATGATGCACCCTTGCGATTAGATTAGATCTAAGTCGTGCACAAGATGCATCCTTTTCAATTAGATTAGATCTCAATTGACTCAACTCTAATGCCTAACCGTGCCGTGATACCTATCACTACCTCGATCACATGTATTGTTGAATCTACCAAAGCAGAGCAATACATATTATCTTGGTAGGGTACAGAGGGACAATCTTGGTCCCGCCTATCAACGCATGGGTGAATACAAACTCAATTAGATTGAGTATTCCTAGTTACTCGGTTGGATCGAGTCAACTATAGGCATTCTTCCAATAGATGGAAAGGTAGGACAAAATCACGTTTATATTAACTCTCGGGCGTATTAGCCAAAGCTAACTCGAGTTTTAATATAAATATGGATCTTGATCCTATAAACAAGAGTTACATAGAGATGTAATTGATAATCGTTACCTACCGATCATACTAAGCCTTGGGCGTATTAGCCAAAGCTAACTCAAGGGTTAGTATGATGTGGATCTTGTCCCACATGAATTATAGTATTCAGTGGGAGCATCATTTAGTTAAAGGCCTAATTAAATAATTTTAAAAGAATATGATATTTATTTTTGCAAATTTTCTATTGTAGATAACCATGACGTTTGATCCTGTCCGAATGCTGAATCAACGGACGCTGGGCACGTGGCGCTCTCCGGGTTGCTGATGCAGATCTCCGGCTAGTCTCACGAAGCTCCGGCGAACCTGCACAGAAGTCGGGCCGGGAAGGGGTTCACGGCAGCGACCCTCCGACGCTCAAGTCAGGTAAGCAAGTGGTGGAAAAAGTAGCTCCAAAGCTTGTAGAACGCGTACCTCCGGCGAAGTCTGCGGCTCTTTATATAGAGCAGTAAAAGAGCTTCTACACGCCCACCGAGGCGCGTACGTGTCCGCAGCCCATACCTCGGTATGTGTTTGTCAGAAAGCTTACCTGACGCCGTACTGCAACTGTCCCATCGCGCCTTCAATGGGACAACAGGACACCCCGTTGTCAGACTAGGAGTATGGCTCAGCCATACGACTTGACGGCTGTCAGCAGATGTTCCTGTCCCTATTTACCCACCGCCAGCCAGGACGTCCATTCGGCCGGCTAGATGAAGAGCGCCGTTCGGACAACCCTAATTCCCTGCGCCGGCCAGGCGGCGCGCCCATTACGTCCTGCCTTCTCTTAGGCCTTCCGCTCGGCCATTATTTATTGTTTCATTGAGCGTCGGAACCCCGATCTCTGTCAGGGCGCCTTTTACTATCAGATGTTTACTAGCAGACCGATCGGCTTGCCCTTTTCTCATGAGTCCGGTCGGCTCACCCTTCTTCCACGGACCACCTGGCCTTTTGACCTCCACGTGGCGTTGACTCCTCGTTAGGGGGTCCCGGGCTTTTACCATCGGATCACTTGCCTTCCCCTCGAGTCTAGTCGAAGGAGGCGAAGTTCGACTGACTGGACTGCCGATCTACCTGAGCAATGATCACTGCATTAGGCTGCTCGGCCAGGCATAGGGATACTCATCCGTTCGGCGGTATCTTGTCCGTGCCTTGTGTTCTCTTGGAATCCATGTCCGATGCTCTCCCCTACTACCCATCACGTGCGCTGCGCAAGGTAAGGGGAGCTCATTAAATGCGGCCAGTATCCTGCTGATACGTGGCGATCGTGCGTTTGTCAGCGTATGGCGGTGGCGTCACATCCGATGGGATAGCCGCCGTTTGAAATGAACGGCTAGATGACGACCTCGATATCAGTGACCTGGATCGGACGGCTGAAATTAATAGTGGCCGCCCTTATAAAGCGTCGACTTCCACTTTTCGCCGCATTTCGGCCTCATCTCCTCCCGACGTTTCGCTGCTCCTTTCTTCTCCGGCGACCTTGCGTTCCGGCTCTCCGGCGACCCTACAGCTTCTTCCGATCATCTCCCTTGCCCGTAAGACTTCCTCTTCCTTGCTGTCTCTCCTTTCTTCTTCTCTCTATTAGCTATTTCTTTTATCATCCCGCACTCTTTCCTAGTTTTATTTCTCCTTCCTTCCATCACACGTCCATCCCTGGCCTTATACCATGACCAATACCTCACAGCCGATCGGCGGTGCTTCGGGTCTTTGGTATTCGACCATGGAAAGCCGGTTCGACGAGGAGGACGCCTTGCGCCTCACTCGAACCTATGATCTGCCGACCGACCACCAAATAGTGTTAGCCACACCGGCCGATCGGCCTCATGAACCGCCGCCCGGCACCGTTCTTTTCTTCCGAGACCAATTTTTGGTCGGGCTACGTTTTCCACCCCACAAGTTCTTCTTACAAATCTGCAATTATTTTCGCATTCCGCTCGGCCAGGTAGTCCCTAACTCCATTAGGCTGTTGAGCGGAGTGATAGTCCTTTTTAAACTGAACAACATCCCCCTCGATCCTAAGATTTTTCACTACTTTTTTTATCCCAAGCAAGCCGAGTGGGGTACCTTTATTTTCCAGTCTAGGATAGGCTTTGTCCTTTTTGATAATATGCCGAGCTCCAACAAACATTGGAAGGAGCACTTTTTCTATGTGCGTTTTCCCGAGCGGCCAACTTTTCGCACCAAGTGGCAGACGGCGATGCCGGCGCAACCGGAGCTAGGCAAATTTATTGGTGATGCGGCCTACCTTCATGCGGCCGAGCGGTTGGTGGGTCAGCGCTATCACATTGACAAGCTGCTCCTCCCAGGAGTAATGTATATATTCAGCCTGTCTTCCACCCCAGCCGATCTGCCATGCAGCATGAGTAAGCGATTCTCATCCCTCCTTTTTCTTTTGTTCTAATTGATTTAATCTTTGTTTCTGCAGCTGAAGTTATGTGGCGTGCTAAGGCGACCGAGAAGCTCAAATTGAAAGCCGCTCAGATTGAGGCGGTGAAGAACAAGGAGGTCGCCGAGCGAGGCCTTGATCCAGCCGATCCGACCGGCAAATTAGGCGAGGGGACTCAGGATGCCCCTGAAGCCTTAGCAGCTACTACCTCTCACGACGAGGCAGCGGGCGACACAGAACCTTCTACCCAAGCCGAGGTGGAGGGCCGTTCGGCCGATGATGTTCCGCTACTCACTCGGAAGCGCCGACGACCAGAATCTGCATCTGCCTCAACTCCACTTGATGAGCCACAGCCCAAGCGGGGCGCGGATGCTCCGGTGTTGTCCGGGATGATTTCCCTAGAGAGTACCCCGACCCCACATGGCTCTCCGAGGGCAAGCTCTGAGGTGCCGCCGTCCAGCCCTTCAAGAACTCTACGTCGTATCAGGCGTTTGGGCGAGCTTCCTTCCTCGTCCACCGGTGGGCCATCCGGTAAGGCCGATGCTTCTCAGGGCGAGCTGAGCGGCCCGAATTTAATTAAAACCATCCTGCGCCTCCCCTCAGAGGAATACATGGCTGCTGTTGATCGGCCAGTGGTTCCCGAGCAGCAGATCACCTTGACGGGCCCTCTTGCAAAAGCTTGGGAGGACGATCGGCGCCGAATAAAAGCGATGACTCCCGGGCAGCTCGGCGACAGCAACCTTCAACAGGCCACCGGGGTATGCTCTTTTTCTTTGTTTGTGCATTTGAATTAAGTTTTTAACCTGTTCACTTTTGCTCGTAGAACTGGGTGGAGCAGATTGTCGTTAGCAATCGGTTGGCCGAGCTGGAGGATGAATTGAAAAAACTCAAGGCCGCGGGAGACAGCCGACAGTCAACGACCGCTCTGGAGAAGGCCAAAAAATTACTGGAAGCCGAACGGAAATGAGCTTCCGATCTAGCGAGCAAGGTCGTTCGGCTCGAAGCGATGGTCAAACAACGAGATAAGGAGATCAAGACGGCGACCACCCGGAAGCGCCAGTCCATCGATGACATGGACCGAATGAAGGTGGAGATCAGAGGGCTGGAGCAATGCATCAAGGATCTGGATGCTCTTCTAGCCACCGAGAAGGAGAGCCGCTCGGCTGATTTGCTCAAATTCAAAGGGGATTTAAAGGATCTCCAGGCTACTAATGATGCTGCCCAAGCCACGCTTAAAGAGTATCAGGATGGGGAGTCAGCTCGTTCTGACGAAGTGAGGAAGGCGTTTGTCCGCTCGGACGAATTCGGAGAGAAATTTACCGACAAAAATTTCCCTCACTTTCCGCTGAATCAGGTTATTAAAGAGATTATTTGTCTCCAGCCACTTAAGTGAGGTGATTTATGTTTGGTGCTATTGCTGGCGGTATTGCTTCTGCTCTTGCTGGTGGCGCCATGAGGAGTGTATTTTATCCACTTTTTTGTATCTTCGCCGTTCGGCAAGACTGATTTTCGCTGTAACTTCTTTTGTTTGCCTAGTATTTGGCATAAATAGACCATCTTTCTGTTCTTGTCACCTTTGTTTTGGGAAGAAAATTTTCTTTCGTCATGTGTGAAGTGTTCTTTAAAACTCCTCCGCTCGGCTTCACGCTCTAACGTGGACCCAAGCCGCCTGCCTTCAATAACGTCTTTCGCCGCGCAATTAAGCAGCCGCTCGGCGCGCGAACGTCACTCGTTCACTTGCTCGCATTTTTAATTCTAATTAACCATCTTTTTCTTTGCGCCTTACCTCAAAGGTGTTTTCCATAGATTTTGCTATGCGAGCCGCTCGGCTACTCAGGGGTCTTAAAGAACGAGCTTTGTCGTCGATCGGCTTCTTACCGCCGGACTATATTACATGGATGGCTCTTCCGCTCGGACGTTTATAGACGCCGGCTCGTCTCTCGATATTTAATGTCAGAGCTCAACGGTCTTCTGCTCGGATGTTTATAGACGCCGGCTCGTCTCTCGATATTTAACGTCGGAGCTCGACGGTCTTCCGCTCGAACGTTTATAGACGCCGGCTCGTCTCTCGATATTTAACGTCGGAGCTCGACGGTCTTCCGCTCGGACGTTTATAGACGTCGGCTCGTCTCTCGATATTAAACGCCGAGCTCGACGGTCTTCCGCCGGACGCTTATAGACGCCGCTCGCTTTCTCGATATTTAACGCCGAGCTCGACGGTCTTCCGCCGGACGCTTTATAGATGCGGCTCATCTCGATATTTAACGCCGGAGCTCGGCGGTCTTCCGCCGGCGTTTATAGACGCCGCCTCGTCTCGATATTTAACGCCGAGCTCGGCGGTCTTCCGCCGGACGCTTTATAGACGCCGGCTCGTCTCGATATTTAACGTCGGAGCTTGACGGTCTTCCGCCCGGACGCTTATAGACGCCGTCTCTCGATATTTAACGTCGGAGCTCGACGGTCTTCCGCTCGGACGTTTATAGACGCCGGCTCGTCTCTCGATATTTAACGTCGGAGCTCGACGGTCTTCCGCTCGGAGGGTTTATAGACGCCGGCCCGTCTCTCGATATTTAACGTCGGAGCTCGACGGTCTTCCGCTCGGAGGGTTTATAGACGCCGGCTCGTCTCTCGATATTTAACGTCGGAGCTCGACGGTCTTTCGCTCGGACGTTTATAGACGCCGGCTCGTCTCTCGATATTTAACGTCGGAGCTCGACGGTCTTCCGCTCGGACGTTTATAGACGCCGGCTCGTCTCTCGATATTTAACGTCGGAGCTCGACGGTCTTCCGCTCGGAGGGTTTATAGACGCCGGCTCGTCTCTCGATATTTAACGTCGGAGCTCGACGGTCTTCCGCTCGACGGCCTTTACGGCTAACTTCGTTATTTCCGATCGGCGGAACCCTTGGCCATCCTTTGAATTAATTTCGCTTCCTGTATTACAAGGACAAGGGCGACTAGCATATACACAAAAATGAGTTACATTCGTGCACCTTTCATCCAGCTCGATAAGGCTGGAGATGATTTGCACTCCACGGTCGATCCAGCTGCCGCCCGTCTTCATCCTCCAAATAATATGCGCCCGAGCGGAGCTTTTCAATAACCTTGAAGGTGCCCGCCCACGGTGCCTCCAGTTTGCCGGCATCGCCGACCGGCTTGACTTTCTTCCAAACAAGATCGCCGACCTGGAATGATCTGGGGATTACACGGCGGTTGTAATTTTGCTTCATCCGTTGCCGGTACGCCATCAGCCGAACGGACGCCTTGGCTCTTTCTTCTTCGACCAGATCCAGCTCCATGTTCCTCCGCTCGGCGTTGCCCTCATCATAGCTTTAGATCCGAGCGGATTCGACCCCGACTTCAACAGGAATGACCGCTTCGCCGCCATACACCAGGTGGAAAGGCGTGACGCCCGTCCCTTCCTTTGGAGCCGTTCGGATGACCCATAAGACGTCCGAACTTCATCTACCCAACTCCCTCTCAAATGGTCGAGCCGAGTGCGTAGAATGCGAAGAATTTCCCGATTGGCTACTTCGGCTTGACCGTTGCTCTGGGGATAAGCCACGGACGTGAAGTGTTGCTCGATGCCGTAGCTTTTGCACCAATCCCCTAGCATCTTCCCTGTGAATTGCCGCCCATTGTCGGAAACCAATCGGCGAGGGATGCCGAACCGACAGATGATGTGTTGCCAGATAAATTTTTTGACCATCTGTTCGGTGATCTTGGCTAGTGGCTCAGCATCCACCCACTTGGAAAAATAATCAACCGCCACTAGCAAAAATTTCCGCTACCCGGTCGCCATCGAAAATGGACCGACAATATCCATTCCCCATTGATCGAACGGACATGAAACTGTTGATGCCTTCATTTCCTCTGCCGGTCGGTGGTTGAAGTTATGGTACTTCTGGTATGAAAGGCTCGTCGACACGGTCCGAGCGGCGTCTGCTTGTAAAGTCGGCCAAAAGTATCCAGCTAGCAGGATCTTCTTAGCTAGTGCTCGTCTGCCCGGATGTCCTCCGCACGATCCTTGATGTACTTCTTGGAGGATGTAAGCCGAGTCCTCCGAGCTCACGCATTTCAACAACGGGCGTGAGAAAGCCTTTTTGTAAAGCTGATCGCCGATGAGTGTGAACCGACCGGCTCTCCTCCTTAGCAGCTGGGCTTCATACTCATTGGATGGTGTGGCGCCCGAGCGGAGGAACTCTATGATGGGTGTCCGCCAGTCGCTTGGAAATGTGAGGCCTTCCATCCGATCGATGTGCGCCACCAACAGTACTTTTTCAATTGGCTGCTGAATGGCGACCGGCGTTATTGAGCTCGTGAGTTTGTCTAACTCATCAGCTGCTTGATTTTCTGCTCTGGGTATCTTCTGGATAATAACTTCCCTAAAATTGGCTTTGAGCTTCTCGAAGGCTTCAGCGTAGAGCTTGAGCCGAGCATTATTGATTTCGAAGGTACCAGAGAGCTGCTGAGCGGCCAACTGCGAATCCGAGTGAAGCGTTACCCGACCGGCTCCCACATGCCGGGCAGCCTGCAAGCCAGCTATGAGGGACTCTGCTTCATTGTTGGTAGCTTTATAATCCAGCCGGACGGATAAGTGCATCTTTTCTTCTTGAGGGGAGAGCAACAATATTCCAATACCGCTTCCGAGCCGAGTGGACGACCCATCCACATATATTCTCCACATAGCTTCCGGCTCTGAATTCTGAACTTCAGTCACAAAATCCGCCAAGGACTATTCTTTGATTACCGAGCGGGGCTGGTATTGGATGTCAAATTCACTTAACTCCGTCGTCCATTTAATGAGTCGCCCGGACGCTTCTGGATTCAGCAATACACGCCCGAGCGGGATATTGGTTTTGACAATGATGGTATGCGCCAGGAAATATGGACGAAGGCGCCGAGCGGCGAGGACCAGAGCGAAAGCCAGCTTCTCGAGCCCAGTGTAGCGAGATTCAGCATCTTTTAAAATGTGACTAAGGAAATACACAGGCTCCTCTCCGCTCGCCCTCACCAGTGCTGAGCCGATTGCCTGCTCGGTCGAGGATAGATAAATACAAAGTGGCTCACCAATAGTCGGCTTGGCTAATACCGGGAGCGAATTCAGATATGCCTTTAAATCTTCGAACGCCCGGTCGCATTCTTTGTCCCAGTGAAATTTTGTAGCCTTGCGTAAGATCTTGAAAAAAGGAAGGCTCCGGTCGGCGGTTTTGGAGATGAATCTGGACAGAGCGGTTATCCGACCGGTCAAACATTGCACTTCCCTTGTATTTCTTGGAGACAGCATATCTTGCATAGCTTTCACCTTGCTGGGATTTGCTTCGATGCCCCGCTCGGTCACTATGTACCCCAAGAAATGCCCTCCTTTTGCTCCGAACAGGCACTTCTGGGGATTTAGCTTGACTCCATATTTGCGTAGCGTTCGGAAGGTTTCTTCCATGTCCTTGAAGAGAACGGCCGCTCGGACGGACTTAATGAGAATGTCGTCCACATACACTTCCAGATTTCGCCCAATCTGCTCTCTGAATACTTTATTCATCAAGCGCTGATATGTGGCTCCCGCATTCTTCAATCCGAACGACATCACATTATAGCAATAGGTGCCATCGACCGTGACGAAGCTGACTTTTTCTTGATCTTCACGGGCGAGCGGCACTTGATGATAGCCTTGGTAAGCGTCGAGTAGAGTCCACCAGCTGATCTATCCGGGGCAGGGGATAAAAGTCTTTCGGGCAACCTTTGTTGAGATTCCTGAAATCTATGCATACTCTCCATTTGTTATCCGGCTTGGAGACTAACACTACGTTCGCCAGCCAGCTCGGGAACTGCACCTCGCGTATATGGCCGGCCTCCAGAAGTTTTTCCACCTCTACTCGGATGATGGAATTCTGCTCGGCGCTGAAGTCCCTTTTTCTTTGCTTTACTGGTCGTGCGTCCGGTCGGACATGTATCTCATGTTGCGCTATGCTAGGCGAAATTCCAGGCAGCTCATGCGTCGACCAGGCGAAGACATCGTGATTCCTTCGGAGACATTGGATCACCTCCTCTTTTTGATTCGACTCCAGATCGGACGCGATGAAAGTCGTAGCTTCCGATCGGGTCGGGTGTATCCGCACTTCCTCTTTTCCTTCATAAACTAAAGAGGGAGGCTTTTCTGTGATGGCGTTTACCTCAATCCGGGGCATTTTCCGAGCGGAATTGGCTTCTGCTCGGACCATCTCGATGTAGCATCGCCGAGCGGCCAGTTGATCTCCCCGTACTTCTCCCACTTTGTCTTCTACGGGGAACTTGATCTTCTGGTGGAAGGTGGAGACGACCGCTCGGAATTCGCTGAGCGCCGGTCGTCCCAAATGACGTTGTAGGACGAGGGAGAGTCGACCACCACGAAGTTTGTTGTCCTTGTCCTCCTGAGTGGCTCTTCTCCCAGCGAGGTAGCCAGCCGGATCTGTCCGACCGGCTGAACTTCGTTACCCGTAAACCCGTAGAGCGGAGTTGTCATGGGTAACAGCTCGGCTCGATCAATTTGCAGCTGATCGAACGCCTTCTTGAATATGATGTTGACTGAGCTCCCTGTGTCAACAAATACGCAGTGAATAGTGTAATTGGCTATTACCGCTTTGATGAGCAGAGCATCGTCGTGGGGTACTTCAACTCCTTCCAAGTCCCCGGGCCCGAAACTAATTTCGGGTCCTTCCGCTCGTTCTCGGCTACAGCCGACTGCATGAATCTGGAGCTGCCGGACGCTCACCTTTCTAGCTCGGTTAGAGTCTCCTCCGGTCGGCCCGCCAGCAATAACGTTGATCTCGCCTCAGGAAGTATTGCTTCTATTTTCCTTTTCCCGAGCGGACGATCGGGACCGTTCTCTGGACGCTCGGCGATTCTCCTGCCTTAGAGAACGATGCCGATCGGGAGTCTGTTGCTGTGGCCTATCAGCTCGCGTCCGATCGGCTTCATGAGTTCTCTGTCGCCTTTCAACTGAGGGAGACCGTCGTCCGGCATTCCGGGGCACAGGATGAGCCACGAAGGGAAGACTTCGACAATCCCTTGTGTTGTGCGTATCCGCCCGGTGGAAGGAGCAGAACATCGGGGTCCATCTCTTCTTTGGCTTGGGCCAGGCGGCAGCTACCTCTTGCACATGGGACCTGGCGTGGGGGGATTGGATTGCTTCGGCCCTTGGTCCTCTAGGCGGCTGATGAGCGACGTGCTGTTTCCGCTCGGCAGGAGGAGCCCGCTCGGTTGGAGTTTCTTTTTTCCTGGCCACTTGCGCTTCTTCCACGTTGATGTATTCGTTAGCCCAGTGTAGCATGTGATCGTAATCTCGGGGCGGCTTTCGGATGAGTGATCGGAAAAAATCCCCATCCACTAGGCCTTGTGTGAAGGCATTCATCATGGTTTCCGAAGTGGCCGTTGGAATATCCATCGCCACTTTGTTGAACCGCTGGATGTAAGCTCGGAGCGATTCACGGGCTTCTTGCTTGATGGCGAACAGGCTCACGCTCGTTTTCTGTTAGCGTTGGCTGCTTGCAAAATGGTGGAGGAAGGCCGTTCGGAAGTCCTTGAAGCTTGTGATGGATCCGTCCGGCAACCTCCGAAACCACCGTTGAGCCGATCCCGAGAGAGTGGTAAGAAAAACTCGGCACTTTACTCCATCTGTGTATTGATGGAGAGTAGATGTGTTATCGAACTTACCCAGATGATCATCTGGGTCAGTTGTCCCATTATACTCGCCGATCATCGGAGGCACATAGTGCTTCGGCAGAGGATCTCGCAGGATAGCCTCTGAAAATTGGCGATTAATCCTCTCGGGTGATGCGTCCGCTCGGGGGGCTTTCCCCTTTCTGTCATCTCGTCTAGGCATTTCATCCGAAGAAGATCCCCTATCTCTATGAGCTGGTACGGCTTTAGGGGTGCGGAATAGGACTCGATGAAATGCAACGGTGGCCGGTGGTGCTTCCGCTCGACCACCAGACGCTGATGTTGCTTGCTGCTCCGGCCGCTCGGCTGTGGCTTTTTGTTTTTGCTCCACGAGCTTGGCGGCCCTTATCTCGATCAGAGCGTCGAGTTCCTCGTTCGAAAGCGTCACCATGTGTTGTTGTCCAGCCTCGTCCATTGTTTCCGATCGGATGCAGGAGCGTTCCCACAGACGGTGCCAAATTAATCCTGTCCGAATGCTGAATCAACGGACACTGGGCATATGGCGCTCTCCGGGTTGCTGATACAGATCTCCGGCTAGTCTCACGAAGCTCCGGCGAACCTGCACAGAAGTCGGGCCGGGAAGGGGTTCCCAGCGGCGACCCTCCGACGCTCAAGTCAGGTAAGCAAGTGGTGGAAAAAGTAGCTCCAAAGCTTGTAGAATGCATACCTCCGGCGAAGTCTGCAGCTCTTTATATAGAGCGGTAAAAGAGCTTCTACATGCCCACCGAGGCGCGTACGTGTCCGCAGCCCATACCTCGGTATGTGTTTGTCAGAAAGCTTACCTGACGCCATACTGCAACTGTCCCATCGCGCCTTCGATGGGACAACAGGACACCCCGTCGTCAGACTAGGAGTATGGCTTAGCCATACGACTTGATGGCTGTCAGCAGATGTTCCTGTCCCTATTTATCCACCGCCAGCTAGGATGTCCATCCGGCCGGCTAGAAGAAGAGCGCCGTTCGGACGGCCCTAATTCCCTGCGCCGGCCGGGCGGCGGGCCCATTACGTCCTTCCTTCTCTTAGGCCTTCCGCTCGGCCATTATTTACTGTTTCATTGAGCGTCGGAACCCCGATCCCTGTCAGGGCACCTTTTATTATCAGATGTTTACTGGCAGACCGATCGGCTTGCCCTTTTCTCATGAGTCCGGTCGGCTTACCCTTCTTCGACGGACCACCTGGCCTTTTGACCTCCACGTGGCGTTGACCCCTCGTTAGGGGGTCCCGGGCTTTTACCACCGGATCAACGTCGAACACGAATTCGAATTCCTTCTCCCTGCGATCTGTCCTTGAGAAGGACAAGCTCAACGGAGCGAATTTCCTGGACTGGTACAGGAACTTGAGAATAGTTCTCACCTAGGAACGTAAACTGTACGTTCTGGAGCAGCCCATACCGGAGGCTCCTCCTGCCACTGCCACGCGAGCTGACCGGGATGCTTACAAGAAGCATTAAGATGACGCATTAGATGTGTCCTGTCTTATGCTCGCAACCATGAACTCTGAGCTTCAGAAGCAACATGAGTTGATGAGCGCTTACGATATGGTTGAACATCTTTGTCACCTATATCAAGGACAAGCAAGGCACTGGAAAAGGAACTCCAAAGAATACCTGGAAGATCTTACGAAGAAGAGAAATAAGATTTCTACTTCAGGTATACATGTTATAGAAGTCAACCTCTCTATTTCTTCATCGTGGGTATTAGATACCGGATGTGCTTCGCACATTTGTACTAATGTACAAGCGCTGAGAAATAGCAGGTCATTGACTAAGGGTGAGATAGACCTACGAGTAGGTAATGGAGCATGAGTTGCTGCTATTGCTGTAGGAACTTATCATCTATCTCTTCCCTCTGGGCTTGTACTAGAATTAGATGATTTTTGTTATGTGCCTGCCTTGACTAAGAACATAATTTCAGTTTCTTGTTTGGACAAGAAAGGATTTTCGTTTATAATAAAGAACAAATGTTGTTCTGTCTATTTAAATGATATGTTCTATTGTAGTGCACCTCTAATAAACGGACTCTATATTCTAGACCTTGAGAGCCCTATCTATAACATAAATACCAAGAGGTTCAAGTCAAATGACATGAACCAAACCTACCTCTGGCACTGTCGCTTAGGTCATATAAATGACAAGCGCTTATCCCAGCTCCATAAGGATGGTATATTGGACTCATTTGATTTTGAATCATATGAGGTATGCGAGTCATGCCTACGAGGCAAGATGACCAAGACTCCCTTTAGTGGGCACAGCGAGAGAGCGACTGATTTGTTATGACTCATATATAGTGATGTATGTGGCCCTTTCAATATCGCTGCTAGAGGCGGTTATAGGTACTTCATCACATTTACTGATGACTTCAGTAGATACGGTTATGTGTACTTAATGACACATAAGTCCGAATCCTTTGAAAAGTTCAAAGAATTCAAGAATGAAGTATAGAACCAGCTTGGCAAGAGTATTAAGATACTTCGATCCGATCGAGGTGGAGAATACCTTAGCCATGAGTTCCATGACTATCTAGCTGAGTGTGGGATTCTATCCCAACTCACTCCTCCTGGAACACCACAGTGGAATGGTGTATCCGAACAGAGGAATCGTACCTTATTAGATATGGTACGATCTATGATGAGTCACACAGATCTTCCGACATACCTTTGGGGCTATGCTCTAGACATGGCAGCTTTCATTCTCAACCGAGTTCCATCCAAGGCCGTGATAAAGACACCATATAGGATATGGACTGGGAGAGATGCCCAGGTGTTTTTCATGAGGATTTGGGGTTGTGAGGCTTACGTACGACGTCAAGTCTCAGACAAATTAGGACCCAAATCCGACAAGTGCTATTTCATCGAATATCCCAAGGAAACTAAGGGATATTACTTCTACATTCCCAGTCAGCACAAGGTAGTTGTGGCAAAGACTGGGGTCTTTCTAGAAAGGGACTTTGTTTCTAGAAAGACTAGTGGGAGCACATTCAATCTTGAAGAAGTTCAAGATGCGAACAATATCACTGAAGCCTCGATGGAAGTTGAACTGGAACCACAATGTGTTGTGGATGATGTTCCACAAGGAGTTGAGGAACAACAACCAGTTCAAGTAGACATACCTCTTCGCAGGTCTGATAGGGTACGTTGTCAGCCTGAGAGATACTCATTTCTCTTATCTGACCATGATGACGTTATGCTCATAGAGGATGAGCCTACCACCTATCAGGAAGCTGTGATGAGACGAGATTCCGAGAAATGGCTAGAGGCCATGAGATCCGAAATGGAATCCATGTACACCAACCAAGTATGGACTTTGGTTGATCCACCTGAAGGGGTAAAACCCATTGGGTGTAAGTGGGTCTTTAAGAGAAAGACTGACATGGATGGACTTATCTATAAGGGTCTCTTGGTAGCTAAAGGTTTCAAGTAGATTCATGGTATTGACTATGATGAAACCTTTTCTCCAGTAGCGATGTTTAAGTCCATTCGGATCATGCTTGCTATTGCAGCCTACCATGACTATGAGATATGGCAGATGGATGTCAAAACCGCGTTTCTGAATGGAAACCTACTCGAGGATGTGTACATGACACAACCTGAGGGTTTTGTAGATCCACAGCATACTAGTAGAGTATGCAAGCTGCATAGGTCCATATATGGACTAAAGCAAGCATCTCGTAGCTGGAATCTTCGATTCGATGATGCATTCAAACAGTTTGGTTTCATCAAGAACGAAGATGAACCTTGTGTCTACAAGAAGGTTGTAGGGGATATAGCTGTCTTCCTCATATTGTATGTGGATGACATACTACTCATTGGGAAGGACATCCCTATGCTTCAGTCTGTCAAGACCTGGCTAGAGAGTTGCTTCTCAATGAAGGACTTAGGTGAGGCATCCTAGGGATACAGATCTATAGAGATAGATCTAAGAGATTGCTTGACTTAAGTTAGAGTACATATATTAACAAGGTACTCCTTCGGTTTGCCATGCAGAACTCCAAGAAGGGATTTCTGCCGATGTCACATGGCGTGAGTCTTTCGAAGACTCAAGGTCCTTCTTCTAGAGAGGAGAGAGACCGTATGGATCAGATCCCTTATGCCTCAGCCATAGGATCGATCATGTACGCCATGCTATGTACTCGACCTGATGTCTCGTATGCTTTGAGCATGACGAGCAGATACCAGTCAGATCCAGGTGAAAGTCACTGATAGCGGTCAAGAATATTCTTAAGTACTTAAGAAGGACTAAAGAATATTTCTTGATATATGGAGGCAATGATGAGCTAACTGTAAAGGGTTACAGTGATGCCAGCTTCCAGACCGATCAGGATGATTACCGATCGCAGTCAGGATTCGTGTTTTGCTTAAATGGTGGTGCTGTGAGCTGGATGAGTTCGAAGCAGGACACAGTAGCTGATTCTACAACAGAGGCCGAGTATATTGCTGCATCAGAGGCAGCAAAGGAGGCAGTTTGGATCCGCAAGTTCATCACTGAACTTGGGGTGGTTCCTAGCATCGCTGACCCAGTTGAGCTCTATTGTGACAACAATGGAGCTATAGCACTGGCGAAGGAACCTCGCTCACACCAGCGGACCAAGCACATACTACGGCGCTTCCATCTCATTCGAGAGATTATCGATAGAGGAGATGTGAAGATTTGCAGAGTACCTACAGAGGCTAACATCGCAGATCCCTTGACCAAGGCTTTGGCACAGAGAAAGCATGATGGTCATACTAGGTCATTAGGCCTTAGAGCCTATACTGATTGGCACTAGTGCTAGTGGGAGATTGTTAGTTAGAGCCCTAGAGCCAATCATTTGATGATTGTATGGACTCATTGTATCATATTATTGTATATTAATAAAGGCATTTGTTTGGTTATTATACTTATTTGTATTAGTGCCAAATAGACTAAGTATAATAGTGTCCTTGAGTAGAAGGTTCATACCTATATCAATCGATTAGTTGAATCGATAGTGAGATGATATAGGGAACACTACTCTAAATCATTCCTAGTCGAGTATTAACATTCAGGGACAATGTTAATGCAATAAGACTAGCATGTAGGTCAGCTCGATGACTTGATCTAACAAGTCATGGATATAGAGATATCAAGCTGACACATGGGTATGCATTAGAGAATGTATACTGAATGACCCGCCATAAGAAAGTATCATGGATCGTTATATGAGTGTCATATACTTTCTCATGTGGCTATAAGTATGACTATTAGTCCTTTGACCTGAAGTCACCATGGATCCCTACATAAGGAGTTATGTACTTTGGTTTCGTCAAACGTCACCCGTAACAGGGTGGACTATAAAGGCGATTACTGGGTATGTAACAAATTATGCAGAGGGATGTGAGTGATGTAGATGGGATCTATCCCTCCCATATGACGGGAGCGACATCAATATTCTTGATAGAGTTAGACCACGAAGTGCATGGCCATGCCCAAGTGATTCAACATGAGATGTTGAGCTCATTTGATTGAGTGAGTCTACTTGGATTTGAAGATTTAGATTGATTAGAGGATGACACGGTCTATGCCTCACATTGATCAATCTAGATGTCTAGGATAGAAGGACAATGTCACATATTGTGAGGAGTCACAATTAGTAGTCACAAGGTGATGTTGGATCTCAACATTCTTGTAACTTGGGTAGTAATGATGTGTTGCTAGATACCGCTCATTACTTATGCTCCTAAATGAGTTTAGGGGCATTGCCAACGTTACAAGAACCTATAGGGTCACACACTTAGGACATTTAGATGGAGATTTGGTTCATATGATGAACCAAGAGGATTAGAGTCATTTGATGAATCAAATTGGATTAAGAGTAATCCAAATTGGGCTAATTGAGTTAGACTCATGTTGATTCATGTATTTAATGAGTCTAATTTAGATTATGACTCATTAGATCAATTTAATTTAATGAATTAGATTCATTATATTAAGTTGCCTTGAATCAAATGGTTAGATTAGATCAACCATGAGAGAGATTGAGTCAAGTTTGACTTGACTAGAGAGGAAGAGGAAGAGTCAAGTTTGACTTGACTCTTTGCCACATCATGAGTGAGGTGGCAAGATGTGGACCAATAGTGTTGTTCCACATCATCTTGCTTTGCCACCTCATGGAGGTTACAAGCCTCCATTGCATTTAATGTGGGTTGGCCACATTAAATGAGTGGACGTTACTCATTTGCCACATCATTGTGAGGTGGCAAGATGTGGACCAATGGTAATGATCCACATCTTCATGATGTGCCACATCATAGGAGTTACACATCACCTCTTAATGGCCTCCACTTAATTGTAATTAAGTGGAAATGGGGGTTACACAACAAAATGTGGCCGACCACTTTAGTGAGGGGAAGAAAATGAATTTTTTTGATTCAAGCCTCATTTACTCCTTTCTTCTTCCTCAAGCTCTCCCTCTCCCTCTCCTCCTTGCTTGACCGAATCTCACCAAGGTGCTAGCACACCTTTGTGTGAGGTTTTCTCCACCTACGTGTCCTTGTGGATACTTCTAGAGGACCGACGCTTGACGGTCTAGAGATCCGGCAACTCCTTGGACGAGCGGGAACCCGCAAGGGCACGCAACAAGGGTAAAGTTCTTAATATGTAGATCTAGGAGTAGATCTAAAAGGTTTTTCAAACTCGTACTCGTATTTATCGTTCGGTTTTCCTTGCACGGATCCGTTGGCCTTGGGTGATTCGGGGTTTCCGCGACGCAAAAAGCGGTTTTCGCGTCCCGAAGAACCCAACAGGAATCCCTTCTTGGAATTCTCCATGGTAAAACATTTAAGCACCTTGTCAATATATGTACTCTGGCTTAGACCAGGTAATCTTTTAGATCTATCTCTATATATCTTAAGGCCTAAAATGTAGGCTACTTCACCTAAGTCTTTAATTGAAAAAAAATTCCCAAGCCAAGTCTTCACTAACTGAAGAGTAGAGATATCATTTCCAATGAGAAGTATGTCATCTACATTCAATATTAGAAAGATGACTGTGCTCCTACTAACCTTCTTGTAGACACAAGGTTCATCTTCATTCTTAATGAAACCAAACATTTTGATTGCATCTACGAATCGAAGATTTCATCTTCTAGAAGCTTGCTTTAATCCATAAATAGATCTTTGCAACTTACACACCTTTCCAACATTCTTTGGATCTACATAACCCTCAGGTTGTGTCATGTACACATCATCGAGTAGATTTCCATTAAGAAATGCAGTTTTGACATCTATCTGCCAGATCTCGTAATCATAATAAGCTGCAATAGCAAGCATGATCCGAATGGACTTGAGCATCACAACTGGTGAAAAGGTTTCATCATAATCTATACCATGAATCTGCTTGAATCCTTTAGCCACCAATCTACTTTTATAGGTATGCATATGACCATCCATGCCTGTCTTCAATTTGATGACCCACTTACACCCAATGGGTTTGATCTCTTCAGGTGGATCAACCAAAGTCCATACTTGGTTAGTGTACATGGATTCCATTTTGAATCTCATGGCCTCTAGCCATTTCTCAGAATCTGGGCCCTGTATAGCTTCCTGATAAGATGTAGGCTCATTGAGACCAATAAGCTCTATATCACCATGGTCAGACAAGAGAAAGAATATCTCTCAGGTTAATGACGGGTCCTATCAGATCTGCGTAGAGCTTGTTCTACTTGAACAGGTTGTTGCTTCATAATTTCTTGTAGTGTAACAAATCATGATCCACAACATCATGTGGTACCTGTTCAGTTTCCATCAAGGCGTCGGTGCTAGTTTGTGTATCTTGAATTTCTTCAAGATCGACAGTACTCCCACTAGTTCTTCTAGAAATAAATTCTCTTTCTAGAAAGACATCAGTTCTGCCAACAAACACTTTACCTTGCGTGGGATTATAGAAGTAACATCCCTTTATTTTCATGGGATATCCTACAAAATAGCACCAGTCTGATTTGGGTCCTAATTTATCAGAGACTTATCATCGAACATAAGCCTCACATCCCCAAATCTTTATGAAAGATATCTTGAGACTCTTCCCAGTCCATATCGTATATGGTGTCTTTATGACAGCTTTGGATGAAATGCGGTTAAGTGTGAAAGCGGTCGTCTCTAGAGCATTCCCCAGAAGGAAGCAGGAAGTTCTGTTTGACTCATTATCGTTCATACCATATCTAATAAAGTACGATTTCTCCATTCTGATACACCATTCCATTATGATGTTCCTGGTGGAGTGAGTTGAGATATGATATATCCCACACTCAACGAGATGATCATGAAACTCTTGGCTATGATATTCTCCACCTTGATCAGATCGAAGCATCTTAATATTCTTACCAAGTTGATTTTGTACTTCATTCTTGAATTCTTTGAACTTTTCAAAGGATTCGGACTTATGTCGCATTAGATACACATAGCCATATCTACTGAAATCATCAGTAAAAGTAATGAAGTAATTGTAGCCTCCTCTAGCTGCTATTCTAAAAGGGTCACATACATCTGTATGTATGAGTCCTAACAAGTCATTAGCTCTTTTGCTATATCCACTAAATGGAGTTTTTGTCATCTTACCTTGAAGATAAGATTCACATATCTCATATGATTCAAAATCAAATGAGTCAAAAAGTCCATCCTTATGGAGTTGGGATATGCGACTCTCATTTATGTGACCCAAGCGACAATGCCAGAGATATGTTTGGTTCAAATCATTAGACTTGAACCGTTTGGTATTTATGTTATAGATTGGGTTGTCAAAGTCTAGAACATAGAGTCCATTCACAAGATGTGCACTACAATAGAACATTTCATTGAAATAAACGGAACAATATTTGTCCTTTATTACAAATGAGAATCCTTTCTTGTCCAAACAAGAAACAGAGATGATGTTCTTAGTTAAGGCAGGCACATAACAACACTCTTCAAGTTCTAAAATAAGTCCAGTGGGCAAAGATAAGGAATATGTTACTACAGTTATAGCAGCAACTCTTGCGCCATTGCCTACTCGTAGGTCCACTTCGCCCTTTGTTAATATTCTTCTATTTCTCAAGCGCTGCACATTAGTACAAATGTGAGATGCACATCCGGTATCTAATACCCATGAAGAAGAAATATATAGATTGACTTCTATAACATGTATACCTGAGGCAGAAGTTTCACTTCTCTTCCTTTTCACTTCCTCTAGGTATAATTTACAGTTCCTCTTCCAATATCCGGTCTCACCACAGTGGAGCAGGTTCCTTCCTTAGCCACCCCACCTTTGGGTTTCAATGCATGAGCTTTGCCCTTGCCTTTGGCTTGGGTCTTACCCTTACCTTTGGGCTTCCATTTGCCTTTGCCCTTTGGCACCATTAAAATGGTACTAGGCTTTACCTTCTTAAGGTTTGAGTTCAGCAGTTCTCAACATGCTCAACATCTCAGGCAATGGTTTGTCAATTTCATTCATGTTATAGTTCATGACAATTTGACTATAGCTTTCAGGCAATGATTGCAGAATTAGGTCAGTGGCCAATTCTTGGTCTAGTGGAAATCCTAGTCTTTGTAGATTCTCCACATACCCGATCATTTTGAGCACATAAGGCCCTACAGGACTTCCTTCTAGCATTCTGCATTGAAATAGAGCCTTAGAGATCTCAAATCTCCCATGTCTTGCTTATCCTTGATATAGTTGTCTAAGGTGTTCAACCATATCATAAGCATCCATGTTCTCATGTTGCTTCTGAAGCTCGGAGTTCATGGTAGCGAGCATAAGGCATGATACATCTAATGCATCATCTTGATGCTTCTTATAAGCATCCTTATCAGCTCTAGTGGCTGTAATGGGGGTGCTTCAGGAATGGGCTGCTCTAGGACGTACAGTTTTCTTTCTTTCTTGATAACTATTCTTAAGTTTCTGTACCAGTCTAAGAAGTTAGCTCCATTGAGCTTGTCCTTTTCAAGGACAGATCGCGGAGAGAGAGTATTTGCCACATTTGACAACATGGTGATCTACAACAATAAAATATAGAAATAAGTATCATATTTTGATCATTTAACTAGGTCTTTAATTAAATGATTCTCCCACTAAATTGTAAAGCTTTGGTAAAAGCAAGTCATGGATGTGGTTTTACCCACACTACTAGCTCCAAATCCAATCGCGATAACATTTATGTGGGAAAAGATCCATATTATACCGTATCTTGAGTTAGCTTTGGCTAATCACCCAAGACTTAGTATAATTTAGGTAGGCAACATTTACCAATTACATCATATGTAACTCTTGTATCATTGTGTGAATAAGACTATTTGTTCATTTGCCCATCTTATGAAATTTCATTATAACTCATCTTGAGTTAACTTTGGCTAATCACTCAAGACTAGTATAATCTTGAATTTCATCGTATGGGATATGCCTCTAAGTTCTCAACTTAGTTAAGTCACACCCAAAGTTTTAGTAGTCGGACATCACAATTGTCCTATCGCACTCTAGCAAGATAAATCGAGTCATTTTGCTTTGGCAAAACCTGACTACAATTGATCGAGCTTGTAGTGAGTACTAAACTTTGGTAGACATATTTGAAAGACCTAATCATGATTAAACTACCATCGCATAAAATCATAGCATATCACGACATACATCACATATATACATAAAAGAAATCATGACATGGTTATGGCCCCATTATCTATGATCCTCTCAAAGCCAATGAGAAGATCAAAAAGTCAACCTAGGCAAAAGCATCTTCTCCAACTGTTTCCTTGGTCTCCATATGTTGTTGTCCTTCTCCCTTTCTCACCGTCATCAAGTAGACTTATTCTTCTCTAATTTGTACATTACAAAATCTAAAGAAAACTCGAGTTACATTCGAGTATAGTCTAAATTTACAACTAGAATAAAAGAGGAGAGACACGACACGCATACCGTATTATGAATTACAACACACACATCCAATTACATCGGGGTTTATGGACCATAATCATGCACCATGTCATATAAAATTCTCAATCTATTATGACAAAGTTTACTATGATTTAAACAACTGATTATGAGCCACAACGCCATGATGGTTTCGCTAAAAACCTCTTGGCCAAAACTTGCTCATAATCATGCAAATCATAATAAACATGTCATGCAATTTTTATATCACATATGAATTTCTAACTACTTAGTATATGCCTTCGCAAGTGGTTCTGATATCACTGTAAGGAATTAGGGCGCTAAACACGCGAAAACACAGTGGAAAACATCTAGTTCCTTTCCAGATGATCCATGCGAAAGGAAACCATATACTAAGTACTAATTTTATACATGAGAAAGTTATACCTTTGTTGTGTGCCCTTCGCAATCTTGACAGCAACATTTCTTTAGATGCGGATCTTAGCGGGATCAAGTGGTCACGCCTCTATGGTATCCACACGAACAAGTCTCATTTATCTCACAAACTCACCAAGTGGAGAATGAAACAACCAAAGGTTGTGCTAGCAACCCTTCTTGGAAGTTTCGGCCAAGTGGGAGAAAGGAGGAGGAAGAAGAGCAAGAACACCAAAAACTCATCATGAAAATGAATCCAAAAATTCCCTTTTATAGATTCATGAAATTGCCTCATGCCCTAATGTCAATTTCCTTGATTGGCATTAATATTTGTCTTCATCCAATGAATCCAATGCATCCAATGCATGCAATGCATGAGAAATTCAAATTGTTCATTCTTCATCCAATGCATCTAATGCAAGAGTAATCCAAGTTGCACACTCCTCTTTCTTCATGAATTCAAATTCATGAAATCATATAATGAGTCCAACTCATTAATCATCAAATAATTCATGAAATCATATAATGAGTCCAACTCATTAATCATCAATCCAATTGATTCAATGAGTCTAATTTGAATTGGACTCAATCCAATAGTTGGATTTAATTGAGTCTTACTCAATGAGTCCAATTTGAATTAGACTTAATCCAATGATTCATCATATGAATCCATCTCCATTGACTTGTTCTTTGTGTGTGACCCAATAGGTTCTCGTAACGTTGGCAATGTATCTAAATTAACATTTAAATACATAAGCAATGAGTGGTATCTAACAAGATATTATTGCTACCCAAGTGACGAGAATGTCGAGACCGACTTAACCTTTTCATGGATATTATCTTGTATGACTCAATCCTTCTATCCTCGATATCTAGATTGATCAATGAGGCATAGACCGTGTCATCCTTTTATCAATCTTTATGTTTCTTGATCTCTAAGTAGACACACTCAATTAAATAAGCTCAATATCGCATATTGACTTATTTAAGCATCGCCATACATTCTTGTGTCCTACTAATAAAGGAGCCCATAGATATCACTTCCGTCATATGGAAGGAATATATCCCATCTACATCACTCACATCCCTCCGCATAACTTATTGCATACCCAATGATCGACTTTATGGCCCACCCTGTTACGGGTGACGTTTGTCGATACCAAAGTATACAACTCTTTATGTAGGGAACCGTAGTGACTTCATGTCTAAGGACTATTCATACTAATAGTCACATGAGAATGTTTATAACACTCATATAACGATGTATGAAGCATTCTCATGGCGGGTCATTCAATATATATTCTCTAATATATACTTATGTGTCAACCTGATATCTCATATCCATGACTTGTGAGATTAAGTCATCCATTGACCTATATGCTAGTCTCAACGCATTAATATTGTCCTTGAATATTAACGCTTGACTAGGAATAATTAAGAGTAGTTTTCTATGTATATCTACAATATCTCACTATAAATTCAACCAATTGATATGTTGTAGATTAGAACCTCCTACTCTAAGACATTATTATACTTATTCATTTGGCACTGAATTGAAATAATATAATAACCAATTTTACCTTTATTAATAATGAAATATGTTACAAAAGGAGCCCTTTACAATCATCTCATAATTGGTACTAAGGCTAATACTAACAAAAACTAGCAAGATGGGACTTGCTCCGGAACTAGATCAGGAACTTTCGGTTAGAAGAAGGTGAAACCATCGCACACCTCCACTCAAGGATCAAGGAGCTAATCATCGGACTCATGAATCTCGGAGAAAAGTTATCTAACCGAGATTCACTAAGGTATACATTTAACGGATTTCCTAGTACTCTAGAATGGTCAACCTTAGTAGATGCGTATTTCATCTCTAATGATTTAGAGGTAAGCACCTTAGAAGAATGTTTTTCAACTTTTGAAATTCATGAGTCTTGATGTGCAGGTCTAAAGAAATAATCAAGGTGAAATGTTGTTCTAAAAGCAAAAGTAGACGAACCAGATTTTGAGACATCACTTGACAATGACGAAATGACTTTAATGGTAAGGAGATTTAAAAATTTGTTTAAATCCAATAAGTTTAATCAAGTGCAGGGTAAGAGACGAAAAAGAAATGTAAAATACTACCACTGTAATTAAGAAGGACACGTAAAAGACAACTGCCTAAAACTGAAAGGCAAGGACAAGCATAAGGACGCAAGAACAGACAGGAGACCAGCCCAGAAAAGGCACAATAACCTAAAAGCAACGTGGGACAAAACCTCATCAAAATCAGAAATCAAGGCCTACATTGGAATCACATTAATGGCAAGTCATCAAGATATAGAGGATGAAGCAAGTTCTTCCGCAATGAAAATCGAGAGCATTGATGAAGGGGGAGCAACATTAGAAGAGAGCAGCTCTACAGGGGGAGTCTCAGATGATGAAATAGACAAGGTAAGTCAGGTACGATCCTTACCGCTTGATAAGCTATTTAAATTTATAAAATTTCTGACTAAAACATCTCATAAATTAGAAGTAGAAAATAAAGAGTTAAAATCAACATTAGCCATTTCTTGTTGATTAGAAGATTTTGAAAAAGTGAAATTGGAAAATGAAAAATTGAAAACAGATTTCATAGGGGCCAAATCAAAAAACTATCAAGAAAATATGTACCTAGATATTTTTGATAACCCAATTGGAAGAAACCTATATTGGGTTCCAAAATCATATGTGAATTAGATATTTAAATTTAGGACTTTCAGAGAGTAGATTAAAAGTTTAATTTTCTTAAAAGGCTTTGTCTAAAAAGTGGTTATTGCTCC
The DNA here is from genome assembly GCF_018446385.1 of Zingiber officinale. Taxonomy (NCBI): domain Eukaryota; kingdom Viridiplantae; phylum Streptophyta; class Magnoliopsida; order Zingiberales; family Zingiberaceae; genus Zingiber; species Zingiber officinale. Next base: position 74,290,916 of record NC_055987.1, on the reverse strand, counting down.
AATAACCAAGAAGACCTAGTGTCTCACCATAGTTTGGAAGCCAATTAATGAAATAAAATATTTAATTGACTAACCGATAAAGCATTTACTGGTGATTAATAATGCTTTAAATAGTTGTCAAAATTACTTAAACATCCTTTAAGTTTTACAAAACTTAAAGTTTTTAAAAATTATCTATCTCAAAGTTTTTTAAAACTTTATCAACTCAAATTTTTTTTTCTTAAACTTTTGAGGTACCCCATTTTTTATGTGATCAAAGGGGGAGAAGAAAAATTAAGTCTAGGGTGAAGTAGTTTAAATTTTTTACTTTTTGCACTTAATAGTAAATTTATTATTTTTACCTTATGTTGGTTTATCCTAACTTAACTTGGGTTGCTCACATTAAAAAGAGGGAGATTGTTGGAACCCCAAGGTAGTTTTAATGTGATCAAACAAGTTAGGTTAGGTCCTGTTGGGGTTAACCTTGCGTCTAAGTGTGTAGGAACTTAGGACCACAGAAAGTCAAGCAAAAGATGTAGCTAGCGAGAAGGATGACACAGGAGAAAGCCGACGGGCTCGGTGCGTTTGAGGGACGAAGTGCTGCGGAAGAGTATGCGAACGAACGAGAAGGAGGCGCACTACTTTTTCGAGGGATGAGAAACCGGAGCAGAAGATTGCTCAAGAAGGCTGGAAGTTGGGTTCAGGTGAGCCCTACTTCAAATGGACGAAATCACCCAAGCGAGCAAAGCTGGAGTGAAAGACCCGGACCGAGGCGAGCAGAATCGGAGTGGAAGACCCATATGAAAAAAGATCAACTATATGGACTTTCTTGGTCCGGGCACCCAAACTAGGTCTGGGTGCTCGGAACTATTCTGAGGCGCCCGGACCATCTAGGTGCCCGGAACCCTTCTGAGCACCCAGAATCTACGTGGCATTTAACCGTTGCATCGGGGATAGAATTATATCCCATTCTAGACGCTTGGAACCCTTCTAAGAACCTCAACTAGGGCTGTAAATACAGCCCTGGTCCAAGAGGTTCAGAACAACACTTGTGATTCATTCTAGTTTTATTTTATTCTATAATTGAGTACTTCAACTGCTGTAAGAGGGTTCATCACCTGAAGGAGATTATTTACTAAGCTCCAACTTCCTAGGGTTAAAAACCTCCCCGGTTGTAACCAAGTTTGTGTTGGGTTCTTCGGGCCACAAAAACCGCTTTTCGCGTCGCGGAAACCCCGAATCACCCATAGCCATGGATCCGTGCAAGGTAAAAATTTCGAAAAACCAAATACGAGTTTAGAAATCTTTAGATCTACTCCTAGATCTACATGTTAAGAAATTTATACCTTCGATGCGTGCCCTTTCGTAATCCCGCTCGTCCAAAGGCGCCGGATCTCGAGAGTGTCAACGTAGACACTCCTCTAATGATATCCACACGAACAAGGAGTGTCTCTCACACTCAAGGATGGAGAAGAGAACTCCAAGTGTGCTAGCACTTTCTAGAGCTCTCGGATAGGATTTAAATGGAGGGAAAAAGAAAGAAGAAAGGAAACTCTTACACTCAAGAAGTAGTCTCCTCTTTTGTGACCTTCACCCTTTCTTTCTTCTCTTGGAATACAACTCAACCACCTTCTCTCCCTTCTTGGAACCCACGACCAAAAGAGAGGAAAAAGCAAGAGAGAGCTAAGGAGGAAGAAGATGGAATCAATGAGAATGAATTGCATTCACTCTCCTTCATGTGTGTGTAACCCCCTTCCCATTTAATGTGGCCATTAAAGAGGGGATTTGTAACCTCCATGAGGTGGCACACACATGTGCAACCATGATGATGTGGAGCATCATCAATGGTCCACCTTATGCCAACTCACAAATGAGGTGGCAAATGGTCAAGTCAAAATTGACCTTTGATCTTCCTTCTCAAATCAAGTCAAACTTGACCAAATCTCTCTCATGGTTGATCTAATCTAACCATTTGATTCAAGCCAACTTAATATAATGAATCTAATTCATTTAATTAAATTGATTCAATGAGTCATAATCCAAATTAGACTCATTGAACACATGAATCAACTTGAGTCCAACTCAATTAGCCCAATTTGGATTACTCTTAATCCAATTTGGTTCATCACATGAAACTAATCCAATTGGTTCATCACATGAACCTAATCCAATTGGTTCATCATATGAACCTAATCTCCATCCACTTGTTCTTTGTGTGTGACCCAATAGGTTCTTGTAACGTTGACAATGTTTCTAAACTCCTTTAGAAACATAAGCAATGAGCGGCATCTAGCAATACATCATTGCTACCCAAGTTACAAGAAATGTCGAGATCCAACATCACCTTGTGACTACTAATTGTGACTCCTCACAATAAGTGACATTGTCCTTCTATCCTTGACATCTAGATTGATCAGTGTGAGGCATAGACCGTGTCATCCTCTAATCAATCTAAATCTTGAACTCCAAGTAGACTCACTCGATCAAATGAGCTCAACATCTAATGTTGACTCATTTGGGCATGGCCATGCACTTCGTGGTCTAACTCTATCAAGAATACTGATGTCGCTCCCGTCATATGGGAGGGATAGATCCCATCTACATCACTCACATCCCTCTGCATAATTTGTTACATACCCAGTAATCGCCTTTATAGTCCACCTTACGGGTGACGTTTGACGAAACCAAAGTACATAACTCCTTATGTAGGGATCCATGGTGACTTCAGGTCAAAGGACTAATAGTCATACTAATAGTCACATGAGAAAGTATATGACACTCATATAACGATCCATGATACTTTCTCATGGCGGGTCATTCAGTATACATTCTCTAATGCATACCCATGTGTCAGCTTGATATCTTTATATCCATGACTTGTGAGATCAAGTCATCGAGCTGACCTACATGCTAGTCTTATTGTATTAACATTGTCCCTGAATGTTAATACTCGACTATGAATGATTTAGAGTAGTGTTCCCTATATCATCTCACTATCGATTCAACCAATCGATTGATATAGGTAAGAACCTTCTACTCAAGGACGTTACTATACTTATTTTATTTGGCACTAATGCAAACAAGCATAATAACCAAAACCAAATGCCTTAATATATATACAAGAATATGATATACATGAGTCCATACAATCATCAAATGATTGGCTCTAGGGCTCTAACTAACAGTTTGTGTGTCTTTTCTTACAATCATTTATTTTATTTATGCAAGTATTAGATTAATTAAGTCATAAATTTGAGAAAGGTTCTTTTTATTTGTCAGAGCTATTCACCCTCCTCTAGTCGGCCGACAACAGTCCAACATGAACCACCATAATCAACACAAACCATAACTTCACAATCCAACGAGTTTGACCAAAGGAAAAAGGAAAATAGAGACACCAACACCTTTCCTCATACATGTAAAGCACAGACTCCATAGAAAACAAGAGTCTTCACAGCACTCTTTAAGGTTCTCGGACAGTGTGTCGAGGTACCATCCCACCTCCTCGTCTACTCCATGTGCATGCCCTCCATAATACCCTGAGGGTGTCTCCCTCACCTGCATCATATACGTCATGAATCTATAGATCCAGCAAGAACATTCCAATATGAAAATATGACATCCATATAAAGTAGGATCAAAAGCTAAAACATAAATTGCAATCTTAATTACGAAATAGAGGAAAGCACATTAAGTAGAGTAATCTACACAACTATTAAGGATGAATATGTCACAGTGTGATAACTATCATTTAAGGCATTCATTCAGTTCATAACCATGACCCTAGAGGTACCTCCTAGGAGAACATGTAGTCATATAACCGAAGCCAATATAAATTACATTATCAGTCATGTTTGGAAGGGCCCTCCCCGGAGCTCATCTCGGGGCACCCATCCCATACTGTCACCACAAGTGGACATACACATTTCATTATCCTTACATTATTAGTGCATTCAATACATTCATAAACATACAAATACACAAGAACCTTTCCATATCCATAAATCTTGAATAAACATAAGAATATCAGTGAACAAGAGCCTAAATTATGCATAACGAAATAGAGGACAGATCATAAGAATTGAAACTAACATGGAACGTGAAGCAGAATTCTACCCGCTAAGGAAAAATACCACACCACCACCCTTATTGTCCTCACAGTAACAGTACCAGGCAAAAACAAGAAACTAAACTACAACATCATCTATAAATTTATCCAAACCATAGTCATCAAAATAAAACATTGTCATGAATCAATTAACCCTCTTGAAGACAATGCACACAACAACAAAATTAATTTCACAAAACCCCCAACTGTGTCCCAAAAAAAAATTAGAGCATCACAGCACCACGAGCAATATAGAGACCCTCGCAATCTCCCAAATTTGTTCACAATCTCCTAGCCTACCTGAGAAATCAAAAATTTCCTCAAATCCAAACTCTTCTGATCGAAACCAATCCACAAACAAGAATCCTCCAGAAATGATGTCAGACAGTATAACCGGTCAACTTCTAAATCCTTTCTAATGAAGCAAAACCAGGCAATAGAGTAGAACTAATCTCCCAGAAACCAATCAAAAACTCCAAAAACCAAACAGGAATCTAGAAGCTCAATCTATCGAGAGAAACCCGTTCAACACCAAATTTGATTATCGCCCCCCAAATCCTTCACAGAAAGCCAAAGAAACCACAAGGTGAAGAAAGAACGTCACGGGAAAGACAAATCTCAACTTGTTCAACCAATCGGACAATAAACAAGCACATTGACTCCTCCTAAGCACCTAATCCTTAACTCACTGATCTCATATCACCATAATGGAGAGTACTTGCCTCTTCCTTCCTTGCTACACTAGCGGAAGCTCTCGCCCAATCGTTCTTGTGTCGTCAATGAGATGGCTGAAGGATCTTGTTCCCATTACAGTATCCTCGAGCAAATCGGCTGCATGGGGTGGTGCTTGGCCAGATCTCACGAAGTGGTGGGAACTCCATCGAAATGGCGGAGTTAGAGAGTGAAGAGGTGGTAATTCTTCTCGAGAAACAGTGAGTGAGGAGGAGAGAATCGACTATTATACCTAGGTTTATTAACACTAACCTAAGGTAATTAAGGTCAATCAACTCCCAACTTAATTGAACATCATATGCTTCCATCAAGCTTATTGGCCATATCCCCTTGAAACGTATCGTACAAGTTCATTTAAAATTCTTAAAAATTCCTAAAATTCATAGAAGATTTATAAATTAATCCCTTGATTAGTGCTCGTGTGACCTTAGAAAATTTCATAAATAACTTCCTTAATTACACTCATGAGACCTTATAATCCTCCCTCTCTTATAAAAATTTAGTCCTCAAAATTAGACTTACCGAATAATTCAGGGTAATAGTTGCACATATCCAGTTCAGTCTCCCAGGTAACTTCCTCCATCAGCTGATTTCCCCATAAGACCTTTACCATTCTGAAATCCTTGTTCCTCATCTTCTGGAATTGGCGATCAAGGATTTGTTTTGCCACTTGCTCATAAGATAGATCTGACGTCCACTACACAGACTCATGGCCAATCACATGAGAAGGGTTAGAAATGTACCTCCTAAGCATGGATATGTGGTACATGTTATAGACTCCTAATAGGTTCGGTAGTAACGCAACTCAGTATGCTCAAGTTCTAACCCGGTCCAAAATCTCAAAAGGCCCAATATACCTCAGACGGAGTTTCCCCTTTTTCCCGAACCTCAGTACCCCCTTCATCAGTGACACCTTGAGGAATACATGGTCTCCCATTGTAAACTCCAAGTCTCTTTGTCGTTGATCGACATAACTCTTCTGGTGACTTTGTGCTGCTTGCATCCTGTCTCGAATTTTAGCCACCAGATTCACTATGTGAGTCACAATGTCTGGACCTAGAACTGCCCTCTCTCCTACCTCATCCCAATGCAATACCTATGGTGGCTTGATAACTGTTATTGTAGGTAAACTCTACTAGGGGCAACTTTGACTCCCAGCCTCCCTTGTAGTCAATCATACAAGCTCACAACATATCCTCTAAAATCTGAATCACCCGATCGGATTGACCATTAATCTATGGGTGAAAAGTGGTACTAAAGGCAAGCTTTGTACCTAACCCACGATGCAAACTTTCCCAAAATCTGGATGTGAATTTTGGATCTCTATCTGACATGATCCGAGCTAAAATTCCATGTAACCGTATTATCTCTTGTATATATAGTTCTACATATTGAGTCATAGTGAAGGTAGTTTTTACTGGCAGAAAGTGTGCCAACTTTGTCAGTCGATCCACAATAACCCATACAACAATTGGTCCCCTAGGTGAGGTTGGTAATCCCACCACAAAGTCTTTAGCTGTTGGTTGCTACTCAGAATATCGTACCGGCTCCCCTGTACAAAAATTTTGTACAAGTCCTAAACCTTTCCTAACAACCTATTGTGTTCTTTAGAAATTAAATTTGGAATCGTAAACAGAACTTAACATTATTGATTCCAAATTCAACTTATCTGTTCTTAGTGGTTTAGACTTGGATCGCAAACGATGCTTAACATTATTGATCCAAATCCACCCATGTTACAAATTTGATTAAATATTTATTTCAGAGATCAGCTTTCAGGTTAAACATGGCGAGGAACTAAGCCTTTTTGGATATGGGATCATCCACCACTTCCTAGACAAAGCCTTTCAACGAAATTCAATATTTAATCTCCTTATAGTAACCCTAGGTTTAACCAATAAGAACAATCGAATGACAAGATCGAAAAGTAAAAGAAACACAAACTTGAATCATAAATCCAAAACCTAGAATCACAAGCCTCTTGTGTTTGGTATTTCAAGATCTAAACAAAAAGATGAACTAGTTATGATGCGGAAACTAATAACTAGTTATACCTTTTGTAGCTAATAGACCTCACGATCTTCTGTCGTATTCCTCTTCTTATCTCGGACGTCGTGTGGGCGACGATCTACCGAGATGAGAATCCACCCAAGCCTCCTTCTTCTCCTTGCAAGTTTTGGCATCCAACAATCTCCTAGAGATGAAGAACTTCGGCCACCAACCAAGCTCCAAGGGATGCTTTCTTTCTCTTCTTCTTCTCCACAAGCTTTCTTTCTCTTCTTCTTCTCCACAAGTAACCGGCCACCAAGATGAAATAAGAGCTCCAAGTGCTGTCGGCCTCAACAAAAGGAGAAGAGAGAAAGAAGAGAGGAGAGGGCCGACCACCACCAAGGAAAGGAGAGGAGAGAAATAGATGTGTTGTTGTGAGGTGAGGTATCTCTACCCTCTCTTTTATATTCCTTGGTCTTGGAAAATAAGGAAAGTTTTAAACATAATTAAAACTTCCTTATTTTCCCTTGCTAAAGAACAAAAGGAAAATTTAATTAAAATTTCCTTTTTTTTTTTAATGACCGGCCCCTACAAGTCCTCCAAACAAGAAAAGTTTTAAACACAAAATTTAAATTTTCGAATTTATTTTTGAAAATTTTTAAAATAAAAATTTCTCTTTTAAAAAGTTCCCTTCATGGTTGGTTATAAAAGGAAACTTTTATAAATTAAAATCTCTCTATTAAAACATGTGGATGATTACAAAAAGGAAAGTTTTCTCCAAAATTAAAATCTTCCTTTTAACTACAAATAAGGAAAGATATCAAACCTTTCTCTTAACCCTTTTGTAGAAACTATAAAAGGAAAGATTTAATTTTAAAACTCTCTTTTAAAATCATGTCTTCAATATTAGGAAAGATTTTAAAATAAAATCCTTTTTATTTTTATTGTGGTCGGCCACCTACTTGGGCTCCAAGCTAGGGCCGGCCACCACTTGATCCATCCAAGGCTTATCTTGGTCGGCCCTTGCTTGGGCTCCAAGCTTGGCTTGGCCGGCCACCTATGGATGGGTAAGAAGGTGGGTTTAGGTGGGTATAAGATTTTATAAATAAGATGCTACAACAGGGACTGCGAGGAGGAATTGGTTTTGGTCTCCCGATGAAGTTGAGCTTCCCGTGTTCGCCTCGAGCACCCAACTCGAGTTCATTAATAATATCTTATTTCACTAAAAAGTTATTATTGCACTACCATACCAAGCCCATATTACTATATGGGCTCCTTATCATGAGTGTGTTAGTCTCCCTGTGTTTAAGATATTCAATGCCTACTAATTAAATGAGTTACTGATAACTCACTTTAATTAATATCTAGCTCCAAGAGTAGTACCACTCAACCTTATTGTCATGTCGTACTAGGTCCACTTACAGGTTTTACATGACAATCCTTATGAGCTCCTCAATGGGATATCATCAACCTAAATTACTAGGACACAGTTTCATTCTATAATCAACAACACACCATATAAATAATATCATTTCCCAACTTATCGGGCCTATTGATTTAACGAGCTAAATCGCACCCTTTGATAAATTAAAGAAATAAATATTAAATATACATGCTTGTTATTATATCATGATTAAGAGTGCACACTTCCATAATAATAGAGGTTTTGTTCTTTTATATAGTCAGTATAAAAAGAAACTACCTCAAATGGTTCTGCTCAATACACTCAAAGTGTACTAGTATAATTTATTAGTCAAGATAAACTAATACCTAATTACACTACAACCACTCCAATGGTTTGTTCCATTCCATCTTGGTTGTGAGCAACTGTTTATAATTTATAAGGAACTGATAACATGATCTTCTGTGTGTGACACCACACACCATGTTATCTATAATATAAATTAATTGAACAACTACACTTAGCATATAAATGTAGATATTTGACCAATGTAATTCTACAAAAAGCTAAACTTTTAGTATACATTCCAACAATCTCCCACTTATACTAAAAGACTATGCCGCCATATACCCTGCCATACATCTGATTCCCAACCCTTCAACATGCCCATCAAAAGCTCTTGTCTTAAGGGTCTTAGTGAAAGAATCTTCCAGGTTATCATCTGATGCAATCTAGGCGACAATAACTTTTCCTCGTTATACGATATCTCGTATTGGGTGGTACTTACGCTCTATGTATTTACTTGCCTTATGGGCTCGTGGTTACTTCGAGTTTGCTACTACACCACTTATTATCATAATATACTATAATAATTTTGGGCAAACCAGGAATCACATCTAAGTCCATCATGAAGTTACTGAGTCATTCAACATCTATGGCTGTCTCAAAGACTGCCACATACTCAGCTTCTATGGTGGAGTCTGAAAAAAATATCTATGCTTAACACTCCTCCATTATTATGGTTTTATCTCCTAAAGTAAACATAAAACCCCGAGGTTAACTTATTATTTGTCCATATCTGATTGGAAGTCAGAATCTGTGTAACCCACAGGGAGCAGATCATCTGCTTGGTATACCAGCATATAACCTCTATTCCTTCTCAGGTACTTTAATATATGCTTTACAGCAGTCCAATGTCCCTACCCTGGATTACTTTGATATCTGCTAACCATGCCCACGACAAAACAGATATCCAGTCTCGTGCACAACATAGCATACATTAGGCTTCCTACAGCTGAAGCATAAGGAACTGCCTTCATCTCTTCTATCTATTTTGATGTCTTCGGAGACATCTCTTTATATAAAGATACTCCATGCCTGAAGGGTAAAAAACCTTTCTTGGAGTCTTGCATGCTAAAATGAGCTAGGATTGTATCGATATATGAAACTTGGGATAAGCACAACATTCTTTTCTTGCGAACCCTTATTACTTTGATCCTGAGAATATGTGCACATTCTCCCAAGTCCTTCATATCGAATTGCTTGGACAACCATACCCTTACTTCTTACAACACTTTGATATTGTTTCCAACTAACAAAATGTCATCTACGTATAGTACAAGAAATACCACCACATTTTCATCACACTTCTTGTATACACAAGACTCATCCGGACACTGAATAAATCTATATGACTGGATTACTTCATTAAACCAGATGCTCCATGACCTTAAAGCTTGCTTCAATCCATAAATAGACCGATTGAGCTTACATACTAGATGTTCTTTGCCCTTTGCAATAAACCCCTCTGGTTGCTTTATATGGATGTTTTCTTCAAGACTTCCATTAAGGAAAGCTATCTTGACATCCATTTGCCACACCTCATAATCCATATGAGCAGCAATAGATAAGAGTATCCAGATAGACTTAAGCATAGCTACTGGAAAAAAGGTTTCCTCATAATCGATTCCTTCTTTCTGAGTATATCCTTTCGTAACAAGCTTTGCTTTGAAGGTTCCCACCTTCCCGTCTGCCCCTCTTTTCCATTTGTAGATCCATTTACATCCAATATCTTTTACACTATTTGATGGTTCTTACTAGCTCCCAAACTTTGTTAGAATAAATATATTCTATTTCTGAATTCATTATTCTTTACCAAGATATTGCATCTTAATCTTGGAGGGCTTCGTCATATGTTCAGAGATCAGGTTTATGTTCACCAGGGATCAAGTCTAAAGACTCTCCTAAAACATGAATCTTTCAGATTACCTAACAACCCTCCCACTACGATGATGCCCTATCTATAATTGTGCATCATTTGTGATACGTGTTGCAGTTTCTTGTGGTATCTCATCTTATACTTTTGATACTAGATTAGACATGCCCCTTATTATTTCCTTAAAAATAATTTTACTCATGGGCTTGTGGTTCATTACATAGTCCTCTTCCAAAAATTAGGCATTAGTGCCATCAATGACCTTCTGATTTTTAGGACTATAAAATAAACCTTCTTTCACCTCTCTAGGATAACCCATAAACAAGTGAACTCCTATTCATAATTCCAACTTATCAGTGTCTCCCTTCAGCACATGTGCTGGACTACCCCAAATCTGAATATGCTTCAGACTAGGCTTACGCCCATTTTACAATTCTATGAGAGTAAAGGTTCTGACTTAGAAGGTACTATGTTCACTGCTGTTTCTAGAGTATATCTCCAAAATGAATTTGGTAATTCTGAATAACTCATCATTGATCTAACCATTTCCATAAGAGTCCTGTTCCTTTATTCTGTCACACCATTCTATTGGGGTGTACCAGGTGCAGACAGTTGGAATTGAATCCTGACTTCTGATAAGTGACTCCTAAACTCTCCTAAGAGGTACTTGCCACTACGATCTCACCGTAGTGTCTTGATACTTTTACCTTGACGTTTTTCCACATCAGCCTTGTATTTTTTGAACTTATCAAAGCACTTAGACTTGCGGCGCATCAAGTAAATGTACCCATATCTCGAATAGTTGTCTATAAAAGAGATGAAATATTCGAAACCACCTCTTGCCTGGATAGTCATAGGTCAACATAAATCAGAATGAACCAATTCTTACACATCTTTGGCTCTATAACCCCCTTAGACTTAAAAAGCCTCTTGGTCATTTTTCCTTCCAAGTAAGACTTGTAGGTTGGAAAGTTTTCCACCACCAATGAACCCAAAAGTTCATCGGCTATTATCCTTTGAATCCTACTCAAGTTAATATGACCTAGCCTTAGATGCCAAAGATATGATTGGTTTAATTCTGAAGGTTGCTTTCTCTTATTAGAGTTAGAAGATGTGTTATTAATTTCCATTTGTTGCATCGTGGGAGTTTTTGGATTTAGAATATCTAAATTGCCAACCAACATACCAGAACAAGTAACTTCTCTATTTTTCTTGATAACTTCTCTGTTATCAAAAGAGACAGAATATCAAGTTCTTTGAATAGTTTAGAAACTGAAATCAAGTTCTTTCTAAACATGGTACGTAAAGATAATTTCTCAAAATCCATGTTTTATTCCTATCAGAGGATAAACTTCTCCACTGCAATAGCTGCTACTTTTGCAACAGTGGCCATATAGACGGTGATTTCTCCTTCATGTAGTTGTCAAGTTTCCTGGAACCCCTGCAATGATTTGCAGACATGATCAGTGGTTCTCGTATCTACACGTCAGGTACCGGTAGATAACACCACTAAACATGTTTCAACAACTAATAAGATACACCTTTATTGTTCTCATTCCTGAGAGGGCAACCCACCTTAGTGTCCAAGTTTTGTTTTCAATCATTATAATTGGGACTAGTAAGTCTATTCTTCTAGTATAACAACTAGGGAATTGAAAAACATTTGAAATCCTAAGAATCACAAAAATATTTGGTCAAGACCAACACCTCAAAATCCTCGTGAATTTTGTATGTCACGTTAGTGTGGACGTATACAAATTCAAATATTTGTAAGAGGAGATTTTATTAATTTTATTGTCTTGTCAACCTATCTTTATGATAAATAAAATTAATAGTTGGTCTGCCTTCGATCAAATATTTGGTCAAAACTTTAGAATTTAAAATAATATTGATTCCTCAAAATAATATCATTTAAATTCACCAACACCTCAAACACCGTGAATTTTGTATGCCACGTTAGTGTGGACGTATACAAAATCAAACATTTGTAAGAGGAGGGTCATACCCATTAATAATCTTGTCAACCTTAAATTGCCTCAAACACCATGAATTATGTATGCCACATTAGTGTGGACGTATACAAATTCAAACATTTGTATGAGGAGATTTTACCCATTAATTTTATTATCTTGTCAACCTAACTTTATGACAAATAAAATTACCTCAAACACTGTGAATTATATATTTCGCGTAAGTGTGGACGTATACAAATTCAAACATTTGTATGAGGAGGTTTTACCTATTAATTTTATTATCTTGTCAACCTTACTTTATGACAAATAAAATTATCTCAAACACCATGAATTATGTATGTCACGTTAGTGTGGACATATACAAATTCAAACATTTGTAAGAGGGGGCTTCATCTAGCTTTATGACAAATTAATAGTTGGTTTTTCTTCGGTCACACAGATAATAACAGTGACTCCGTTGGGGAGGATGCTATTAAATGCGCCTAAGTGTATACCATTACTTGATACTTAGTCCATTAAATAGGATTGTGCCCCTTCAGTTGGACAAGATCACACTGTAACGCCCGCCCTCCCTGCTACCCTAAGGGACGGGGCTACGATACTCTACGTATAAATTTTTCTTTTTAAAACAGCGGAAGACTTAAAATAATTTTCATAGTTTTAATAAAACTTTTCTTTTAAATTTCTTTTGAACTATATTATCACATGGCATCAATAATCATAACATCAAATCCAGTGGAACCATAATGTCAAGCCATACATGTTTAGGTATCACAAGTCATAAAATACCAATGCATAGTTCTTTAAAGAAACTTTAAGCAGGTTCTTATTTATTTGGTTGCCTAGCCACCGCCACACACATCTTCGTTGCCCCTCCTGCTGCTCCTCTAACTCATCCAGCTTTTTCCTTTATCTGTGGTACAAGGAAAGTAAGCTATGAGCACTCATGGCTCAGTAAGTTCCTTTCCTACTCACTAAAACCAACAATCAGCACATAATCAAGAATGCATCAACAAGTCATAATCTAAACTAATCATGGCATAACATAGCATTCTATTCAAGCATATCATGCATCATAATATAATCTCAACTAGTCATAGCATATCAAGCATCACCATGGCCGAAACATATACATAGTGCATTGCATAAAACATAGCTAGACATGACATAACAACAAGTATCATGGTATATCAAAGCATGGCCGAAACATGTATATCAAAGCATCATACTATGGCCGAAACATGTACATCAAGGCATCATCATATCCTCGGCCGAAATCTATATATCAAGCATCAACAACTCAATGGCCGAAACATGTCTATAAGGTATAGCATGAACATAACGTAATCATACCTTATCATGGCATATCATAATCAAGAGCATAACATGAAACATAGCATAATCGTAAGGTGTATGCAATATGATTTTGGAAAACATGTATCCGCAAAACATGTGTATGTCTCATGATCCTTTAAACCATTTTCTTTTACATATATACTTGAAAATAATATCAACATATTTAGGGCCCCGGCTTGTACCATACATACATAACATAGATGCGCGCGTCCTAAGTATATCCAAGGTAGCAAGTCTTGAATCATACTAGGAACTAGGTCAAGATCACAAAGCATGGCCTAGGGGCGTATTTAAAGAGTCCATCCCTTATTAGCCCAGATCACAAAGCAAGGCTTAGCCTAGATCACACAGCAAGGCTTAGGGGTGTACTAAGGAGCCCATCCCTTATTAGCCCAGATCACAAAGCAAGGCTTGGCCTAGATCACAAAGCAAGGCCTAGGGACTGATTAGGAGTCCACCCTTGGTACAAGCCACTCACATATAAAGTAAAATACATGTCATACATATCATGTATCATAAAAGCATGCATCACTTAGGCACACATCATATCATAAAAGTATGCATCACTTAGGCATACATCATGTCATAAAAGTATGCATCACTTAGGCATACATCATGTCATAAAGGTATGCATCACTTAGGCATACATCATATCATAAAGGTATGCATCACTTAGGCATACATCATGTCATATCAATATGCATCACTTAGGCATAGATCATAACACAATGCATATCTTAAGCATAAAGCATATCATCAAGCATGCATGATTTAACCACATATCATATCATGAAAGCATGCATATTTTAAGCACTAAACATAGCATCAAGCATGCATAATTTAACCACATATCATAACATAAGCATGCATAATTTAAGCACAAAGCATATCATATCATAAAAGCATGCATATCATATCATAAGTCATAAATCACAAGCATACATATTAAGCATAAGGGTGTATCTTGTGATTATCCTATCATAGGAAACATGGTATCATATTTATCTTGGTTTTAAGCTTCCTAAACCCTTGTGGCCGAAACCCTTTAAAGCTCAATTTAGGTTAAACACAACATCCAAGCATGTGGCACCTAAATTATCATCATAGCATTTTCATAGGAAGCATTATAAACATGATTAACTTAGTTTCTAAGTTCCTCAAGTCCCTAATTTCATATGGCCGAAACCTTAAGGTGTGGAACAAGGTTCCATATGACATAAAAGCATGGACAACTTTAAATCATATTTATAACATTTTTACCAAGGAACAAGGTAAACACATTTGACACGTTTGAATTAGTTCCTAAGTTCTTTAAGCCCTTAACATATATCATGGCCGAAATTTAACAAGTTCTCATTAGGGCTACAAACAAGCATACAAGCATGTGAACTTGGACTAACATTATGTATAAATTCATACAAGGCATCATCCAATAGTTATGGCCGAAACAAACCCTAGCATCATTTTAGGTCATAAAACAACATATAGCATTTGAACCTTGGCTTTCTACTTATCATATTTCATGTAGAGTGACATGAGCATATTTAATTTAGGTCCTAGGGTTTCTAGGGCATCTAAACCTTCATGGCCGAGACTTACAATGGTCCATTTAGGTCATGGAAAAATCATACAAGCATGTGACACAATCAATAGGTTATCATATTTTCATAAGAAGCATTTTAACACCTTTGGTTTAAATTCTAGGGCCTCTAGGTCATTTAAATCCTTTTTGGCAGAACCTCATCAGTGTTTAAACTTGCTTCAAGTAACATAAAAACATATGAAGTCATACAAGTTTCATAGCATGTGTAAAGACAAACATAATGAGCATACATATGAATTGTGTCTTAGGCTTTCTAGGTTTCTTTTTCTCTTTTTCTTTTATTTTTTTCTCATGGCCGAAACCTACCATTCTTTAGCTAGGTTTTTAAGTGGCCTAAAGCATGAAAAACCTAAGTAAATTTCATGGTAAAATTTACTAAGAAACATATATATATATATTTGGTTCATGAACAAACTTGGACTCTTGTGATCATACATGTCATATGTCATATAACCAATTTTTCTACACCCTAATCAAGCATGAGGGCATTAGAAAAATTTCATATCTAAACATCACAGAGGTATTGAGCATATTAAAGTTTTGTTTAAGCTTTTCTAAGCTATTCATCTCATCATGGCCGAAAACCCTAAGAAAGAGTTCATAAAGTTCTAGCAATATTCAAACATACAACTCTTTTAAGATATTTGTATTCTATCACATGAGCATGTTTATTTAAATTTAAGGGTCTTCCTAACCCTAAACCCTTTCTTGGCCGAAACATATGAGTGGGTTTTCTTTTAGTTCAAATATCTTCTAAGCAAGAAAACTAATACATGATCCTTAATATTTCATAGGAAGAACCTTGTACTAGTTGGGTAAAACAATAAATTTCCCTAGCCTCTTAAAAATATTTTTGGCCGAAATTCTAGGGTTAAGTACTTCTCTGATCAAGCATCATATAGGTATAAAAACATGAAGAAGAACCCTTTTCCATGGCATAGAAAATCTATCATGTAGTGAAGACTAGTTAAACATCACTAGATTTTTTTGAAAGCTCTTCTTAGCTGAATTTTCTCAAACTTGTTTCTAGGTTTTAAAATCTTCATAAAATCCGAAAAACACATAAAAGCCTTGTACCACAGGTGAGGGGAAGCTTACATCCTTTTTCGCTTGTGGATCTAAGGTATGGTGAAGAAGAAGTAGCCTCTTCTTCTAGTTCCTTTCCCTTGATTCCCTTGCTAAGTCCTCCTTGTATCTTAGGTTTTCTTAGGAGAAAACCTTGGCTTGGGACCGAAAATGGAGGAGAGGGGAACTGAGGTTTCGGTGAGGGAGAGGAGAGAATGAGAAAATGAGAGAAAATAGAATTTTCCCTTTACATATTCTCTTTTATGTTAAGGGGGAAGAGGTAGCAAACTTAGTTTTTGCTTTCCTTCTCCCTTAGCCTTTTTTTTTCTATTTTATTTTTATTTTTATTTATTTATTTATCCCCATCATTCATGGTGAAGTAAGGGGGAATGAATCCCCTTAATGGTCTCTTTTATTTTCGGCAAGAGAAGAGAGAAAGAGGGAGAGGAAGGGAGGAAGGCAAATTGCCTTTCTCTTGTTCTTTACTTGTTTTCTTTTGGCTATCTTTTATTCTCACCTTTATCATGAGTTTCCCTCCTTTGCTATCAATATCTTCTCTCTATCCCAACTGGTTATTACCCATTAACTCTATGAAATATAATATAAGAGGTTCAAGGTTCAATCCTTGACCACTCCCTATTTTTATTTCTTTTCATTTCTTTTTGGTTCAATATTCCACTAATATTTTTCTAAGGCAAATTTACCATCCTCATGTTTATCTTTAATGAAGTCATGTCCTCATTCATCCCTCATGAAATGGAGGAGGGGGAAAGGAAGGAAATTTGCCTTTTTCTTGCTCCCTCTCTTAACCATGAAAAAGAGGAAGAAGACTACTTGTTCTTTTCTTGCTCCTTTAATAAATTATTCTGTTACCTTTAACATGAATTTTTCTTCTTTTCTATCCATCTATTATTCCTTATCCTAGTGGTTATCATTCATAAATTTAATTCTATTATTAGTGGGAGGTTCAAGGTTCAAACCTCAACCTCACCTTCTTTTTCTTTCATTTTGGTTTCCATTCCCATTTCCCTATTTTATTTTATTTTATTTTATTTTCCTTTTATCCTAAGGAAAATACTCTTAGGTATAGCTTAGCATATCGTGGGTGTTACAGTACCCCATACCTCATAAAAAGTTCATCCTCGAACTTAAAATAACTTTGGGTACTTTTATATCTTCTAATACTTAACTCACCCTTCCTATTTGTCCACAATTACTCGTATAGCATAAAACATATTATAAGGGATCATAACATAATGGCTTAGGTGTACATAACATAAAGCATAGCGTAAGGATTCATAACATGATGGCATGTGTGTACCTAGCATAAA
Organism: Zingiber officinale; assembly: GCF_018446385.1. Classification (NCBI taxonomy): domain Eukaryota; kingdom Viridiplantae; phylum Streptophyta; class Magnoliopsida; order Zingiberales; family Zingiberaceae; genus Zingiber; species Zingiber officinale. Next base: position 74,273,163 of record NC_055987.1, on the reverse strand, counting down.
ACATATCATGACATAAAAGTTCATACCATATCATATAGAGTCATTGTCATGCGTTGTTAGGGTTTTGAACTTCCCACAAGCCCTAAAACCTATCTTGGCCGAACCTTCAAGAGTATAATTCCTAGGTTTTCATCAAACTTGGAAATCAAATACCTAAGTCCTTATGATACATAACATGTGAAGCCTTTGAATAACCTAGGTAGCTCCTTAACCTCATTCTCTTGTCTTGGCCGAATATGAAGGCATGATTATAGTTTTCTTTCAACAACCTAAAGCATGAATCATATAGTGGGTTATACATAATGAAGAATCATAACAAGCATTGTTTGGTTTTTAACTTCTTCTAACCCTTTTATCCTTACTTAGCCAAAACAGGTAGGCATAAATCCTAGGTTTTGGCAACATAACATCATGCAATCATTAACCTAATGTCTCATGGTAATTAGCCTAGCAGGTGAGTCCTTTAAATCATAAGAAAACTCTTTAGCCCTAAATTATTATCTTGGCCGAGATATTTCAAGTCATGATTCTAGGTTAAATGGCATTTGAACTTGAAATAAACTAACACCATCCATAATCATATATAACCTAGCAAGTGAGCAAGTATAGATGAGTTCCTAATCCAAATTTCCAGCCCTTGGCCGAAACCTAAGGTAAGTCTCTAGGTTTTATTTGTATAACATGTAGCAAGAAAACTTAGCTATCAACATGTAGTAAGTCATGTATCATGAAGGAGCATAACAAGCATGTATAGGTTTCAACACTTTAATCTAAACCTCATTTTCTATTTTGGCTGAAACCTAAGGTGAGTTCTAGGTTCTTTTTATGCCACATGTAGTATGAAAACTTAACTACCAACATGTAATAAATCATGTATCATAAATAAACATGTTTAGGTTTCAAATCAACATACAAGTGCGAAAACCCTAAGTACTCTTCATATCTTGTCTTAAAGAAATCATGGCATGCTTAGTGTTAGGTTTAAGTTCTCCTAGGCCCTTGATTCCTTCATGGCCGAGAGTTACAAAGAGGAGAAATAATCTTAGTCTCAAGCAACATAAACAAACATCAAGTTAGTTTCATACTCTTTCATCAAGGAGTTCATGAGTATCTTAGACTTGTCATAAAACCTTCCTAGGTTTCTAAATCTTTTAAATGCATATAAAACCATAAAAACCACTTGTACCAAATTAGGTTACAATAACATATACACATGGAAACAAGAAACCCTAATTCACTATCATATCGTATATTATAAGAGGTATCTTGAGCATGTGTAGTTGAGTTTTGAGTTCCTTTAAGCCTTAATTTCTATCATGGCTAAAAGTTCTAGGAATATATACTCAAGTTCTAAGCATCCTACAAGCATAAGATCAATAAACTAGTCCTCTACCATAGGGTACAAATCATAAGAACATAGCGAGCATGTTTAGTTTAGGTCTTAACTTTACTAAGCCTTTTATTATTATTATTTTTTTTTATTTTTTTATTATTATTATTTTTTTTTCTTGGTCGAAAATTTGAGAACATGATCTTAAGTTCTAATCCAACATCTAAACATAAAAACAGTAGACTAACATCTTAACATGAGATACATATCATGGTGTGAAAGTTTAGTTAGGTCTTAAGCTTCCTCTAATTCCTTTGTCTAATGACAACAAGGCTAGCATAAGGTTATTATCATCCCTATCCTACCATCATGCATACCTAACTAATTCCAAAAGAATAAGTCAACATGCATACTATGAAAGCATCATGAAAATAAGCATAGAACTAAAGCATTATACATAAGCAAGCAAAACATGAAACTAAAGCATAAGTAACATAAGGAAAAATAAAGAATAGAGTGACAACAATATAACATAAGGAAATAAAGTATGAGCCATATAGCAAAGAAAAATAAAGCATAGGCAATATAACAAGGAAGAAAAATAAAGCATAAGTCATACAACATGAAACTAAGCATAAGCATATAGCAAAGCATAAACATATAACAAGAAAATTAAGCATAAACATATGACAAGAAAATTAAGCATAAACATATGACAATAAAATTAAACATAAGCATTCTAACTTGGAGCGGCAGGTAGGAGGCTTGATGTGTGTGTAGTGAGCTGGCAATAACTTGGCTCTGATACTAACCTGTAACGCCCGCCCTCCCTGCTACCCTAAGCGACGGGGCTACGATACTCTACGTATAAATTTTTCTTTTTAAAACAGCGGAAGATTTAAAATAATTTTCATAGTTTTAATAAAACTTTTCTTTTAAATTTCTTTTGAACTATACTATCACATGGCATCAATAATCATAACAACAAATCCAGTGGAACCATAATGTCAAGCCACACATGTTTAGGTATCACAAGTCATAAAATACCAATGCATAGTTCTTTAAAGAAACTTTAAGCAGGTTCTTATTTATTTGGTTGCTTAGTCACCGCCACACACATCTTCGTTGCCCCTCCTGCAGCTCCTCTAACTCATCCAGCTTTTTCCTTTATCTGTGGTACAAGGAAAGTAAGCTATGAGCACTCATGGCTCAGTAAGTTCCTTTCCTACTCACTAAAACCAACAATCAGCACATAATCAAGAATGCATCAATAAGTCATAATCTAAACTAATCATGGCATAACATAGCATTCTATTCAAGCATATCATTCATCATAATATAATCTCAACTAGTCATAGCATATCAAGCATCACCATGGCCGAAACATATACATAGTGCATTGCATAAAACATAGCTAGACATGGCATAACAACAAGTATCATGGTATATCAAAGCATGGCCGAAACATGTATATCAAAGCATCATACTATGGCCGAAACATGTACATCAAGGCATCATCATATCCTTGGCCGAAATCTATATATCAAGCATCAACAACTCAATGGCCGAAACATGTCTATAAGGTATAGCATGAACATAACGTAATCATACCTTATCATGGCATATCATAATCAAGAGCATAACATGAAACATAGCATAATCGTAAGGTGTATGCAATATGATTTTGGAAAACATGTATCCACAAAACATGTGTATGTCTCATGATCCTTTAAACCATTTTCTTTTACATATATACTTGAAAATAATATCAACAAATTTAGGGCCCCGGCTTGTACCATACATACATAACATAGATGCGCGCGTCCTAAGTATATCCAAGGTAGCAAGTCTTGAATCATACTAGGAACTAGGTCAAGATCACAAAGCATGGCCTAGGGGCGTATTTAAAGAGTCCATCCCTTATTAGCCCAGATCACAAAGCAAGGCTTAGCCTAGATCACACAGCAAGGCTTAGGGGTGTACTAAGGAGCCCATCCCTTATTAGCCCAGATCACAAAGCAAGGCTTGGCCTAGATCACAAAGCAAGGCCTAGGGACTGATTAGGAGTCCACCCTTAGTACAAGCCACTCACATATAAAGTAAAATACATGTCATACATATCATTTATCATAAAAGCATGCATCACTTAGGCACACATCATATCATAAAAGTATGCATCACTTAGGCATACATCATATCATAAAGGTATGCATCACTTAGGCATACATCATGTCATAAAGGTATGCATCACTTAGGCATACATCATATCATAAAGGTATGCATCACTTAGGCATACATCATGTCATATCAATATGCATCACTTAGGCATAGATCATAAAAACATGCATATCTTAAGCATAAAGCATATCATCAAGCATGCATGATTTAACCACATATCATATCATGAAAGCATGCATATTTTAAGCAATAAACATAGCATCAAGCATGCATAATTTAACCACATATCATAACATAAGCATGCATAATTTAAGCACAAAGCATATCATATCATAAAAGCATGCATATCATATCATAAGTCATAAATCACAAGCATACATATTAAGCATAAGGGTGTATCTTGTGATTATCCTATCATAGGAAACATGGTATCATATTTATCTTGGTTTTAAGCTTCCTAAACCCTTGTGGCCGAAACCCTTTAAAGCTCAATTTAGGTTAAACACAACATCCAAGCATGTGGCACCTAAATTATCATCATAGCATTTTCATAGGAAGCATTATAAACATGATTAACTTAGTTTCTAAGTTCCTCAAGTCCCTAATTTCATATGGCCGAAACCTTAAGGTGTGGAACAAGGTTCCATATGACATAAAAGCATGGACAACTTTAAATCATATTTATAACATTTTTACCAAGGAACAAGGTAAACACATTTGACACGTTTGAATTAGTTCCTAAGTTCTTTAAGCCCTTAACATATATCATGGCCGAAATTTAACAAGTTCTCATTGGGGCTACAAACAAGCATACAAGCATGTGAACTTGGACTAACATTATGTATAAATTCATACAAGGCATCATCCAATAGTTATGGCCGAAACAAACCCTAGCATCATTTTAGGTCATAAAACAACATATAGCATTTGAACCTTGGCTTTCTACTTATCATATTTCATGTAGAGTGACATGAGCATATTTAATTTAGGTCCTAGGGTTTCTAGGGCATCTAAACCTTCATGGCCGAGACTTACAATGGTCCATTTAGGTCATGGAAAAATCATACAAGCATGTGACACAATCAATAGGTTATCATATTTTCATAAGAAGCATTTTAACACCTTTGGTTTAAATTCTATGGCCTCTAGGTCATTTAAATCCTTTTTGGCAGAACCTCATCAGTGTTTAAACTTGCTTCAAGTAACATAAAAACATATGAAGTCATACAAGTTTCATAGCATGTGTAAAGACAAACATAATGAGCATACATATGAATTGTGTCTTAGGCTTTCTAGGTTTCTTTTTCTCTTTTTCTTTTATTTTTTCTCATGGCCGAAACCTACCATTCTTTAGCTAGGTTTTTAAGTGGCCTAAAGCATGAAAAACCTAAGTAAATTTCATGGTAAAATTTACTAAGAAACATATATATATATTTGGTTCATGAACAAACTTGGACTCTTGTGATCATACATGTCATATGTCATATAACCAATTTTTCTACACCCTAATCAAGCATGAGGGCATTAGACAAATTTCATATCTAAACATCACAGAGGTATTGAGCATATTAAAGTTTTGTTTAAGCTTTTCTAAGCTATTCATCTCATCATGGCCGAAAACCCTAAGAAAGAGTTCATAAAGTTCTAGCAATATTCAAACATACAACTCTTTTAAGATATTTGTATTCTATCACATGAGCATGTTTATTTAAATTTAAGGGTCTTCCTAACCCTAAACCCTTTCTTGTCCGAAACATATGAGTGGGTTTTCTTTTAGTTCAAATATCTTCTAAGCAAGAAAACTAATACATGATCCTTAATATTTCATAGGAAGAACCTTGTACTAGTTGGGTAAAACAATAAATTTCCCTAGCCTCTTAAAAATATTTTTGGCCGAAATTCTAGGGTTAAGTACTTCTCTGATCAAGCATCATATAGGTATAAAAACATGAAGAAGAACCCTTTTCCATGGCATAGAAAATCTATCATGTAGTGAAGACTAGTTAAACATCACTAGATTTTTTTGAAAGCTCTTCTTAGCTGAATTTTCTCAAACTTGTTTCTAGGTTTTAAAATCTTCATAAAATCTGAAAAACACATAAAAGCCTTGTACCACAGGTGAGGGGAAGCTTACATCCTTTTTCGCTTGTGGATCTAAGGTATGGTGAAGAAGAAGTAGCCTCTTCTTCTAGTTCCTTTCCCTTGATTCCCTTGCTAAGTCCTCCTTGTATCTTAGGTTTTCTTAGGAGAAAACCTTGGCTTGGGACCGAAAATGGAGGAGAGGGGAACTGAGGTTTCGGTGAGGGAGAGGAGAGAATGAGAAAATGAGAGAAAATATAATTTTCCCTTTACATATTCTCTTTTATGTTAAGGGGGAAGAGGTAGCAAACTTAGTTTTTGCTTTCCTTCTCCCTTAGCCTTTTTTTTTCTATTTTATTTTTATTTTTATTTATTTATTTATCCCCATCATTCATGGTGAAATAAGGGGGAATGAATCCCCTTAATGGTCTCTTTTATTTTCGGCAAGAGAAGAGAGAAAGAGGGAGAGGAAGGGAGGAAGGCAAATTGCCTTTCTCTTGTTCTTTACTTGTTTTCTTTTGGCTATCTTTTATTCTCACCTTTATCATGAGTTTCCCTCCTTTGCTATCAATATCTTCTCTCTATCCCAACTGGTTATTACCCATTAACTCTATGAAATATAATATAAGAGGTTCAAGGTTCAATCCTTGACCACTCCCTATTTTTATTTCTTTTCATTTCTTTTTGGTTCAATATTCCACTAATATTTTTCTAAGGCAAATTTACCATCCTCATGTTTATCTTTAATGAAGTCATGTCCTCATTCATCCCTCATGAAATGGAGGAGGGGGAAAGGAAGGAAATTTGCCTTTTTCTTGCTCCCTCTCTTAACCATGAAAAAGAGGAAGAAGACTACTTGTTCTTTTCTTGCTCCTTTACTAAATTATTCTGTTACCTTTAACATGAATTTTTCTTCTTTTCTATCCATCTATTATTCCTTATCCTAGTGGTTATCATTCATAAATTTAATTCTATTATTAGTGGGAGGTTCAAGGTTCAAACCTCAACCTCACCTTCTTTTTCTTTCATTTTGGTTTACATTCCCATTTCCCTATTTTATTTTATTTTATTTTATTTTCCTTTTATCCTAAGGAAAATACTCTTAGGTATAGCTTAGCATATCGTGGGTGTTGCACACATGCTCCTAAATAATTTTCTATAACCATCCATAAAGGAAGTTTGATTTAGTAATCCGCAAACAAACTCATCCGTTGTGGTAGGAGGCACTCAGAGCTAACACGCAAGTTTGTTGCATCACTTACAAACCAGTAGTGGAGACCATGAAATTTATTTACTAATCTCTCTCCCACTTAGTTATTTAAGATGAGGATTTTATCATGCACACACACATCACAGCAAATAAAAGCAATAAATATGGGAAAATAATTTTCCAACTATTATGGCCTCTTCTATCACTATCCTCTGTATGCTGCCAACCCTAGCTGCTGCCATCTTTAGCCATCGCAATCAGGTCTAGTTGCCGCATCTATCTTGCTTCTTTTTCTGCTACGCCTATGGTCCTCAAATAGTACCACACCTTGCAAGGATATGATCCACGACAAAAATAGAATTTTACATACATCGATCCTATATTCCTCAAAGGAATGTACATAAAGTCTAGATCGAACAAAAATGTAAAATCCTAAAACTAATATAGCTCCTGCTGTTTGTAATACATATAATCACGCACACATATAAAATGCCCTCAACATGTTTGAAGGTCCAATCACACACAATCACATTAGGGTCATAATAGTTGGATCTAGGATGCTTGCAACCACAGAGTTAAATCTATTTGCACACCCTACTATTATCCTACCTAAAATATGTATGACATGTGCATAATTAAACTGAAAACCAAATACACAGAGGCAATATCCTAGCTCTGATACCAATTGTTGGTTGCTTCTCGGAATATCGTACTGATTCCCCTGTACAAAAATTTTGTACAAGTCATGAACCTTTCCTAACAACCTATTGTGTTCTTTATAAATTAAATTTGGAATTGTAAATAGAACTTAACATTATTGATTCTAAATTCAACTTATCTATTCTTAGTGGTTTAGACTTGGATCGCAAACAATGCTTAACATTATTGATCCAAATCCACCCATGTTAAAAATTTGATTAAATATTTATTTTAGAGATCGGCTTTCAGGTTAAACATGGCGAGGCACTAGGCCTTCTTGGGTATGGGATCATCCACCACTTCTTAGACAAAGTCTTTCAACGAAATTCAATATTTAATCTCCTTATAGTAACCCTAGGTTTAACCAATAAAAACAATCGAATCACAAGATCGAAAATAAAAAAAAAAACACAAATTCGAATCATAAATCTGAAACCTAGAATCATTAACCTCTTGTGTTTGGTATTTCAAGATCTAAACAAAAAGATGAACTAGTTATGACGCGAAAACTAATAACTAGTTATACCTTTTGTAGCTAATAGACCTCACGATCTTCTGTCGTATTCCTCATCTTTTCTCAGATGTCGTGTGGGCGAAGATCTACCAAGATGAGAATCCACCCAAGCCTCCTTCTTCTCCTTGTAAGTTTCGCCCACCAACAATCCCTAGAGATGAAGAACTTCGGCCACCAACCAAGCTCCAAGGGATGCTTTCTTTCTCTTCTTCTTCTCCACAAGCAACCGGCCACCAAGATGAAATAAGAGCTCCAAGTGCCGCCAGCCTCAACAAATGGAGAAGAGAGAAAGAAGAGAGGAGAGGGTCGACCACCACCAAGGAAAGGAGAGGAGAGAAATAGATGTGTTGTTGTGAGGTGAGGCACCTCTACCCTCTCTTTTATATTCCTTGGTCTTGACAAATAAGGAAAGTTTTAAACATAATTAAAACTTCCTTACTTTCCCTTGCCAATGAACAAAGGGAAAATTTAATTAAAATTTTCTTTTATTCTTTTAATGGTCGACCCCTACAAGTCCTCCAAACAAGGAAAGTTTTAAACACAAAATTAAAACTTCCTAATTTATTTCCAGAAATATTTAAAATAAAAATTTCTCTTTTAAAAAATTTCCTTCATGGTTGGTTATAAAGCAAGATCTACACATGGTATTCATTGACTTAGAAAAGGCATATGATAGAGTCCCAAGAGAAATTATATGGAGAATTTTAGAAAAGAGAGGTGTTAGCGTAACATATATTGAACTAATTAAGGATATGTATGAGGATGTAACGACCAGAGTAAAGACTTCAGGCGGAGTAACTGAAGCATTTCCAATAAAGATAGGGTTACATCAAGAATCAACTCTAAGTCCCTATCTTTTTACATTAATTATGGACGAACTCACTACACACATTCAAGACACAGTACCGTGGTGCATGTTGTTTGCAGATGATATTATTTTGGTAGATGAGACACGTGAAGGAGTAAATGCTAAGCTAGAATCTTGGAGGAAAACACTAGAAGGGAAAGGTTTTAAGCTTAGTAGATTAAAGACGGAATTTATGGAATTTAAATTTAGCAATATTAGAAGTAATGAAACAATTGTTAAGATAGGAGAGGACGAGTTGCCTGGAACCGAGAGATTTAAATATTTAGGATCATTTTTACAAAATGATGGAGGGATTGAGAGAGATGTCTTACATAGAATACAAGCAGGATGGGTGAAATGGAGGGGAGTGTCGAGTGTTTTATGTGACCGTAAAGTACCTCTTAAACTTAAAGGTAAGTTCTATAAAACCGCAATTAGACCTGCTATGCTATATGGAGCTGAATGTTGGGCTATGACTCGAGCACATGAGCAAAAGATGAGAGTTGCAGAGATGAGGATGTTAAGGTGGATGTGTGGACATACGAGGATAGACAAAATAAGAAATGAGAGCATTAGAGAGAAAGTAGGAGTTGCATCTATTGAGGAAAAACTCAGAGAGACACGTTTAAGATGGTACGGACATGTACTTAGATGACCAATAAATGCTCCAGTTAGGCGATGTGAAACTATGATAAATATGCATATAAAACGAGGAAGAGGAAGACCAAAAAAGACTTGGTTAGCAACAATAAAACAAGATAGAATTTATTTAAATATAGATGATGATATAATAGGAGATAGAGCTCAATGGCGTAAAAGGATTCATACAGCCGACCCCACCTAGTGGGAAAAGGCTTGGTTGTTGTTGTTGTTGTTGTATGGTTGGTTATAAAAGGAAACTTTTATAAATTAAAATCTCTCTATTAAAACATGTGGATGATTACAAAAAGGAAAGTTTTCTCCAAAATTAAAATCTTCATTTTAACTACAAATAAGGAAAGATATCAAACATTTCTCTTAATCCTTTTGTAGAAACTATAAAAGGAAAGATTTAATTTTAAAACTCTCATTTAAAATCATGTCTTCAATATTAGGAAAGATTTTAAAATAAAATCCTTTTTATTTTTATTTTGGTCGGCCACCTACTTGGGCTCCAAGCTAGGGCCAGCCACCACTTGATCCATCCAAGGCTTATCTTGGTCGGCCCTTGCTTGGGCTCCAAGCTTGGCTTGGTCGGCCACCTATGGATGGGTAAGAAGGTGGGTTTAGGTGGGTATAAGATTTTATAAATAAGAGGCTACGACAGGGACTGCGAGGAGAAATTGGTTTTGGTCTCCCGATGAAGTTGAGCTTCCCGTGTTCGCCTCGAGCACCCAACTCGAGTTCATCAATAATATCTCATTCCACTAAAAAGTTATTATTGCACTACCACACCAAACCCATATTACTATATGGGCTCCTTATCATGAGTGTGTTAGTCTCCCTGTGTTTAAGATATTGAATGCTTACTAATTAAATGAGTTACTGACAACTCACTTTAATTAATATCTAGCTCCAAGAGTAGTACCACTCAACCTTATTGTCATGTCGTGCTAGGTCCACTTGCAGGGTTTACATGACAATTCTTATGAGCTCCTCAATGGGATATCATCAACCTAGATTACTATGACACAGTTTCATTCTATAATCAACAACACACCATATAAATAATATCATTTCCCAACTTATCGGGCCTATTGATTTAACGAGCTAAATCGCACTCTTTGATAAATTAAAGAAATAAATATTAAATATACGTGCTTGTTATTATATCATGATTAAGAGTACACACTTCGATAATAACAGAGATTTTGTTCTTTTATATAGTCAGTATAAAAAGAAACTACATCAAATGGTCCTACTCAATACACTCATAGTGTACTAGTGTAATTTATTAGTCAAGATAAACTTATACCTAATTACACTACAACCACTCCAATGGTTTGTTCCATTCCATCTTGGTTGTAAGCAACTGTTTATAATTTATAAGGAACTGATAACATGATCTTCTGTGTGTGACACCACACACCATGTTATCTACAATATAAATTAATTGAACAACTACACTTAGTATATAAATGTAGATATTTGACCAATGTGATTCTACAAAAAGCTAGGCTTTTAGTATACATTCTAACAATAGCCACATCTTCCCACTTCTAAGTGGGAATCGGAAGTAGTTCTAGTAGTCCTGTTGACCTCTGATGTTCAGCCTTCACCTATTGGCAAGTAAGACACTCGTGAACTACTTTATTTATGTCTCTCTTCATGCCTGGCCACCAATACAATAACTGCATGTCCTTGTACCATTTCGTACTTCCAGGGTGGATAGAGTACGGAGTGCTATGTGCCTCAATTAGGAGATCCTCCCTAAGTGACCCGCCCTTAGGTACCCAAATGCAGCCCTTGTATCGCACAACCCCATCCACGTTGAGTAGATAGCATGACCCTTTGCTTCATCCCTGTGTTTCCATTCCATTAATTGTTGATCAGATGTTTGTTCTACCCAGATCCGGTCCAGTAGGTTTGATCTAATGGTTAGTGTTGACAAACTAATCTACTCATTTGGTGTAAACAACTCCAATCTCAGCCATTGGAATTCTATTATCAATTATTCTTGGGTGGTCAACTGCGACAGCGTCATGGACTTACGACTCAGAGCGTCTTCCACCACATTAGCCTTACCTGGGTGATAATTAATGTTGCAGTTGTAGTCTTTCACCAACTCCAACCATCGTCTTTGTCTCATATTCAATTCTTTTTGAGTGAAAAAATATTTCAAGCTTTTATGGTCAGTGAAGATCTCACAATGTTCCCCATAAAGGTAATGCCTCCAATCTTTAGAGCAAAAATGACTGCTGCTAATTCCAGGTCATGTGTGGGATAATTTTACTCATTCACCTTCAACTGACATGAAGCATAGGCAATGGCGTTCCCATTCTACATCAACATGGCCCCTAAACCATTCTTGGAGGCATCTATATACACCATGAACCATCCAGAACCGCCCGGAATTACAAGCACGATCGCTGTCATCAATCTTTCTTTCAGCTCCTCGAAACTCCTCTCACACTAGCCCATCCATTCATACTTTACCCCCTTTTTGGTCAGTGAAGTCAGGGATAAGGCAATCCATGAGAAATTCTGGACGAACCTTCGATAGTAGCCTGCAAGCCCTAAGAAGTTTCGAATTTCGGTAACATTCCTCGATGTAACCCAACTCCTGATTGTCTCTACTTTAGCTGGATCCACCTCTATACTGTTGGGAATTTCGGGGCGCAAAAATCGCTTTTTCGCGTTGTGGAAACCCCGAACCACAAGCCACCGGATCCGTGCGAAGTAAAATAAAACAAAATTTCAAGTACGAGTTTACTAAAGCCTAGATCTACACTAGGAGAAGGAAGTTACCCTCGATGCGATGCCCTTCGCAATCCCTCTTGTCCAACGGTTCGCCAGATCTCGAGATCGTCAAGCGTACGATCCTCTAGAAGTATCCACACGAACAAACTAGGTGGAGAGGCCAAAAAAAAGGTGTGCTAGCACCTATGAAGTATTCGGCCAAGGAGGAGGAGAGGGAGAAGAGAATGAGAGCTAGAGGAAGAAGATGAAGTGAATGAGCCTTGAATGAAAAATCAAAATTTCATTCCTCACAATAAGTGGCCGGCCACTATTGTAACCTCCTCTCATTTAATATGGCCATTAATATGAGGAGGAGATTTGTAACCTCCATGAGGTGGCACACACATGTTCTAAACATGATGATGTGTAACACCAGTATTGGCCATTTAATGCCAACTCACAAATGATGTGGCATAAAGTCAAGTCAAACTTGACTTTTCCTCTTCCTCTCAAGTCAAGTCAAACTTGACATTATAACTCCCATGGTTGATCTAATCCAACCATTTGATTCAAGCCAATTTAATATAATGAATCTAATTCATTTAATTAAATTGATTCAATGAGTCATAATCTAAATTAGACTCATTGAACACATGAATCAACTTGAGTCCAACTCAATTAGTACAATTAGGATTACTCTTAATCCAATTTGATTCATCACATGAATCTAACCCTCTTGGTTCATCATATGAACCTAATCTCCATCTAATTGTCCTTTGTGTGTGACCCTATAGGTTCTTATAACGTTGGCAATGCTCCTAAACCCATTTAGAAGCATAAGTAATGAGCGGTATCTAGCAACACATCATTACTACCCAAGTTATAAGAATGTTGAGATCCAACATCATCTTGTGACTACTAATTGTGACTCCTCACAATATATGACAAGTGTCCTTCTATCCTAGACATCTAGATTGATCAATGTGAGGCATAGATCGTGTCATCCTCTAATCAATCTAAATCTTGAACTCCAAGTAGACTCACTCAATCAAATGAGCTCAATATCTCATATTGACTCATTTGGGCATCGCCATGCACTTCGTGGTCTCACTCTATCAAGAATATCGATGTCACTCCTGTCATATATTAGGGATAGATCTCATCTACATCACTCACATCCCAGTGCATAATTTGTTACATACCCAGTAATCGCCTTTATAGTCCACCCAGTTACGGGGGACGTTTGATGAAACCAAAGTACATAACTCCTTATGTAGGGAACCATGGTGACTTCAGGTCTAAGGACTAGTAGTCATACTAATAGTCACATGAGAAATTATATGACACTCATATAATGATCCATGATACTTTCTCATGGCGGGTCATTCAATATACATTCTCCAATGCATACCCATGTGTCAACTTAATATCTTCATATTCATGACTTGTGAGATCAAGTAATCGAGTTGACCTACATGCTAGTCTTATTGCATTAACATTTATCCTGAATGTTAATACTCGACTAGGAATGATTAAGAGTAGTGTTCCCTATATCATCTCACTATCGATTCAACCAATCGATTGATATAGGTAAGAACCTTCTACTCAAGGACGCTATTATACTTAGTTTATTTGGCACCAATACAACAAAGCATAATAACCAAAAACTAAATGCCTTTATATATAAGAAATATGATACAATGAGTCCATACAACAATCATCAAATGATTGACTCTAGGGCTCTAACTAACAATCTCCCACTAGCACTAGTGCCAATCAGTGTAGGCTCTAAGCCCCAATGACCTAGTGTGACCATCATGCTTCCTCTGTGCCAAAACCTTAGTCAAGGGATCTGCGATGTTAGCCTCTGTGGGTACTCTGCAAATCTTCACATCTCCTCTCTCGATAATCTCTCGAATGAGATGGAAGCGCCGTAGTATGTGTTTGGTCCGCTAGTGTGAGCGAGGTTCCTTAGCCTGTGCTATAGCTCCATTGTTGTCACAATAGAGCTTAATAGGGTCAGCGATACTAGGAACCACCCCAAGTTTAGTGATGAACTTGCGGATCCAAACTGCCTCCTATGCTGCCTCTGATGCAGCAATGTACTCGGCCTCTGTCGTAGAATCAGTTACTGTATCCTGCTTCGAACTCTTCCAGCTCACAACACCACCATTTATGTAAAACACAAACCCTGACTGTGATCAATAATCGTCCTGGTCGGTCTGGAAGCTAGCATCACTGTAACCCTTTACAGCTAGCTCATCATCGCCTCCATATATCAAAAAATATTTTTTAGTTCTTCTTAAGTACTTAAGAATATTCTTGACCGCTATTCAGTGACTTTCACCTGGATCTGACTGGTATCTGCTCGTCATGCTCAAAGCATATGAGACATCAGGACAAGTACATAGCATGGCGTACATGATAGATCCTATGGCTGAGGCATAAGGGATCTGATCCATGCGGTCTCTCTCCTATCTAGATGAGGGACATTGAGTCTTCGAAAGACTCACGCCATGTGACATCGGCAGAAATACCTTCTTGGAGTTCTGCATGGCAAACCAAAGGAGTACCTTGTCAATATATGTACTCTGACTTAGGCCAAGCAATCTCCTAGATCTATCTCTATAGATCTGTATCCCTAGAATGCGGGATGCTTCACCTAAGTCCTTCATTGAGAAACATGTGCCTAGCCAAGTCTTGACAGACTACAGCAAAGGGATGTCTTTCCCAATGAGTAGTTTGTCATCCACATACAATATAAGGAAGCAACTATGTCCCCTACAATCTTCTTGTAGACACAAGGATCATCTTCATTCTTGATGAAACTAAACTATTTGATTACATCATCGAATCGAAGATTCCAACTCCGAGAAGCTTGCTTTAGTCCATAAATAGACCTATGCAGCTTGCATACTCTTCTAGTATGTTGTGGATTTACAAAACCCTCAGGTTGTGTCATGTACACATCCTTGAGCAAGTTTCCATTCAGAAACACGGTTTTGACATCCATCTACCATATCTCATAGTCATGGTATGCTGCAATAGCAAACATGATCCGAATGGACTTAAACATCGCTACTGGAGAAAAGGTTTCATCATAGTCAATACCATAAATCTTCTTGAAACCTTTAGCTACCAAGCGACCCTTATAGATAAGTCCATCCATGTCAATCTTTCTCTTAAAGACCCACTTACACCCTATGGGTTTTACCCCTTCAGGTGGATCAACCAAAGTCCATACTTGGTTAGTGTAGATGGATTCCATCTCGGATCTCATGGCCTCTAGCCATTTCTCAGAATCTGGTCTCATCACAGCTTCCTGATAGGTGGTAGGCTCATCCTCTATGAGCACAACATCATCATGGTCAGACAAGAGAAATGAGTATCTCTCAGGCTGACGACGTACCCTATCAGACCTGCGAAGAGGTATGTCTACTTGAACTGGTTGTTGTTCCTCAACTCCTTGTGGAACAACATCATCCACAACACTTTGTGGTTCCGGTTCAACTTCCATCGAGACTTCAGTGCTATGGTCCGCATCTTAAACTTCTTCAAGATCGAACGTACTCCCACTAGTCTTTCTAGAAACAAAGTCCCTTTCTAAAAAGACCCAGTCTTTGCCACAACTATCTTGTGCTGACTGGGAATGTAGAAGTAATATCCCTTAGTTTCTTTGGGATATCCTATAAAGTAGCACTTGTCGGATTTGGGTCCTAATTTATCTGAGACTTGACGTCTAATGTATGCCTCACATCCCCAAATCCTCATGGAAGACACTTGGGCATCTCTCCCAGTCCATATCCTATATGGTGTCTTTATCACGACCTTGGATGGAACTCGGTTGAGTATAAAAGTTGTCGTGTCTAGGGCATAGCCCTAAAGGAATGTCGAAAGATCTGTGTGACTCATCATAGATCGTACCATATCTAATAGGGTACGATTCCTCCTTTCGGATACACCATTCCACTGTGGTGTTCCAGGAGGAGTGAGTTGGGATAGAATCCTACACTCAGCTAGATAGTCACGAAACTCATGGCTAAGGTATTCTCCACCTCGATCTGATCGAAGTATCTTAATACTCTTGCCAAGCTGGTTCTGTACTTCATATTCTTGAATTCTTTGAACTTTTCAAAGGATTCAGACTTATGTGTCATCAAGTACACATAACCATATCTACTGAAGTCATCAGTAAATGTAATGAAGTACCTATAACCGCCTCTAGCAGCGACATTGAAAGGGTCACATACATCACTATGTATAAGTCCTAACAAATCAGTCGCTCTTTCGTTGTGCCCACTAAAGGGAGTCTTGGTCATCTTGCCTAGTAGGCATGACTCGCACATCTTATAGGATTCAAAATCAAATGAATCCATCAAACCATCCTTATGGAGCTGGGATAAGCGCTTGTCATTTATATGACCTAAGCGACAGTGCCAGAGATAGGTTTGGTTTATGTCATTTGACTTGAACCTCTTGGTATTTATGTTATAGATAGGGCTTTCAAGGTCTAGAATGTAGAGTCCGTTCATCAGATGTGCACTATAATAGAACATATCTTTTAAATAAATATAACAACATTTGTCCTTTATTATAAAAGAGAAACCTTTCTTGTCCAAACAAGAAACTGAAATTATGTTCTTAGTTAAAGCAGGCACATAACAACAATCATCCAACTCTAGTACAAGCCCAGAGGGCAGAGATAGAAAATAAGTCCCTACAGCAACAGCAGCAACCCGTGCTCCATTGCCTACGCGTAGTTCCACCTCGCCCTTTGCCAATGCCTTGCTATTTCTCAGCACCTGCACATTAGTACAAATGTGAGAAGCACATCCGATATCTAATACCCATGATGAAGAAATAGATAGATTGACTTCTATAACATATAAACCTGAAGTGGAAGTCTCACTTCGCTTCTTCTTAAGATCTTCCAGGTACACCTTGCAGTTCCTCTTCCAGTGCCCGGTCTGACCGCAGTGGAATCAGGTAGCATCCTTGACGACCCCTCCTTTAGGCTTCAATGCCTTGCCTTTTCCCTTGGCTTGGGACTTTCCCTTGCCTTTGGGCTTGCCCTTGCCCTTATGTTTCAGAACCATCAGAACATAGTTGGGCTTAACCTTCTTATGGTTGAGCTCAGCAGTTCTTAATATGCTAAGCAGCTCGGGCAGTGGCTTGTCAATTTCGTTCATGTTGTAGTTTAGAACGAATTGACTATAGCTATCTGGCAAGGATTGCAAGATCAGGTCAGTGGCCAGCTCTTGGCCAAGCGGGAACCCCAACCTCTGTAGGTTTTCTATGTACCCAATCATTTTGAGTACATATGGGCCTACGGGAGCCCCATCTGACATCTTGCACTGAAATAGTGCCCTTGAGATCTCAAATCTCTCGTGCCTCGCTTGTCCTTGATACATTTGACAAAGATGTTCAACCATATCATAAGCGCCCATCAACTCGTGTTGCTTCTGAAGCTAAGAGTTCATGGTCGCTAGCATTAGACAGGAGACATCTAATTCGTCATCTTGATGCTTCTTATAAGCATCATTGTCTACTCCAGAACGTACAATTTATGTTCCTGTGTGAGAACTATTCTCAAGTTCCTGTACCAGTCCAGGAAATTTGCTCCGTTGAGCTTGCCCTTCTCAAGGACAGAACGCAGGGAGAAAGAGTTCGTATTCGACATCATGGTAATCTACAACAAAAATTAAAGCAAAAAGTAAATATCACATTCTTTTAATCATTTAATTAGGCCTTTAACTAAATGATGCTCCCACTGAATTCTATAATTCATATGGTACAAGATCCGCATCATACTACGCCTTGAGTTAGCTTTGGCTAAATCACCCAAGACTTAGTATGATCGATAGGTAACGATTTACCAATTACATCTCTATGCAACTCTTGTTTATAGGATCATTATCCGCAGTTATATTAAAACATGAGTTAGCTTTGGCTAATACACCCAAGAATTAATATAAATGTGATTTATGTCCTATCTTTCCAACCGTTGAAAGAATGCCTACAGTTAAACTCGATTTAACTAGTTGTACTCAATCAAATTGAGTTTCTACTCACTCATGCGTTGATAGGCGGGACCAAGATTGTCCCTCCATACCCTACCAAGATAATATGTGTTGCTCTGCTTTGGCATATTCAACAACACATGTGATCGAGGTAGTGATAGGTATCACGGCATGGTAGGCATATTAGAGTTGATGCGATTGAGATCCAATCTAATCGTAGGGTGCATCTTGTACATGATTTAGATCTAATCTAATCGTTAAGGCGCTAATTGACTACTTTACTAGCATGCATCAAATACACACACACAAGCAATTAATTATATTATTTGTGATTAGTCATGGCCCTACTACGATCTTCTCAAGCCAATGAGAAGATCGAATGGTCAACCTAGGGTCAACAGCTTCTCAAGCTCCTCCCTTTGACCACCTTGTGTTGCTCGCGCCCTCCTCGTAACTCCGTCTCGAGTGGACCTTCCACGACTCCAATTTTGTACATTATAATTTTGAAACTCGAGTTACATTCGAGTCTAAACTAATTTACAACAAGAATAAATGAAGGAAGGCACGATGCGCAGGTCGCGAATCACATATACAACACATACAATCACATGACGACACGCAGGCCGTATTATGAATTACAACACAAATATTTCAATCAAATTGGGTCTTTTTGGGTCATGACCATCACAAATTATACATAATTCTAAATTATATTATTTCCATAATTTTCTGTAATTTTAATACTATTTTTATAATTATTATGAGTAAAAATTCCCGGCGGTCCCGATTAGCGGTTTTCGGGCGCAATCGCGGAACGAATCCCCTTGCGGGGTCAAGGGCAGCACCCCTACCCGCGATATAACCATCACGAGTGTTCCTAAGCGATCCTACAGCGTCTTAGTCTGCTGTCCCAAAAGGATTTGGGATGAAACCTTGCCGTTTTGGAAAAATCTTCTCGATAGTCGAAGCTTACAAGTGTCTAAACACTTGTGCTTCGCTTCTACGAGAAAAATACTCATAAAAACCATAAAAACCTAAATTTACAGAAAATTACAGAACCTATATTTTTTATAAAAATGTAAACTAAAGTCGTACAAGACTTTGTACGTGGCTCTGATACCACAGTTGGGAATTTCGGGCCGCAAAAACCGCTTTTTCGCGTTGCGGAAATCCCGAACCCCAAGCCACCAGATCCGTGCGAAGTAAAATAAAACAAATTTCGAGTACGAGTTTACTAAAGTCTAGATCTACACTCGGAGAAGGAAGTTACCCTCGATGTGATGCCCTTCGCAATCCCGCTCGTCCAATGGTTCGCCGGATCTCGAGATCGTCAAGCGTACGATCCTCTAGAAATATCCACACGAACAAACTAGGTGGAGAGGCCAAACAAAAGGTGTGCTAGCACCTATGAAGTGTTTGGCCAAGGAGGAGGAGAGGGAGAAGAGAATGAGAGCTAGAGGAAGAAGATGATGTGAATGAGCCTTGAATGAAAAATCAAAATTTCATTCCTCACAATAAGTGGCTGGCCACTATTGTAACCTCCTCTCATTTAATGTGGCCATTAAAATGAGGAGGAGATTTGTAACCTCCATGAGGTGGCACACACATGTTCTAAACATGATGATGTGTAACACCATTATTGGCCACTTAATGTCAACTCACAAATGATGTGGCATAAAGTCAAGTCAAACTTGACTTTTCCTCTTCCTCTCAAGTCAAGTCAAACTTGACATTATAACTCCCATGGTTGATCTAATCCAACCATTTGATTCAAACCAATTTAATATAATGAATCTAATTCATTTAATTAAATTGATTCAATGAGTCATAATCTAAATTAGACTCATTGAACACATGAATCAACTTGAGTCCAACTCAATTAGTACAATTAGGATTACTCTTAATCCAATTTGATTCATCACATGAATCTAACCCTCTTGGTTCATCATATGAACCTAATCTCCATCTAATTGTCCTTTGTGTGTGACCCTATAGGTTCTTATAACGTTGGCAATGCTCCTAAACCCATTTAGAAGAATAAGTAATGAGCGGTATCTAGCAACACATCATTACTACCCAAGTTATAAGAATGTTGAGATCCAACATCACCTTGTGACTACTAATTGTGACTCCTCACAATATATGACAAGTGTCCTTCTATCCTAGACATCTAGATTGATCAATGTGAGGCATAGATCGTGTCATCCTCTAATCAATCTAAATCTTGAACTCCAAGTAGACTCACTCAATCAAATGAACTCAATATCGCATATTGACTCATTTGGGCATGGCCATGCACTTCGTGGTCTCACTCTATCAAGAATATCAATGTTGCTCCCGTTATATAGGAGGGATAGATCCCATCTACATCACTTACATCCCTCCGTATAATTTGTTACATACCCAGTAATCGCCTTTATAGTCCACCCAATTACGGGTGACATTTGACGAAACCAAAGTACATGACTCATTATGTAGGGAACCATGGTGACTTCAGGTCTAAGGACTAGTAGTCATACTAATAGTCTCATGAGAAAGTATATGACACTCATATAACGATCCATGATACTTTCTCATGGCGAGTCATTCAGTATACATTCTCCAATGCATACCCATATGTCAACTTGATATCTCCATATTCATGACTTGTGTGATCAAGTAATCGAGTTGACCTACATGCTAGTCTTATTGCATTAACATTGTCCCTGAATGTTAATACTCAACTAGGAATGATTAAGAGTAGTGTTCCTTATATCATCTCACTATCGATTCAACCAATCGATTGATATAGGTAAGAACCTTCTTCTCAAGGACGTTATTATACTTAGTTTATTTGGCACCAATACAACTAAGCATAATAACCAAAAACCAAATGCCTTTATATATAAGAAATATAATACAATGAGTCCATACAACAATCATCAAATGATTGGCTCTAGGGCTCTAACTAACATATACCTCTCTCTGAAACTATGTCCCAGGAATGGAATCTGCCCTAACTAGAAGTCACATTTGCTGAACTCATGTATAAGCATCTATCCTTTAGAGTCTTCAACATTGTAGTCAATTGTAAATGATGCTCTTCGTGACTTCGAGAGTAGATCAATATGTCATCAATGAAGATTATAACAAACTAATCCAAATACGGCTAGAAAATCCGATTCATCAAATCCATAAAGACTGTTGGGGTGTTAGTAAGTCCAAATGGCATAACCAGAAACTCGTAGTGATGGTAATGAGTTTTGAATGCAGTTTTATGAACATCCTCCTCTTTCACCTTTACTTGATGGTAACCAAACCTCAAGTTGATTTTTGAGAATACCATTGCCCCTTATAGTTGATCGAACAGATCATCAATCCTAGGCAGTGGGTATTTGTTCTTGACTGTAACTCGATTCAGCTCTTCGTAGTCTATGTACAGACACATTATCTCATTCTTCTTACGCACAAACCACACTGGCGCTCCCCATGGTGATACACTCGGTCGAATGAAACCCTTGTCTAGTAACTCCTGCAGTTGCTCTTTCAATTCTTTCATTTAAGTGGGCGCCAATTGGTACGGTGCTTTAGACACTGGTGTGGTTCCAAGTATCAATTGTATCCCATACTCCACCTCTCTACTAGGGGGCAATCTTATGATATCGTCTGGAAATAATTCTGAAAAGTCTTGTGCCACCTCCACTTCCTCCAGACTCAATCTACGCATCTCATATTTGACTATGATATTGTCTAGGAATACATTACACCCCTTACTCAACATGTGTTGGGCTTTACAAGCTATGATGATATGAGGGAGATTTGGTCTTAGAGTTGCATTAAAAATGAAGGATTCATCATTGGGTAGCTTCAACTTGACCGCCCATTATTTACAATCCATGATATTCTCATTCCAAGTCAACCAGTCCATTCCTAGGATCACAAATCCACCATTTCCAGAACTATAAATTCTGCGTACATTGTATGATTTTGCATCAACAACTAACAATTCCTTACTATACTATTGTTATGCAGTTCTTCTCCAGATGGTAAAGAAACGCTATATCCCATAACCATTCGATCGAGTGTAATGCCCAGTTTTACAGTATAGGTCACAGATATAAAAGAATGGGTAGCTCTAGAATATATTAATGCATGAGCAGATAGGTTAGCAACAAAAATCATACCTATGATGATGGCTGAATCTAGATCCACCTGCTCCTGTGTCATAGCAAACACCCTTCCTTTGGTTGGCTCCTTGAGCTGAGGACAGTCTCTAGCAAAATGTCTCGTCTTCTTACACATGTAGCAAACATCTGAACCCATCAGGTGCTATCCTGCATGAACCTTCTCACACTTGAGGCACTGAACTTTGTCTTCAATATTGGGAATAGTACCATCAGCTGATCGAGCTTATCATGATCCCTAAGGTCACTATCATGGCTATGTCTGTCTCTGTGGCTGCTTGCCTTGAAACTGAGGATGAACAGGCTTCTTCCTACTCAGCCCTTGTTGATTCCTTCCTTGATCATATCATTTCGATCCCTTTCTGACATCAGAGTCTAGTCCACTGCCTCTCTGAATGTAGTAACCTGACTTAGCCTAACATCATGTCAAATCACAACTCTCAACCCCTCGGTGAAATGCTTCAGCTCCTCTGCCGATTGTCCTACAAACATAGGTACAAAGTATCATACCCTCTCAAACTACTTGACATACTCGGCCATTGTCATGTCTCCTTGCTGAAGCTTTAGGAATTTTCTTGCCAGTCAAGTTATGCTATCGATGGTGAAATACTTCCCATAGAATACTTCTTTGAAACCCACCCAGGACAAGGTAGTCAAATCTACCATAGAGCGTGCACCCTCCCACCATATCCGAGCATCGTCACGCAACATGAATATGGCACACCTAACCTTGTCAATGTTTGTGAGTTTCATGAAGTCATAGATCATTTCTAATGATCAGATCCATCTTTCTGCAACGATCAAGACTGTAGTGCCCTTGAACTCTACCGGCCTAAGCTCCCTGAATTATCTATATACTGGGTTCACACTGACTATGGGGCGACTATGTGCATTCCCATCCTCACTAGCTCTCAATAGTTGCTGGATTTATTCTCCATGAATGTGGTTCTACTCCTATAAGAGCACAGTAAGCCCTGCTAAGAACTGACTATTCTGGCCACCAATCTCACCATTGTTCCTTCTGGCAGCTAGCATGTACATCCCAACATAAACTTATCATTACTCCACACTTGCATATTTATATTCTATTCATATCATAACCAAATTACCGAATCAAATTCAAGACTATAATAAAGTAAATCTTATAAATTTTTAGGTAGAATTAGCTGAGTTCTTGACAACATGGCATGCATACACTATCCTTTAGGAGTGATGGCTCTAATACCAATTGAAAAGACCCTTAGCTTACCTCACGTACCGAGGACCCATAACAAAAGTTTACAACCTTTACTAGCTAACTTGAAGACCAATGTTCAATCAAATAATAAACCTATCAAACAGTGTTGTTAAGGGACCATAGTATAAAATCTCAACATACATGAACCACCATAATCAACACAAACCATAGCTTCACAATCTAAAGAGTTTGAGAAAAGGAAAAAGGAAAATAGAGACACCAACACCTTTCCTCATACATGTAAAGGACGGACTTCATAGAAAACAAGAGTCTTCACAGCACTCCTAAAGGTTCCCAGACAGTGTGTCGAGATACCATCCCACCTCCTCATCTACTCCGTGTGTATACCTGTTAGAGTGTATACTAAAAATCTAGCTTTTTGTATAAACATTTGTTTTGAAATAAGAATCACATTGGTCAAATGTCTACATTTATATGCTAAGTGTAGTTGTTCATTTAATTTATATTAAATATAACATGGTGTGTGGTGTCACACAGAAGATCATGTTATCAGTTCCTTATAAATTATAAATAGTTGCTCACAACCAAGATGGAATGGGACAAACCATTGGAATGGTTATAGTGTAATTTGGAATTAGTTTATCTTGACTATAACATTACACTAGTAGACTTTGAGTGTATTGAACATGACCATTTGAGGTTATTCTTTTTATACTGACTGTTAAAAAGAACAAGACCTCTGTTATTATGGAAGTGTGTACTCTTAATCATGATATAATAACAAGCACATATACTTAATATTTATTTCTTTAATTTATCAAAGGGTGTGATTTAGTTAGTTAAATCAATAGGCCCGATAAGTTGGGAAATGATATTATTTATATGGTGTGTTGTTGATTATAGAATGAAATTGTGTCCTAATAATCTAGGTTGATAATGTCCCCTTGAGGAGCTCATAAGGATTGTCATGTAAACCATGTAGGTGGACTTAGTCCGACATGACAATAAGGTTAAGTGGTACTACTCTTGGAGCTAGATATTAATTAAGTGAGTTGTCGGTAACTCATTTAATTAGTGGGCATTCGATATCTTAAACACAGGGAGACTAACACACTCATGATAAGAAGAAGCCCATATTGTAATATGGTATTGGTATGGTAGTGCAATAATAACTCTTTAGTGGAATGAGATATTATTGATGAACTTGAGTTGGGTGTTCGGGGTGAACACGGGAAGCTCAAGCTCATCGGGAGACCAAAACCAATTCCTCCTCTCGGTCCCTGTTATATCCTCTTATTTATAAAGCCTTATATCTACTTAGAGCCAAGCTTTTTACCCATCTCTTTGTGGCCGGCCAAGCCAATCTTGGAGCCCAAGTCAAGGTCGGCCAAGCCAAAGGATGGAGCCAAGATTAATGGTCGGCCAAGCTTGGAGCCCAAGCAAGGTGGCCGGCCACATTAAATTAAAAGGGTGTTTTAATTTTTAAAATATTTCCTTTTGTGGAAGCTATGGTTTTAAAAGAGAGTTTTAAATTTTAAATCTTTCCTTTTATAGTTTTTACAAAGGATTAAGAGAAAGGTTTGATATCTTTCCTTATTTGTAGTTAAAAGAAAGATTTTAATTTTTGATAAAACTTTCTTTTTTGGTAACCATCCACATGTTTTAAAAGAGAGATTTTAATTTATAAAATTTTCCTTTTATAACCAACAAGGGATTTAAAAGAGAAATTTTTCTATTAAAATTTCTTACAGGAAACAAATAAGGAAGTTTTAATTATGTGTTTAAAACTTTCCTTGTTTGGAGCACAAGGAGGTGGTCGGCCATGACAAGTATGTTGGGTTTTTCGGGCCGCGAAAATCGCTTTTTCGCGTCGCGGAAACCCCGAAACTCCCTAGCCAACGGTTCCGTACGAAGAGTATAGAACAAAATTTTACATGAACGAGTTTACTAACTAGATTTACATTTAGATCTACATGTTTAGAAGGTTACCCTTGTTGCGTGCCTTTTTGTGAATCCCGCTCGTCCTAGGTGCGCCGGATCTCGAGTGTGTTCAAACGTACACACCTCTAGTAGCATCCACATGAACAAGAAGTGTTCTCTAACACTCAAGGATAGAGAAGAGAACACCACAAGTGTGCTAGCACTTCTTGATGCTCTCAGATAGGATTGGAAGATGAAGAAAGGAAAAGAAGAGAACACACTCCTCTAAAACTCTATGTGACTTTCACTAACCTTTCTTCTTGGATTAGATTCACTCACCTTTCTTCTTCCTTGCTTGAAACCCACGGCAATAGTAGCAAAGGAGGAGGAAGAACCCAAGGAAGAAGATGCAACAATAAACACACATCAATGCCACAAAACAAAACCTCTCCACAAGCATTAGTGTGGCCAGCCACATCTTATAACCCCCTCATTTAATGTGGCCGGCCACATTAAGTGAATGGGATGTGTAACCTCCATGAGGTGGCACACCATAATAAGATGGAGATGACGTGGCAAGATTAGTCATGCCATGTAGGATGAGTCAACCTTCATGATGTGGCAATACATCAAGTCAAACTTGATGTTTCAACTTCCATTTGGTCAAGTCAAAATTGACCAATTTTCATCCTTTTTGAGTTAAATCCAACCTTTGATTCAAGCCAATTTTTAATTTATTAAATCTCAATTCATTAATATAAATTGACTCAATGAATCAAATTTAAATTAGACTCATTCAACAATTGAATCTAATTGAGTCTAACTCAAAAAGTCTAATTTGAATTAATCCGAATCCAATCTTTGGTGCATCATATGAACTTAATCCAATTGGTTCATCATATGAACCTAATCTCCATCCAATTGTTCTATGTGTGTGACCCAATAGGTTCTTGTAACGTTGGCAATGCTTCTAAACTCCTTTAGAAACATAAGCAATGAGCGGCATCTAGCAATACATCATTGCTACCCAAGTTACAAGAATGTTTAGATCCAACATCACCTTGTGACTACTAATTGTGACTCCTCACAATATATGACAAGTGTCCTTCTATCCTAGACATCTAGATTGATCAATGTGAGGCATAGACCGTGTCATCCTCTGATCAATCTAAATCTTGAACTCCAAGTAGACTCACTAAAACAAATGAGCTCAATATCTCATATTGGCTCATTTGGGCATGGCCATGCACTTCGTGGTCTCACTCTATCAAAAATACCGATGTCTCTCCCATCATATAGGTGGGATAGATCCCATCTACATCACTCACATCCCTCTGCATAATTCGTTACATACCCAGTAATCGCCTTTATAGTCCACCGAGTTACGGGTGACGTTTGACGAAACTAAAGTACATAACTCCTTATGTAGGGATCCATGGTGACTTCAGGTCTAAGGACTAGTAATCATACTAATAGTCACATGAGAAAGTATATGACACTCATATAACGATCCATGATACTTTCTCATGGTAGGTCATTCAGTATACATTCTCTAATGCATACCCATGTGTCAACTTGATATCTCTATATCCATGACTTGTGAGAGATCAAGTCATCGAGTTGACCTACATGCTAGTCTTATTGCATTAACATTGTCCCTGAATGTTAATACTCGACTAGGAATGATTAAGAATAGTGTTCCCTATATCATCTCACTATCGGTTCAGCTAACCGATTGATATAGGTAAGAACCTTCTACTCAAGGACGTTATTATACTTAGTTTATTTGGCACCAATACAAGTAAGTATAATAACCAAAAATCAAATGTCTTTATTTATATAGAATATGATACAACAAGTCCATAATACAATCATCAAATGATTGGCTCTAGGGCTCTAGCTAACAATCTCCCACTAGCACTAGTGCCAATCAGTGTAGGATCTAAGCCCCAATGACCTAGTGTGACCATCATGCTTCCATTGTGCCAAAGCCTTGGTCAAGGGATCTGCGATGTTAGCCTCTGTGGGTACTCTGCAAATCTTCACATCTCCTCTCTCGATAATCACTCGAATGAGATGGAAGCGTCGTAGTATGTGTTTGGTCCGCTGGTGTGAGCGAGGTTCCTTCGCCTGTGCTATAGCTCCATTGTTGTCACAATAGAGCTCAATAGGGTCAGCAATGCTAGGAACCACCCTAAGTTCAGTCACGAACATGCGAATCCAAACTACCTCCTTTACTGCCTCTGATGCAGCAATATACTCGGCCTCTGTCGTAAAATCAGCTACTGTGTCCTGCTTCGAACTCTTCCAGCTCACAGCACCACCATTTATGCAAAACACGAACCCTGACTGCCATCGATAATCATCCTGGTCGGTCTGGAAGCTAGCATCACTGTAACCCTTTACAGCTAGCTCATCATCGCCTCCATATATCAAGAAAAATTCTTTAGTTCTTCTTAAGTACTTAAGAATATTCTTGATTGCTATCCAGTGACTTTCACCTGGATCTGACTGGTATCTGCTCGTCATGCTCAAAGCATACGAGACATCAGGTCGAGGACATAGCATTGCGTACATGATAGATCCTATGGCTGAAGCATAAGGAATATGATCCATGCGGTCTCTCTCCTCTCTAGAAGAGGGGCCCTGAGTCTTCAAAAGACTCACGCCATGTGACATCGGCAGAAATTCCTTCTTGGAGTTCTGTATGGCAAACCGAAGGAGTACCTTGTCAATATATGTACTCTGACTTTGGCCAAGCAATCTCTTAGATCTATCTCTATAGATCTGTATCCCTAGAATGCGGGATGCTTCACCTAAGTCCTTCATTAAGAAACATGTCCCTAGCCAAGTCTTGACAGACTGTAACAAAGGGATGTCTTTCCCAATGAGCAGTATGTCATCCACATACAATATGAGGAAGACAACTATGTCCCCTACAACCTTCTTGTAGACACAAGGTTCTTCTTCATTCCTGATGAAACCAAACTATTTGATTGCATCATCGAATCGAAGATTCCAGCTCCGAGAAGCTTGCTTTAGTCCATAAATGGACCTATGCAGCTTGCATACTCTTCTAGTATGCTGTGGATTTACAAAACCCTCAGGTTGTGTCATGTACACATCCTCGAGCAAGATTCCATTCAGAAACATGGTTTTGACATCCATCTGCCATATCTCATAGTCATGGTATGCTGCAATAGCAAGCATGATCCGAATGGACTTAAACATCGCTATTGGAGAAAAAGTTTCATCATAGTCAATACCATGAATCTGCTTGAAACCTTTAGCTACCAAGCGACCCTTATAGATAAGTCCATCCATGTCAGTCTTTCTCTTAAAGACCCACTTACACCCTATGGGTTTTACCCCTTCAGGTGGATCAACCAAAGTCCATAATTGGTTGGTGTACATGGATTCCATTTCGGATCTCATGGCTTCTAGCCATTTCTCAAAATCTGGTCTCATCACAGCTTCCTGATTGGTGGTAGGCTCATCCTCTATGAGCACAACGTCATCATGGTCAGACAAGAGAAATGAGTATCTCTCAGGCTGACGACGTACCCTATCAGACCTGCAAAGAGGTATGTCTACTTGAATTGGTTGTTGTTCCTCAACTCTTTGTGGAACAACATCATCCACTACACTTTGTGGTTCCAGTTCAACTTCCATCGAGGCTTCAGTGCTAGGATCCACATCTTGAACTTCTTCAAGATCGAATGTACTCCCACTAGTCTTTCTAGAAACAAAGTCCCTTTCTAAAAAGACCCAGTCTTTGCCGCAACGATCTTGTGCTGACTGGGAATGTAGAAGTAATATCCCTTAGTTTCCTTGGGATATCCTATAAAGTAGCACTTGTCGGATTTGGGTCCTAATTTATCTGAGACTTGACGTCTAATGTAGGCCTCACATCCCCAAATCCTCATGGAAGACACTTGGGCATCTCTCCTAGTCTATATCCTATATGGTGTCTTTATCATGACCTTGGATGGAACTCGGTTGAGTATAAAAGTTGCCGTGTCTAGAGCATAGCCCCAAAGGAATGTCGGAAGATCTGTGTGACTCATCATAGACCGTACCATATCTAATAAGGTACGATTCCTCCTTTCGGATACACCATTCCACTGTGGTGTTCCAGGAGGAGTGAGTTGGGATAGAATCCCACACTCAGCTAGATAGTCACGAAACTCATGGCTAAGGTATTCTCAACCTCGATCTGATCGAAGTATCTTAATACTCTTGCCAAGCAGGTTCTGTACTTCATTCTTGAATTCTTTGAACTTTTCAAAGGATTCAGACTTATGTGTCATCAAGTACATATAACCATATCTACTGAAGTCATCAGTAAATGTGATGAAGTACCTATAACTGCCTCTAGCCGCGACATTGAAAGGGCCACATACATCACTATGTATAAGTCCTAACAAATCAGTCACTCTTTCGCTGTGCCCACTAAAGGGTGTCTTGGTCATCTTGCCTAGTAGGCATGACTCGCACGTCTCATAAGATTCAAAATCAAATGAGTCCAGCAACCATCCATATGGAGCTGGGATAAGCGCTTGTCATTTATATGACCTAAGCGACAGTGCCAGAGATAGGTTTGGTTCAGGTCATTTGACTTGAACCTCTTGGTATTTATGTTATAAATAGGGCTTTCAAGATCTAGAATATAGAGTCCATTTATTAGATGTGCACTACAATAGAACATATCGTTTAAATAGACGGAACAACATTTGTTCTTTATTGTAAACGAGAAACCTTTCTTGTCCAAACAAGAAACCGATATAATGTTCTTAGTTAATGCAGTCACATAACAACAATCATCTAATTCTAGTACAAGCCCAGAGGGCAAAGATAGATGATAAGTTCCTACAGCAACAACAGCAACCCGTGCTCCATTGCCTACTCGTAGGTCTATCTCACCCTTCGTCAATGTCCTGCTATTTCTCAGCGCTTGTATATTAGTACAAATGTGCGAAGCACATCCGGTATCTAATACCCACGATGAAGAAATAGAGAGGTTGACTTCTATAACATGTATACCTGAAGTAGAAATCTTATTTCTCTTCTTCTTAAGATCTTCCAGGTATTCTTTGGAGTTCCTCTTCCAATGCCTTGCTTGTCCTTGATATAGGTGACAAAGATGTTCAACCATATCATAAGCACTCATCAACTCATGTTGCTTCTGAAGCTCAAAGTTCATGGTGCGAGCATAAGACAGGACACATCTAATGCGTCATCTTGATGTTTCTTATAAGCATCTTTGTCAGCTCACGTGGCAGTGGTAGGAGGTGCCTCCGGAATGGGCTGCTCCAGAACGTACAGTTTACGTTCCTGAGTGAGAACTATTCTCAGATTCCTGTACCAGTTCAAGAAATTTGCTCCGTTGAGCTTGTCCTTCTTAAGGACAGAACGCAGAGAGAAGATGTTCGTGTTTGACGTCATGACAATTCTACAACAGAAAAATGCAGAAAATAAATATCATATTATTTTTAAATCATTTAATTAGGTCTTTAACTAAATGATGCTCCCACTGAATTCTATAATT
Organism: Zingiber officinale; assembly: GCF_018446385.1. Lineage (NCBI taxonomy): Eukaryota > Viridiplantae > Streptophyta > Magnoliopsida > Zingiberales > Zingiberaceae > Zingiber > Zingiber officinale. The sequence continues at coordinate 74,242,079 of NC_055987.1, read as the reverse complement.
CATGTGGGACAAGATCCACATCATACTAACCCTTGAGTTAGCTTTGGCTAATACGCCCAAAATTTAGTATGAATGGGATCTATGTCCTATCTTTCCAACCGTTGGAAGAATGCCTATAGTTGTACTCGATCCAATTGAGTTAACTAGTTACTCAATCTAATTGAGTTGTACTCACCCATGTGTTGATAGGCGGGACCAAGATTGTCCCTCCATACCCTACCAAGATAATATGTGTTGCTCTGCTTTGGCAGATTCAACAATGACATGTGATCGAGGTTGTAGTAGGTATCACGGCACGGTAGGCATTTTGAGTTGTCGTGATTTAGATCTAATCTAAATGTCGATGTTGTATCATATACTCGATATAGATCTAACTAATCGATTGGGTGCATCTTATACACGATGTAGATCTAATCTAATCGTAAGGGTGCATCTTGTGCATGATTTAGATTTAATCTAATCGTTAGGCACTAATTAATTACTATTTTACTAGATTGCATCATATACACACATAAGCAATTAATTAAATAATTTTGTGATTATATCATGGCCCTACTACGATCTTCTCAAGCCAATGAGAAGATCGGATAGTCAACCTAAGGTCAACAGCTTCTCAAGCGCCTTCCTTTTGACTACCTTGTGTTGCTCGCGCCTTCAGCGTAACTCCGTCTTGAGTGGACCTTCCACCGCTTCAAAATTTACATTACAATTTTGAAACTCAAGTTACATTCGAGTCTAAATCTAATTTACAACCAGAATATAAATAGGGAGGCACGACGCGCAGGTCGCGTATCAAATACAGCACACACAAACACATGACGGCACGCAGGCCGTATTATAAATTGCAACACAAATCCAATCATATTGGGTCTTTTTGGGCCATGACTATCACAAAAATAATATATAATTCTAAATTATATATTTTTCATAATTTTCTGTAATTTTTCATAATTTTTACAATTTTATGAGTAAATTTTTCCCGGTGTCCCGATTAGCGATTTTGGGCGCAATCACGGAGCAAATCCCCTTGCGGGGTTAGGGGTAGTACCGCTACCCGCGATCTAATCATCGCTAGTTGCTCCTAAGCGATCTTACAGCGCCTTAGCCCGCTGTCCCAAAACATTTTGGGTTGAAACATTGCCGTTACGGAAAAATATTCTCGGTAGTCGAAGCCTACAAGTGTCTAAACACTTGTGCTCCGCTTCTACGAGAAAAATATCCTTTAAAACTATAAAATTCATGAAATTACAGAAATTCACAGAAACTATATTTTTCATAAAAATACAAAATAAATTCGTACATGTCTTCGCACATGGCTCTGATACCACTGTTGGGTTTTTCGGGCCGCGAAAATCGCTTTTTCGCGTCGCGGAAACCCCGAAACTCCCTAGCCAACGGTTCCGTACGAAGAGTATAGAACAAAATTTTACATGAACGAGTTTACTAACTAGATTTACATTTAGATCTACATGTTTAGAAGGTTACCCTTGTTGCGTGCCTTTTTGTGAATCCCGCTCGTCCTAGGTGCGCCGGATCTCGAGTGTGTTCAAACGTACACACCTCTAGTAGTATCCACACGAACAAGAAGTGTTCTCAAACACTCAAGGATGGAGAAGAGAACACCATAAGTGTGCTAACACTTCTTGATGCTCTCGGATAGGATTGGAAGATGAAGAAAGGAAATGAAGAGAACACACTCCTCTAAAACTCTATGTGACTTTCACTAACCTTTCTTCTTGGATTAAATTCACTCACCTTTCTTCTTCCTTGCTTGAAACCCATGGAAACAGTAGCAAAGGAGGAGGAACAACCCAAGGAAAAAGATGCAACAATAAAAACACATCAATGCCACAAAACAAAACCTCTCCACAAGCAATAGTGTGGCCGGCCACATCTTGTAACCCCCTCATTTAATGTGGCCGGCCACATTAAGTGAATGGGATGTGTAACCTCCATGAGGTGGAAAACCATAATAAGGTGGAGATGATGTGGCAAGATTAGTCATGCCATGTAGGATGAGTCAACTTTCATGATGTGGCAATACATCAAGTCAAACTTGATGTTTCAACTTCCATTTGGTCAAGTCAAAATTGACCAATTTTCTTCCTTGTTGAGTTAAATTCAACCTTTGATTCAAGTCAATTTTTAATTTAATGAATCTCAATTCATTAATATAAATTGACTCAATGAATCAAATTTAAATTAGACTCATTCAACAATTGAATCTAATTGAGTCTAACACAATAAGTCTAATTTGAATTAATCCGAATCCAATCTTTGGTGCATCATATGAACCTAATCCAATTGGTTCATCATATGAACCTAATCTCCATCCACTTGTTCTTTGTGTGTGACCCAATAGGTTCTTGTAACGTTGGCAATGTTTCTAAACTCCTTTAGAAACATAAGCAATGAGCGGCATCTAACAATACATCATTGCTACCCAAGTTACAAGAATGTTTAGATCCAACATCACCTTGTGACTACTAATTGTGACTCCTCACAATATATGACAAGTGTCCTTCTATCCTAGACATCTAGATTGATCAATGTGAGGCATAGACCGTGTCATCCTCTGATCAATCTAAATCTTGAACTCCAAGTAGACTTACTAAAACAAATGAGCTCAATATCTCATATTGACTCATTTGGGCATGGCCATGCACTTCGTGGTCTCACTCTATCAAGAATACCGATGTCTCTCCCGTCATATAGGAGGGATAGATCCCATCTACATCACTCATATCCCTCTGCATAATTCGTTACATACCCAGTAATCGCCTTTATAGTCAACCCAGTTACGGGTGACGTTTGACGAAACCAAAGTACATAACTCCTTATGTAGGGATCCATGGTGACTTCAGGTCCAAGGACTAGTAGTCATACTAATAGCCACATGAGAAAGTATATGACACTCATATAACGATCCATGATACTTTCTCATGGCGGGTCATTCAGTATACATTCTCTAATGCATACCCATGTGTCAACTTGATATCTCTATATCCATGACTTGTGAGATCAAGTCATCGAGTTGACCTACATGCTAGTCTTATTGCATTAACATTGTCCCTGAATGTTAATACTCGACTAGGAATGATTAAGAGTAGTGTTCCTATATCATCTCACTATCGGTTCAGCTAACCAATTGATATAGGTAAGAACCTTCTACTCAAGGACGTTATTATACTTAGTTTATTTGGCACCAATACAAGTAAGTATAATAACCAAAAACTAAATGCCTTTATTTATATAGAATATGATACAACAAGTCCATAATACAATCATCAAATGATTGGCTCTAGGGCTCTAGCTAACAAAGTATAAGAGGAAATTTTAATTTTTTTGTTTTAAAACTTTCACCTTTAGTCATTGGCAAGGAATATAAGGAAGTTTTAATTATGTTTAAAACTTTTCTTTTTTTTCCAAGACCAAGGATTATAAAAGAGAAGGTGGGGGTGCCTCACCTCATAAAATAACACATCTTCTATTCCTCTCTTCCAATCCTTGGTGGTCGGCCCTTGTCCGTCTCTCTTCTCCTTTTGTTTTCCTTCTTGGTGGCCAGCGGCATCTTGTGTGGAGATCTCTTGGTGGCCGGTTGCTTGAAGGAGAAGAAGAAGAGAAGGAAGCTCTCTAGTCTAGCATCCCTTGGAGGTTAGTTGGTGTCCGGATCTTGGAAGCCTTGGAAGAAGCTTGAGTGGATTTCATCTTGGAAGATCGTTGTCCACACGACGTCTAAGAGGAGGACGGGAATACGACAGAAGATTAAGAGGTCTATAAGCTACAAAAGGTATAACTTGTTATTAGTTTCTGCATCATAACTAGTTCATCTTTTGTATAGATCTTGAAAACCAATCACAAGAGGTTATCGATTTTTTAAGTTATCATTTTTGTTATCAATCTTATTTTTTGATTTCATGTTTCGATAATGTGTTTCTATTGAGGTCTCTATAGTTAAACCTAGTTTACTGCAAGAAGTTAAATATCTGATTTCTTTGTGAGGCTTTGTCTAGGAAGTGGTGGATGATCTCATACCCAAGAAGGCCTAGTTCCTCGCCATGTTTAACCAAGAAGTCGATCTTTGAAATAGATATTTGATAACTTCTGTAATATGGTTTAACTTAGGAAGATCACATCAGTTAAACTTGGAGTAAAAATGTTAAGTATCGTTTTCAATCCAAGTTTAACTTCTGAAGGACAATTTGGATTAATAATGTTAAGTATCATTTGTAATCCAAATTTAACTTTAGTAGAGCACACGGGTAGCTAGGATAGTTCTATGCTTGTACAAATTTTTATACAAGGGAACTAGGACGGTATTCCGAGTAGCAACCAACAATTGGTATCAGAGCTAGGTTTTAACCTCTTTGTGTTTGGTTTTAGTTTAATTATGCGCATGTCATACATATTTTAGACAGGATAATAGTAGGATATGCAAATAGATTAACTCTGTGGTTGCAGGCTCCAACTATTATGGCCTATTGTGATTATGTGTGATTGGACCCTCGGACATGTCGAGGATATTTTATGTGTGTGCATGATTGTATATATTAAATACAGCATGAGCTGTATTAGTTTTAGGATTTTACATTTTGTTCGATCTAGATTTTATGTACATTCCTTTCTGGAATATAGGATTGATATATGTAAAATTTTATTTTTGTCGCAAATCGTATCCTTGCGAGGCGTGGTACTATTTGAGGACCAGAGGTGCAGCAAAAAAAGAAGCAAGATAGATGTGACGACTAGACCCGATTGTGGTAGCTAAAGATAGCAGTAGCTAGGGTTGGCAGCATACGAAGGATAGTGATGGAAGAGGCCATAATAGTTGGGAAATTATTTTTCCATATTTATTGCTTTTTGCTGTGATGTGTGTGTGCATGTTAAAATCCTCATCTTAAATAACTAAGTGGGAGAGGGATTAGTAAATAAATTCCACGGTCTCCATTATTGGTTTGTAAGTGATGCAAACAAACTTGCACGTTGGCTCTGAGTGCCTTCCTCCACATCAGATGAGTTTGTTTGCGGGTCACTAGATCAAACTTCCTTAATGGATGATTATAGGAAATTATTTAGGATGTGTGCGATCTTCTCCATCTGAAGGGGAACAATTCTATTTAATGGGTTAAGTATCAAGTAATGGAATACACTTAGGCACATTTAATAATATCCTCCCCATCAGAGTCACTGCTATTATATGTGTGACCAAAGGAATACCAACTATTAATTTTATTTGTCATAAAGTTAGGTTAACAAGAATAAAATTAATGGGTAAAATCTCCTCTTACAAATGTTTAAATTTGTATACATCCACACTATCGTGGCATACAAAATTCACGATGTTTTAAGGAGTTTGTGAATTTAAATAATATTGTTTGAGGACTCAATATTATTCTAAATTCTAAATTTTTAACCAAAACTTATTTTATGATTCTTAGGATGACTTTCAACCCACTGGCTATTATACTGAAAGAGAACAAATTTACTGGTCCCAATTACATAGATTGGAAAAGAAACCTGGATATTGTCCTAACTGCTAAAGGCTATAAGTTTGTACTGATGGAGGTCTCCCCTAATGTACCTAATAGCGATTCTAGTGAAGAGGAGATTGAGCATCATAGGAAATGGGTCAAAGCAGATGAGATGGTGCGGTGTTATATTTTGACTTCAATGTCAAATGTGCTACAACATCAGCATCAGGACATGCCAACTGCCTATGACATGATGAGCAATCTCAAGGATCTCTTCAGACACCAGAATCGGGCTGCTAGGCAAATGGCTATGAGAAACTTAATGGCAGCCACCATGTCAGAGGGGACACCCATAAGGGATCGTATCCTCAAAATGATGGCTTACTTGAACGAAATACAAATCCTTAGAGCTGAAATTGATGGGGAAACCCAGGTCGATATTATTCTTCAATCGCTACCCAAAAGTTTTGAGCAGTTCCGCCTGAACTACAATATGAATAAAAGGATGTATTCATTGGCGGAACTACTGACAGAACTTCAAGCAGTAGAAGGGCTATTTCGTCATAGTTCTCAAATCCACTTTGCTGAAAATATTTCTACTTCTAAGTCGAAAGGCAAGAAGAAGAAGAAGAAGAAACAAGCTGGTTCGGTAAAGAAAGTGAATCGATCTCTAGGTACTGGACTAAAAGCAGGAGTGAAGAAGTCGAAGGCAAGTGCTTCATTTGCAAGCAGTCTGGACATTGGAAGGCGGATTCTCCTCGTAGGAAAGAGAACAATAAAGGTATATCTTATTCTCTAGTAGTTGAAACATGTTTAGCGGTGTTATCTACCAATACCTAGTGTGTAGATACAGGAGCCATTGATCTTGTCTGCAATATATTATAGGGGTTCCATAAAACCTGACAACTATGTGAAGGAGAGATAACCATCTACATGGGCAATGCAACGAAAGTGGTGGTTATTGCAATGGGAGATGTTTACTTATCATTTGATAGGAATAGAAATTTGATTTTGAGAAATTGTCTTTATGTATCAAGTTTTAGAAAGAATTTAATTTCAGTTTCTAAACTATTTTTGGATGGATATACTGTTTCTTTTGATAACAAAGTGGTTATCAAGAAAAATAGGGTAGTTATCTATTCTGGTACATTAGTTGGCAATTTGTATACTCTAAATCCAATAACTCCCACAAAGCAACAAATGAAAATTAATAACATATCTTCTAATTCTAATAAGAGAAAAGAACCTTCAAAGATGAACCAAACATATCTTTGGCATATAAGACTTGGTCATATTAACTTAAGAATGATTCAAAGACTAATAGCTGATGGACTCTTAGGTTCATTAGTGTTGGAAAACTTTCCAACCTGTGAATCTGTTAGTAATTAGCCCTAAGAGCCAATCATGAGATGATTAGGCCTTTTGGTTACTAATTGAGTTAGACTCAAATGAACCCACTCATTGGATTGAGTTCAATCCAAATTAGATAAATTGGATTGATGGGTTACACTCAATGGGTTAGACTTATTGGGTTATTGGATTAATGGTTAATCCAATATAATAATCCAACCCATTAAGAGGAATACAAAGAGACAAAAAAACCCTTCATATTCATTGGATGAATATAAATAGGTTTTTGGTGAGATTTTTCATTAGATGAGATGGGTGTCTCTTGATCTTCCTCCTCCTTCCTCCTCCTTCCTCCATGGTAGAATCTTCAAGCTTGGCCGAACCATACTTCTTGCTAGCACAAGAAGATGGTTCTTCTCCGAAGGCTTCCTTCGTGGGATGAATGAAGGATATGTTCGTGTGGATACCATAGAGGCGCGGACACTTGAATACGCTGAGATCTGGATCAAAAGAAAATGCTTGCTGTCGGGATTGCGAAGGGCACGCAACCAAGGTATAACTCTATCATGTCTTTAGATCTTGTTGGGTTTTTCGGGCCGCGAAAACCGCTTTTCGCGTCGCGAAAACCCCGAATCACCCAAAGCCGTAGGATCCGTGCAAGGAAAAATTTCGAAAAACACAAGTACAAGTTATAAACAACGATCTACAGTAGATCTATAAAGGAAAACACTTTATACCTTTGGTGCGTGCCCTCGCAAATCCCGCTCGTCCAAGGTACGTGTCGGATCTCCAAAGTATCAAGGTAGATACTTCTCTAGTGATATCCACACGAACAAGGAGTGTCTCCCACACTCAAAGGATAGAGAAGAGAGCCCCAAGTGTGCTAGCACTTTCTAGAGCTCTCGGGTAGGATTTGAAAAAGGGAGAAAGGAGAGAAAGGAAAGGAATCTCACATACTCCTCTAGGTGTCCTCCTTTTTGACCTTCACTTCACCCTTTTCTTTGGACCTTAACACATTCCTCTTCACCTTGCTTGAAACTCTCGGTCAAGAAGGAGGAAAAAGAGAAGAGAATGACTAGAGGAAGGAGATGAAATGAATGAGAGCAATGAATCAAAATTCATTCCCATTGATTCACTTGTGTGGCCGGCCACATGAGTAACTCCTACTCATTTAATGTGGCCGGCCACATTAATGAGAATGGAGGCTTGTAACCTCCATGATGTGGCATACCATGATGATGTGGAGCATCATCATTGGTCCACATCTTTCCATCTCACTAACAATGTGGAAATTAGTCAAGTCAAACTTGACTCTTCCTCTCCCTCTCAAGTCAAGTCAAACTTGACCAAATCTCTTCCATGGTTGATCTAATCTAACCATTTGATTCAAGCCAACTTAATATAATGAATCTAATTCATTAAATTAAGTTGATTTAATGAGTCATAATCTAAATTAGACTCATTGAATACATGAATCAACTTGAGTCCAACTCAATTAGCCCAATTTGGATTACTCTTAATCCAATTTGATTCATCAAATGAATCTAATCATCTTGGTTCATCATATGAACTTAATCCAATTGGTTCATCATATGAACCCAATCTCCATCCACTTGTTCTTTGTGTGTGACCCAATAGGTTCTTGTAACATTGGCAATGTTTCTAAACTCCTTTAGAAACATAAGCAATGAGCGGCATCTAGCAATACATCATTGCTACCCAAGTTACAAGAATGTTGAGATCCAACATCACCTTGTGACTATTAATTGTGACTCCTCACAATATATGACAAGTGCCCTTCTATCCTAGACATCTATATTGATCAATGTGAGGCATAGACCGTGTCATCCTCTGACCAATCTAAATCTTGAACTCCAAGTAGACTCACTCAATCAAATGAGCTCAATATCTCATATTGACTCATTTGGGTATGGCCATACACTTCGTGGTCTTACTCTATCAAGAATATTGATGTCACTCCCGTCATATAGGAGGGATAGATCCCATCTACATCACTCACATCCCTCTGCATAATTCGTTACATACCCAGTAATCGCCTTTATAGTCCACCCAGTTACGGGTGACGTTTGACGAAACCAAAGTACATAACTCCTTATGTAGGGATCCATGGTGACTTCAGGTCTAAGGACTAATAGTCATACTAATAGCCACATGAGAAAGTATATGACACTCATATAACGATCCATGATACTTTCTCATGGCGGGTCATTCAGTATACATTCTCTAATGCATACCCATGTGTCAGCTTGATATCTCTATATTCATGACTTGTGAGATCAAGTCATCGAGCTGACCTACATGCTAGTCTTATTGTATTAACATTGTCCCTTAATGTTAATACTCGACTAGGAATGATTTCGAGTAGTGTTCCCTATATCATCTCACTATCGATTCAACTAATCGATTGATATAGGTATGAACCTACTACTCAAGGACGCTATTATACTTAGTCTATTTGGCACTAATACAAATAAGTATAATAACCAAACAAATGTCTTTATTAATATACAAGCATATGATACAATGAGTCCATACAATCATCAAATGATTGGCTCTAGGGCTCTAACTAACAATCTCCCACTTGCACTAGTGTCAATCAGTATAGGCTCTAATGCCTAATGACCTAGTGTGACCATAATGCTTTCTCTGTGCCAAAGCCTTGGTCAAGGGATCTGCGATGTTAGCCTCTATAGGTACTCTGCAAATCTTCACATCTCCTCTATCGATAATCTCTCGAATGAGATGGAAGCGTCGTAGTATGTGCTTGGTCCGCTGGTGTGAGCGAGGTTCTTTCGCCTGTGCTATAGCTCCATTGCTGTCACAATAGAGCTCAACTGGGTCAGCGATGCTAGAACCACCCCAAGTTCAGTGATGAACTTGCGGATCCAAACTGCCTCCTTTGCTACCTCTGATGCAGCAATATACTCGGCCTCTGTTGTAGAATCAGCTACTGTGTCCTGCTTCGAACTCTTCCAGCTCACAGCACCACCATTTAAGCAAAACACGAACCCCAACTGCGATCTATAGTCATCCTGGTCGGTCTGGAAGCTAGCATCACTGTAACCTTTTACAGCTAGCTCATCATTGCCTCCATATATCAAGAAATATTCTTTAGTTCTTCTTAAGTACTTAAGAATATTCTTGACCGCTATCCAGTGACTTTCACCTGGATCTGCTTGTCATGCTCAAAGCATACGAGACATCAGGTCGAGTACATAGCATGGCGTACATGATCGATCCTATGGCTGAGGCATAAGGGATCTGATACATACGGTCTCTCTCCTCTCTAGAAGAGGGACCTTGAGTCTTCGAAAGACTCACGCCATGTGACATCGGCAGAAATCCCTTCTTGGAGTTCTGCATGGCAACCCGAAGGAGTACCTTGTCAATGTATGTACTCTGACTTAGGCCAAGCAATCTCTTAGATCTATCCCTATAGATCCGTATTCCTAGAATGTGGGATGCCTCACCTAAGTCCTTCATTGAGAAGCAACTCCCTAGCCAGGTCTTGACAGACTGAAGCAAAGGGATGTCCTTCCCAATGATTAGTATGTCATCCACATACAATATGAGGAAGACAACTATATCTCCTACAACCTTCTTGTAGACACAAGGCTCAACTTCATTCTTGATGAAACCAAACTGTTTGATTGCATCATCGAAACGAAAATTCCAGCTCCGAGAAGCTTGCTTTAGTCCATAAATGGACCTATGCAGCTTGCATACTCTGCTAGTATGCTGTGGATCTACAAAACCCTCAGGTTGTGTCATATACACATCCTCGAGCAGGTTTCCATTCAGAAACGCGGTTTTGACATCCATCTGCCATATCTCATAGTCATGGTAGGCTGCAATAGCAAGCATGATCCGAATGGACTTAAACATCGCTACTGGAGAAAAGGTTTCATCATAGTCAATACCATGAATCTGCTTGAAACCTTTAGCTACCAAGCGACCCTTATAGATAAGTCCATCCATGTCAGTCTTTCTCTTAAAGACCCACTTGCACCCAATGGGTTTTACCCCTTCAGGTGGATCAACCAAAGTCCATACTTGGTTGGTGTACATGGATTCCATTTTGGATCTCATGGCCTCTAGCCATTTCTCGGAATCTGGTCTCATCACAGCTTCCTGATAGGTGGTAGGCTCATCCTCTATGAGCATAACGTCATCATGGTCAGACAAGAGAAATGAGTATCTCTCAGGCTGACGACGTACCCTATCAGACCTGCGAAGAGGAATGTCTACTTGAACCGGTGGTTGTTCCTCAACTCCTTGTGGAACATCATCCACAACACTTTGTGGCTCCAGTTCAACTTCCATCGAGGCTTCAGTGCTAGTATTCGCATCTTGAACTTCTTCAAGATCGAACGTGCTTCCACTAGTCTTTCTAGAAACAAAGTCCCTTTCTAGAAAGACCCCAGTCTTTGCCACAACTACCTTGTGCTGACTGGGAATGTAGAAATAATATCCCTTAGTTTCCTTGGGATATCCAATGAAAAAGCACTTGTCGGATTTGGGTCCTAATTTGTCAGAGACTTGACGTCTAACGTAAGCCTCACAACCCCAAATCCTCATGAAAGACACCTGGGCATCTCTCCAAGTCCATATCCTATATGGTGTCTTTATCACGGCCTTTGATGGAACTCGGTTGAGTATGAAAGCTGTCGTGTCTAGAGCATATCCCCATAGATATGTCAGAAGATCTTTGTGACTCATCATAGATCGTACCATATCTAATAAGGTACGATTCCTCCATTTGGATACACCATTCCACTGTGGTGTTCCAGGAGGAGTGAGTTGGGATAGAATCCCACACTCAGCTAGATAGTCACGAAACTCATGGCTAAGGTATTCTCCACCTCGATCGGATTGAAGTATCTTAATACTCTTGCCAAGCTGGTTCTGTACTTCATTCTTGAATTTTTTGAACTTTTCAAAGGATTCGGACTTATGTGTCATTAAGTACACATAACCGTATCTACTGAAGTCATCAGTAAATGTGATGAAGTACCTATAACCGCCTCTAGCAGTGACATTGAAAGGGCCACATACATCACTATGTATGAGTCCTAACAAATCAGTCGCTCTCTCGCTGTGCCCACTAAAGGGAGTCTTGGTCATCTTGCCTCGTAGGCATGACTCGCATACCTCATATGATTCAAAATCAAATGAGTCCAGCATACCATCCTTATGGAGCTGGGATAGGCGCTTGTCATTTATATGACCTAAGAGACAGTGACAGAGGTAGGTTTGGTTCATGTCATTTGACTTGAATCTCTTGGTATTTATGTTATAGATAGGGCTCTCAAGGTCTAGAATATAAAGTCCGTTTATTAGAGGTGCACTACAATAGAACATATCGTTTAAATAGACAGAACAACATTTGTTCTTTATTATAAACGAGAATCCTTTCTTGTCCAAACAAGAAACTGAAATTATGTTCTTAGTCAAGGCAGGCACATAACAACAATCATATAATTCTAGTACAAGCCCAGAGGGAAGAGATAGATGATAAGTTCCTACAGCAATAGCAGCAACTCGTGCTCCATTGCCTACTCGTAGGTCTATCTCACCCTTTGCAGAAATAAATATCATATTATTTTAAAAATCATTTAATTAGGCCTTTAATTAAATGATGCTCCCACTGAATTCTATAATTCTTGTGGGACAAGATCCACATCATACTAACCCTTGAGTTAGCTTTGGCTAATACGCCCAAGGCTTAGTATGATCGGTAGGTAACGATTACCAATTACATCTCTATGCAACTATTGTTTATAAAATCAATATCCGCATTTATATTAAAACTCGAGTTAGCTTTGGCTATTACGCCCGAGAGTTAATATAGATGTGATTTTGACCTATCATTCCAACTATTGGAAGAATGCCTATGGTTGACTCGATCCAACCGAGTAACTAGGAATACTCAATCTAATTGAGTTTGTATTCACCCATGCGTTGATAGGCGGGACCAAGATTGTCCCTCCGTACCCTACCAAGATAATATGTATTGCTCTGCTTTGGCACATTCAACAATACATGTGATCGAGATAGTGATAGGTATCACGGCACGGTTAGGCATTTAGAGTTGGTTCGATCAAGATCTAATCTAATCGAAAAGGATGCATCTTGTGCACGACTTAGATCTAATCTAATCGCAAGGGTGCATCATGTGCATGACTTAGATCTAATCTAATCGTAAGGTACTAATTAATTAATTACTTATTAAACATGCATCATATACATAAGCAATTAACTAATTAATATATTTGTGATTTAGTCATGGCCCTACTACGATCTTCTCAAGCCAATGAGAAGATCGAATGGTCAACCTAGGGTCAACAGCTTCTCCAAGCTCCTCCCTTTGACCACCTTGTGTTGCTCATGCCCGCCTCGGAACTCCGTCTTGTGTGGACCCTCTGTTGGATCGAGAAGCGCTAGAGGGGGGGGGTGAATAGCACTCGTGGCTATTTCGTTCGATTATCAAAATCGTAAATCACTCGAGTAAAAAACGTAGAGGAAATGAAAGAAACACAAGCAGATGAACACAGTGGATTTACTTCGTTCGGAGCCTGTGACGACTCCTACTCGAAGGCCCGCGATCCTTGATCGCTTCCGGTGGGCAACAACTATAAGTTCGTTAAGAGTATTACAAACTAATTACAATTCAAAGCTGTAAAAGGATTATACCAACAACAAAAAGATTAAATCCGAAGCTCCGGGTTGTCGGGGTGTCGTTGCAGCACTTCTGGATTGAGTTGTTAGCAGCTTGTCGCAAGGAGATTGCTTAGATGATTGTTGTATTTGAAGCTGCACCTCAACCCTCCTTTTATATGCGGTTCCGGGCGCCTGGATCCCTTCCAGGCGCCTGGAGTGTGACGTGGCCAACCAACCGGGATGATCCACGTGGCGAAGTCGCGGCAAGGATAAAGTTTGGTCCCGGGCGCCCGGACAGCCTTTTTCCAGCATGCTCCTCACCTGCAAACAAGGGTTAGTCCGAGCAAAATACCCTGCAAGACAGTGTTAGAATCTGATAAAACATAATGAGTAATAATTGACAGTATTCGGACTGTCCGAGTCTGACTTTGGAATTCCAACCGGAAATCCTAGGTCGACCCGACGCCACTTGACTAATGATGTGGAGCATCATCATTGGTCCACATCTTTCCATCTCACTAATGATGTGGAAATTAGTCAAGTCAAACTTGACTCTTCCTCTCCCTCTCAAGTCAAGTCAAACTTGACCAAATCTCTTCCATGGTTGATCTAATCTAACCATTTGATTCAAGCCAACTTAATATAATGAATCTAATTCATTAAATTAAGTTGATTTAATGAGTCATAATCTAAATTAGACTCATTGAATACATGAATCAACTTGAGTCCAACTCAATTAGCCCAATTTGGATTACTTTTAATCCAATTTGATTCATCAAATGAATCTAATCATCTTGGTTCATCATATGAACTTAATCCAATTGGTTCATCATATGAACCCAATCTCCATCCACTTGTTCTTTGTGTGTGACCCAATAGGTTCTTGTAACATTGGCAATGTTTCTAAACTCCTTTAGAAATATAAGCAATGAGCGGCATCTAGCAATACATCATTGCTACCCAAGTTACAAGAATGTTGAGATCCAACATTACCTTGTGACTATTAATTGTGACTCCTCACAATATATGACAAGTGTCCGTCTATCCTAGACATCTAGATTGATCAATGTGAGACATAGACCGTGTCATCCTCTGACCAATCTAAATCTTGAACTCCAAGTAGACTCACTCAATCAAATGAGCTCAATATCTCATATTGACTCATTTGGGTATGGCCATACACTTCGTGATCTTACTCTATCAAGAATATCGATGTCACTCCTGTCATATAGGAAGGATAGATCCCATCTACATCACTCACATCCCTCTGCATAATTCGTTACATACCCAGTAATCGCCTTTATAGTCCACCCAGTTACGGGTGACGTTTGACGAAACCAAAGTACATAACTCCTTATGTAGGGATCCATGGTGACTTCAGGTCTAAGGACTAATAGTCATACTAATAGCCACATGAGAAAGTATATGACACTCATATAACGATCCATGATACTTTCTCATGGCGGGTCATTCAGTATACATTCTCTAATGCATACCCATGTGTCAGCTTGATATCTCTATATTCATGACTTGTGAGATCAAGTCATCGAGCTGACCTACATGCTAGTCTTATTGTATTAACATTGTCCCTGAATGTTAATACTCAACTAGGAATGATTTAGAGTAGTGTTCCCTATATCATCTCACTATCGATTCAACTAATCGATTGATATAGGTATGAACCTACTACTCAAGAACGCTATTATACTTAGTCTATTTGGCACTAATACAAATAAGTATAATAACCAAACAAATGCCTTTATTAATATACAAGAATATGATACAATGAGTCCATACAATCATCAAATGATTGGCTCTAGGGCTCTAACTAACAGATCTAACTTAGTATAAGATTATGTTTCCCTTCACATGGATCTTCTATAGGAAATAGGTTTTTCAACTGCGCGTTTACGTGTTCAAGCAACCTATTCTCTTACAGTGGTATTAGAGCCACTTGCGAAGGGATATGCTAAGTTATTAGAATTTTTATATATGATATAGAAATTGCATGATAGGGTTTTCTATGATTGGTAAAATTGTAAGTTTCGACCACACTTGACTCTCGGCCAGATTATGGGTCTCGGCCAGACTATGAGTCTTTGCTAGATTCGGAGTTTTGGCCAAATCTTGAGTCATGACCGAAAGTTGGTGTGTGACTAACAAGGTCTCGGATAGAGTTGTTTTGTTTGGAACAAAACGAAGTTAGTGTGTGACCAACAAGGTCTCAGCTAGAGGTGTTTTGTTTAGAACAAAACATAGTTGGTATTATGGGTAGTAGGATCTCGGGTAAAGCATAGTTGGGACCACCGTGGCATTGTGGCTCATAATTTATTTGCTGAAATCATAGTAAATTTTACGTCATAAAATATTATGAATAGATATGACATGGTGCATGGTTATGGCCCTTTAACCCCAATGTGATTGGATGTGTGTAATATTGTAATTCATAATACGGCCTGCGTGTCGTGCCTTCATCCCTTTTTGTAACGACCCGCCTTCTACTGGCTATGCTGTAAGGCTGGACCGTTACAATATGCTATGCTAAGCTATATTCATGACCATTACTAGTCTAGGTGCGGAAAGCTGTACCAATTAAAACTTTACTAAGCTAACACAAGTTCTTAGTCCTAGATGTGCTAAGGGATGCAATCTAAGGTATACATGGCATATCTTACGTCCCCTATGGTCAAGGAGCTGAATTACAGGGTTTCTTGGTCGAAACCCAGCTTCCCAATCGATCCAGATTGAACTCAATCGATTGCAAGCTGTTGGATCGATCCATGGATCGATTCCGATGGCTACTGTGCTCGGGTTAATATTCTGGATCGATCGGCTGATCGATCCAGACTGGCCAATCGATCCAATGATCGATTCCAGAGCTCTCTGTTCGCAGGAGCGATTTCCTGATCAATCGAACGATCGATCCCCAAACTCTCTGTTCGCAACAGAATGCGACTGGATCGATCTAGAAGTTTACTGTATGCGATAGAATGCGACTGGATCGATCGGCTGATCGATCTAGAAGCTTACTGTTCGCGGAACCAGGCTCCCAATCGACCCACTGATCGATTGAGGGCTCCCAATCGATCCACTGATCAATTGGGGTTTCTGATTTCGCAGCAAGACTCTGATTTCAGCACTGTTTCGTGCCAAACTCACCTACATAAGTTCTAAAATAACTGGAGAACATTCAAATATCAAACAACTAGCATTCTAAACATGGTTACTAACAATCTACGCAGATTTTCTATAATTCCATGCATTTAGATACTGAATAAGCAAAGAGTAACATGATAAGAAACACTAAGTTCTTAAATGTTCTAGTTCTTCCAAGGTCTTTATTCCAGGTTCCATCCACACACATCTTCATCATTGCATTGACCTCCAGCCTCCGCTAGTCCATCTTCCCTTTACCTTTATCTGCATTATAAAGAAAAATAGTATCTGTAAGCTTGAGAGCTTAGTAAGAAACCATCTACCTCACAAAACATGCATACGATGCAATTTATGCTTTGAAAACATGCTATTCGAAATATATGCTGAACAGGTGAGGGCATGGCATAGTATCATACAACATGGAAACTAAAACTAATCATAGAACTATCACATGTATCCATAATGAAAACTACACTAATACAACAAGTTGAGCCAAGCTAATGCTAGACAAATGCTGAAGCTATACTGAATTCACATGACTATCTTGTGAGAGTTTGCAAACTATAAATATATAATAGATGAAAATACTAAACATGCTGCTGATGGGCTTGGCAACTGTACTTGCTGTGCGCGCATCCCTAACTAAACTCGGGGTTGCAAATTCCGAATCTAGTAGGGTTTACTAGGTTAGCTGAACCTAGGGACGACTATGGGAGCCCAACCCAATGGACCGTAGTCCCATATAAGCTGTCCTAAAGCTAAACATACTGAATGAATGCTTCAATTGCATTTAGCTAAGCTAGTAAAATGCTTAAGTTGCATTTTAACCGTGCTAATAATTTAATCGAACACTTGGTATGCACTAATTCGCATCCTTTGTGCCGAAAATCTACATACTACAAAACTGAAGCATAAAATTCATACGGAAGCTACTTATACTGCAGGTGAGGGGTTTCTTACCTTCTGCTCTAATTTTCTTACGACTCTAATCTCTAGATTTCCGGAGGAGATGATCCTTTCGACGATCCTCTTGCGTCCACGTGTTCTTCTCGCAGAGAAAAGCGTCCTCGTGTCGGAGTCGTCGCCGGAAGGTGCTCCTATGGCCGTTGGGATGGAACCCTAGCCCTTGGGGCTTGGTGCGCCGAGAGAAGGAAGAGGAGAAGGGGGGCGGCGTGTGTGAGGGTTTGAGGGAAAAGTTTTCTCGTTTAAGAAAATAACAATTCCTCACTTAAATTCCCTATTTATATTAAGGAATTAATTCACCCAACTCTAACTTAAATAAAATTGTTTCCCTTTCCTTTCAGCACGGCCCTGCTGGGTTCACTTGGTTACTAGAGTCCACTATAAGTCGTAGGACCCAATAGGTCTCGGGTTCGATTCCCGCTTAAGCTATTTTACGTTTCTATTTATTTTTGCTACTTCCGCTACTCTAAAAATTCCATAAAAATATTCTAAAATTCCAAAAAAAATCATAGAATATTTCTAAAATAATTTTGAGAATTTTTGAGCGTTACACTTTTATTCTTGTTGTAATTAGATTACACTCAAATGTAACTCGAGTTTCTTTAGATTTTGTAATGTACAAAATTAGAAAGAATTAGTCTTCTGGAAGACGGGTGAAAAGGAAGGAAGGACAATAACACACGACAACCAAGGAAGCGCTTGGAGAAGCGGCTTAGACCTAGGTTGACTTATCGCTCTTCTCATTGGCTTGAGAAAATCGTAGTTTATGGGGGCCATAACTTTGTCACGTTTAAACTTGTGTATATGTTGATATATGCCATGATATGCCATGATGTATGTGATGCATGTGTAGCTATCGTAATTAGGTCATTTACATATGCCTACCAGAGTTTGGTACTCATTACTACCTCGATCATCTATAGTCAGGTTTGCCAAAGCAAAGTGGCTCGATTTATCTTGGTAGAGTGCGACAGGAAAATTGTGATGCCCAACTACCAACCTTTGGGTATAACTTAATTAAGTTACCTCAATTGGATTGAGAACTTAAAGGCATACCCCATAAGATGTAAATCATATTATACTAGTCTTGGGCGATTAGCCAAAGCTAACTCAAGATGAATTATAATATGGATTTTATAAGATGGGAAAACACACAAACAGTGTTGTTCACCTAAGGATACAAGAGTTACATAGGATGTAATTGGTAAACATTGTCTACCTAAGTTATACTAAGTCTTGGGCAATTAGCCAAAGCTAACTCAAGATAAGGTATAATGTGGATCTTGTCCAATTGGTACACGTTGCCTACCTAATTTATACAAGTCTTGGGCAATTAGCCAAAGCTAACTCAAGATGAAGTATAATATGGATCTTGTCCCACTAGAATGTCTTTGCTTTTGAGCTTAGAGCTAGTAGTGACTTGCTTCTATCAAGCTTTCGAATTCAGTGGGAGAATCATTTAATTAAAGGCCTAATTAAATGATTTGAGTATAATACTTCTCTACATTTTATTGTTGTAGACCACCATGTCATCTAGTAAGTAGAAGACACTATCTCTGTGATCTGTCCTTAATAAGAATAAGCTCAATGGAGCTAATTTCTAGACTGGTATAGAAACATAAGAATAGTTCTCAAGAGAGAAAGAAAATTATACGTCCTAGAGCAGCCTATTCCTGAAGTGCCCCCTGCTACTACCACTAGAGCTGATAGGGATGCTTACAAGCATCAAGATGATGCATTAGATGTATCATGCCTTATGCTTGCCACCATGAACTCTGAGCTTCAGAAGCAACATGAGAACATGGATGCTAATGATATGGTTTTGAACACCTTAGAAAACTATATCAAGGACAAGCAAGGCATGAGAGATTTGAGATCTCTAAAGCAATGTTTCAATGCAGAATGCAAGAAGGAAGTCCCGTAGGGCCTTATGTGCTTAAAATGATCGGGTATGTAGAGAATCTACAAAGGTTAGGATTCCCACTAGGCCAAGAATTGGCCACTGATCTTATCTTGCAATCATTGCCCAATAGCTATAGTCAATTTTGTTGGTGCAACCTTAGGTCAAGGTTGACCTGGTTGACCAGACTCGAGTTGACTTGACTCGAGTTGTGTTTTGATGTTTGACGAGTTATGTTTGACAATGTTTGACGTGAACAGAAAAGTTATATCTTGATATTTTACAAGGATACAAGCTTGGGAGATTGTGGGTGCAACCCGTGGTCAAGGTTGACCTGGTTGACCTGAGGTGAGTTGACCTGACTCGGAAAAGTCCAAGCAGGAAGTTTTGGCATGGTGAAAAGTCCAAGCAGGGAGCTTGGCACGGGAAAAGTCCAAGTATGGAGACTTGGCACGGAGAAGTCCAAGTATGGGAGCTTGGCACATGGGAAGACGGAGAGGGCTCGGTAGCTCGTTCTCCAGGCTGTGGTCAGAGAGGGCTCGGGAGCTCGCTCTCTGGACCGGATGGAAGTCGGAGAAGGGCTCGGTAGCTTGTTCCCCGAACTATGGTCAGAGAGGGCTCGGTAGCTCGTTCTCTGGACCGCAGGTGAAAGTCCTGGTGAGTGAAGCCAGGCAGATGGAAAGTCCTGGTGAGTGAAGCCAAGCAGACGGAAAAGTCCTGGTGAGTGAAGCCAGGCAGATTGGAAATCCTGGTGAGTGAAGCCAGGTGAAAACCCTAGTGAGTGAAGCTAGGTGAAAGTGAAAGTCCTGGTTAGTGAAGCCAGGCAGTTGGTGAAAGTCTTGGTGAGTGAAGCCAGGCAGTTGGGAAGTCCTGGTGAGTGAAGCCGGGCAAGGAAAAATCCAGATGGATCAAGGCTGATCGGACATCTGGTGTTGTGAAGGTCAAGAAGGTCAAGGGAGTGACCGGATACTTGGTACGAAGAGAAAAGTCCAAGTGGGACAAAGGGATTGACCGGACACTTGGTGGGGAGTCTTAGCAGGTCAAGGGAGTGACCGGATACTAAGCATGATGTACCAACAGGTCAAGGTTGACCGGATGTTGGTTTGGAAGGCTTGGGACTTGGTTTGGGCAAAAACCAAGCTCTGGATCGATCAGTGGATCGATCCAGTGATACATTGAGTATCTGGATCGGTCTGGTGACCGATCAGTAACCAAACAGTAGCCTACTGAGTGTTATCTGATCGGTCTGCAGACCGATCAGGAAACAATGATCAGAAGGCAAGAAGTTCGGGAGAAAAAGCATGCTGATCGGTCCCCAGGACCGATCAGGGTCTTCCTGGACCGATCAGGACATAGCCTGATCGGTCCAGGCTTAGCCTGATCGGTCCCCAAGACCGATCAGGGACAGTGTGGACCGATCAGGTTGGAGCCTGATCGGTCCAGAACTATCCGTTGGCTCACAACGGTCTTCTGTCTTCTGCTGTCTTCTGGCTTCTTCTTCGCAGGTGGATGCAGGTATAAAAGAGGCTGAGGGCTTCTACAGAGGGTCTTCTTCCTCTTCTTCCTACTGACTGCTGAAGTATTTTCTGCTTGAGCTTTGTTGAGCTCTTCTTCGCTGAAGCTTCGCGTGAGCTTCCCTCGGCTGGGACTTCAACTGGACAGTTGGTGCTGTGGTTGGATTCCCGTGAAGTTGCTGCTTCATCCTGTCAACAAGAAGGCAAGCTAGGGTTATTACATTTTTGTATTGTACTTAGTTTCCTGCTGTATTCTTGTACTCCTGTTTATCTTGCTGTTGCAAGATTTTGTGGCGACGTTTCTCCACCCAGAAGGAGTGATTATTAGCTGGGTTTCCGGGGTCTCATCCACCGACGGATTGATAGGCTTCGTCCACCTTACGAACACGCCGAGGAGTAGGAGTATATCTCCGAACCTCGTTACATCGACGCATGTTGAGGTTTGATTTCTCCGCTTTTGTTTCTATTATTTTTATTTCCTCTACGCTAACCTTGACTTGTAGAACGAAACGAACGTTTTGGGGGCGACTATTCACACCCCCCCTCTCTAGCCGTAATCCATCGATCCTAACAAGTCGTATCAGAGCGAGGTCGCTATTCGTTGGATCAACACCCGGGGGAGCACAAGCTAGAGATGTATCAACTCGGAGAAGACATCACCATTCCACCTTTCTATGACCTCGACGACTTCGCATATTGGAAGGTAAGAATGAGGTATTTTCTTATGACTAACCTTGAAAATTGGAGTTGTGTTCAATTAGGTTTCAAACCTCCAATGGATAAGGAAGGAAAACCACTCGAGAAGAAGAAGTGGACAAGGGAACAAATCCACCATTCCACAATCAACGATGAGGTAATGAAAGTATTTGAATTCTCATTACCTAATGACATTCTATGTAAGATAGGTGGATACAACAATGCCAAGGAATTGTGGAACAACTTGGCTAAGTTCCATGAGGGGAACTCCACTTCAAGCCATGAAGAGGAGTCAAGTGAGCCAAGTAGCTCATTTCATGGAGGAATGGATTTAGAAGTTGAGGGCCACTCAACATCTAAAGAAGAAGAGGAGGAGAGTTCTTCTTCAAGTTCGGAGCAAGAAGAAGAAGCTTCTACCTCCGGAAGGGATGAAGGAGAGAGCGTTCATCCATCCTCAACTCTAGGTAACTCAAGCCATTTAGTTTCTAGCAAATTACACATAATGTGCTTTGAGTGTAGGGAATTTGGACATTACAAGAGTAAATGTCCAAAGAGGGTTAGGAAGACTCCACCGGCGCCAAAGATCAAGGAAGCCGGAGTCCCGATACGCAAGAGCAAGGAGCACGTGGTGTGCTTCCAATGCAAGCGAAGGGGACATTATCGGAGCCAATGTCCGAGGGGGAGGCAACCTCACAAGGACAAGAAGACGAGCACATCGATAGGGGGAGCTAAGGCAAACCCTAAGGTAATCTCTAAGGCACATTATTGCAATAATAATAAGACACATGCTAGTAGCCTTATTGCTATTGTTAATAATGGTAAGCATGATAACATTAGAAATCGATACACATGCTTAGGTGCCAAACATGTGAGCCTAGATAAGGATAACACTAGGAAAGCCAACCCTAGAATTAACCCATCTAAGACTAAGGAAAACCTAGGTAGGAATCCCAAATCAACTGGACACATGCCTAGAAATGCCTCAAAGAAAAATGACAAATCAAGTCTTGAGGTATTAAAGAAGGAAAATCAAGTCTTGAGGTCAAGACTTGACATGTTAGAAAAGACCCTTAAAAATTTGGAAAAGTCAAATATAGGGTCTAAGGGGCAAAAACCAAAGCCCAAGGACAAGAAAGGTTTGGGTCACAAACCTAAGTCCCAAGTGGTCAAGTCCACTTATCACAATGTTCCATTCGATTATGGAACAAGACCTAGGGCTAGAAAGACCATCACCAAGGTCACAAGGGGAGTCACCCCTAGAGTTGATCTTGATGAGTCCCAAATGATCAAGGCTTCAAAGCCTAGGAGGGTCATTAAAAGGGTTGCTAGGGAAGTCATCCCTAGTGAATACTTAGTGAACCCAATGAGCTCCAATAGGTATTGGGTTCCTAGGAGCATGATTTCATCACGCTAGATAAGTTAGGGTATGCCAACCTTACTTGAATAGGTAGTTAACCTAATCATGGCAAAAGGTGGCACTTTAGGAATTTTCAAGGTGTGATCAAGCCTTGAAAATGAAATTAAGAATTATTCCTAAGGTGATTAGAATGTGCCAACTACATTTGAGGAGTTCTCTTAGGTCAGTTTAATTGGCACATAGTGATCTAAACATTCTTGGTATATGATTTTAGGACTATTACTCTTAGGAATATAAAACCTATGGTAAAATGATCAAAATTATCAAAAATGGCACCTAAGGCTAGAATTAGGTATTTTCTATACCTTTATGTGCTATTTGCCATATATTGTTTGTCATATGTCATGTCATGACATCATATTTATTTTATGATCATTTAAAATGTCATGATAATGCTTAGGTTAGTTAAATGTCATGCTTTATTTAACTTTCATACTTTATGCCATGACATCATGACATTGGCACATGTTTCCATTTATGATACAATTATATGCCATGTCATCATCTTGTGCATTAATGATCAATGAAATTGATTTAAGGACTAAAACACAATTTGATATGGAGATCAAATTGTTATTTAGAAAAATGCATGAGAACTTAGATTAAGCTAACCTAAACCCATATCTCACATCAAAATTGACTTGGATGTGTTTGATACACCTTAGATGTGTGTGAGATATTAGGATTGTGAGTTAGGATCAAGGTGCATAGTTCTTGTACCTAGATGAGCCTAATTATAATTGAGGATCATAGAGAAAGCTTGTGTACAAGTCATGTATATTTAGCCCTAAGATTGTGGTCCTAAATTAAATGGTTTTAAATCATTTCAAAATTGATTTGAAAAACTTGATGAAGCTTTTCTAGTGATAGCATTCATCATTGAGCAAAGTGATACAAAGATGAGTTAACTTTGAGCTATTTCAAAAACGTTTGAACTTTGTATCAAGATTTGAAAATGAAAGTTATTTTCATAGAAAACTATTTTTTCCATGATAGTATATGTTATGAGGAATGTATCCTCAAAATTTTACAATTTTTGAAATCTTCTGTGATTTTCTAGAGGTTTCTGAATTTCGGGAGAAGAAAACTTCAGAAATCAGAAATCAGAGGTCGTGGACCGATCATGAGGTTCCCTGATCGGTCTAGGTCTGTGTGGATCGATCACTGGACCGATCCAGAGGGAGCCTGATCGGTCTGGTGACCGATCAGGGCGTGCCAACTTGCTGAATTTCGACTGGTTGTCTGAAATTTCAGCTCGGGAAGTGGTGTTTTAGGTTTCTAAAGGTTTGGAACTCTCCTAGACATTGTTGGTGCAATGGTCAAGGGGGAGTTGACTTTTAGGGGGAGTTTTACCTATTGGTCAAGGGGAGTTGACCTTTAGGGAGAGTTGTCATGAGTGATATGGGATTATCACTAAATTGACTATTGACATTAGTATCAAGGGGGAAATTAAGGGTTTCAATGAAAGGTATAGGACTTTCATTAGGAAGAAACTCTTGACCTTGATTCACTCTTTTTGATGTGTGTTAAAAAGGGGGATAATGGAGAATGTCTAGAGAATGTTCAAGGAAGAACATTGGAGTTAGTGGGAGAGTTTGTTGATCACAACGAGTGAAGTTGTGAACAACGATAACTTACTCTTCAGGGGGAGAGTTTGTTGATGTGTGTCAATAGGGGGAGAATGAAGGGTTTAAGTTAGGCCTTCATTATCTAAGAAGGAGGTTGCCTTCTTAGAAGAAGAATGTAAGGTTGTAACTTATGTTTCATTACCTAGTGGCATGAAGAAAGTTGAGGCTATTGGATTAGCCTAACTTAAAGGTATTGTCAAATATCAAAAAGGGGGAGATTGTTGGTGCAACCTTAGGTCAAGGTTGACCTGGTTGACCAGACTCGAGTTGACTTGACTCGAGTTGTGTTTTGATGTTTGACGAGTTATGTTTGACAATGTTTGACGTGAACAGAAAAGTTGTATCTTGATGTTTTACAAGGATACAAGCTTGGGAGATTGTGGGTGCAACCCGTGGTCAAGGTTGACCTGGTTGACCCGAGGTGAGTTGACCTGACTCGGAAAAGTCCAAGCAGGAAGTTTTGGCATGGTGAAAAGTCCAAGCAGGGAGCTTGGCACGGGAAAAGTCCAAGTATGGAGACTTGGCACGGAGAAGTCCAAGTATGGGAGCTTGGCACATGGGAAGACGGAGAGGGCTCGGTAGCTCGTTCTCCGGACTGTGGTCAGAGAGGGCTCGGGAGCTCGTTCTCTGGACCGGATGGAAGTCGGAGAAGGGCTCGGTAGCTCGTTCCCCGAACTGTGGTCAGAGAGGGCTCGGTAGCTCGTTCTCTGGACTGCAGGTGAAAGTCCTGGTGAGTGAAGCCAGGCAGATGGAAAGTCCTGGTGAGTGAAGCCAAGCAGACGGAAAAGTCCTGGTGAGTGAAGCCAGGCAGATTGGAAATCCTGGTGAGTGAAGCCAGGTGAAAACCCTAGTGAGTGAAGCTAGGTGAAAGTGAAAGTCCTGGTGAGTGAAGCCAGGCAGTTGGTGAAAGTCCTGGTGAGTGAAGCCAGGCAGTTGGGAAGTCCTGGTGAGTGAAGCCGGGCAAGGAAAAATCTAGATGGATCAAGGCTGATCGGACATCTGGTGTTGTGAAGGTCAAGAAGGTCAAGGGAGTGACCGGATACTTGGTACGAAGAGAAAAGTCCAAGTGGGTCAAAGGGATTGACCGGACACTTGGTGGGGAGTCTTAGCAGGTCAAGGGAGTGACCGGATGCTAAGCATGATGTACCAACAGGTCAAGGTTGACCGGATGTTGGTTTGGAAGGTTTGGGACTTGGTTTGGGCAAAAACCAAGCTCTGGATCGATCAGTGGATCGATCCAGTGATACATTGAGTATCTGGATCGGTCTGGTGACCGATCAATAACCAAACAGTAGCCTACTGAGTGTTATCTGATCGGTCTGCAGACCGATCAGGAAACAACGATCAGAAGGCAAGAAGTTCGGGAGAAAAAGGAAGGGGCATGCATGCTGATCGATCCCTGGACCGATCAGGACGTAGCCTGATCGGTCCAGGCTTAGCCTGATCGGTCCCCAAGACCGATCAGGGACAGTGTGGACCGATCAGGTTGGAGCCTGATCGGTCCAGAACTATCCGTTGGCTCACAACGGTCTTCTGTCTTCTGCTGTCTTCTGGCTTCTTCTTCGCAGGTGGATGCAGGTATAAAAGAGGCTGAGGGCTTCTACAGAGGGTCTTCTTCCTCTTCTTCCTACTGACTGCTGAAGTATTTTCTGCTTGAGCTTTGTTGAGCTCTTCTTCGCTGAAGCTTCGCGTGAGCTTCCCTCGGCTGGGACTTCAACTGGACAGTTGGTGCTGTGGTTGGATTCCCGTGAAGTTGCTGCTTCATCCAGTCGACAAGAAGGCAAGCTAGGGTTATTACATTTTTGTATTGTACTTAGTTTCCTGCTGTATTCTTGTACTCCTGTTTATCTTGCTGTTGTAAGACATTGTGGCGAGATTTCTCCACCCAAAAGGAGTGATTATTAGCCGGGTTTCCGGGGTCTCATCCACCGACGGATTGATAGGCTTCGTCCATCTTACGGACACGCCGAGGAGTAGGAGTATATCTTCGAACCTCGTTACATCGACGCGTGTTGAGGTTTGATTTCTCCGCTTTTGTTTCTATTATTTTTATTTCCGCTGCGCTAACCTTGACTTGTAGAACGAAACGAACGTTTTGGGGGCGGCTATTCACACCCCCCCCTCTCTAGCCGCAATCCATCGATCCTAACAAATTTGTCATGAGTTGCAATATGAATGAAATTGATAAACCGCTACGTAAGATGTTGATCATGTTGAGAACTGTTGAACTCAACCTTAAGAAGGCAAAGCCTAGTACCATTTTGATGGTGTCTAAGGGCAAAGACAAGTGGAAGCCTAAAGGTAAAGGTAAGACCCAAGCCAAAGGAAAGGGCAAGACTCATGCACTGAAACCCAAAGGTGGGGTTGCTAAGGAAGGAACCTACTTCCACTGTGGTGAGACCGGACACTGGAAGAGGAATTGTTAGCTATACCTAGAGGAACTAAAAAAAAGAAGAGAAGTGAGACTTCTGCCTTAGGTATATATGTTATAGAAATCAATCTATCTATTTCTTCTTCATGGGTATTAGATACCGGATGTGCGTCTCACATTTGTACGAATGTGCAGGGGCTGAGAAATAGTAGTGTTGACAAAGGACGAAGTGGACCTACGAGTAGGCAATGGTGCAAGAGTTGCTATTGTCGTTGTAGGAACATATTCCTTATCTTTGCCTACTGGGCTTGTTTTAGAACTTAAAGAGTGATGCTATGTGCTAGACTTTGGCAACCCAATCTATAACATAAATACCAAATGGTTCAAGTCTAATGATTTGAATCAAACATATCTCTGGCATTCTCACTTAGTTCACAAAATGAGAGTTGCATATCCCAACTCCATAAGGATGGATTTTGGACTCATTTGATTTTGAATCATATGAGGCATGCAAATCTTGTCTTCGAGGCAAGATGGCAAAGACTCCATTCAGTGGACACCGCGAAAGGGCTAATGATCTTTTAGGACTCATACATACTGATGTATGTGGCCCTTTTAGAGTAGCAGCTAGAGGAGGCTAACATTACTTCATTACTTTTACTAATAATTTCAGTGAATATGGCTATGTGTTCTGATGAGACACAAGTCAGAATCCTTTGAAAAGTTCAAAGAATTTAAGAATGAAGTATAAAATCAACTTGGTAAGAGTATTAAGATGCTTCGATGAGATCGAAGTGGGGAATACCTTAGTCAAGAGTTTCATGACCATCTCGTTGAGTGTGGGATCATATCTCAACTCACTCCACCTGGAACACCACTATGGAATGGTATATCAGAAATGAGGAATCATACTTTATTAGATGTGGTACGATCGATGATGAGTCATACAGATCTTCCTATTTCCTTCTGGGGGCATGCTCTAGAGGCAGCTGCTTTCACACTTAACCGAGTTCCATCTAAGGCTGTCATAAAGACACCATATGTGATATGGATAAGGAAGAGTCCCAAGATGTCTTTTATAAAGATTTGGGATTGTGAGGCTTACGTTCGACGACTAGTCTCAGATAAACTAGGACCCAAATTGGACAAGTGCTATTTTATTGGATATCCCAAGGAAAAAAAGGGATATTACTTCTATAATCCACACATGGCAAGGTGTTTGTTGCCAGAACCAGTGTGTTTCTAAAAAGGGAATTTATTTCTAGAAAAACTAGTGGGAGTGAAGTCGATCTTGAAGAAGTTCAAGATACTAGCACTGACACTATAATGGAAATTGAACAGGTACCACAAGATGTTGTGGATCAGGGTTTTGTTGCACCACAAGAGGTTGTGGAACAACAATCTGTTCAAGTAGCGCATGCTCTATGCAGATCTAATAGGATTCATCGTCAACCTGAGAGATATTCTTTTCTCTTGTCTGACCATGATGATGTAGAGCTTATTGGTCTCAATGAGCCTACATCTTATCAAGAAGCTGTACAGGACCAAGATTCTGAGAAATGGCTAGAGGCCATGAGATCCGAGATGGAATCCATATCAAGTATGGACTTTGGTTGATCCACCTGAAGGGATCAAACCCATTGGGTGTAAGTGGGTCTTCAAGGTGAAGACTGATATGGATGGTCATATGCATACCTATAAAGGTAGATTAGTGGCTAAAGGATTCAAACAAATTCATGGTATAGACTATGATGAAACCTTTTCACCAATTGCGATGCTCAAGTTCATTCGGATCATGCTTGCTATTGCTGCTTACTATGATTATGAGATCTGGCAGATGGATGTCCAAACCACATTTCTTAACAGAAATCTACTCGAGGATGTGTACATGACACAACCCGAGGGTTTTGTAGATCCAGAGCATGCTGGAAAGGTTTGTAAGTTGCAAAGATCCATTTATGGATTAAAGCAAGTTTCTAGAAGCTTGAATCTTCGATTCGATGATGCGATCAAAATATTTAGTTTCATTAAGAATGAAGACGAACCTTATGTCTACAAGAAGGTTAGTGGGAGCATAGTCATCTTTTTCATATTGTATGTAGATGACATACTACTCATTGGAAATGATATCCCTACTCTTCAGTCAGTGAAGACTTGACTTGGGAATTGTTTTTCAATGAAAGACTTAGGTGAAGCAGCCTATATTTTAGGTCTTAAGATCTATAGACATAGATCTAAGAGATTGCTTGGTCTAAGCCAGAGTACATACATTGACAAGGTGCTTAAACGTTTTGCTATAGAGAATTCCAAGAAGGGATTCCTACCTATGTCACATGGTGTGAGTCTTTCGAAGACTCAATGTCCTTCTTCTAAGGTAGAAAGGGACCGCATGGATCAGATCCCTTATGCATCTGCTATAGGGTTGATCATGTACGCCATGCTTTGTACTCACCCAGATGTCTTGTGTGCGTTAAGCATGACAAGCAGATACCAGTCAGTTCCAGGTGAAGGTCACTGGACAGCAGTCAAGAATATTCTTGAGTACTTGAGAAGGACTCAAGATTATTTCTTGATCTTTGAAGGCGATGAAGAGGTTGCTGTAAAGGGTTACAGCTATTGCTGTAAGGGGTTACAGTGGTACAAGCTTCCAAAATTGACAAGGACAATTCTAGATCGCAGTTAGGACATGTATTGTACTTAAATGGTGGCCTTAGGTATTGGATACTACAACGATTTGAGGGATCATCGATATATGAGATATGATGATATGCAGAGTCCCAACCGATGCTAAAATTGCGGATCCTTTGACCAAAGCTTTGGCACAGGGAAAGCATGATGGTCACACTAGGTCAATGACTATTCGATACCTCAGGGATTAGCACTAGTGCTAATGGATTATTAGCATTAGCCCTTGTACCAATTATGAGATGATTGTAAAGGGCGCATTTTGTATCATATATCACTATTAATTAAGAGGCAAAGGTTATGGTTATTATATTTATTGCAATTCAGTGCCGATTGAATAAATATAATAATGTCCTTGGGTAGTAGGTTCTTATCTACAATAATCAATTGGTTAATTGATAGTGAGATATTGTAGAGAACACTACTCTTAACTATTCCTAGTCGAGCATTAATATACAAGGACAATATTAATGCATTAAGACTAGCATGTAGGTCAACGGATGACTTGATCTCACAAGTCATGGATATGAGATATCATGTTGACACATGGGTATATATTAGAGAATATATACTGAATTGACCCGCTATGAGATGTTTCATGGATTATTATATGAGTGTCATAAACATTCCCATGTGACTATTGGTATGAATAGTCCTTAGACCTGAAGTCACTATGGTTCCCTACAAAAGGAGTTGTGTACTTTGGTATCGTCAAACGTCACCCGTAACAGGGTGGACTATAAAGTCGATCACTAGGTATGCAATAAATTATGTGGAGGGATGTGAGTGATGTAGATGGGATCTATCCCTTCCATATAACGGAAGCGACATCTGTAGGCCCCATGATTAGCAGGACACAGGAATGTATGGTCATACTCAGATAAGTCAATATGAGATATTGAGTTTATTTGTATAGTGTATCTACTTAGAGATCAAGAAACACAAAAATTGATAAGGGGATGACACGGTCTATGCCTCATTAATCAATCTAGATATCAAGGATAAAGAGACTGAGTCATACAAGATAATAGCCACGGACAGGTTAGGTCGGATCTCGACTTTCTCGTCACTTGGGTAGCAATGATGCATTACTAGATACCACTCTTTGTTTATATATCGCAAATATTGATTTGGATACATTGCCAACGTTACGAGAGCCTATAGGGTCACACACAAAGAACATATTGGTTCGGAGATGGGTATTTTAGTTTGACTAAAATACTAAGGATATTAAGAATAATGGGTAAATCCAAAGTGTTGGTATCATCTTACTAGTGATTGGCACTAGTGCTAGTGGGAGATTGTTAGTAATTAGCCCTAAGAGCCAATCATGAGATGATTAGGCCTTTTGGTTACTAATTAAGTTAGACTCAAATGAACTCACTCATTGGATTGAGTTCAATCTGAATTAGACAAATTGGATTGATGGGTTAAACTCAATGGGTTAGACTTATTGGGTTATTAGATTAATGATTAATCCAATATAATAATCAAACTCATTAAGAGGAATACAAAGAGACAAAAAAAACCCCTTCATATTCATTGGATGAATATAAATAGGTTTTTGGTGAGATTTTTGTTAGTGAGAGCCCTATAGCCGATCATGTGATGATTGTTGTATAGGCTCGATATATCATATTCCTATATTTATAAAGGCATTTCTTTATGGTTATTATACTTACTTGTATTTGTGCAAAATAACTAAGTATAATAGCGTCCTTGAGTAGAAGGTTCTTATCTATATAAATCGATTGGTTAAATCGATAGTGAGATGATATAGAGAACACTACTATTAATCATTCCTAGTCAAGTATTAACATTTAGGGACAATGTTAATGCGATGAAACTAGCATGTAGGTCAACTTGATGACTTCATCTCATAAGTCATGGATATTAGATATCAAGTTGACACATGGGTATGCATTGGAGAATGTATACTGAATGACCCGCTATGAGAAAGTATCATGGATCGTTATATGAGTGTCATATACTTTCTCATGTGATTATTAGTATGACTATCAGTCCTTGGACCTGAAGTCACCATGGTTCCCTACATAAGGAGTTGTATACTTTAGTTTCGTCAAACGTCACCCGTAAATAGGTGGACTATAAAGGCGATTACTGGGTATGTAACAAATTATGCGAAGGGATGTGAGTGATGTAGATGGAATCTATCCCTCCTATATGACGGGAGTGACATCATGATTCTTGATAGAGTGAGACCACTAAGTGCATGGTCATGCCCAAATGAATCAATATGAGATATTGAGCTTATTTGATTATAGTGAGTCTACTTGGAGTTCAAGACATAGATTAATTAGAGGATGACACGGTCTATGCCTCAATTGATCAATCTAGATGTCTAGGATAGAAGGGCATTGTCACATATTGTGAGAGTCACAATTAGTAGTCACAATGGTGATGTTGGATCTCAACATTCTTGTAACTTTGGTAGTAATGATGTGTTACTAGATACCGCTCATTACTTATGTTTCTAAATGGGTTTAGGAGCATTGCCAACGTTACAAGAACCTATAGGGTCACACACAAAGCATAATTAGATGGAGATTAGGTTCATATGATGGACCAAGAGGATTAGGTTCATATGATGAACCAAATTGGATTAAGAGTAATCCAAATTAGACTAATTGAGTTGGACTCAATTTGATTCATGTGTTGAATAAGTCTAATTTTGACTATGATTCATTGAGTCAATTTAATTCAGTGAATAGAGATTCATTAAATTAAATTAACTTGAATCAAAGGTTAGTTTGATCAACCATGGAAGATAAAAAGGTCAAGTTTGACTTGACTTGAGAGGGAAGATGAAGGGTCAAGTTTGACTTGACCAAATGCCACCTCATTGTGACTTGACATGGGGCCGGCCAATGATGATGTTCCACATCATCAAGGCTACATCATTGTGTGCCACCTCATGAGGAAGACCAAGAGTCATGACTCTTGGTGTTCCATAGAGGTATTAAACCTCCATTAAGTGGACGATCACTTTAGGTGTGTGAATGAATTGCATGGTGTGCTCATTCACTTCTTCTTCTCCCTCTCCTCTCTAGTTTTTCTCTCCCTCTCATCCTCCATTGCCGAGACTTCTCAAGGGTGCTAGCACACTCTAAGTTGTTCGCTCCACTTTTTGTCTGTGTGGATACGTGTAGAGGAGTGTTCACTTGACACTCTACGAGATCCGGCAACCTTTGGACGAGCGGGATAAGCGAAGGGCATCGCTACAAGGGTAACGCTCTTTTCATGTAGATCAAAGGTAGATCTAGTGTAGACAAACATGTACAAGATTATTTTATATATTTTCACACGGATCCGTGGCTAGCTTCGGGGTTTTCGCAACGCAAAAAGCGATTTTTGCGGCTCGAAATGCTAACAATTTTTTCATTAGATGAGATGGGTGTCTCTTGATCTTCCTCCTCCTTCCTCCATGGCCGAATCTTCAAGCTTGGCCGAACCATACTTCTTGCTAGCACAAGAAGATGGTTCTTCTCCGAAGGCTTCGTTCGTGGGACGAACGAAGGATATGTTCGTGTGGATACCATAGAGGCGCAGACACTTGAACACGTTGAGATCTGGATCAAAAGAAAAAGGTTGTTGTCGGAATTGCGAAGGGCACGCAACAAAGGTATAACTCTATCATGTCTTTAGATCTATCTTAGTATAAGATTATGTTTCCCTTCGCATGGATCTTCTGGAGAAAACAGGTTTTTCCGCTGTGCATTTGCATGTTTAAGCAACCTATTCCCTTACAGAATCTTGCTTGGAAGGAAAAATGACCAAGAGACCTTTTAAGGCCAAGGGGTATAGAGCAAAAGATGTGTTGGAATTGGTTCATTCTGATTTGTGTGGACCTATGACTATCTAGGCGAGAGGTGGTTTCAAATATTTTGTCTCTTTTATAGATGACTATTCGAGATATGGATATATTTACTTGATGTCCACAAGTCTAAGTACTTTGATAAATTCAAAGAGTACAAGGTTGATGTGGAGAAACGTCATGGTAAAACTATCAAGCCACTACGGTCTGATCGTGGTGGCGAGTACCTCTCAGGAAAGTATAGAAATTACTTATCAGAGATTGGGATTCAATCCCAATTGTCTGCACCTGGTACAATAGAATGGTGTGGCAGAACGAAGGAATATGACTCTTATGGAAATGGTTAGATCAATGATGAGTTATTTAGAATTACCAAATTCGTTTTGGGGATATGCTCTAGAAACGGCGGTGTACATTCTGAATTTGGTACCTTCTAAATTAATACCCTCTACTCCCACAGAATTGTAGAACAGGCGTAAGCCTAATCTGAGTCATGTTTGGATTTAGGGTAGTCCAGCACATGTGCTGAAGGGAGATGATGATAAGTTGGAATCTCGTACAGAAGTTTGCCTGTTTATAGGTTATCCTAAAGGAACAAAAGGTGGTTTGTTTTATAGTCCTAAATATCAGAAGGTCATTGTTAGCACGAATGCCCGATTTTTAGAAGAGGACTATGTAATAAACCATAAGCCCATGAGTGAAATTGTTCTAGAAGAAATGAGAGAAGACACGTCTACTTTAGTACCAAGAGTGCAAGATGAAATATCACAAGAAACTATAAAACGTATCACAAATGATACACAACTACAGACAGTGTCTCATAGTAGTGGGAGGGTTGTGAGACAACTTGAAAGATTCATGTTTTTGGGAGAGTCTTCGACTTGATCCTAGGTAAACATGAACCTGATCGCAGAACATATGACGAAGCACTCCAAGATAAAGACACAGCATCTTGGCAAAGAGCAATGAATTCTGAAATAGAATCTATATATTCTAACAAAGTCTGGGAGCTAGTAGAACCATCAACTAGTGTAAAAGCTATTGGATGTAAATGGATCTACAAAAGGAAAAGAGGGACAGATGAGAAGGTGGAAACCTTCAAAGTAAGGCTTGTTGCGAAGGGTATACTCAGAAAGAGGGAATCGATTATGAGGAAACCTTTTCGCCAATAGTTATGCTTAAGTCTATCTGGATACTCTTATCTATTGCTGCTCATATGGATTATAAGGTTTGGCAAATGGATGTCAAGACAGTTTTCCTTAACGGAAGTCTTTAAGAAAACATCCATATAAAGCAACCAGAGGGGTTTATTGCAAAGGGCAAAGAGCATCTTGTATGTAAGCTCAATCAGTCTATTTATGGACTGAACTAAGCTTCGAGATCTTGGAATATCCGATTTAATGAAGTAATCCAGTCTTATGGATTTATTCAGTGTCCAGATGAGTCTTGTGTATACAAGAAGTGTGATGGAAATATGGTGGTATTTCTTGTACTATACGTAGATGACATTTTGTTAGTTGGCAACAATATCAAAGTGTTGTCAGAAGGTCTAGTGTCTCACCATGTTTAACCTGGAAGCCGATCTTTGAAATAGATATTTGATAACTTCTGTAATATGATATAACTTAGGAAGATCACATCGGTTAAACTTGGAGTAAAAATGTTAAGTATCGTTTCCAATCCAAGTTTAACTTCTGAAGGACAATTTGGATTAATAATGTTAAGCATCATTTGCAATCCAAATTTAACTTCAGTAGAGCACATGGGTAGCTAGGATAGTTCTATGCTTGTACAAATTTTTGTATAAGAGAACTAGGACGGTATTCCGAGTAGCAACCAACAATACCCTCCATAATACCCTAGGGAGGTGTCTCCCTCACCTGCATCATATACATCATGAGTCTACAGACCCAGTAAGAACATTCCAATATGAAAATATGACATCCATATGAAGTAAGATCAGTAGCTAAAACATAAATTGCAATCTTAATTATGAAATAAAGGAAAACACATTAAGTAGAGTAATCTACACAACTATTAAGGATGAATATGTTACACTGTGGTAACTATCATTTGAGCTAGTCATTCAGTCCATAATCATGACTCTAGAGTTACCTCCTAAGAGAACATACAGTCATGTTTGGAAGGGTTCTCCCAGGAGCTTATCCTGGGTACCCATCCCGTACTGTCACCACAAGTGGACATACACATTTCATTATCCTTACATTATTAGCACATTCCAAACATTCATAGACATACAAATACACAAGAACATTTCCATGTCCAAAAATCATGCAAAAATATAAGAATATCAGTGAACAGGAACCTAAATTATGCATAACGAAATAGAGGACAGATCATAAGAATTGAAATTAGCATGGAACATGGAGCATAAATCTACCCATTAAGAAAAAATACCACACCACCACCCTTACTGCTCTCACCGTAACAACACCAGGCAAAAATAGGAAACTAAACTACAACATCATCTATAAATTAATCCAAATTGTAGTCATCAAAATAAAACGTTGTCATGAATCAATTAACCCTCTTGAAGACAATGCACAAAGCAACAAAATTAATTACACAAAACCCCTAAATTTGTTCCAAAAATAAATCGGAGCATCATCACAACACGAGCAATATAGAGACCCTCACAATCTCCCAAATCTGTTCACAATCTCCTAGCCTACTTGTGAAACCAAAAATTTCCTCAAATCTAAACTCTTTTAATCAAAACCGATCAGCAGACAAGAATCCTTTAAAAACAACATCAGATAGTATAACCAATAGGTCAACTTCTAAATCCTTTCTGATGAAGCAAAACCAGGCAATAGAGAAGAACAAATCTCCCAGAAACCAATCAAAAACTCCAAAAACCAAACAAGAATCCAGAAGCTCAATTTATCAAGAGAAACCTGTTCAACACCAAATTCGATCATCGACCCCCAAATCCTTCACGGAAAGCCAGAGAAACCACAAGGCAAAACAAGAACGTCACGGGAAAGACAAATCTCAACTCATTCAACCAATCGGACAATAAACAAGCACATCGACTCCTCCTAAGCACCTAATCCTTACCTCACTGATCTCATACCACCATAATGGAGAGTACTTGCCTTTCCCTTCCTTGCTACACTTGCGAAAGCTCTCGCCCAATCATTCTCGCGCTATTGATGAGATGGCCGAAGGATCTTGTGCCCGTTGCAGTATCCTCGAGGAAATCAACCGCATGGGGTGGTGACTATCCAGATCTCACGAAGTGGTGGGAACTTCGTCGAAATGGCGGAGCTGGAGAGTGAAGAGGAGGTGATTCTTCTCGAGAAATAGTGAGTGAGGAGGAGAAGAGAATCAGCTTTTATACCTATGTTTATTAGCACTAACCTAGGGTAATTAAGGTCAATCAACTCCCAACCTAATTGGACATCATATGCTTCCAACAAACTTAATAGCCCTATCCCCTTGAAACATGTCGTACAAGTTCATTTAAAATCCTAAAAATTTCCTAAAATTCATAGAAAATTTATAAATTAATCCATTAATTAGCGGTCATGTGACCTTAGAAAATTTCATAAATAAATTCCTTAATTACACTCTTGAGACCTAACAGTTCTTCTACGACACTACTATGCTCGACTACTATAGAAAGACTGTCATCGACATACGAGCATTCTCACTTTAACATTTTCATGTTGATAATTAGTTTTAATTTGTACTTTACATATCTGAAAAAAGAAAGTGTAGGATTGTTACACTTTTCTTTTTCATTTATTTATATTCGATCACTCTTCATGCAGTTCCAAAAGAGGATTTAGTGGATTATCCATCGACAAGTCCAAGGGACCTGGGTATTGGAGTAAGAGTCACCAAAGGCTATGAACCAAGTAAAATCGCTTGTGTTCTTGTTTTATTCTTTATTTTTTTTCATCTTTTTCTTTGTATACTCATTTTCAAAATGTTTAAATGATAAGTTTTTTAAAACCACGTGATTCATTGGACACTTCAGAGCTAGAGGGGGGTGAATAGCTCTTCTTGCTCCCTTGCACGCTTTGTAAATGTTGTTGTAGCGGATTAACTTGAAGTGACAAACTCCCCAATCATAACATTAGGATTTACTTGGTATCCAACTCAAGAAGATGTGACTAATCCAAGGATCCACACTGAGAACACTCCACTATCAAAACACTCCTTCTCATAAATAATCCGAAGGTGGAGAAATCTCTTACAACTCACAAAAGCGATACAACTCAAAACAAGAATTAAAATACACAAATACAAAATGAAAAATCTTCTTGCTTGATCTCTTGTTGCTTATGAATGCCTCTTGTAAGCTTGGAAGTGCATCCACACCTTAACCCTAATCTTCCAAGAACTGAAGGAGAAGATGGAGTGAAGAGTTGTTGCATTTGAACTCGTCGTCGCCTTTATATATGCGCTTTTAAGGCTCTCAATCGATTGGGCATACTCCCAATCAATTGCCACATCAGATCCAATCAATCCCAATTGTCTAAACCTCGCAACCTGCAATGGTCATATCTAATCGATTGGAGAGGCTTTGATCGATCGACCGATCAATTCAGAGCGCCTCTATGCTCTTGCATATTTTCCCGAAATCGATTGACCAATCAATTCTGGCTGCCTCACATATGTCATGAGAAAACCTCCCCAATTAATCACCTAATAGATTAGAGTAGCTCAATCAATCACCCGATCGATTGGAGAGTACACTGTGCTCTCATGAGAATGGTTTCCAATCGATCACCTAATCGATTGGACTGCCCTTGCTCATGAGACTTTCCCAATTGATCAACTGATTGATTGGGCTCTGATTCAATCGATCACATGATCGATTGACCAACCCTAACTAGCTTCATTCAAGCTTAGAGTTCTCAGTTCCAACATCCAGTCAACTGTGACCTGTTGGAACTTTTCATTGCCTAGCATCTAGTCAACCTTGATCTACTGGGACTTTGTCACCAAGTGTCCGGTCAATCCTTTGATCCACATAGACTTTTCTCCTCATTTCAAGTGTCTGGTTAACCTTGACCCACTTGGACTTATCATCTCGTGCCAAGTGTTCAGTCCTCCATGACCCACTTGGACTTCTAAACACCATGTGTCCAATCAACCTTGACTCACCTAGATTTCCACTGTCTGACTTCACTCACTAGGACTTTCCTTCTACCTAGCTTCACTCACTAGGGCTTCCCTTCCGCATAGCTTCACTCACGAGGGCTTTCTACCTGGCTTCACTCACCAGGACTTTCCATCACCTACCTTCACTCATTAGGATTTTTTAAACTGTCTAGCTTTACTCACAGGGCTTTTCCAACTGCCTGACTTCACTCACCAGGACTTCCCACACTAAGTGTCCGATCAACACTGACCCACATGGATTTCCATCTTCTATCAACCTTTCCATTAGACTTGCCCTTACCAAACCTCTAGTTAGGACTTTCTAGTCAAACACTTGGTCACCCTTGACCTATTTGACTCTTCTTCATATCAACCTAGTCAACCATTGACCAGAGGAGAATTACACCAATAATCTCTCCAAATGGACAATTCCACCTACAATCTCCATACATTGTCAAACATTAACACTCAAATATCAAGACTCAAGCTTGAGCCAACTCAAGCTTAGTCAAACTGGTCAACCTTGACCTAGGAAAATTGCACCAACAATCTTTCTCTTTTTGATATTTGATAATACATTTAAGTTAGGCTAATTCATAGCCTTAACTTCTTCTTCATTTAACTTCTTCTTCATACCAAAGCATGAATGAGGGTTTCCTTCATTCTCCCCTTAACATAAGGGTTTTACAATCTTTCCTTGTGAATGTGGAAAACTTCCTAACTTAAACACTACATTCTCCTCCTTTGACACACATCAAAAACTCTTCTTCTTAAGAGTTATCTCATGTTGTTCACAACCTCACTTATTGTTCATAACATCACAATGAAAGTCTCATACCTTTCATTGTGCCCAATACTCACCCTAGAGCATACTTCCATCGGACAATGCTCATCCTAGAGCATTCAAAATAATGAAGGTTTACAACCTTCCAATGTTTTGTTAAAAAGAAATTCATGTCTTTAAGGAGTAGCTCTGCCCAAAAACATACTCTAACCTTTTGTCATTGCACCAACAATGATTTAGAGTTCCTAAAATGTTAGGAAACCTAAAATTTAAAATTTTGAGGTTCAAGAATTAATATTGAATACAAACCTCATCTAAAACTCCAACTTAGTTTTCCTTAACCATTCCATTCTTATTTTCATCAAGAAAACTACCCTTAATTATTCTTAAATAGGTTTCTTAGGGTTAAGAATGGTTAACATGACTAAATGTTGTTTAATTGACTGAAATCAGATATTTTAGCCAAAATCAGCTTTTCCAATCGATTGAAGTTGGAACCCAAACAATTGAAGCATTTTAATAGATCAACTAATCGACTCAGTAAGGCTCTTTTCGTGGAAAAGCACCTGAATCAATCAACCGATCAATCTAGCCAGGGTTCAATCGATTGGCTGATCGACTCTGCATGCTTCTATTCGCAGAAACCCCAATTTAATTAATCACTGATAAACCTAATTTTTAAAATGAAATGGGTATCAAAAGAATTAAATGACCAAATTCATTCTACACTAATGTAGCTAAAGATGACGCGGTCGTCTCCCAACGAATGTAGCAATGATGGTATCCTAGGATTGATTTGTTATTGCTTTTGAATTTTTGATAAGGAATTGGGGTTTTATATTTTTGTTGAATTCTTAAACTAAGGAATGGAAAGCAAAACAAATAATGAAACTAAACCTAATGCAATTAAAGGAATCATGTCTATCTATTAATCATGAACCCATAACACATTGTCACTCTATGCTATGGAGTACATCATTAACAGGTCCAACATATCAGAAACTAAACAAGAGCAAAACAAGTACAAGACAAGAACCAAACAAGAACAAAAGATCGTATACTCAATGGATCAACTAACCATTTGTCATATGGTAGAAGATTTACTCATATTCATGCAAATAAGCAATTAAGAACAGATCTACAAATTCATTTAACCTAGCAGTTCAGGTCTTTGCTATCGAGAAGTATCAAAATAGAAACAAATCTAGATTTAAGCACTTGTGAACTAAACATGAACTAAGAACAGATCAGATCTCCACTCAAGGAACTAGTAAACATTCAGATGATTTGAAGACAATAAGAAACAGATCTAAACTTCATCTAACCCTACCAATTTGAGCTATGGAACAAAATAACCAAGAAAATAGAAAATAAGCTGGAAATTGAAAAACATAAATGCAGAAATCAGAGGTGGAAAATGATGAACCAAGGTGAGCCGGGAATCCCAAGCACTCACAGATCAGTGGGGAACCGATCAATTCAGACGATCAATTTTGATCCAGTGACAGCAACAATTTTGAATCCAAGAATACAAAAATCAACAGTAGTGACTGAGAGCCAATGGAGATAGAAACAAACACTCCTATCCAATTGGATGTAGTCGGAGATTCAACAGAAGGAGATCGTCGACTGGAAGATGAAGAAACTAGGTCAAATCTGCTTGCTTCTCCTCTTCTCTTCTTCTTCTTCTTCTTCACACAAAGTCACGGTAGAGTTGAGATCATATGGTTGAAGTGGCATCACCAGATTGAAGATACATGATGACTAGAGGAAGGGAATTGCCCTTGGCCTCACTTGCTCGCTGACGGTGGAAGTGGATCGGGATCACCGGATCTCCTGAGGAAGAAAATGCGATCGCGCCAAATTCCGAATGCCCATTCCTGTGGATGAAGCACAGTAAAGTACTATAGCTTCTCAATTGAACTGGATTTGATCAAGCGGCTGGAACAATTCAGATCTTGATCAATGGTGAAAAGTCGCTTAAAATCCGATCCAAAGGTGTCTATCTTCATCAAAGGTCCAAATCTTAGGTTAGATGGCCCAGATCATGATAAATGTCTTAAATCTCCTCAAGTCTTAGATGGACGGTCAATATTGTTCTAGAGCTTGATCTTCTCATCTAACCGCATATTTGAGCCCAAATTGTTATGATCTAACTCAGATCCATGATCCCTTGATGCCTACAAATAATATACCCAAATATTAGCATCAAATATTGCAAATATCAGATAATTTGCAATTAAGTCCACAAATGAATACAACTCATGAAATGTGATATAAATATGGAATTAACACATGAAAAGATTAAATGGTATGCTTATATGAATCAAAATATCATAACCAAATGATGGTTATCAATCACCTGATCGATTGAAAATCCCTAATCGATTGATAGATTGACTGGGTTTATGATTTCTTGAAATCAAATTTTAGTCGAAATTCAAAAATTCCTAAATAATTCTGTAAAATTCTAAAAAATCATGAAAATTCATATAGACATTATTTATGCCATATTCTATCAAGGAAAAATATTTTCTATGAAAATACATCTCAATTTCAAAGATTGACACAGACTTAAAAAACTTCAATAATTTTCTCTAGTTTGTGTCTAACTATACAATGATGATTCCTATCAAAAGATAGTGTTCACCAAGGTTTTTCAAAAGATTTTTAAAATGATTTTCAAAACCAATTTCTAACTATGTTCCTTGGGTTAAATTCATA
Source organism: Zingiber officinale (assembly GCF_018446385.1). Taxonomy (NCBI): domain Eukaryota; kingdom Viridiplantae; phylum Streptophyta; class Magnoliopsida; order Zingiberales; family Zingiberaceae; genus Zingiber; species Zingiber officinale. The sequence continues at coordinate 74,199,768 of NC_055987.1, read as the reverse complement.
TGACTTGTACATTAGTTTTTCCAATGATTGGATAACACATAAATTACATGTTTTGATGAATTTAAAACTCAAAATGTAATGACCCAAAATTCCTCATTACGAGTCCTAATAGTGGTTAAAAATATTTAGAAATACTTTATAAATATTCTAGAGATTTTTAGAAATTTTTAGAGTATTTTTATGCAATTTTTGGAGGTTGTTTGGTATTTTTACTAAACGAAAGAAGTTTCGACAAAAAAATGTCCAAGCCGAAATTCAAACCCGAGACCTCCGGCCGAACCAAGCTTTAAGGGAGTCCGGCTGACCAAGTGTGCAAGCAGTCGTTGCTGATTAAAAGAAGCATGAAATGTATTTAAGTAGTAGAAGTTGATAACAGGAAATAATAGGAAGAAAAAGGTTGCAGCCGAGATTTGAACCCACGAGCCAAACCTTAAACAACGCGCGACTAACCAAGTCTCCCAGTGAAGGTTGATGATTAAAAAGGGTAATGAAATTTATTTAAGTAATAGTTAATAGGAAACGGAAAATAAATGGGAATAAAAGGGTTCGGTTGAGAAATCGAACCCGCAACCTCAAATTTAGCAAAAGCACAACTGACCAAGTGTTCCAGCGAGCGATGATGATTAAAAGAAGGAATGAAATTTATTTAAGCAGTAATTAATAAATAAGAAATAAATAGGAGAAAAAGGGTTCGGCTGAGGAATCGAACCCGTGACCTCTGACCCGGTCAAAGATTTGGCTAACCAAGAATCCAAGCAGCGGTTCTGTTTACAAAAAAAAAAAATTATTTAAGGAGTTAACAGAAATACTAAGTTATAAAAGGGATAAGTTAGGGGAGGGTTTTATTCCCATGACCTAAACCATTCTCTCCTTCTCTTCTACGTGCGACGGCGGAGCTCGGGCAGAAAACAAAAGGGAGTTAGGGCATTGTCTCCGGCGGCCGGCCAAGGACCGAGAAGCCCTTCTTGTTCGGTTATGAGTCCAAGAAGCAAGGTAAGTGCTTCTCACCTGCAGTAGGAGTAGTTTCGGACCTTTGTTCTTCTTGAATTCGAAGCATGAGAAGCGCTTATAGTACAGATTTTTAATTAAGCCTATAGTGCAGATTTTAATTAAGCTTATAGTGCAGATTTTTATGTAGGCTTATAGTGTAGATTTTAATTAAGCTTGTAGTGCAGATTTTTAATTAAGCCTATAGTGCAGATTTTAATTAAGCTTATAGTGCAGATTTTTATGTAGGCTTATAGTGCAGATTTTAATTAAGCTTATAATGCAGATTTTTATGTAAGCTTATAGTGCAGATTTTAATTAAGCTTATAGTGCCGATTTTAATTAAGCCTATAGTGCAGATTTCAATTAAGCATATAGTGCAGATTTTTATGTAGGCTTATAGTGTAGATTTTAATTAAGCTTGTAGTGCAGATTTTTAATTAAGCCCATAGTGCAGATTTTAATTAAGCTTATAGTGCAGATTTTTATGTAGGCTTATAGTGCAGATTTTAATTAAGCTTATAATGCAGATTTTTATGTTAGCTTATAGTGCAGATTTTAATTAAGCTTATAGTGCAAATTTTAATTAAGCTTATAGTGCAGATTTTAATTAAGCCTATAATGCATATTTTAATTAAACTTATAGTGCAAATTTTTAATTAAACTTATAGTGCAGATTTTTATTTAAGCTTATAGTGCAGATTTTAATTAAGCCTATAGTGCATATTTTAATTAAGCTTATAGTGCAGATTTTTATGTAAGCTTATAGTGCAGATTTTAATTAAGCTTATAGTGCAGATTTCTTAGAGCTTAAAATGCAAATTTCTTTAGAGCAGATTTCTTTAGAGCTTGTAGTGCAGATTTCTTAAAGAGCTTATGGTGCATATTTCTTAAAGAGCTTATGGTGCAGATTTCTTTAAAGTTTATAGTGCATATTTTTGGTGAAACTTGTAGTGCAGATTTTTGGTAAAATTTATAGTACAGATTTTTTGTGGAACTTGTAGAATAGATTTTTGGTGGAACTTATAGTGCAGTTTTTAAAGAAAAAGATTATAGTGCAGTCTGGTTAAGTATTATAGTGCAGAATTTATATTTGCATATTATGCAGAAATAGTGTAGCATAGAATGCAGAATCTTGATTAGTATAGTATGTAAAATTTTGATTAGCATAGTATGCAGATTTTTGTTTATACATTTCAAAATTAGAATTTGTTTAAACATTTTAGTTTTTAAAAAAGCATTCTTTTATTAGAGGTAGTAACAAGTATAAGAAAGATAAAGAAAAGAAAGAAAAAGGCCAAGGCCTTAAGTAGATCTCAAAGTTAAGACTTTAGGGATTTTGACACACAATGTGCTCGTTAAAATGCCAAGGCATTTAAAGAAGAAGTAATTAAGATAAATCAGCTTATGAATCAGTAATTTACTTTTATCAGTGGCACTGTGCTGGACTCTTAGTTGTCCTTGGGTTGGGCTCTCATAGTCGTCCCTAGGTTTAGATAACCTAGTAAACCCTACTAGATTCGGGACTAGCTATCTCAGTTCTAGTTAGGTATGCACGCACAGCAAGTACAGTTGTCAGGCTCATCAGCAGCATAATTATTATTTTTATCTATTATGAAAATAGTTTTCAAAACTTCACAAATCAGTTACATGAATACAGTTCAGATTCAGCATTATCCTATTATCAGTTTAGCTCATTTATGTATCAGTTAAGTTAAACTCATTATTCTGAAGTATAAGGATAAGTTTTGAACAAGTAAAATAAGTTTTACATGTTTAGCATTTCAGCATGTCTTGTTCTTTTGCTATTAGATGAGCATGTGTAGTATTTCCTTTAAAGCATTCAGTTTTAGATTTATTTTATTCATATGCATATTCGAGTTTTGTGAGTTATATAGCGCTTACTAAGCAATTTTGCTTATAGTTGCATTTCCTCTTACTGCAGATAAAGGAAAGGAAAAGTTATAGTAAAGGAAGGCGACAAGGAGGTGCGGATGGATGTGTGATGCCTGGACTATAGAAGCCTTGGGATTTAGCATAAGAATTTATTAAGAGTGTCATTTATTAAGAATGTATTAGATGAGTCATTTAGTCTTCCGCTGCTAGTTAATTGTATGTTTTGAGTTTTTCTTAGAGTTTATGTATTGATCTTTACATGTGAACAACTCTAATTAAGTAAAGTTAGTAGTCCAGTAGCGCCCCGCCCTCACAGTCCAGTAGTGAGAAGGGTGGGGTGTTACAAGTTGGTATCAGAGCAGTTCCTATTCTCCAGCATCACACATCAGCACCAACCTTACGTCTTCAAGTAAGAAAGTATTTAATTTTTTTTTTTAGTATGCTTTCTTTATTCTTTACAGTAAAGAGAAAGCCTTAGAAGTATTAGATTATATGTACAGAATAGGGAGGTGTTTAGAAGTGCTTATAAAATTAAGAATTCTGCTTAGTTTCTTTCTACATAACTAGATGTCAAGAAGAGGACATCCTCATACCGCTTGTACTGAGGACCGAGTACAGTAGAACAAAAAGGACAGAGAAGTTATGGGTGATAGTGGATTGGAAAGTTAAGAGACTAAGGAACAAAGAAGTACCACTAGTGAAGGTCATCTGGCAGAACCAGAAGCACGAGGAAGTTACTTGGGAGCGTGAGGACAGTATGAGATGGAAATATCTGGAATTATTCTAAGTTCGAGGACGAACTTTTTATAAGATATGGGAAATTGTAATGACCAAAAATTCCTCATTACGAGTCCTAATATTGGTTAAAAATATTTAGAAATACTTTATAAATATTCTAGAGATTTTTAGAGTATTTTTATGTAATTTTTGGAGGTCGTTTGGTATTTTTACTAAACAAAAGATGTTTCGACAAAAAAATGTCCAAGCTGAGATTCGAACCCGAGACCTGCGACTGAACCAAGCTTTAAGCGAGTCCAACTGACCAAGTGTGCAAGCAGTCGTTGCTGATTAAAAGAAGCATGAAATGTATTTAAGTAGTAGAAGTTGATAACAGGAAATAATAGGAAGAAAAAGGTTACAACCGAGATTTGAACCCACGAGCCATACCTTAAGCAATGCGCGGCTGACCAAGTGTCCCAACGAAGGTTGATGATTAAAAAGGGTAATGAAATTTATTTAAGTAATAGTTAATAGGAAACGGAAAATAAATGGGAATAAAAGGGATCGGCTGAGGAATCGAACCCGCAACCTCTGATTTAGCAAAACACTGCTGACCAAGTGTTCCAACGAGCGATGCTGATTAAAAGAAGGAATGAAATTTATTTAAGCAGTAATTAATAAATAAGAAATAAATAGGAGAAAAAGGGTTCGGCTGAGGAATCGAACCCGTGACCTCTGACCCGGTCAAAGATTTAGCTAACCAAGAATCCAAGCAGCGGTTCTGTTTTGAAAAAAATAAAAATTTATTTAAGGAGTTAACAGAAATACTAGGTTATAAAAGGGATAAGTTAGGAGAGGGTTTTATTCCAATGACCTAAACCATTCTCTCCTTCTCTTCTGCGTGCGACGGCGGAGCTCGGGCAGAAAACAAAAGGGAGTTAGGGCATCATCTCCGGCGGCCGGCCAAGATCCTAGAAGCCCTTCTTGTTCGGTTGTAAGTCCAAGAAGCAAGGTAAGTGCTTCTCACCTGCAATAGGAGTCGTTTCGGACCTTTGTTCTTCTTGAATTCGAAGCAAGAGAAGCACTTATAGTGCAGATTTTTATGTAAGCTTATAATGCAGATTTTAATTAAACTTGTAGTGCAGATTTTTAATTAAGCCTATAGTGCAGATTTTAATTAAGCTTATAGTGCAGATTTTTATGTAGGCTTATAGTGCAGATTTTAATTAAGCTTATAATGCAGATTTTTATGTAAGCTTATAGTGCAGATTTTAATTAAGCTTATAGTGCAAATTTTAATTAAGCTTATAGTGCAGATTTTAATTAAGCCTATAGTGTAGATTTTAATTAAGCATATAGTGCAGATTTTTATGTAGGCTTATAGTGCAGATTTTAATTAAGCTTGTAGTGCAGATTTTTAATTAAGCCTATAGTGCAGATTTTAATTAACTTATAGTGCAGATTTTGATGTAGGCTCATAGTGCAGATTTTAATTAAGCTTATAATGCAGATTTTTATGTAAGCTTATAGTGCAGATTTTAATTAAGCTTATAGTGCAGATTTTAATTAAGCTTATAGTGCAGATTTTAATTAAGCATATAATGCAGATTTTAATTAAGCTTATAGTGCAGATTTTTAATTAAACTTATAGTGCAGATTTTTATTTAAGCTTATAGTGCAGATTTTAATTAAGCCTATACTGCAGATTTTAATTAAGCTTATAGTGCAGATTTTTATATAAGCTTATAGTGCATATTTTAATTAAACTTGTAGTGCAAATTTCTTAGAGCTTAAAATGCAGATTTCTTTAGAGTAGATTTCTTTAGAGCTTGTAATGCAGATTTCTTAAAGAGCTTATGGTGCAGATTTCTTTAAAGTTTACAGTGCAGATTTTTTGTGGAACTTGTAGTGCAGATTTTTGGTGGAATTTATAGTGCAGATTTTTGGTGGAACTTGTAGTTCAGATTTTTTGTGGAACTTATAATTCAGTTTTTAAAGAAAAAGATTATAGTGCTGTTTGGTTAAGTATGATAGTGCAGAATTTATGTTTGCATAGTATACAGAAATAGTGTAGCATAGAATGCAGAATCTTGATTAGTATAGTATGCAGAATTTTGATTAGCATAGTATGCAGATTTTTGTTTATGCATTTCAAAGTTAGAATTTGTTTAAACATTTCAGTTTTTAAAGAAGCATTCTTTTATTAGAGGTATTAACAAGTATAAGAAAGATAAAAAAAAAGAAAGAAAAAGGTCAAGTCCTTAAGTAGATCCCAAAGTCAAGACTTTAGTGATTTTGGCACACAAGGTGCTTGTTAAAATGCCAAGGCATTTAAAGAAGAAGTAATTAAGATAAATCAGCTTATGAATCAGTATTTTACTTTTATCAGTGGCACTGTGCTAGACTCTTAGTTGTCCTTGGGTTGGGCTCTCATAGTCGTCCCTAGGTTTAGATAACCTAGTAAACCCTACTAGATTCGGGACTAGCTATCTCGGGTCTAGTTAGGTATACGCGCATAGCAAGTACAGTTGTCGGGCCCATCAGCAGCATGATTATTATTTTTATCTATTATGAAAATAATTTTCAAAACTTAACAAATCAGTTACGTGAATACAGTTCAGATTCAGCATTAGCCTAGTATCAGTTTAGCTCAGTTTATGTATCAGTTCAGTTAAACTCATTATTCTGATGTATAAGGATAAGTTTTGAACAAGTAAAATAAGTTTTACATGTTTAGCATTTAAGCATGTCTTGTTCTTTTGCTATTAGATGAGCATGTGTAGTATTTCCTTTAAAGCATTCAGTTTTAGATTTATTTTATTCACATGCATATTCGAGTTTTGTGAGTTAGATAGCGCTTACTAAGCAATTTTGCTTATAGTTGCATTTCCGCTTACTGCAGATAAAGGAAAGGAAAAGTTATAGCAAAGGAAGGCGACAAGGAGGTGCGGATGGATGTGTGATGCCTGAACTATAGAAGCCTTGGGATTTAGCATAAGAATTTATTAAGAGTGTCATTTATTAAGAATGTATTAGATGAGTCATTTAGTCTTCTACTGCTAGTTAATTGTATGTTTTGAGTTTTTTTAGAGTTTCTGTATTGATCTTTACATGTTAACAACTCTAATTAAGTAAAGTTAGTAGTCCAGTAGCGCCCCGCCCTCATAGTCCAATAGTGAGGAGGGTGGGATGTTACAAGTTGGTATCAGAGCAGTTTCTATTCTCTAATATCACACATCAGCACCAACCTTGCCGTCTTCAAGTAAAAAAGTATTTAATTTTTTATTTTTTAGTATGCTTTCTTTATTCTTTACAGTAAAGAGAAATGCTTAGAAGTATTAGATTATATGTACAGAATAGAGATGTTTAGAAGTGCTTATAAAGTTAAGAATTCTGCTTAGTTTCTTTCTACATAACTAGATGTCAAGAAGAGGACATCCTCGTAACGCTTGTACTGAGGACCGAGTACAGGAGAATAAAAAGGATAGAGAAGTTATGGGTGATAGTGGATAGGAAAGTTAAGAGACTAAGGAACAAAAAAGTACCACTAGTGAAGGTCATCTGGCAGAACCAGAAGCACGAGGAAGTTACTTGGGAGTGTGAGGACAGTATGAGACGGAAATATCCGGAATTATTCTAAGTTCGAGGACGAACTTTTTATAAGATATGGGGAATTGTAACGACCTAAAATTTCTCATTACAAGTCCTAATAGTGGTTAAAAATATTTAGAAATACTTTAGAAATATTCTAGAGATTTTTAGAAATTTTTAAAGTATTTTTATGCAATTTTTGGAGGTCGTTTGGTATTTTTACTAAACGAAAGATGTTTCAACAAAAAAATGTCCAAGCCGAGATTCAAACTCGAGACCTCCGGCCGAACCAAGCTTTAAGCGAGTCCGGCAGACCACGTGTGCAAGCAATCGTTGCTGATTAAAAGAAGCATGAAATGTATTTAAGTAGTAGAAGTTGATAACAGGAAATAATAGGAAGAAAAAGGTTGCAACCGAGATTTGAACCCACGAGCCAAACCTAAAGCAACGCGCGGCTAACCAAGTGTCCTAGCGAAGGTTGCTGATTAAAAAGGGTAATGAAATTTATTTAAGTAATAGTTAATAGGAAACGGAAAATAAATGGGAATAAAAGGGTTTGGCTGAGGAATCGAACCCGCAACCTCTGATTTAGCAAAACACTGCTGACCAAGTGTTCCAGCGAGCGATGCTGATTTAAAGAAGGAATGAAATTTATTTAAGCAGTAATTAATAAATAAGAAATAAATAGGAGAAAAAGGGTTCGGCTGAGGAATCGAACCCGTGACCTCTGACCCGATCAAAGATTTGGCTAACCAAGAATCCAAGCAGCGGTTCTTTTTACAAAAAAAATAAAAATTTATTTAAGAAGTTAACAGAAATACTAAGTTATAAAAGGGATAAGTCAGGAGAGGGTTTTATTCCCATGACCTAAACCATTCTCTCCTTCTCTTCTGCGTGCGACGGCGGAGCTCGGGCAGAAAACAAAAGGGAGTTAGGGCATCGTCTCCGGCGGCTGGCCAAGGTCCTAGAAGCCCTTCTTGTTCGGTTGTAAGTCCAAGAAGCAAGGTAAGTGCTTCTCACCTGCAGTAGGAGTAGTTTCGGACCTTTGTTCTTATTGAATTCGAAGCATGAGAAGCGCTTATAGTGCAGATTTTTAAGTAAGCCTATAGTGCAGATTTTAATTAAGCTTATAGTGCAGATTTTTATATCGGCTTATAGTGCAGATTTTAATTAAGCTTGTAGTGCAGATTTTTAATTAAGCCTATAGTGCAGATTTTTATGTAGGCTTATAGTGCAGATTTTAATTAAGCTTATAATGCAGATTTTTATGTAAGCTTATAGTGCAGATTTTAATTAAGCTTATAGTGCAGATTTTAATTAAGCCTATAGTGCAGAATTTAATTAAGCTTATATTGCAGATTTTTATGTTGGCTTATAGTGCAGATTTTAATTAAGCTTGTAGTGCAGATTTTTAATTAAGCCTATAGTGCAGATTTTAATTAAGCTTTATAATACAGATTTTTATGTAGGCTTATAGTGCGGATTTTAATTAAGCTTATAATGCAGATTTTTATGTAAGCTTATAGTGCAGATTTTAATTAAGCTTATATTGCAGATTTTAATTAAGCATATAGTGCAGATTTTAATTAAGCTTATAGTGCAGATTTTTATGTAGGCTTATAATGCAGATTTTAATTAAGCTTGTAGTGCAGATTTTTAATTAAGCCTATAGTGCAGATTTTAATTAAGCTTATAGTGCAGATTTTTATGTAGGCTTATAGTGCAGATTTTAATTAAGCTTATAATGCAAATTTTTATGTAAGATTATAGTGCAGATTTTAATTAAGCTTATAGTGCAGATTTTAATTAAGCTTACAGTGCAGATTTTAATTAAGTCTATAATGCAGATTTTAATTAAGCTTATAGTGTTGATTTTTAATTAAACTTATAGTGCAGATTTTTATTTAAGCTTATAGTGCAGATTTTAATTAAGCGTATAGTGCAGATTTTAATTAAGCTTATAGTGCAGATTTTTATGTAAGCTTATAGTGCATATTTGAATTAAGCTTGTAGTGCAGATTTCTTAGAGCTTAAAATGCAGATTTCTTTAGAGCAGATTTCTTTAGAGCTTGTAGTGCAGATTTCTTAAAGAGCTTATGGTGCAGATTTCTTTAAAGTTTATAGTGCAGATTTTTTATGGAACTTGTAGTGCAGATTTTTGGTGGAATTTATAGTGGAGTTTTTAAAGAAAAAGATTATAGTGCAGTTTGGTTAAGTATTATAGTGCAGAATTTATGTTTGCATAATATGCAGAAATAGTGTAGCATAGAATGCAGAATCTTGATTAGTATAGTATGTAAAATTTTGATTAGCATAGTATGCAGATTTTTGTTTATGCATTTCAAAGTTAAAATTTGTTTAAACATTTCAGTTTTTAAAGAAGCATTCTTTTATTAGAGGTATTAACAAGTATAAGAAAGATAAAGAAAAAAAAAGAAAAAGGCCAAGGCCTTAAGTAGATCCCAAAGTCAAGAGTTTAAGGATTTTGGCACACAAAGTGCTCGTTAAAATGCCAAGGCATTTAAAGAAGAAGTAATTAAGATAAATCATCTTATGAATCAGTATTTTACTTTTATCAGTGGCACTGTGTTGGACTCTTAGTTGTCCTTGGGTTGGGCTCCCATAGTCGTCCCTAGATTTAGATAACCTAGTAAACCCTACTAGATTCGGGACTAGCTACCTCGAGTCTAGTTAGGTATGCGCGCATAGCAAGTACAGTTGCTGGGCCCATCAACAACATGATTATTATTTTTATCTATTATGAAAATAATTTTCAAAACTTCACAAATCAGTTACGTGAATACAGTTCAGATTCAGCATTAGCCTAGTATCAGTTTAGCTCAGTTTATGTATCAGTTCAGTTAAACTCATTATTCTGAAGTATAAAGATAAGTTTTGAACAAGTAAAATAAGTTTTACATGTTTAGCATTTCAGCATGTCTTGTTCTTTTGCTATTAGATGAGCATGTGTAGTATTTTCTTTAAAGTCTTCAGTTTTAGATTTATTTTATTCACATGCAAATTCGAGTTTTGTGAGTTAGATAGCGCTTACTAAGCAATTTTGCTTATAGTTGCATTTCCTCTTACTGTAGATAAAGGAAAGAAAAAGTTATAGCAAAGGAAGGCGACAAGGAGGTGCGGATGGATGTGTGATGCCTGGACTATAGAAGCCTTGGGATTTAGCATAAGAATTTATTAAGAGTGTCATTTATTAAGAATGTATTAGATGAGTCATTTAGTCTTCCGCTGCTAGTTAATTGTATGTTTTGAGTTTTTTTTAGAGTTTATATATTGATCCTTACATGTGAACAACTCTAATTAAGTAAAGTTAGTAGTCCAGTAGCGCTCCACCCTCACAGTCCAGTAGTGAGGAGGGTGGGGTGTTACACATAATATGCACTAAATCAACAACTTGAGTTTTCTTCATCCTTCTAGCATCTCACTTGTATCTAATGTGCACTAAAACGCATAGAAGTCAACTTATGATCTTTGTGAGATGTAGATTTTGATTTTTCCCTAAACTAAGGGATCATACATTTCTATCTAGGCATTTTAAAATTTATCATCCACCTAGGATGTCACTTGTTAATTAATGCCCTTGTCCTTAATTTACACAGAATTAAAATATGCATGATGATTTATGGCATACATCAAAATGATGAATTTTAAAAGAAAGTATACTATAGTTACATAATGTATGTATAACATGACATGGTATTTTGGTTTTTCATAACAATTATGAATGCAAGTATATGATGTCATGGCATATGATGGGCGTAAACAATCATGGCAATTTAGCATAAATAATATAGCTAAATTATCTAAGTATCTCTATTCTTAAACCAATTGTTAAACAAAAATAATAGACCTAAGTTGCCCCTTTCTTTCTAAGAAAATGTCAAAATCCTAACTTGGCATTTCTTTTGCCTTTAACCGAATTGTGCCAATTTAATTAGGTCTAAATCTTCAAATGTTGGCACATTTTACTCTTCCAACAAGAGTATCCAATTAGACCTTCTCATTTTCAAGGAGTACAACTACCTTGAAAATATCCTCCAAGTATCAACTTCTTCAAGGTTAGGTTAACTCCCTTTCAATTAAAGTTGACACTCTCTAGACCCATCTAGGGTGTAGAGAACACACTCCTAGGAACTCAAAACTAATTGGTGTTCCTTGGGTATTCTAGCACTAGGGATAATTTTCTTTGATAAATTCCTTTAATACCTTCCTAATGACCTTCTTAGGTTTCTTAGAAGCTTGGTCATGCTAAACTCTTCTAGGTCAACTCTAGGGATAGCTTCCCTTGTGACCTTCTTAGTGAATTTCTTAGACTTCTTAGAAGCCTTAGTCACATTGGTCTTTTCAAGGTTAATTTTAGGGATGACCTCCCTTGTAACCTTGACTTGACTCCTAGACCTAGGGTTAGTTTCATAACTATATGGAACTCTATGGTATGAAGGCTCATTCTTCTTGGCATTGGGTTTGTATCCCAAACCTTTATGACCATTGAATGGTTCTACCTTATCTATTCCTGGGTTTTGTCCATTTTGCTCCTTAAAGATATTTTTCATTCTTTTTAGGGTCTTTCCAATTTATCAAGCCTTGACCTCAAGGCTTGGTTTCCATTCTTAAATCCTTGGATATGAATTTTTCTAGATTTCCTTTAACATTTTTATTTCTAGTCCTATATCTAAGATTCTTAGAATTATTGCCTAAATTATTATCTACCTTCATAACCTTAGGTGAGGTTGTCTTAGTATGATACACTACATATTTTTCTTTAACTCTATTATGCTTCCTATTTTCATGATAAATAGCAGTAAAATGATATAAATTTGAACTAGCATGCTTGTTATCATGAATTAAATAAGTATCATTACCTAATGGTACCTTAATGTTATTCTTGGAGGCTTCCCCTTGACTTGAGCTTCGTCTTTAGTTCTTGGTCGGATTCTTCTCCTTTGGACATTGGTTCCGATAATATCCTCTTTGATTGCAAGAGAAGTACATAATGTGCTCCTTGCCTTTGCGTACCACGGGACCAACCTCCTTTGACTTCTTCTTAGCCTTTGGTGTCACTTGACCCTTCTTCTTGGTCAACTTAGGGCACTTACTTTTGTAGTGTCCTCTTTTCCTACACTTAAAGCATATAATGTGACTTTTATTATTACAATTTGAAATGTTTATACCTTCACATGTAGGGATGGCACTTAATCCTCCATTTGATTTTGTTTGACTTGTGAAGGTGGCATCCTTCCTCTCCATTTGAACAGGAAGTAGAAACCTCATCTTGCTCCCGTGTCAATGAATGACTCTCCCCCTCAATCTTAGAGGTGAAGGCCTCTTCATCTTCATCCTCATGCACATGAAACAAGGAGTACACTCCTTTGTCTTTGTCTTCGTGCTCTCTTGAGGATGACTCTTCTTCACTTTCTTTCTCTTTGGATGTTGAGCATCTCTCAACTTCCGAATCTCCTTCTTCTTCTTGATCAACTCAAAACAACAATTAAAATACACAAATACAAAATGAAAAACCTTCTTGCTTGATCTCTTGTTGCTTGTGAATGCCTATTGTAAGCTTGGAAGTGCAGCCACACCTCAACCCTAAGCTTCCAAGAATTGGCAGAGAAGATGGAGTGAAGAGTTGTTGCGTTTGAACTCGCTGTCACATTTATATCTGTGCTTTTAGGGCTCCCAATCATTTGGGTATGCTACCACATTAGATCTAGTCGATCCCAGTCATCCAAACCACACAACCTACTCAACGGTCATATTCCAGGAGGCTTTGATCGATCGACTGATCGATTCAGAGTGTCTATGTGCTCTCACAGATTTTCCAAGAATTTATTCCTGCTGCCTCATATCCATCGTGAGAAAACCTCCCCAATCGATTGCCTGATCGATTAGAGTAGCCCAATCAATCGCCTGATTAATTAGGGAGCACACTATGCTCTCATGAGAATGGCTCCCAATATATTGCCTGATCGATTGGACAACCCTTGCTCATGAGATTGGCTCAGGTTCAATCAATCACCTAATCGACTGACCAACCCTAACTAGCTTTACTCAAGGTTAGGGTTCCCATTTCCAACATTCAACCAACCGTGACCTATTAGAATTTCTCATTGCCTAGCATTTAGTCAACCTTGACCTACTGGAACTTCGTTACTAAGTGTTCAGTCAATCCTTTGACCGACTTAGACTTTTCTCCTCGTGCCAAGTGTCCGGTCAACCTTGACCCACTTGGACTTATCATCTCATGCCATGTGTTTAGTCCTCCATGGCCCACTTGGAATTCCAAACACCAGTTATCCAGTCAACCTTGACCCACCTGAATTTTCATTGCGTGGCTTCACTCACCAGGACTTCCCTTCTGTCTAGCTTCACTCAATAGGGCTTCCCTTTTGCCTAGCTTCACTCACTAGGGCTTTTCACTTGGCTTTACTCGCCTGAACTTTCCATCACCTAACTTCACTCACTAGGAATTTCCAAACTGTCTGGCTTCACTCACTAGGACTTTTCATCACCTAACTTCACTCTCTAGGATTTTCCAAACTGCCTAGCTTCACTTACCAAGGCTTTCCCAACTATCTGGCTTCACTCACCAGAACTTTCCACATCAAGTGTCTGGTTAACACTGGCCACTTAGATTTTCATCTTCTGCCAACCTTCTCGTTGGACTTGCCCTTGCCTAACCTCCAGTTAGGACTTTCTAGTCAAACACTTTGTCACCCTTGACCTATTTGACTCTTCTTCTGATGGAGTCAAAGAAAGAGAGCAACAAGCTAACGATATGGATTATGGTTAACCCACTCTAGACGTTAATGATGATCCATTATGCATCAATGGAGGCCCAATTACATGGGCTAAGGCTAGAAAGATGAAGGAAGCACTTAATGTACTAATTGAAGATTTGAAGGCCAAAGCTACCATTGAAGAAGGTTTGACCAAGAGCAAGTCATTCGGCATAGTCAACCTAATTCAAGCCTTAGATGACTTAATTAGCACTTAAGTCTCATGTCTATATAGTAGGAATATGTAGGCTTAATTTAGACTCAATTTCTACTTTTATTTGGGTTGTAATAAAGCCATAAGTTTAAAATGGCTAAGTAGTCTACATAGGCCTTTACTAAATGGGATTTCTTTTGGCCTTTTAAGGTTTTTTGGTCACCTTATAGCTATAAATAAAGGGGGTGACGGCCACACATGTATCTTTGACATATTTTTCAATCTAAAGTATGGTGACACTCTCACTTGTTGGTTCTTCATTGAATTAGAACTTATCAAGGCATTTCCTTGCGGTGTTCAAAGACTTATCAACCTCCATCCCAAGGTCGTGGTGTCTACCATCTTCTATACCAAGGTTTATGCTTTCCTAAGTATTTGGTCGAGGTTCTTTTCATCAATCTTATCGATTTAATTCTTTCTTTCTTCTTCCATTCGTTGTGGGTTCTTGAGATATCTTTCTCTTTGGATTCACATCATTTGGTATTAGAGCTTTGGTTTTCCTAAATCGATTTCATTATCCTTTTTTCTTTTGTGCTTGAATATTTATTTATTTTGTTCAACATTATCTACTTATCATTATCATCTCAATCTTAGTGACTTTTTAGTCATCTTGTTCCTATAAAAAAAAGCTAGAATTTAAAAAGAAAAGAAAAACAATATTTTCAGCAAAAAAAAAAAAAAAAAAAAAAAAGGTCGAAATTCAAAAAAAAAAGAAAAAAATATTTTCAGTAAAAAAAAAGGTCAAAAATTTTTTTAAAAAAAGGAAAGAAAAAAAACAAAGGTGAGTATAGAGAATTGTTATTTCTGTACTTGTATTTTTCAATTCTGCATTCCTTTAAAGTCTTGCCTAGTATACTTGCGTTTTCCAATTCCGTATCTTTCTTTAAAGTCTTACCTAGTATACTCCGCATCTCCTTTAAAGTCTTGCCTAGTATACTTGCATTTTCCAATTTCGTATTTTCTTTAAAGTTTTGCCTGGTATATTCTGCATCTCCTTTAAAATCTTGCCTAGTATACTTGTGTTTTCCAATTTCGTATTTTCTTTAAAGTCTTGCCTAGTATACTCCGCATCCCCTTTAAAGTCTTGCCAAGTATACTTGCATTTTCCAATTCCGTATTTTCTTTAAAGTCTTGCCCAGTATACTCCGCATCTCCTTTAAAGTCTTGTCTAGTATACTTGCATTTTCCAATTCCATATTTTCCATTTAAGTTCTGCCAAGATTTAATTCTAGCAAATTTCCTTTCAGTCCTTAATATCAGTTTTCAATTCTGCAACTTGTATTTTATATTAATTCCTATCTTTTATCCTAATACCCTTGGGAGTTTAAATTAGTCAATGAATGCTTTTAGGGAAATTGCCACCATTCTAAGTTCTTTAAAGAGCTAATATTAGTGAGTTGACTGATTGAGTGTCAACAGATTGCATTAATGGTAACAAGTGGAGAGGAAGCAAGACTGAGAGAAACACTTGAACAACGAGCCTTGAGACAACACTTGAAAAACATGGAAATCAGATTCAATCAAATCCTCGACAGATTAGAGAGACAAGATGATGTAATTTTGGGATTGTAAAATAGTCAAGCGGGTAGAGTTCCTACACAAAATTCAAGGCAATATAAGCGTGATGACAACAATGATGATGATGATGATGATGGTGTATCTGAGGGCATTGATGATAGAGTTTCTAGTGGCAGATCTGGTCATTCTAGAATTTGTTAGTTAGAACCCTAGAGCCAATCATTTGATGATTGTATGGACTCATTGTATCATATTCTTGTATATTAATAAATGCATTTGTTTGGTTATTATACTTATTTGAATTAGTGCCAAACAGACTAAGTATAATAGCATCCTTGAGTAGAAGGTTCATACCTAATCAATCGATTAGTTGAATCGATAGTGAGATGATATAGGGAACACTACTCTAAATCATTCCTAGTCATGTATTAACATTCAGGGACAATGTTAATGCAATAAGACTAGCATGTAGGTCAGCTCGATGACTTGATCTCACAAGTCATGAATATAGAGATATCAAGCTGACACATGGGTATACATTGGAGAATGTATACTGAATGACCCGCCATGAGAAAGTATCATGGATCGTTATATGAGTGTCATATACTTTCTCATGTGGCTATTAGTATGACTATTAGTCCTTAGACCTGAAGTCACCACGGATCCCTACATAAGGAGTTATGTACTTTGGTTTCGTCAAACGTCACCCGTAACTAGGTGGACTATAAAGGCGATTACTGGGTATATAACAAATTATGTAGAGGGATGTGAGTGATGTAGATGAGATCTATCCCTCCCATATGACGGGAGCGACATCGGTATTCTTGATAGAGTGAGACCACTAAGTGCATGGTCATGCCCAAATGAGTCAACATTAGATGTTGAGCTCATTTGATCGAGTGAGTCTACTTGGAGTTCAAGATTTAGATTGATTAGAGGATGACACAGTCTATGCCTCATATTGATCAATCTAGATGTCTAGGATAGAAGGACAATGTCATATATTGTGAGGAGTCACAATTAGTAGTCACAAGGTGATGTCGGATCTCTACATTCTTGTAACTTGGGTAGTAATGATATGTTGCTAGATACCGCTCATTACTTATGCTCCTAAATGGGTTTAGGGCATTGCCAACGTTACAAGAACCTATAGGGTCACACACTTAGGACAATTAGATGGAGATTAGGTTCATATGATGAACCAAGAGGATTAGATTCATTTGATGAATCAAATTGGATTAAGAGTAATCCTAATTGGGCTAACTTGAGTTCGACTCAAGTTGATTCATGTGTTCAATCAGTCTAATTTAGATTTTGACTCATTGAATCAATTTAATTAAATGAATTAGATTCATTATATTAAGTTGGCTTGAATCAAATGGTTAGATTAGATCAACCATGGAAGAGATTGGGTCAAGTTTGACTTGACTTAAGAAGGAAGACCAAAGGTTAATTTTGACTTGACCTTTTGCCACCTCATTGGTGAGTTGGCATTAGGTGGACCAATGATGATGTTCCACATCATCATGGTGTGCCACCTCATGGGAGTTACTAGTGAGTGCCACCTCATGGAGGTTACATTCTCTCCTTGATGACAACTTAATGCATTAATGAGGGGAGTTACAATAGAGAGTGGCCGGCCACTTTTGATTGAATGAGAAATTCAATTTGCTCATTCAAGTGATTACTCCTTCTTCTTCCTCAAGCTCTCCCTCTCTCTCTCCTCCTTGCTTGGCCGAATCTTACCAAGGTGCGAGCACACCTTTGTGTGAGGTTTTCTTCACCTACGTGTCCGTGTGGATACTTCTAGAGGACCGACGCTTGACGGTCTAGAGATCCGGCAATTCCTTGGACGAGCGAGAACGCGAAAGGGCACGCTTCAAGGTATACTTCTTAACACATAGATCTAGGAGTAGATCTAGATATTTAAAACTCGTACTCGTAATTTTCGTTCGGTTTTCCTTGCACGGATCTACGGCTTTGGGTGATTCAGGGTTTCCGCGACGCGAAAAGCGGTTTTCGTGGCCCGAAAAACCCAACAGTGGTATCAGAGCCACGTGCAAGACTTCTATGAGTTTAATTTTTGGTTTTATGAAAACTAAAGTTTCTGTAATTTTCTGTAAAATTATGATTTTTGGGTTTTTATGAGTATTTTTCTCGAGTAATCGAAGCACAAGTGTTTAGATGCTTGTAGGCTTCGACTACCGGGAAGATTTTTCCAAAACGGTGATGTTTCGACCCAAATCCGTTTGGAATAGCGAGCGAAGGCACTGTAGGATCGCTTAGGAGCAACTCACGATGGTTAGATCGTGGGTAGGGGCACTCCCCCTAACCCCACAAGGGGATTTGCTTCGCGATTGCGCCCGAAATCGCTAATCGGGACCGCCGGGAAAATTCTTCTCAAAGGTTTCGTCCCAAATTGTTTTGGGACAGTGGGCTAAGGCGCTGTAGGATCGCAAAGGAACCCTCGCGATGGTTAGATCGCGGGTAGGGGCGCTGCCCCTGGCCCCGCAAGGGGATCCGTTCCGCGATTGCGCCCGAAACCGCTAAACGGGACCGCCGGGAAATTTTACTCGTAAAAATTGTAAAAAAATTAATTTTAAAATTATAGAAAATTATGAAAATATATAATTTTGAATTATATATTAATTTTGTGATAGTCATGGCCCAAAAACCCAATATGATTGGATTGTGTTGTAATTCATAATACGACCTGCGTACCGTTATGTGTTTGCACGTGTTGTATGTTTTTATTTTTCCGCGACCTGCGCGTCGTTCCTTTCTCATATATTCTGGTTGTAAATTAGATTTAGACTCGAATGTAACTCGAGTTTCAAATTGTAATGTACAAATTGGAGCGGTGGAGGGTCCACATGAGACGGAGTTCCGAGGCGGGCACGAGCAACACAAGGTGGTCAAAGGGAGAAGCTTGGAGAAGTTGTTGACCCTAGGTTGACCAGTCAATCTTCTCATTGGCTTGAGAAGATCGTAGTAGGGCCATGACTAAATCACAAATAGATTAATTAGTTAATTGCTTATGTATATGATGCATGTTTAATAAGTAATTAATTAATTAGTGCCTTACGATTAGATTAGATCTAAGTCGTGCACATGATGCACCCTTGCGATTAGATTAGATCTAAGTTGTGCACAAGATGCATCCTTTTCGATTAGATTAGATCTCGATCGAACCAACTCTAATGTCTAACCGTGCCGTGATACCTATCACTACCTCGATCACATGTATTGTTGAATCTGCCAAAGCAGAGCAATACATATTATCTTGGTAGGGTACAGAGGGACAATCTTGGTCCCGCCTATCAACGCATGGGTGAATACAAACTCAATTAGATTGAGTATTCCTAGTTACTCGGTTAGATCGAGTCAACTATAGGCATTCTTCCAATGGTTGGAAAAGATAGGTCAAAATCACATCTATATTAACTCTCGGGCGTATTAGCCAAAGCTAACTCGAGTTTTAATATAAATGCGGATATTGATTTTATAAACAAGAGTTGCATAGAGATGTAATTGGTAATCGTTACCTACCGATCATACTAAGCCTTGGGCGTATTAGCCAAAGCTAACTCAAGGGTTAGTATGATGTGGATCTTGTCCCACAAGAATTATAGAATTCAGTGGGAGCATCATTTAATTAAAGGCCTAATTAAATGATTTTTCAAAGACTATGATATTTATTTCTGCAAATTTTCTGTTGTAGATAACCATGACGTCGAACACGAATTCCTTCTCCCTGTGATCTGTCCTTGAGAAGGACAAGCTCAACGGAGCAAATTTCCTGGACTGGTACAGGAACTTGAGAATAGTTCTCACCAAGGAACGTAAACTGTACGTTCTGGAGCAGCCCATTCCGGAGGCTCCTCCTGCCAATGCCCCGCGAGCAGACAAAGATGCTTACAAGAAGCATCAAGACAACGCATTAGATGTGTCCTGTCTAATGCTCGCGACCATGAACTCTGAGCTTCAGAAGCAACACGAGTTGATGGGCGCTTACGATATGGTTGAGCATCTTCGCCAACTGTATCAGGGACAAGCGAGGCATGAGAGATTTGAGATCTCTAAGGCACTGTTTCAGTGCAAGATGTCAGACGGGGCTCCCGTAGGTCCTTATGTACTCAAGATGATTGGGTACATAGAGAACCTACAAAGACTGGGGTTCCCACTTGGCCAAGAGCTGGCCACTGACTTAATCTTGCAATCCTTGCCGGATAGCTATAGTCAATTCGTTCTGAACTATAACATGAACGAGATTGACAAGCCACTGCCCGAGCTCCTTAATATGTTACGAACTGCTGAGGTTAACCTTAAGAAGTTTAAGCCCATTCTGATGGTCCAGAAGCATAAGGGCAAAGGCAAGCCCAAAGGCAAAGGAAAGTCCCAAGCCAAGGGCAAAGGCAAGGCACTGAAGCCTAAAGGAGGGGTCGCCAAGAATGTTACCTGCTTCCACTGCGGTCAGACCGGGCACTGGAAGAGGAACTGCAAGGTATACTTGGAGGATCTTAAGAAGAAGCGAAGTGAGACTTCCACTTCAGGTATATATGTTATAGAAGTCAATCTATCTATTTCTACATCATGGGTATTAGAGACTGGATGAGCTTCTCACAATTTTACTGATGTGCAGGCGCTGAGAAATAGCAGGACATTGACAAAGGGCGAGGTGGACCTACGAGTAGGCAATGGAGCACGGATTGCTGCTGTTACTGTAGGGACTTATTTTCTATCTCTGCCCTCTGGGCTTGTATTAGAATTAGATGAATGTTGTTATGTGCCTGCTTTGACTAAGAACATTGTATCAGTTTCTTGTTTAGACAAGAAAGGTTTCTCGTTTACAATAAAGAACAAATGTTGTTCCATCTTTTTAAATGATATGTTCTATTGTAGTGCACCTCTGATAAACGGACTCTATATTCTAGACATTGAAAGCCCTATCTATAACGTAAATACCAAGAGGTTCAAGTCTAATGACCTGAACCAAACCTACCTTTGGCACTGTCGCTTAGGTCATATAAATGACAAGCGCTTATCCCAACTCCATAAGGATGGTTTGTTGGACTCATTTGATTTTGAATCATATGAGATATGTGAGTCATGCCTACGAGGCAAGATGACCAAGACTCCCTTTAGTGGGCACAGCGAGAGAGCAACTGATTTGTTAGAACTCATACATAGTGATGTATGTGGCTGTTTCAATGTCACTGCTAGAGGCGGTTATAGGTATTTCATCACGTTTACTGATGACTTCAGTAGATATGGTTATGTGTATTTGATGACACATAAGTCTGAATCCTTTGAAAAGTTCAAAGAATTCAAGAATGAAGTACAGAACCAGCTTGGCAAGAGTATTAAGATACTTCGATCCGATCGAGGTGGAGAATACCTTAGCCATGAGTTCCGTGACTATCTAGCTGAGTGTGGGATTCTATCCCAACTCACTCCTTCTGGAACACCACAGTGGAATGGTGTATCCGAACGGAGGAATCATACCTTATTAGATATGGTACGATCAATGATGAGTCACACAGATCTTCCGACATACCTTTGGGGCTATGCTCTAGACACGGCAGCTTTCATTCTCAACCGAGTTCCATTCAAGGCCGTGATAAAGACACCATATAGGATATGGACTGGGAGAGATGCCCAGGTGTCTTTCATGAGGATTTGGGGTTGTGAGGCTTACGTTAGACGTCAAGTCTCAGACAAATTAGGACCCAAATCTGACAAGTGCTACTTTATTGGATATCCCAAGGAAACTAAGGGATAATACTTCTACATTCCCAGTCAGCACAAGGTAGTTGTGGCAAAGACTGGGGTCTTTCTAGAAAGGGACTTTGTTTCTAGAATGACTAGTGGGAGCGCGTTCGATCTTGAAGAAGTTCAAGATGCGAACAATAGCACTGATACCTCGATGGAAATTGAACTGGAACCACAAAGTGTTGTGGATGATGTTGTTCCACAAGGAGTTGAGGAACAACAACCGGTTTAAGTAGACATACCTCTTCGCAGGTCTGATAGGGTACGTCGTCAGCCTGAGAGATACTCATTTCTCTTGTCTGACCATGATGACGTTATGCTCATAGAGGATGAGCCTACCACCTATCAGGAAGCTGTGATGAGACCAGATTTCGAGAAATGGCTAGAGGCCATGAGATCCGAAATGGAATCCATGTACACCAACCAAGTATGGACTTTGGTTGATCCACCTGAAGGGGTAAAACTCATTGGGTGCAAGTGGGTCTTTAAGAGAAAGACTAACATGGATGGACTTATCTATAAGGGTCGCTTGGTAGCTAAAGGTTTCAAGCAGATTCATGGTATTGACTATGATGAAACCTTTTCTCCAGTAGCGATGTTTAAGTCCATTCGGATCATGCTTGCTATTGCAGCCTACCATGACTATGAGATATGGCAGATGGATGTCAAAACCACGTTTCTGAATGGAAACCTGCTCGAGGATGTGTACATGACACAACCTGAGGGTTTTGTAGATCCACAGCATACTAGCAGAGTATGCAAGCTGCATAGGTCCATTTATGGACTAAAGCAAGCTTCTCGGAGATGGAATCTTCGATTCGATGATGCAATCAAACAGTTTGGTTTCATCAAGAACGAAGATGAACCTTGTGTCTACAAGAATGTTGTAGGGGACATAGTTGTCTTCCTCATATTGTATGTGGATGACATACTGCTCATTGGGAAGGGCATCCCTATGCTTCAGTCTGCCAAGACCTGGCTAGGGAGTTGCTTCTCAATGAAGGACTTAGGTGAGGCATCCCGCATTCTAGGGATTCAGATCTATAGAGATAGATCTAAGAGATTCCTTGGCCTAAGTCAGAGTACATACATTGACAAGGTACTCCTTCGGTTTGCCATGCAGAACTCCAAGAAGGGATTTCTGTCGATGTCACATGGCGTGAGTCTTTCTAAGACTCAAGGTCCCTCTTCTAGAGAGGAGAGAGACCGCATGGATCATATCCCTTATGCCTCAGCCATAGGATCGATCATGTACGCCATGCTATGTACTCGATCTGATGTCTCGTATGCTTTGAGCATGACGAGTAGATACCAGTCAGATCCAGGTGAAGGTCACTGGATAGCGGTCAAGAATATTCTTAAGTACTTAAGAAGGACTAAAGAATATGGAGGCAATGATGAGCTAGCTGTAAAGGGTTACAGTGATGCTAACTTCCAGACCGACCAGGATGACTATAGATCACAGTCGGGGTTCGTATTTTGCATTAATGGTGGTGCTGTCAGCTGGAAGAGTTCGAAGCAGGATACAATAGCTGATTCTACAACAGAAGCCGAGTATATTGCTGCATCAGAGGCAACAAAGGAGGTAGTTTGGATCCACAAGTTCATCACTGAACTTGGGGTGGTTCCTAGCATCGCTGACCCAGTTGAGCTCTATTGTGACAACAATGAAGCTATAGAACAGGCGAAGGAACCTCGCTCAGACCAGCGGACCAAGCACATACTACGGCGCTTCTATCTCATTCGAGAGATTATCGATAGAGGAGATGTGAAGATTTGCAGAGTACCTACAGAGGCAAACATCGCAGATCCCTTGACCAAGGCTTTGGCACAGAGAAAGTATGATGGTCACACTAGGTCATTAGGCCTTAGAGCCTATACTGATTGGCACTAGTGCTAGTGGGAGATTGTTAGTTAGAGCCCTAGAGCCAATCATTTGATGATTGTATGGACTCATTGTATCATATTCTTGTATATATTAATAAAGGCATTTGTTTGGTTATTATACTTATTTGTATTAGTGTCAAATAGACTAAGTATAATAGCGCCCTTGAGTAGAAGGTTCATATCTATATCAATCGATTAGTTGAATCGATAGTGAGATGATATAGGGAACACTACTCTAAATCATTCCTAGTCGTGTATTAGCATTCAGGGACAATGTTAATGCAATAAGACTAGCATGTAGGTCAGCTCGATGACTTGATCTCACAAGTCATGGATATAGAGATATCAAGCTGACACATGGGTATACATTGGAGAATGTATACTGAATGACCCGCCATGAGAAAGTATCATGGATCGTTATATGAGTGTCATATACTTTCTCATGTGGCTATTAGTATGACTATTAGTCCTTAGACCTGAAGTCACCATGGATCCCTACATAAGGAGTTATGTACTTTGGTTTCGTCAAACGTCACCCATAACTAGGTGGACTATAAAGGCGATTACTGGGTATATAACGAATTATGTAGAGGGATGTGAGTGATGTAGATGGGATCTATCCCTCCCATATGACGGGAGCGACATCGGTATTCTTGATAGAGTGAGACCACTAAGTGCATGGTCATGCCCAAATGAGTCAACATTAGATGTTGAGCTCATTTGATCGAGTGAGTCTACTTGGAGTTCAAGATTTAAATTGATTAGAGGATGACACA
Source organism: Zingiber officinale (assembly GCF_018446385.1). Taxonomy (NCBI): domain Eukaryota; kingdom Viridiplantae; phylum Streptophyta; class Magnoliopsida; order Zingiberales; family Zingiberaceae; genus Zingiber; species Zingiber officinale. The sequence continues at coordinate 74,175,613 of NC_055987.1, read as the reverse complement.
GTCTATGCCTCATATTGATCAATCTAGATGTCTAGGATAGAAGGACAATGTCATATATTGTGAGGAGTCACAATTAGTAGTCACAAGGTGATGTCGGATCTCGACATTCTTGTAACTTGGGTAGTAATGATGTGTTGCTAGATACCGCTCATTACTTATGCTCCTAAATGGGTTTAGGGCATTGCCAACGTTACAAGAACCTATAGGGTCACACACTTAGGACAATTAGATGGAGATTAGGTTCATATGATGAACCAAGAGGATTAGATTCATTTGATGAATCAAATTAGATTAAGAGTAATCCTAATTGGGCTAACTTGAGTTCGACTCAAGTTGATTCATGTGTTCAATGAGTCTAATTTAGATTTTGACTCATTGAATCAATTTAATTAAATGAATTAGATTCATTATATTAAGTTGGCTTGAATCAAATGGTTAGATTAGATCAACCATGGAAGAGATTGGGTCAAGTTTGACTTGACTTAAGAAGGAAGACCAAAGGTTAATTTTGACTTGACCTTTTGCCACCTCATTGGTGAGTTGGCATTAGGTGGACCAATGATGATGTTCCACATCATCATGGTGTGCCACCTCATGGGAGTTACTAGTGAGTGCCACCTCATGGAGGTTACATTCTCTCCTTGATGACAACTTAATGCATTAATGAGGGGAGTTACAATAGAGAGTGGTCGGCCACTTTTGATTGAATGAGAAATTCAATTTGTTCATTCAAGTGATTACTCCTTCTTCTTCCTCAAGCTCTCCCTCTCCCTCTCCTCCTTGCTTGGCCGAATCTTACCAAGGTGCTAGCACACCTTTGTGTGAGGTTTTCTCCACCTACGTGTTCGTGTGGATACTTCTAGAGGACCGACGCTTGACGGTCTAGAGATCCGGCAATTCCTTGGACGAGCGAGAACGCGAAAGGGCACGCTTCAAGGTATACTTCTTAACACATAGATCTAGGAGTAGATCTAGATATTTAAAACTCGTACTCGTAATTTTCGTTCGGTTTTCCTTGCATGGATCTACGGCTTTGGGTGATTCGGGATTTCCGCGACGCGAAAACCGGTTTTCGCGGCTCGAAAAACCCAACAGAATTGGTGGTAGAAGAGAAAGAATGAATGATTATGTTGATAGAAACTTGGGAAATATCAAGATGAAGATTCCTTCATTTCAAGGCAAAAGCGATCCAGATGTACATTTGGAGTGGGAAAAGAAAGTTGAATTAGTGTTTGATTATCACAACTACTCTGAAGAGAAGAAGCTAAAACTAGCTGTTGTTGAATTTATTGATTATGCTATTATTTGGTAGGATCAAATTATTCTAAGCAGGAGAAGAAACAACGAGAGACCCGTTGGCACTTGGGAAGAGATGAAATCTATTATGAGAAAGAGGTTCGTGCCATCACATTGTTGGATTTTTCGGGCCGCGAAAACTGCTTTTCGCGTAGCGGAAACCCCGAATCACCCTAAGTCGTAGATCCGTGCAAGGAAAAAAATCGAAAAAAAAAACTTACGAGTACGAGTTTACTATCTAGATCTACACTTAGATCTACATGTTTAGAAATTTACCCTTGTAGCGAAGCCCTTCGCGTTCCCGCTTCTCCAAACGGTGCCGGATCTCGAGAGTGTCAAAATAGACACTCCTCTAGAAGTATCCACACGAACTAATTAGGTGGAGATGGCCAAAAACCAAGGTGTGCTAGCACCTATGTGGTTCGGCCAAGGAAGAAGGGAGGGAGAGCTAGAGAGGAAGAAGATACAATAATCACTTGAATGAGCAAATTGAATTCCCATCCAATCTCAAAAGTGGTCGTCCACTTCCTATGGTGTAACCCCCATTTTTGCATTAAATGCAATTAATGTGAAGTTATTAAGAAAATGGCTTTGTAACTTTCATGAGGAGGCACCCATGATGATGTGGAGTAACATCATTGGTCCACTTCAATGCCAACTCAACAATGAGGTGGCATAAAGTCAAGTCAAACTTGACTTTTATCTTCCTCTCTAGTCAAGTCAAACTTGACCAAATCTCTTCCATGGTTGATCTAATCTAACCATTTGATTCAAGCCAACTTAATATAATGAATCTAATTCATTAAATTAAATTAATCTAATGAGTCATAATCTAAATTAGACTCATTTTATACATGAATCAACTTGAGTCGAACTCAAGTTAGCCCAATTAGGATTACTCTTAATCCAATTTGATTCATCAAATGAATCTAATCCTCTTGGTTCATCATATGAACCTAATCTCCATCTAATTGTCCTAAGTGTGTGACCCTATAGGTTCTTGTAACGTTGGCAATGCTCTAAACCCATTTAGGAGCATAAGTAATGAGCGGTATCTAGCAACACATCATTACTACCCAAGTTACAAGAAATGTCGAGATCCAACATCACCTTGTGACTACTAATTGTGACTCCTCACAATATATGACAAGTGTCCTTCTATCCTAGACATCTAGATTGATCAATGTGAGGCATAGACCGTGTCATCTTCTGACCAATCTAAATCTTGAACTCCAAGTAGACTCACTAAATCAAATGAGCTCAATATCCCATATTGACTCATTTGGGCATGGCCATGCACTTCGTGGTTTCACTCTATCAAGAATACCGATGTCTCTCCCGTCATATAGGAGGGATAGATCCCATCTACATCACTCGCATCCCTCTGCATAATTTGTAATCGCCTTTATAGTCCACCCAGTTACGGGTGACGTTTGATGAAACCAAAGTACATAACTCCTTATGTAGGGATCTATGGTGACTTCAGGTCTAAGGACTAGTAGTCATACTAATAGTCACATGAGAAAGTATATGACACTCATATAACGATCCATGATACTTTCTCATGGCGGGTCATTCAGTATACATTCTCTAATGTATACCCATGTGTCAACTTGATATCTCTATATCCATGACTTGTGAGATCAAGTCATCGAGTTGACCTACATGATAGTCTTATTGCATTAACATTGTCCCTGAATGTTAATACTCGACTAGGAATGATTAAGAGTAGTGTTCCCTATATCATCTCACTATCGGTTCAACTAACCGATTGATATAGGTGAGAACCATCTACTCAAGGACATTATTATACTTAGTTTATTTGGCACCAATACAAGTAAGTATAATAACCAAAATCCAAATGCCTTTATTGATATACAAGAATAAGATACAATGAGTCCATACAATCATCAAATGATTGGCTCTAGGGCTCTAACTAACAATCTCCCACTAGCACTAGTGCCAATCAGTATAGGCTCTAAGGCCTAATGACCTAGTGTGACCATAATGCTTTCTCTGTGCCAAAGCCTTGGTCAAGGGATCTGCGATGTTAGCCTCTGTAGGTACTCTGCAAATCTTCACATCTCCATCGATAATCTCTCGAATGAGATGGAGCGCCGTAGTATGTGCTTGGTCCGGTGGTGTGAGCGCCATCGCCTGTGCTATAGCTCCATTGTTGTCACAATAGAGCTCAACTAGGTCGCGATGCTAGGAACCATCCCATGTTCGGTGATGAACTTGCGGATCCAAGCTTCACGCCTCGATGCAAAGAATATACTCGGCTTGTAGAATCAGCCATCGATCCCTCAACTCTTCCGGTGACAGACCACCATTAATGCAAAATACGAACCCCGATTGCGATCTATAGTCATCCCGGTCGGTCTGGAAGCTTAACCCTTTACAGCTAGCTCATCATTGCCTCCATATATCAAGAAATATTCTTTAGTCCTTCTTAAGTACTTAAGAATATTCTTGACCGCTATCCAGTGACTTTCACCTGGATCTGACTGGTATCTGCTCGTCATGCTCAAAGCATACGAGACATCAGGTCGAGTACATAGCATGGCGTACATGATCGATCCTATGGCTGAGGCATAAGGGATCTGATCCATGCGGTCTCTCTCCTCTCTAGAAGAGGGACCTTGAGTTTTCGAAAGACTCACGCCATGTGACATCGGCAGAAATCCCTTCTTGGAGTTCTGCATGGCAAACCGAAGGAGTACCTTGTCAATATATGTACTCTGACTTAGGCCAAGCAATCTCTTAGATCTATCTCTATAGATCTGTATCCCTAGAATGCGGGATGCCTCACCTAAGTCCTTCATTGAGAAGCAACTCCCTAGCCAGGTCTTGACAGACTGAAGCATAGGGATGTCCTTCCCAATGAGTAGTATGTCATCCTCATACAATATGAGGAAGACAACTATATCCCCTACAACCTTCTTGTAGACACAAGGCTCATCTTCCTTCTTGATGAAACCAAACTGTTTGATTGCATCATCGAATTGAATATTCCATCTCCGAGAAGCTTGCTTTAGTCCATAAATGGACCTATGCAGCTTGCATACTCTGCTAGTATGCTGTGGATCTACAAAACCCTCAGGTTGTGTCATGTACACATCCTCGAGCAGGTTTCCATTCAGAAACGCGGTTTTGACATCCATCTGCCATATCTAATAGTCATGGTAGGCTGCAATAGTAAGCATGATCCGAATGAACTTAAACATCGCTACTGGAGAAAAGGTTTCATCATAGTCAATACCATGAATCTGCTTGAAACTTTTAGCTACCAAGCGACCCTTATAGATAAGTTCATCCATGTCAGTCTTTCTCTTAAAGACCCACTTACACCCAATGGGTTTTACCCCTTCAGGTGGATCAACCAAAGTCCATACTTGGTTGGTGTACATGGATTCCATCTCGGATCTCATTGCCTCTAGCCATTTCTCGGAATCTGGTCAGCTTCCTGATGGGTGGTAGGCTCATCCTCTATGAGCATAACGTCATCATGGTCGACAAGAGAAATGAGTATCTCTCAGTGACAACGTATATCAGACCTGCGAAGAGGTATGTCTACTTGAACCGGTTGTTGTTCCTCAACTCCTGTGGAACAACATCATCCACAACACTTTGTGGTTCCAGTTCAATTTCCATCGAGGCATCAGTGCTATTGTTCGCATCTTGAACTTCTTCAAGATCGAACGCGCTCCCACTAGTCATTCTAGAAACAAAGTCCCTTTCTAGAAAGACCCCAGTCTTTGCCACAACTACCTTGTGCTGACTGGGAATGTAGAAGTAATATCCCTTAGTTTCCTTGGGATATCCGATGAAATAGCACTTGTCGGATTTGGGTCCTAATTTGTCTGAGACTTGACATCTAACGTAAGCCTCACAACCCCAAATCCTCATGAAAGACACCTGGGCATCTCTCCCAATCCATATCCTATATGGTGTCTTTATCACGGCCTTGGATGGAACTCAGTTAAGAATGAAAGATGCCGTGTCTAGAGCATATCCCCATAGATATGTCGGAAGATCTGTGTGACTCATCATAGATCGTACCATATCTAATAAGGTACGATTCCTCCGTTCGGATACACCATTCCACTGTGGTGTTCCAGGAGGAGTGAGTTGGGATAGAATCTCACACTCAGCTAAATAGTCACGGAACTCATAGCTAAGGTATTCTCCACCTCAATCGGATCGAAGTATCTTAATACTCTTGCCAAGCTAGTTTTGTACTTCATTCTTAAATTCTTTGAACTTTTCAAAGGATTCAGACTTATGTGTCATCAAATACACATAACCATATCTACTGAAGTCATCAGTAAACGTGATGAAGTATCTATAACCGCCTCTAGCAGCGACATTGAAAGGGTCACATACATCACTATGTATGAGTCCTAACAAATCAGTCGCTCTCTCGCTGTGCCCACTAAAGGGAGTCTTGGTCATCTTACCTCGTAGGCATGACTCGCATATCTCATATGATTCAAAATCAAATGAGTCCAGCAAACCATCCTTATGGAGCTGGGATAAGCGCTTGTCATTTATATGACCTAAGCGACAGTGCCAGAGATAGGTGTGGTTCATATCGTTTGATTTGAACCTCTTGGTACTAACGTTATAGATAGAGCTCTCAAGGTCTAGAATATAGAGTCCGTTCATCAGAGGTGCACTACAATAGAACATATCGTTTAAATAGACAGAACAACATTTGTTCTTTATTATAAACGAGAATCTTTTCTTGTCCAAACAAGAAACTGATATAATGTTCTTAGTCAATGCAGGCACATAACAACAATCGTCTAACTCTAGTATAAGCCCAGAGGGCAGAGATAGAAAATAAGTCCCTACAGCAACAGCAGCAACCCGTGCTCCATTGCCTACTCGTAGGTCTATCTCGCCCTTTGTCAATACTCTGCTATTTCTCAGTGCTTGTACATTAGTACAAATGTGCGAAGTACATCCGGTATCTAATACCCACGACGAAGAAATAGAGAGGTTGACTTCTATAACATTTATACCTGAAGTAGAAATCTTATTTCTCTTCTTGTTAAGATCTTCCAGGTATCCTGTGAAGTTCCTCTTCCAGTGCCCTGCTTGTCCTTGATATATTTGACGAAGATGTTCAACCATATCGTAAGCACACATCAACTCGTGTTGCTTCTGAAGCTCAGAGTTCATGGTCGCGAGCATTAGACAGGACACATCTAATGCGTCGTCTTGATGCTTCTTGTAAGCATCTTTGTCTGCTCGCGGGGCATTGGCAGGAGGAGCCTCCGAAATGGGCAGCTCCAGAATGTACAGTTTACGTTCCTGGGTGAGAACTATTCTCAAGTTCCTGTACCAGTCCAGGAAATTCGCTCCGTTGAGCTTGTCCTTCTCAAGGACAGATCGCAGGGAGAAGGAATTCGTGTTTGACGTCATGGTTATCTACAACAGAAAATTTGCAGAAATAAATATCATATTCTTTTAAAATCATTTAATTAGGCCTTTAATTAAATGATGCTCCCACTGAATTCTATAATTCTTGTGGGACAAGATCCACATCATACTAACCCTTGAGTTAGCTTTGGCTAATACGCCCAAGGCTTAGTATGATCGGTAGGTAACGATTACCAATTACATCTCTATGCAACTCTTGTTTATAAAATCAATATCCACATTTATATTAAAACTCGAGTTAGCTTTGGCTAATACGACCGAGAGTTAATATAGATGTGATTTTGACCTATCTTTTCCAACCATTGGAAGAATGCCTATAGTTGACTCGATCTAACCGAGCAACTAGGAATACTCAATCTAATTGAGTTTGTATTCACCCATGCGTTGATAGGCGGAACCAAGATTGTCCCTCCGTACCCTACCAAGATAATATGTATTGCTCTGCTTTGGCAGATTCAACAATACATGTGATCGAGGTAGTGATAGGTATCACGGCACGGTTAGGCATTTAGAGTTGGTTCGATCGAGATCTAATCTAATCGAAAAGGTTGCATCTTGTGCACGACTTAGATCTAATCTAATCGCAATGGTGCATCATGTGCATGACTTAGATATAATCTAATCGTAAGGCACTAATTAATTAATTACTTATTAAACATGCATCATATACATAAGCAATTAACTAATTAATCTATTTGTGATTTATTCATGGCCCTACTACGATCTTCTCAAGCCAATGAGAAGATCGAATGGTCAACCTAGGGTCAACAGCTTCTCCAAGCTCCTCCCTTTGACCACCTTGTGTTGCTCGTGCCCGCCTCGGAACTCCGTCTCGTGTGGACCCTTCACCGCTCCAATTTGTACATTACAATTTGAAACTCGAGTTACATTCAAGTCTAAATCTAATTTACAACAAGAATATATGAGAAAGGCACGACGCGCAGGTCGCGGAAAAATAAAAACATACAACACGCTCAAACACATAACGGCACACAGGCCGTATTATGAATTACAACATAATCTAATCATATTGGATTTTTGGGCCATGACTATCACAAAATTAATATATAATTCAAAATTATATATTTTCATAATTTTCTATAATTTTATAATTAATTTTTTACAATTTTTACGAGTAAAATTTCCCGGCGGTCCCGTTTAGCAGTTTCCGGCGCAATCGCGGAACGGATCCCCTTGCGGGGCCAGGGGCAGTGCCCCTACCCGCGATCTAATCATCGCGAGGGTTCCTTTGCGATCCTACAGCGCCTTATCCCGCTGTCCCAAAACAATTTGAGACGAAACCTTTGAGAAGAATTTTCCCGGCGGTCCCGATTAGCGATTTCGGGCGCAATCGCGAAGCAAATCCCCTTGCGGGGTTAGGGGGAGTGCCCCTACCCACGATCTAACCATCGTGAGTTGCTCCTAAGCGATCCTACAGCGCCTTCGCTCGCTGTCACAAACGGATTTGGGTCGAAACATCACCGTTTTAGAAAAATCTTCCCGGTAGTCGAAGCCTACAAGCGTCTAAACACTTGTGCTTCGATTACTCGATAAAAATACTCATAAAAACCCAAAAATCATAATTTTACAGAAAATTACAGAAACTTTTGTTTTCATAAAACCAAAAAATTAAACTCATACAAGCCTTGCACGTGGCTCTGATACCACTGTTGGGTTTTTCGGGCCGCGAAAACCGCTTTTTGCATCGCGGAAACCCCGAATCACCCAAAGCCATAGATCCATGCAAGGAAAAAAACCGAAAAAAAAACTTACGAGTACGAGTTTACTATCTAGATCTACACTTAGATCTACATGTTTAGAAATTTACCCTTGTAGCAAAGCCCTTCACGTTCCCGTTTCTCCAAACGGTGCCGGATCTCGAGAGTGTCAAAATAGACACTCCTCTAGAAGTATCCACACGAACTAATTAGGTGGAGATGACCAAAAACCAAGGTGTGCTAGCACCTATGTGGTTCGACCAAGGAAGAAGGGAGGGAGAGCTAGAGAGGAAGAAGATACAATAATCACTTGAATGAGCAAATTGAATTCCCATCCAATCTCAAAAGTGGCCGGCCACTTCCTATGGTGTAACCCCCATTTTTGCATTAAATGCAATTAATGTGAAGTTATTAAGAAAATGGCTTTGTAACTTCCATGAGGTGGCACCCATGATGATGTGGAGTAACATCATTGGTCCACTTCAATGCCAACTCAACAATGAGGTGGCATAAAGTCAAGTCAAACTTGACTTTTATCTTCCTCTCTAGTCAAGTCAAACTTGACCAAATCTCTTCCATGGTTGATCTAATCTAACCATTTGATTCAAGCCAACTTAATATAATGAATCTAATTCATTAAATTAAATTAATCTAATGAGTCATAATCTAAATTAGACTCATTTTATACATGAATCAACTTGAGTCGAACTCAAGTTAGCCCAATTAGGATTACTCTTAATCCAATTTGATTCATCAAATGAATCTAATCCTCTTGGTTCATCATATGAACCTAATCTCCATCTAATTGTCCTAAGTGTGTGACCCTATAGGTTCTTGTAACATTGGCAATGCCCTAAACCCATTTAGGAGCATAAGTAATGAGCGGTATCTAGTAACATATCATTACTACCCAAGTTACAAGAAATGTCGAGATCCAACATCACCTTGTGACTACTAATTGTGACTCCTCACAATATATGACAAGTGTCCTTCTATCCTAAACATCTAGATTGATCAATGTGAGGCATAGACCATGTCATCCTCTGACCAATCTAAATCTTGAACTCCAAGTAGACTCACTAAATCAAATGAGCTCAATATCCCATATTGACTCATTTGGGCATGGCCATGCACTTCGTGGTCTCACTCTATTAAGAATACCGATGTCTCTCCCGTCATATAGGAGGGATAGATCTCATCTACATCACTCGCATCCCTCTGCATAATTTGTAATCGCCTTTATATTCCACCCAGTTACGGGTGACGTTTGACGAAACCAAAGTACATAACTCCTTATGTAGGGATCTATGGTGACTTCAGGTCTAAGGACTAGTAGTCATACTAATAGTTACATGAGAAAGTATATGACACTCATATAACGATCCATGATACTTTCTCATGGCGGGTCATTCAGTATACATTCTCTAATGTATATCCATGTGTCAACTTGATATCTCTATATCCATGACTTGTGAGATCAAGTCATCGAGTTGACCTACATGCTAGTCTTATTGTATTAACATTGTCCCTGAATGTTAATACTCGACTAGGAATGATTAAGAGTAGTGTTCCCTATATCATCTCACTATTGGTTCAACTAACCGATTGATATAGGTGAGAACCATCTACTCAAGGACATTATTATACTTAGTTTATTTGGCACCAATACAAGTAAGTATAATATCCAAAATCCAAATGCATTTATTAATATACAAGAATAAGATATAATGAGTCCATACAATTATCAAATGATTGGCTCTAAGGCTCTAACTAACACACATTACTATCGAGATTTGTACCAATGACTACAAAGTCTAACCTAAGGATTCAAAACTATGGAGGAATATCACAAGGAGATGCAGATTGTCATGATTCGAGCAAATGCGGAGGAGGACCGAGAAGCAACCATGGCAAGATTTTTACAACGTTTGAATTCAGAAATTGCAAATGTAGTGGAGTTGCAACATTGTGTGGAGCTGGAAGATATGGTGCATATGTCTATGAAAGTTGAAAGGCAACTCAAAAGGAAGGGTTCAATCAAGCATGGTCAAAATTCATCCACTTGGATATCTAGTTGGAACAAAAGAGATGATAAATTTGCATCAAAGAGTGAGACCAAGTTTTTGAAGAATAAAGATACTGGTTCTCCATTGGTCAAAGGTAAAGAACTTATCCAATCTTCAAGAAATAGAGATATTAAATGTTTTAAATGTTTGGGAAGAGGATATATTGTTTCACAATGTCCAAACAAAAGAATTATGCTTTTGAAAGAAAATGGTGATATTGAAATTGAGAGTGAGTCCAAAGATGATAATGTCGTGCCACCATTGATGGAAAGTGATGTAGAAGAGTATCCCATTGAAGGTGAAGCCCTTGTCACTAGGCGTGCTCTAAATGTGCAAGTGAAGGAAGAAGATGAAGTACAACGAGACAACATATTTCATACCCGTTGCCACATCAAAGACAAGGTATGTAGTATGATTATAGATGGGGGAAGTTGCACTAATGTTGCTAGTACTATCTTGGTTGAGAAATTGTGCTTACCTACCACTAAACATCCTAGACCTTATAAACTACAATGGTTGAATTAAGGTCACTAAGCAAGTGTTGGTTTCATTATCTATTGGTAGGTATCATGATGATGTTCTTTGTGATGTAGTACCAATGCATACAAGTCATTTACTTTTAGGTAGACCATGGCAATTTGATAGGAGGGTCATGCACGATGGCTTCACAAATAAATATTCTTTTAAGATTGATGGTAAACTTGTAACTCTTGCACCATTAACTCCTAAGCAAGTATATGAAGATCAATTGAGGATAAAAAAAGAGACTGAAAAAAGAAAAGATTGTGAGAGAAAAATAATGAAAAAGAAAAGGAGTGTGAGAAAAGAAAAAGTGAGGATGAGAGTAGTGAAAAAAAGAATGAAAAAGAAACAAAAAAAATGGAGCAAGAGAGTAAAAAAGGGAGCTTTTATGCAAAAGAAAGAGAGGTTAAGAGAGCTCTTTATTCTCAACAGCCGATGATTGAACTTTTATACAAGGAGGCTTATTTCAACACTAACAATTTTAACCCTTCTTTGCCTACTATTGTTAAATCTCTTTTGCAGGAATTTGATGATGTCTTTCCTGAAGAATTTCTTGATGGATTGCCACCACTTAGGGGAATAGAGCATCAAATTGACTTCATCCCAGGAGCAGTCATTCCTAATCAACTAGCCTATAGGAGCAATCCTATGGAGATGTAGGAGCTTCAAAAGCAAGTTGAAGAGTTGATGAGAAAAGGGTATGCCCGAGAATGTTTGAGTCCTTGTTCAGTTCCTTTTTTGTTTGTGCCTAAGAATGATGGAACTTGGAGAATGTGCGTTGATTGCAGGGCTATTAACAAAATTACGGTAAAGTATCATCATCCTATTCCTAGATTAGATGATATGCTAGATGAACAATACGGTTCTTGCATTTTTTTCTAAAATTGATTTGAAGTCTAGCTATCATCAAATTCGCATGTGTGAGGGAGATGAATGGAAAACTGCTTTTAAGACTAGGTATGGTTTGTACGAATAGTTAGTCATGTCATTTGGGCTAACTAATGCACCTAGTACTTTCATGAGATTAATGAACCATATTTTGCGTGGTTATGTTGGGAGCTTTGTTGTAGATTTTGATTACATCTTGATTTATAGTAAGAATTTAGTTGAGCATGTCAATCATTTGCAAAAAGTTCTACTTGTTTTGTGAAATGAAAAATTGTATGCTAACCTTCAAAAATGTTCTTTTTGCAATAGTCAAATAGAGTTTCTTGGTTATATTGTTAGTGCTAAGGGAATAGCAGTTGATGAAGAAGAGGTTAAGGCAATTCGTGAGTGGCCAACACCAAAAATGATAACTGAGGTACGTAGCTTTCACGGGTTGGCAAGTTTATGTAGGAGGTTTGTTAAAAATTTTAGTTCTATAGCTGCACCCTTAACTGAAGTTGTTAAAAAGAATGTTGGGTTTCATTGGGATAGTGAACAAGTTTCAGCTTTCAACTTACTTAAGGAGAAGCTAAGTTCTGCACCATTACTTGCATTACCTAACTTTGCTAAAACTTTCAAAATTGAGTGTAATGCATCAGGAATAGGTATTGGAACTATGCTAATACAAGAAGGTCGACCTCTTGCTTATTTTAGTGAGAAACTCAGTGGAGCAGCTTTAAACTATCGAACTTATGACAAAGAGACGTATGCATTGGTGAGGGCTTTAGAGACTTGGCAGCATTATTTGTGGACCAAAGAGTTTGTCATTCACACTGACCATGAATCATTGAAGCATTTGAAGAGCCAAAGTAAGTTGAATAGACGTCATGTAAAATGTGTGGAGTTTATTGAATCATTCCCTTATGTGATCAAATATAAACAAGGTATGGAAAACATTAGTACAGATGCTTTATCTCGAAGGTATACCTTGATCTCTACTTTGAACACTAAATTGTTAGGATTTAAATACATTAAAGATCTATATTCTAATGATCCTGACTTTAGAAATATGTTTGATGTTTGTGAACATGCTGCATTTGGGAAGTTTTATAGGCATGAGGGATTTCTTTTTAGAGTGAATAGGTTGTGTGTCCCTAATTGTTCATTAAAGGAATTATTAATCCAAGAATCTCATAGTGGGGGACTAATGGGACATTTTGGAGTAAGAAAAACTCTAGAAGTGTTGGTAGAGCATTTCTTCTGGCCACACATGAAATGAGATGTAGTCAAGTTTTGTGAGAAGTGTAGTACATGTAGGCAAGCAAAATCTAGATCTTTACCTCATGGATTGTATACACCTTTACCAATTCCTAGTGAACCTTGGGTTGATATTTCCATAGACTTTTTTGTAGGACTAGCAAGGTCTAAACGAGGTATGGATTCTATTTTTGTCGTTGTGGACAAATTTTCTAAAATAGCTCATTTTATTCCTTGTAGGAAAACAGATGATGCTAACCATATTACGGATCTATTTTTTAGGGAGCTTGTGCGGCTTCATGGAGTACCGAGGAGCATAGTTTCAGATCATGATGCAAAATTCCTAAGCTACTTTTGGAAGATACTATGGGGAAAATTGGGAACAAAGCTTTTGTTTCTACAACTTGTCATCCACAAACAGATGGGTAAACTAAGATAGTAAATCGAACTTTATCTACTTTATTGAGAGCTATCATTCAAAAGAATTTAAAAGGTTGGGAAGATTGTTTACCACATGTTGAATTTACTTATAATAGATCTGTGCATTCTACTACTAATTTTTCACCTTTTGAAGTGGTATATGGGTTCAACCCTTTAACTCCTTTAGATTTGTCACCTTTGCCTGTCTCTGAGCATGCCAGTTTAGATGGTACCAGAAAAGCTGAGTTTGTGAGGCAACTGCATGAAAAAGTTTGATTGCAAATTTAAAAGTGGACTGAACAATATTCTACGCAAGCCAACAGGGGACGAAAGAAAGTGATCTTTAAACCCGGAGATTGGGTTTGGGTTCATATGAGGAAGGAAAGATTCCCTATTAAACGTCGTACTAAGTTGCATCCATGAGGAGATGGTCCATTTCTAGTCATTGCTAGAATCAATGATAATGCATACAAGCTTGACTTACCAGGTGAGTATAGTGTAAGTGCTACATTTAATGTTTCTGATCTTTCTCCCTTTGATGTAGGTGATCAAGATGTTAATCGCTACTTGAAATTCCGTTCTGCTTCCCCTGTACAAAAATTTATACAAGCACAAAACTTTCCTAACAACCTATGTGTTCCTCATGAGTTAAACTTGAATTGGAAACGGAATTTAACATTTTTACTTTAAGTTCAACTCATGTGTTCTTTAGTAGTTAAAACTTGGATTGCAAACGATACTTAACATTATTAATCCAAGTTTATCCCATGTTATAGAAGTTGATTAAATATCTATTTCAAGTATTGGCTTTCAGGTTAAACATGGCGAGGCACTTGGCCTTCTTGGGTATGGGATCATCCACCACTTCCTAGACAAAGCTTTTCAAAGAAATTGGATATTTAAACTTCTTACAGTAACCCTAGGTTTAACTACAAAGACCTCAATAGAAGCACAAGATCAAAATACTAAATTGAAACACAAAAAATGAAACACAAAATCGCTAGCCTCTTGTGTTGGTATTTCAGGGTCCATACAAAGAAAAACTAGTTTCGCTGCGGAATTAAGAACTAGTTATACCTTTCTTTATAAACAAAGACCTCTTGATCTTCTGCTGTATTCCTCTCCTCCTCTTGGATGTCGTGTGGATAACGATCTACCAAGATGAAATCCACCCGAACCTTTTTTTGCTTCCAAGCTTCGGCCACCAAGAGAACACAATGTGAAGAGACCTCCTTCTACTTCTTCTTCTCCACCAAGCAACCGGCCACCTATGTGCTCCTTCTTCTCTTCTTCTTCTTCTCCAAACTCCAGCCACCAAGAGAAGATGGGGTGTCGGCCCTAGAGGGAAGAAAGGGAGGAAGAAGAGGAATAGATGTCACCGGCCTCAAGAGAGAAACGGAGAAGAAGAGGGTCGGCCACCTAAAGAATAAAGAGAGAGAGCTTAGGGTTGTCCCTATAGAGAGCACCCCCTCCTCCTCTTTTATATTCTTTGCTAGAGGCTAATAAGGAAAGTTTTAATAAAATTTCCTTTTTATTTGCTATTGTAGATGGTTATAAAAAGGAAAGATATTAACAAAATTAAAATCTTTCTTTTAAACCATTGTGAATAGCTATAAAAAGAAAGATTATAACAAAATTTTATTTTAAACAAAGTCTTCCTTTTATTCCTATAATGGTTGGTTACAAAAAAGGAAAGATTTTAACAAAATTAAAATATCTCTTTTAACCATTGTAGATAACTACAAAAAAAGGAAAGCTTTTAACAAAATTAAAATCTCTCTTTTAACCATTGTAGATAACTACAAAAAAAAGGAAAGCTTTTAATAAAATTAAAATCTCTCTTTTACATATTGTAGATAACTACAAAAAAAGAAAGATTTTAATAAAATTAAAATCTCTCTTTTAACCATTGTAGATAACTACAAAAAAGGAAAGATTTTAATAAAATTAAAATCTCTCTCTTAACCATTGTAGATAACTACAAAAAAGGAAAGATTTTAACAAAATTAAAATCTCTCTTTTAATCCATTGTAGAAAGCTATAAAAAGGAAGATTTTAACAAAGTTTTGTTTTAATAAAAACTTCCTCTTTCTCTTCTCTTATGTGGTATGGTCGGCCCCTTGCTTGGATACCAAGCAAGGCTTGGCAGACCCACATTTTGGGCACCAGGCAAGGCATGGTCGGCCCCTTGCTTGGGCACCAAGCAAGGATGTGGTAGACCCCTCATTTGGGTAAGAAGCAAAATCAAAACGGGTGAACGTGAGGCTTTATAGAGGCTACGGCAAGGACCGAGAGGAGAAATTAGTTTTGACCTCCTGATAAACTTGAGCTTCCTGTGTTCGACCCGAACACCCAACTCAAGTTCATCAATAATAACTCATACCACTAAAGAGTTATTATTGAACTACCACACCAACTCCATATTACATTATGGGCTCCTTCTTATTATGATTGCATTAATCTCCCTGTGTTTAAGATATCGAATGTCCATTAATCAAATGAGTTACTGACACTCACTTAATTAACATCTAGCTCCAAGAGTAGTACCACTCAACTTCATTGTCATGTCAGACTAGGTCCACCTGCAGGGTTTACATGACAATCCTTATGAGCTCCTCAAGGGTGCATCATCAACCTAGATTACTAGGACACTATTTCCTTCTATAATCAACAACACACCATATAAATAATATTATTTCCCAACTTATCGGGCCTATTGATCCAACTGAATAAATCTCGCCCATTGATAAATTAAAGAAATAAATACTAAGTATATGTGCTTGTTATTATATCGGGATTAAGAGCACATACTTCCATAATAATAGAGGTCCTGTTCTTTTATGTAGTCAGTATAAAAAGAACAACCTCAAATGGTCCTGCTCAATACACACATAGTGTACTAGTGTAATTTTATAGTCAAGATAAACTAGTACCAAATTACACTACAACCATTTCAATGGTTTGTCCCAATCCATCTTGGTTGTGAGCTATTATTTATAATTTATAAGGAACTGGTAACATGATCTTCTGTGTGACACCACACATCTTGTTATTGTTGGGTTTTTCGGGCCTCAAAACCCGCTTTTTGCGTTGCGGAAACCCCGAAACCCCCCGCCACCGGATCCGTGTGAAGAATAAAATTTCGTAAAACTTCGAGTATAAGTTTTCTAACCTAGATCTACAAGATGAAGAGTTTACCCTTGATGCGAAGCCCTTCGCGTAATCCCGCTCGTCCAAGGTTCGCCGGATCTCGAAAGTATCAAAGTAGATACTTCTCTATGTGTATCTACACAAACAAATGATGGAAAAACCTAACAAAAAGTGTGCTAGCACCCTTTGAAAGATTAGGCCAAAGAGGAGGAGAGGGAGAGAAGAAAGTGCTTAAGGAAGAAGAAGATGGAGTTACAAAACAAAATTGAAACTCCACAAGCACTAAAAGTGGTCGGCCACTTTTCATGAGGGTTATATACTCCATGGAATTTCAAGAGTCAAAAATTCTTGATCTCCCTCATGAGGTGGCACACACATGTGCTAGCCTTGATGATGTGGCACATCACCATTAGCCACTTAATGTCAATTCACCAATGAGGTGGCAAATGGTCAAGTCAAACTTGACCCTTCATCTTCCTCTCAAGTCAAGTCAAACTTGACCACTTCTCTCCTTTGGTTGATCTAATCTAACCATTGGTTCAAGTCAATTTTAATTTAATGAATCTCTATTCATTGAATTAAATTAATTAAATGAGTCTAAGTCCAAATTAAACTCACTTAACACATGAACCAAATTGAGTCCAACTCAATTAGCTCAATTTGAATTACTCTTAATCCAATTTGGTTCATCACATGGACCTAATCCTTTAGGTTCACCAAATGAACCTAATCTCCATCTAATTACCCTTTGTGTGTGACCCTATAGGTTCTTATAACGTTGGCAATGCTCTTAAATCCATTTAGAAGCATAAGTAATGAGTGGTATCTAGCAACACATCATTACTACCCAAGTTATAAGAATGTTAAGATCCAACATCACCTTGTGACTACTAATTGTGACTCTTCACAATATATGACAAGTGCCCTTCTATCCTTGACATCTAGATTGATCAATGTGAGACATAGACCGTGTCATCCTCTAATCAATCTAAATCTTGAGCTCCAAGTAGACTCACTCAATCAAATGAGCTCAACATCTCATATTGACTCATTTGGGCATGGCCATGCACTTAGTGGTCTCACTCTATTAAGAATATCGATGTCTCTCCCATCATATAGGAGGGATAGATCCCATCTACATCACTCACATCCCTCCGCAAAATTTGTTACATACCCAGTAATCGCCTTTATAGTCCACCCAGTTACGGGTGGCATTTGACGAAGCTAAAGTACGTAACTCCTTATGTAGGGAACCATGGTGACTTCAGGTCCATGGACTAGTAGTCATACTAATAGCCATATGAGAAAGTATATGACACTCATATAACGATCCATGATACTTTCTCATGGCGGGTCATTCAGTATACATTCTCCAATGCATACCCATGTGTCAACTTGATATCTCCATATTCATGACTTGTGAGATCAAGTCATCGAGTTGACCTACATGCTAGTCTCGTCACATTAACATTGTCCCTGAATGTTAATACTCGACTAGGAATGATTAAGAGTAGTGTTCCCTATATCATCTCACTATCGATTCAACCAATCGATTGATATAGGTAAGAACTTCTACTCAAGGACGCTATTATACTTAGTTATTTGGCACCAATACAAGTATAATAACCAAAACAAATGTCTTTATTTATATATAGAAGAATATGATACAATGAGTCCATACAACAATCATCAAATGATTGGCTCTAGGACTCTAACTAACAGTTATCTACAATATAAATTAAATGGACAACTGCATTTTACTAAATGCAGACATTTAACCAATGTGATTCTCATTTCAACATAAATGTTCATACAAAAAGCTAGGCTTTTAATATACATCCTAACACAAGATTCGAGGATGAATCCTTTTGGGGAAAGGGGGAATGATGAAGTCAAAGATAGAGAGCAACAAGCTAACGATATGGATCATGGTCAACCCACTCTAGATGTTAATGATGATCCATTATGCATCAATGGATGCCCAATTACAAGGTCTAAGGCTAGAAAGATGAAGGAAGCACTTAATGTACTAATTGAAGATGTGAAGGCCAAAGCTACCATTGAAGAAGGTTTTACCAAGAGCAAGTCATTCGGCATAGTCAACCTAATTGAAGCCTTAGATGAGCTTAATTAGCACTTAAGTCTCATGTCTATGTAGTAGGGATATGTAGGCTTAATTTAGACTCAATTTCTACTTTTATTTGGGTTGTAATAAAGTCATAAGCTTAAAATGGCTAAGTAGTCTACATAGGCCTTTACTAAATGGGCTTTCTTTTGGATTTTTAGGGTTTTTTGGTCACCTTATAGCTATAAATAAAGGGGGTGATAGCCACACATGTATCTTTGACATAATTTTCAATCTAAATCACGATGAGACCCTCAATTGTTGGTTCCTCATTGAATTAGAACTTATCAAGTTATTTTCTTGTGGCGTTCGAAGACTTATCAACCTCCATCCCAAGCTTGTGGTGTCTACCATCTTCTGTACCAAGGTTCATGTTTTCCTAAGTATTGTGTTGAGGTTCTTTTCATCAATCTTATCTATTTATTTCTTTCTTTCTTCTTCCATTCGTTGTGGGTTCTTGAGATATATTTTTCTTTGGATTCACATCATCTTCACATCAACCTAGTCAACCCTTGACTAGAGGGTGTTGCTAGTGAGAGCTCTAAAGCCAATCATGTGATGATTGTTGTATAGACTCGATGTATCATATTCCTATATATAAAGGCATTTCTTTATGGTTATTATATTTACTTATATTGGTGCCAAATAACTAAGTATAATAGCGTCCTTGAGTAGAAGGTTCTTATCTATATCAATCGATTGGTTGAATTGATAGTGAGATGATATAGAGAACACTACTCTTAATCATTCATAGTCAAGTATTAACATTCAGGGACAATGTTAATGCGATGAGACTAGTATGTAGGTCAACTCGATAACTTGATCTCACAAGTCATGGATATAAAGATATCAAGTTGACACATGGGTATGCATTGGAGAATGTATACTGAATGACCCGCCATGAGAAAGTATCATGGATCGTTATATGAGTGTCATATACTTTCTCATGTGACTATTAGTATGACTATCAGTTCTTGGACCTGAAGTCACCATAGTTCCCTACATAAGGAGTTGCATACTTTGGCTTCGTCAAACGTCACCCATAACTGGGTGGACTATAAAGGCAATTACTGGGTATGTAACAAATTATGCGGAGGGATGTGAGTGATGTAGATGGGATCTTTCCCTCCTAAATGACGGGAGTGACATCATGATTCTTGATAGAGTGAGACCACTAAGTGCATGGTCATGCCCAAATGAGTCAATATGAGATATTGAGCTCGTTTGATTAACTTGGGGTTCAAGACATAGATTGATTAGAGGATGATACGGTCTATGCCTCAGTTGATCAATCTAGATGTCAAGGATAGAAGGACATTGTCACATATTGTGAGAGTCACAATTAGTAATCACAATGGTGATGTTGGATCTCAACATTCTTGTAACTTGGGTAGTAATGATGTGTTGCTAGATACCGCTCATTACTTATGTTTTTAAATGGGTTTAGGAGCATTGCCAACGTTACAAGAACCTATAGGGTCACACACAAAGGGCAATTAGATGGAGATTAGGTTCATATGATGAACCAAGAGGATTAGGTTCATATGATGAACCAAATTGAATTAAGTGTAATCCAAATTAAATTAATTGAGTAAGACTCGATTAAGTTAGATTTGAGTTAGACTCAAGTGAGGCTAGACTTGAGTTAGACTCAAGTGAGGCTTAATGATGATATTCATTGAATTTTGAATTCAATGATAAATGGTGACATTCATTGAATTATGAATTCAATTTGAATATTAGATTCAAATTTCGATTCAAATATGAAGAGAAGAGGAGTTTCAAAATGGCCATTTAATGAAGAATGAATATTCATTAAATACTCATTAAGACTCATTAATGAGGCTCATTAATGGAGTTAATGAGCATTAGTATTTTCATTAGATGAAAATACTTAAGCCATTTTTACTCTTATTTTTTAAAATGAACGGATCATCATTATTCTTCCTCTCTTCTAGCTCTCTCTCCCTCTCCTCCATTGCCGAGCCACCCAAGAGTGCTAGCACACTCTAAGTGGTTCTTCTCCACCTATTGTCCATGTGGATACGTATAGAGGAGTGTACGCTTGACACTCTCGAGATCCGGCAACCTTTTGGACGAGCGGGATAAGCGAAGGGCTTCGTAACAAGGGTAACGCTTCTTATTCATGTAGATCTAAGGTATATCTAGGTTAGAAACTTGTACATGATTTATTTTTATATATCTTCGCACGGATCTGTGGCAAGACTTCGAGATTTTCGCAACGCAAAAAGCGGTTTTTGCGACTCGAAAGTCCCAACAGGTGTTATGCTACCGCAAGTACACGATTACATTGTCAGTAATATTAAATATTGTCAAACCCACAAGGACTGGGTATAAGCACTAGTGATCTCTCACGTAGAATTAGCTAAACAATTTATAATTGCAAATTACGTGCTAAGAGAGGAACAAGATTGAGAATAAGAAAGAGAGAGGAACTTGGTTTGGAAAATGATCTAGAGGTTCGGTTTCATTGTGATGTTTATCAATGTATCATGGTCCACCAATTGCCTATCTTCAATTCACATGCACTTGTAGGAAGTTAGATTCATTAACTAGCATGATATTTGGATCAATATCTCTTTCTACTAAATAGGAATGATTCCTATCAAGTCCATTAACGGGTTACCCATGTCACTAGGGTCCCTCGATCATCCATCACAAGAACACACTCATACTCAATAACTATAGAGATGAAGATGACAATTGCATACAACTACCTACTTCCTTGTGGAGAGTTTCTTCTCCTTTCAAGGTGATACCCTAGACATCCGTTAATAGGTTACCTCTATTACTAAGGCCCCTCGGTTATACAATCTAGGGCATTCTCCTACGAGATCAATAATTCTATACAATCATTCAATCAAATATGAGAATTAAGCTCAAACACATGCATTCATATAAGATCAAATAGATATAAGACATGATAATATCATCTAGATAGGAAATCGACATATTCATGAGTTCTTACATCAAGCAATACTATAATTACTCCCTTAATCCAAGAACAAAAGATCTACCCCATGTTAAGAAGAAAAAGTTCTAAAGACATAAGAATTACAAGCATCCAAAACCCAACTAGAAGAAGAGGGGAAGAGAAGTTTATCCAATCTCATAGAGTGATCTTCAGGTCCAATCCTTTGCTTTTAGAGTCGATGAGGTGATGGAAACAACTTTAGATCATCAAACGGAGACCCGGAAGGACAAAGATTGGCACCAAGATGGATATTCCCAAAGGGAAAACCCTCCTCCCCTTGGAAAGGGGAAGAGACCCCCTTATATAGTGCAAGGCATGGGCCTGGCACGACCCGTGCCACGGCCATGTTGAATCCACACAGCCAACTTCTTCTTGTCCATGGGTCAGGTGACATGGCTGTGTGGTTTCACACGGTCATGCTCTTCTTTGCCTCTAGATGAGTGGCATGGCCGTGGGGGATCACACGGCGATGTTCTGCTCCTCTTCTGGTTAGGCCACACGGCCGTGTGGCTTCACATAGCCGTGGCCATCTTCTCCTCTGTTGTTTTGACACGGTCGTGCGGGATCACATGGCCAATGTCATTTGCCTTTGTTTGCTCTCCATATCATTTACGAGCATTGTTTTTACCCCAAAGGTGGCACCTATCAACAGAAAAAACATAAAGAGTAGATGTTCGACAAAGAAGAGTAATTATGCTAAAAATATGATAAGAGGTGTAAAAATGCATAGATCAAGCATAAGTACATGAATGTGCGTCAAAATATGTATAAAAGTGTATATAATCTACGCACATCACACCTCCTAACTTAAACCTTTGCTTGTCCTCAAGAAAAATATCATAATCTAAATTCATGTGCTCCTATAATTGATCATAATCCCTAGTGCACTTGCATAACTCTATCAACTAGTTTCATTGGTGAGCATGATTATGGAGTAACCTACGTCTGGCCTAAGCATAAGTTCTTGCGCTCAGTGTAATAAGTGACTCAATCTTTTCAAGTTTCAATCCCTGCCCTAGTTAAGTCGTCATCTAATTGAGTTCCTAATGTTTTCGATGATAGGCACTTATTTGCCACACACTTGGTTTATATTCCTTAGACAACAGATGATCTCAAAGGACTACTCGGAATCAAAAGAAACATAATATTTATTTCCCTAATAACCTAACTTGATCTCAAAGGGGTAAATCGTTAGTTTCCACTCACGATAACTATTTTTTTATCCCTTATTCATATAATTTTTTCTTTCTTTTTTTTTGCTTTATAAGATGAAGCACTAATCACAAATGCAAATATATATAAATGCAAATGTAGAGATTTTGATTTTTCCAAATGAGGTGACATGATCCGAGGTCGTCTAGTAACCAAAATGCAATCCAAGAAATCACCATGGTAACTAAAGTACTAAACAAATAGGATAAATCATGACTATTCCAATGATATCTGATATTTAAGCTTAAATAAAGTGAAGTTAAGATCCTTAAGGTTAGGCCAAAACTTAAACTTATCTCTGTATAATAGTTAGCTCATTTCATGCTACTAGAGATAAAGAAAAATTGTACACTAAACATACTAGCATTATATCCATAATAATATGAATCAAGAAATGAACGTGCTAACAATTTTACTATTAGACAAGTCAGCAGTAAGTGAGAAATGATATTCTCAACATGCCTAAAATAATTTAAAAAGACAGTTAAAGTGATAATTAAAAAAAATTAAATAAAGATTAGCAAGTAATAATAAGAAAATAAGCAAAAATGCAGCATAGAGGTAAAAACAAACAAAACAAATGAAAGTACTGAAAATGTAAAGAAAAGAAATGCAAATGACTCAGGCTGTGTAAACACTCCCCCCCCCCCCCCCCCATACTTAAACTTTTCATTATCCCGATGAAATCAATATGGTGGAGGAGGTGATGGAAAGTGAGGTCCTCGTCCTCGTCGGCTGGAAAGGAAACTAGGAAAACTAGGGATCTGGCCAAGGTACTCATGGTAGTGGTAAAGAGTGTCTACCTGATGTTTAGTAATGTCCATGGCCTCCATAAACTCTTTCATTCTAGCCTAGTCAATATCATAATCCTTATTGGGGTTGCCAGGTTGTAAACATAGTCCCACATTGAAAACACATGGAAAAAATCATGGGTTTATAAGAGAAAAGATATCTCCATTGGAATGAGGCCTTTTGGGTAGATCCCAAAAGCAAAACCATGAGGGCTTAGGCCCAAAGTGGACAATATCATACCATTGTGGAGATATCTAAATTCTTTTTGATCCTTCAAGTGGTATCAGAGCAGGTATCGCTCTAATTTAGTACAACCACCAGTCAGATAGGAGGTGAAATTTTTTAAATTTTCTTTCTGGTTTTCAGTTTTACAGTATAAATCCAAACTTGTATCATTAACTTTTTAGAAATCTTTTCCATAGTAATTAAGCTAAATTGGTGCAACACCAATTCAGTTTTAGATTCTTTCTAATTTTATACCACACTACTAATCCAAGACCAAGTCTTGGGATTTCTCGTTTCTTTATTTATTTGTATGAGGATAAAAATGTCTCAAGTCGAAGGCTTCAGCACAGTACGTCCCCCCTATTCAACGGGGATGACTTCCCCTACTGGAAGAAGCAAATGGAGGTTTACTTAAAGACCGACTTTGACTAGTGGTTCAACGTCACCAGATGCAACAAGGTGCCAGTCGACAACTCCAGAACTCCATTAGACCCGGAATAGTGGACTCCGGACATGAGAAATAAATCCTCGACGGACTACAAAACTCTCAACACGCTGCAATGCAGGCTGACAAAGGAAGAGTTGAACCGAGTGGGACCGCACCAAAATGCAAAAGAATTATGGGACAAGTTGATCGAACTACACGAAGGAATGAGCGATGCCAAGGTAACAAAGTGTAACCTTTTGTTAAATAAATTATTTAATATCAAAATGTAGGAAGGAGAAATAGCGAGTCAACTTCATGCACGGATCAAGGACATCCTCAACGGACTCCACGTGATAGGCCACCAAATGGAAAATTATGATTTAATCAGGTATGCATTAAATGCTTTTCCATGAAATTCATTGTGGGCATCTATCATGGATGCCTACACAATTTCAAAATATTTATCTAAATTGAAACTAGATAAGCTATTCTTCGAACTTGAATTTCACGAGCGGACTAACGCCGGAACTGAGAAAGGTATTGCCTTGTTTGCAGGTTCCTCCAAGGAAAGGACAAAGACCAAGCCTGAACCTGAAGATGAGTCCGATCAAGATTCTAAAGACGAAGAGTACCTGGTGAACCTGGTAAGGAAGATGTTCACCAGGAGGAAGAAAAGCTTCAGCAAGAAGGCCCTGCAAAAGATCAACTCCCCGACTGAACCAAGGAACGTGACTTGCTTCGTGTGTAATAAGAAAGGCCACTACAAGAATGAGTGTCCGAGATTGAAGAGAGACAAGTCGAAGACATCCAAGAAGAAGGCTCTAAAAGCGACATGGGATGACTCATCCTCAGAAGAATCGGAGGCCGGAGATCAGAAGCATCAAAGCCACCTCGCGTTGATGGCCCACGAAGCAGAATCGGAGGACGAATCGGAAGACGGGTCTGAACCCGAATCGAGCCACGAGTCCGTACTCGTTTCCAAAGGTCCTGAAGAGGTATATTTTAATTTAAACAAAAAAAAATTAAAATTATTGCTTGTTTAAATAATAAATTAACTACAACTGAAAATGATAATAAATTGCTACTTGAGGAAAATCAAAACCTCAAGGAACAAATCACAAATACTAATCCAACTCAAGACCTAACACCTGAGGAGGAAAATATAACACTAAAAATAGAAAATAATAAATTAAGAAGTATTTTAGAAAAATTTACAAGAAGATCTAAAAATTTAGATCTTATTTTAAATAGTCAAAAAGCAGTCTACAATAAAACCAGGCTTGGCTACAAGTCAAGTTCAAATAAAACATTTAAATCACTAATAACCCAACATAAACAACAAAATAAAACTTGGGTTTCAAAAGCGTGCTTAACCAAGCAAGTAGGAATTAGCCAATATTACATACCTAAAAATAAAATATACTATTTAAAATCTGATAAATCAAATCAAAAATCAAAACATAAACCTAGACCAACAAAATCAAAATCGAAAAAGTTTAGAACTCATCAAAAATCAAATTATCATCAAGTTAAATATAATTATAAAAGTAACAGACATAAACCTAGAACTAAAACTTAAAAATACAGGCCAATAATTCAGGGGGAGGCTCCAGAATAGCTGGCACCTCCAAAAATAATCTACCCGACAGGATATCCAAAACTAACCTATCCGGCAAGGTAATTACAATTAGAGTAAAAAGGGATAAAATTTAACTTGACCTACGGTACTGGTGAAGTTTTGGATGATAGTAGGTTAGGGAAGCTTAGTCTATGCATGTCTAGGAAGATATGGCTTCGTCCTGGTGCATTTGGCTAAGTGGAACTAACTGAAGCTACCCCTTATGGATCATAACTAGTTAGACTAAGATTTTGTACTAAGTTCAGTTGATAGGACTATTTGGAAAACCTCGAAGGCATGGTTACTCTAATGATGTCTAAGTGACTCACCATAACCTAGAAGTTTATCTAAAGAATGTCTATCTGTTGAGCCCAAAGCTAAACTTGAATCTAACACAAAGTTAAACCAACCTTGAAATTAAACTCAACTTCATCTCATAAAAACTATAGGTTTCCCTGATTGAAAACATAGAACGGGTGAGATGACTAAAGACTTTAAACCGACTTAAATTGAATCGAATCAAGTCAAATCAAATCGAATCAAATCGAACTGAATCGAACCGAATCGAATCAAATCGAACCAAGTCAATCAAAGTAAATTAAATTAAATTAAATTAAAAATTAAATTAAATTAAATTAAATTAAAAATTAAATTAAATTAAATTAAATTAAAAACTTATCTTAAAAATTTTTTAACTTAAAAATTTATCTTAAAAATTTGTTTTACTTAAAAATTTGTTTTAAAAATTTTTTTTACTTAAAATTTTTAATTCTAAAAATTCTTTTTAACTTAAGAAAATTTATCTTAAAAAAAAATTTTAAACTTAAAAAATTTTTTAAAAAATTTTTTTTTAAAAAAAATCCTTTTAACTTAAGCGAATTTATCTTAAAAATTTTTTAACTTAAAAATTTTATTTTAAAAAAATCTTTTTAACTTAAGAAAAAGTTTTTTAAAAAACTATTTTAAAAAAAATCTTTTTAACTTAAGAAAATTTATCTTAAATTTTTTTTACTTAAAATTTTTATTTTAAAAAATCCTTTTAACTTAAGAAAATTTATCTTAAATTTTTTTAACTTAAAAAATTTATTTAAAAAAATTATTTTAACTTTAAAATCTATCATAAAATCTTTTAACTTAGAAATCATTTTATGTAAAAACTCAGACTAACTCTAATTCCTACCTGTTGTAGGAAACCAAGTGGATCTTGGACTGTGGTTGATCCAAACATATGATTGAAGATCACACCAAATTCACCCAACTTACCTACAAAAGTTTAGGAATAGTTGCCTTTCAAAATAATGGCAAACTCAAGGTAATTGGTATAGGTAATATTGAGCTTAAAATTGATTTTATTATTACAAATGTATTACTTGTTGAAAATTTCAAGTATAATCTTCTTAGTATTAGTCAATTGTGTGACACTAGATATAAGGTTAGGTTTTTATCTTCAGAATGTCTAATCAAGCACTTAGATAACCCTACGATAAGTCTAAAAGGATTTAGAAAAGATAACATCTATGTAATTAACTTAACCACTTCTTCAAATAAGTGTTACTTAACACAAAAAGAAGAAACTTGGTTATGGCATAGAAGAATGTCACACACAAATTTTCAAAATATAAGCAAATTAAAAGGACTAGTTAGAGGATTACAAAAATTACCTAACTTAGCCTCAACAATATGTAATGCTTGTTAATAAGGAAAACAAACAAAATCTACTCACAAACCAACTAATCAACCTAAAACCAACTCAATACTAGAACTTCTACATTTAGACTTATTTGACCCCCATGGGATCAAATCAATAAATAGAAGTTTGTACTGTCTAGTAATAATAGATGACTATTCTAGGTTCACCTGGGCAAAATTTTTAAAAAGTAAGGATGAAACTTTTGAAATTTTTACAAACTTTTGCAAGCAAGTTGAAAATGACAAAGACCTTAAAATTAAAAGACTTAGAAGTGACAATGGGGGTGAATTTAAAAATAATAACTTTAATCAATTTTGTCTTGACAATAAATATCATCATGAATTTTCATGTCCTAAAACACCTCAACAAAATGAAATTGTAGAAAGAAAAAAATAGAACTCTACTTAAAGCCTCTAGGGCTATGCTAAATGAATATAATCTACCCACGTACTTTTGGGCAGAAGTTGTTAGTACAACTTGTTATGTGCAAAATAGAATAACATTAAATAAAACACATAACAAAACCTTCTTTGAAATATATTATAATAAACAACCCAACATAAAATACTTTAAAGTATTTGGGTGTCCAGCCTTCATACTTAACACAAGAGAACACTTAGGAAAATTAACTTCTAAAATAGAAAATGAAATCTTTGCAGGATATTCACTAAATAGTAGAGGTTACAGAATATACAATAAGGTTACACTAAGAATTGAAGAAACCACAAATGTAAAATTTGAGGAATCCAAACAAAACTTTGATCAAACTCAAATTCAGCCAATTGAATTTATTCAAGGCAACAATAATCAAGAAAGAACCAATGAATATCTAAATCACGAAGAAGAAGAAGAACCTCAAGAGAATCAACCTCCTAGAACCATAAGAGTCAATCCAAATCATCCAATTAACCAACTAATTGATGATCCAGACTTAAGAGTTCAAACTAGATCATCCTTTAGAAATCTAAGTCAAATCTCTCTGATTTCAAAAATTAAACCCAAAACTATAGTTAAATCTTTACTTGACCCAGACTAGGTCATAGCTATGCAAGAGGAACTAGCTCAATTTGAGAGAAATGAAGTTTGGGATTTAGTGTCACCACCCAAAAATAAAAAGATAATAGAAACAAAATGGGTGTTTAGAAATAAGTTAAGTGAAACTGAGAAAATTTCTAGAAACAAAGGTAGGCTAGTTGCTAAAGGATTTAGTCAAGTAGAGAGACTTGACTATGATAAAACTTATGCCCCAGTAGCTAGATTAGAGTCTATTAGAATGTTACTCAGTTATGCAGCCCATAAAGGGTTCAAATTGTATCAAATAGATGTTAAATCCGCCTTTCTAAATGAACTAATAAAAGAAGAAGTTTATGTAGGACAACCACCTAGATTTGAAAGTCTAGAACACCCAGACTATGTTTTTAAGATAAAAAAGGCCTTATACGAACTTAAGCAAGGACCCAGGGCATGGTATGAAAGGTTAACCTCTTACTTAATATCCAAAGAGTTCGACTAAGGTCAAATCGACCCAACCCTATTCGTTAAATTAATAAAAGAGGATATCTTCATAGCCCAAATCTATGTAGATAATATAATTTTTTGTTCAACTAACTCAGAATTTTTAGAAGAATTTACTAATCTAATGGAACAAGAGTTTGAAATGAGTCTAATAGGGAAATTAACTTACTTTTTAGGATTACAAATCAAACAAACAAACGAGGGAAATTATATTTATCAACAAAAATACACCAAATAATTACTTAAAAAATTTGAGATGGAGAACACTAAAGAAATAAAAACACCTATGACAGTTAACACAATTCTAGATGATGACCCCAATGGAAAATCAGTTGACTTAAAATACTATAGGAGTGTCATAGGTAGCCTACTATACTTAACTGCAAGTTGACCCGATATTTTATTTGCGGTTAGTATATCTGCTAGATACCAAACTTATGCTAAAGAATCTCATTTAACTCAAGTCAAAAGAATATTTAGATACCTTAAAGGAACTTCAAATGTAGGAATTTGGTATCCTAGAACTAACAATTTTGAATTAATAGACTATTCTGACTCAGATTATGTTGGATATAAATTAGACCGTAAAAGCACAAATGGTGGATGTCAACTACTAGGCCCATCACTTGTCAGCTAGTTTAGTATAAAGCAACACTATGTTGCCCTATCTACAACTGAGTCAGAGTATATAGCTATATATAGGTGAATGTGTTGCACAACTATCATGGATGATACACACCCTCAAAGATTTTAATTTAAACCTTACAAATATAAAAGTATTAATTGACAATATTAGCTCAATTAACTTAACAAAAAATCCTGTGCATTATTCAAGAACCAAACATATTGAAATTAGACATCACTTTATTAGGGATCATGTCACTAAAGGAGATATTGAACTCAAATACATTGAGTCCAAGTCTAATTTAGCTAACAAATTTACCAAACCCCTCCTTGAAAGTGAGTTTAGCAATCTACGTCAAAAATTAGGAATGTATTTAATAGACTAGGATTCTTAAACTTTAAAATTATTTTCAAATTTTTTTAGGATAAAAACTTTTATGTTTTTAAAATTTCTCATTTTTAGAATTTCAAAAAATTTGTTTTAGCCTTAGACTAGATTAGTCCCTTAGAAAGAATGTTCTTATAAGGCTAGAATTTGAGCATCTCACCAACACACTAGGGTTACCTTGTTTATGATTGTTGAACATAGAAAAGGGTGAGATGTATAGGCAGATTGCCTGGACTTAAGATGCTTATTTCAATACATCGACATGAGTCTGGGTGTTAAATACAAAAAAAACACCAATCAAGTTAAGTGATTAAGCTTAGTCAAACACTAACTGGTTACAAATAACTTAACCTGACTAATCAAGTGAAAGTTGTTATCCTCTGATAGTTAGTAAGTAACTAATTGGTTAGATAATTTTTTATGTCAGATTCAGGGAGAGAATTAATTATTTTTCATATTTAGTTTGAAATTAGTTTTTAAAAATATTTTAAATCCTTAAAAAAATCAACTAAGTTTTTTTAATCGTATTTAGTTTTTGAAAATTGAATGTGAAAAGTGGATTTTACAAACTTTGTTTTGAAAAATAGATTTTACTTAGTTTTGAAAAATATATTTTACTTAGTTTTGAAAATTGAATTTGAAAATTGGACTTCGCTTTAATCTCACTTTTGTAAAGATGGTATATTTGAAAATTAGCCTTTATAAAACTTTTTTTAAAATTGTGTTTGAAAAGTTTCTTAAATTTACAAAGCTTATTTTGAAAATTGGGTTAATTTTGCAAAGTTTATCTTTAAAAATTACTCTAATTTACAAAGTTATTTTTCTAAAGTTATCTTTCTAAGTTAACTACTTTTAAAAAACTTAACTATGTTTTGAAAAAGCTAAAAGGTAAAGTTTAAAGTAAAATATTCTATGGATTCTACTTTAGACTCCCCCGAGTCAATCTGACTTTAATTCAAATTCTTTGTTGCATTTTCATTCACTTCCTTAATCGCTCAATTTTTTTTATGTTATTTTTGATGAATGTCAAAAGGGGAATGGTTAGGTGGTTTAAGTTAGTTAAAACAAAATAACGAAATACAAAATATAAACCAACTTAAAAAAACCTTATAGTTGCTTGTTTCACTTGCATCTTTTTCACTAACTTAACTCAGGTTGTCACTGCATCAAAAAGGAGGAGATTGTTAGTGCGGTTAGCACTAATGGTCTAACTTAAGTTTTGATGAATGACAAAGTAGCTTAAGTTAGTTTCATAGTGATCTAACACTTTGACGAAGTGTGCAGGAGAAGTCCAGCTAGGTTAACGGGTCGACCTGATAACTGGCACGAAGCCCAGACTAGTCGACGGGCTGACCGAATGTCTAGCACGAAGTCTAGCTAGGTCAACGGGTTGACCTGATAGATGGCACGAAGCCCAGACTGGTCGACGAGCTGACCAGATGTCTGGCACAAAGTCCATCTAGGTCAACGGGATGACCTGATAGTTGGCATGAAGTCCAAACTGGTTGAAGGGCTGACCGGACATCTGGCAGGTAAGTTAAGGTAAGTCACTAGAGGAGAGTGACTATGAGAACGCATTCCCAGGAAGGGAACTTAGGCGCTGATCCAACTTAAAACCATTTCGAAACTCTAATTTGAGATCTTGACTAGATTACTGTCTCGGTGAGACGAAATCTAATTATTGCTTTTATTATTATTATAACTGTACTATGCTAACACTTTGTTTTGCAGGGTAGTTTTGTATTTTGCCTTGGACTAACGTTTTCTTGCAGGTTGCTGGAAAATAGAGGTTTGAGCACCTGGAAGGGATCTAGACACCCGAAGGTCCGGGTGCCCGGAAGGAGTCCGAGTGACCGGAATGCAAACTTTATCCTCTTGCCGCATCACCACATGGAGCTTCATGATTGGCCGAGCTACATCACACTCCAGGCGCCTGGAAGGGATCCGGGTGCCCGAAGCCTCCTATATAAGGAGGATGCACACTGGACCAAAGAATGAACTAACAACAAGATCTTCCAACGCTTGCTCTGCTGTGTTGTGCTCCTGTGACGTTACGAAACTACTCTGACAACAAGTGGCTCAAGTTTTTCTTTTCAATGTTGTCGGTATTCCTTTCTAATAATTCCTGTACTTAGTTTTTGTAATAACTTTGTGAATTATTAGTAATTGCCCAACGAAAGCACTCAACGAGTATGGGCCTTGGAGTAGGAGTCAACCAAGGCTCTGAACCAAGTAAAAAAGTTCATTTTAGCGTTGTATTTTCATTTTTCCGCTACGTACTTGCTTAAATGTTTTCGATCGATATTCACCCCCCCTATCGGTTTTCACGATCCAATAATTGGTATCAGAGCCCAGACTGCCAGAAGGTTTAACCACCGACTGTACAAAAGAGATATGGTCTAATTGAGTCATGTGGGTACAATATTGACCTCGAACAAAGAAAGTGAGAGCTCCTATGTTCGAATCAAGAGGACCAGACACCAGGCAGAAAGTCCTAGTTGTGGCTAGGCAAGGCAGTCCTAGTAGGTCGGGTGGACCAAGGGACAGGAAGACCTGGTGGGTCGAGGATCAGATGTAGGAAGCCTGTGGTCCTTTGTTTGAGGGGGGGATTGTTCGGGTTGCAAGGTTGCAAATGTAGTTCCACATTAAAAACACATGGGAAAGATCATGGGTTTATAAGAGAAAAGATATCTCCATTGGAATGAGGCCTTTTAGGTAGAGCCCAAGAGTAAAACCATGATGGTTTAGGCCCAAAGTGGACAATATCATATCATTGTGGAGATACCTAAATTTTTTTCGATCCTTCAATCCTGAGCAAACTCAGCCACCTAACCTTGGAAGTTCTTCATGAACTGAAAATGGTCACGTACCTCTTGGAGTTGGTCATCTAACAATTTGAAGCAACCCTCTAACATATGTTGTTGGGCACTATGCTTCTCATGAAGTGAATCCAAAGAGACACGAAAGTTAGAAAAGTCAAATCTGGAAAGACCCGTACCATAGGCAAAAAAATGCCTAGTAGTTTTCGGATGTTCGGATAGTGCAGGTGTCCAGATGACGAGGGCTCAAGGTGGGGCCCAGTGTCTCCTACTAGTGGGGGAATAAACTCAGGAGCTGTGTCAGTAATAACCCAATTAGCGGGGTTGTAAACTGAGCTACACTCGGGATAAGGTAGAGGTATCAGAAAACCGTCCTTTTTAGGAAAGGCAAACTCATTCTCATCCTCTTCATGTTAAGACAAGAATCAATATCGACCTTGTTGTTTCCATGAATGACTTCCAATTTATCAAGTTCATAACCTAGATTTATAGTTATTTGGGTGATCAAACTGCCAAAGACTATCAACCCCGAGATTGCTTTCTCGGCTCTCACAAGGTTTTGTAAAAAATGGAAACTGGAATCAAAATCAACTTTATTGAGCATAGCCCAAAAAGAGAAAGTTTCACCTTTCTAACTACTCCATCACTATCCCTTCTACCAAATATGGTTTTACTCATAACAAGGTGAAGGTATCTGAATACGGGGCTTTGTATGTGGGAAACCTTAGCTCTAGAGGACTCATAAGAATTGTTTGACCCAGTATTAGAGGTCCAAAACTCATTCTAACTAAAAGTCAAATCAAATCTACGAGAACCACCAGTAGGTAAGCTGAAATAATTATTAAACTCACTAAATATCCATTGAAATTCTATGTTCGTTAGTCTAAAGCTGATATTACCAATATAATCATCTTAAAAAGAGAAATGGACATCAATTGAACTTAAAAACTCAAGAACAATGCAAGGGTATGTTGGTAGATGTGTGTACATCATGTCATTCCAATCAAAAGCGCTAATCAACCAATTTACATCATCCTTAATACCCAAAACATGCATGGTAGTTGGATCCATATATCTAGTACACATAATTTTTCTAACAATAAGAGAATCATATCTAGATTTATGTACTTCATTTCTAAAAATAATACAATACTCATTGTCTTACCTTCGTCGCGTGCACTCCTCTTGCCTTTGCCCTTTGATGTAGCTTTTTCCTTGCCTTTGTCCCCTCCTGGTTCTTTTCCTCTACTAGATTCGCCACTTTCTCGTCAGATTCTTTTCAAAAGATGAGACATGATGGTAAGATAAGTGAGAGAGAGTGATTGATCTGTGATTGATTGAAAAAAAAGGAGGAGAGATCTTGTGAGAAATAGTAGATCTTGAGGAAGAAGGAGAAAAAGATTAGGGTTTCTTGGATTTGAAATTAGGTTTTGGATCTAGATCTAGATTTGGATCTTGGAGAAAATGAGTCTAAGATCTAGACTTGTAAGGTGGATGAAGAAGGATTGAGAAGAAAAAGGATTGGAGAGAAGAAAGAAGTGAAGAAGGTGATTTTGGTAAGGTAGTGCGGTGGACACGGCCTCGACATGGTCGTGTCTTAAAGACATGGACTAGTCGAGGGAATCTTCACACGGTAGTGTCGATTGACACAGCCTGGTTCTTTCTCCTTTCAGTTTGATCCACATGGTCGTGTCTATTGGCACGGGCCTTGTCGGCTTCCTCTCTACTAGCTTCACACAACTGTGTGGAGTCACACGGTCATGTTCTTCTTCCTCTCGACTGGGTTCACACGGCCGTGTGAAGTCACATGGCCACTTTCTCTCTACCAAAATCACATGGTCGTGTGATATCACACGTCCTGGTCCTTTTCCTTCTCTATTTGCATCACATGGTCGTGTAAGGTCACACGACTGGCTCTGTAGGGTGTATAAAGGCTGAGTTTTCTCCTTTTTGACTTCGCCTACGCCTCCACGCCTATGAGATGATCATGGCCAGCTCGTGGAGCCTGCTCACAACCTGAAAATAAAATTAAGAAACACTTAGATAGACTAATTAAGAAAAGAAAATTGTAAACTAAACTAACTAAAAAGAACTCTTGGGTTGCCTCCCAAAAAACGTTTGTTTTAGGTATTTAGCTCTACCCTGTCTCCAGTGACATGGATTATACCCATGGAGGCACGACTTTCCCTCCTTGGGTTGGTGTTGCTAATTCTTCCTTCATTTTGGCCCTAGCAGGGTAGATATACTTCTCGTTCTTTGTTGGGGGCCTTCTCCCAATTATTATCGAATCATGTACTATATCCAATGGCCTCCCATGAGAATGGAAGTTCCATTCCTCAATTTTATGGGCATCCGCCTCACTGCAATTGCTTACAAGAAAAGAAGAGACATGATTAGGAGATTCAAATAGATCAAATTCTAACCTTTCTTTACCAACAACCAGAGATAGCTTATAATTTTTTATATCTATAATAGCTTCGACAGTTGTAAGAAAGGGTCTTCCCAGAATTATTGGAATATTGGGATCCTCCTCCATGTCTAAAATAACAAAATCAGTGATGCAACCACCCACCTCTACCGGCACATTGTTACACACCGCAAGTGTATGGTTACATCGTCAGTAATAAAAGAATATCGAATCCACAGGGACTTATTATAACCAGTAAAGATGTCTCAAAATGAATTAGCTAAACAATCGATCAAAGAATTATATGATCTAAGTACCAAATAGAAAATAGAAATAAAAGGTAGATGCAGAAAACTAGGTTTAATGAAGGTTTTAGGAGTTTTGGTTTCTTTGTGATACTCATCAATGTAATACGATCTACCAATCATCATCCTCAATCGTAATGTATTTGTAAGAAATCACCGGTTATTTTCTACAGAAAACACCGATCAAGCAATCAAATAGTTACGACTCCTATGAAGTCCGTTAGTGGGGCAGCCCTGTCACGACGCCCCTCGGTAATACAACATAGAAATGCTTCACTAATCAATTTACATTAAGTCATAGAATTCAGTTCTATAACGCCCTACCTTCTGCTGACTAGGTTGTAAGGCCGGGGGTTACATTATGCTAACTATTCTGTGCGGAAACACTGAACCAATTAAAACTTACTCTGCTAATGACTATTAGAATCGGTAACTTATGTTTAAATTACCCTTTCATTGTTGTACATCTACGCGGGAGTGGAATCTAAACTCCCCATATGGTCCAGGGACTGAAAACAGAGCTCTCTAGCCAAAATCAGGCTTTCCCAATCGATCCAGGATGGACTCAATCGATTGGAACATATCAATCGATCGGCTGATCGATTCAACATGCTACTGTACACGGAGATCAATTCTGGATCGATCGGCTGATCGATCCAGCCTGGTCAATCAATCCGATAATCGATTCAGAGGCTCTCTGTTCGCGGAAACAAAATTCCCATTCGATCAACTGATCGATCCATGACCAATCGATCAGCTGATCGACTCATCTGCTCTCTGTACGCGGAAGACGTGTTTCGATCGATCGACTGATCGATCGAGGGCTCCTCAATCGATCATCTGATCAACTCAATGGCGTTCTGTACGCGGGGACTTCTTCCAATTGATCAGCTGATCGATTGAGGACTCCTCAATCGATCGGTTGATCGATTGGGTTTCTGATTTCTGCAGAAATCAGACCCAACCTCGTACAGGACCTTCAGAAATCAACCAAAAATACCACACTACTACTAGGCATGTCATTACTCATGGTTAGCTATCTAATATCCAGACAATGAGTAATCTAAGCATAACTTTCATAATTCAAGACACTTAAACATCTAAAGGTGCGGAAAAGTACACTATAAGAAATAATAAGTCTTTAGACTTGCTAGTCTCCAAGGGTCTTTATTCCAAGTTCCTTTCACACATATCTTTATCGCATTGCCCTCCAGCCTCCGCTATTCCATCTTCCCTTTACCTTTATCTGCAGCATAAGGAAAAAGGGAAACTATAAGCTTGGGAGCTTAGTAAGAAACCATCTACCTCACAAAACATGCATTCGATAAGATCATGCTTTCAAAAGATGCTAAAACATGGCATATCAACAATTGAGTCATGCTAAACAAATACTGAATGAAAAGCTATTCATTGTATCAACAAGCTAACTAAATCGATACCTAAGCTAGGATATGTATTATAACAATAAGAAACTAAATTGAAGCTAAGCTGTATTCACATATCTGGTTTGTGAAGTTTGAAAACTATTTTCATAGATAGATAAAATAATAAACATGCTGCTGATGAGCCCGGCAACTGTACTTGCTATGCGCGCATCCCTAACTAGGCCCGAGGTAGCAAGTCCCGAATCTAGTAGGGTTACTAGGTTATCTAAACCTAGGGACGATTATGGGAGCCCAACCCAAGGACAACTGAAGTCCAATACAGTGCCATTGATAAAATAAAATACTAATTTTTAATCTAATTATTTTGTCTTGTCTGACTAGGTTATCTGAACCTAGAAGTAGGTTATCTGAACCTAGAGGCGACTATGGGAGCCCACCCATTGGACCGTAGTCCCATATAACTGAAGCAAGACCATGTATGCTATTAAAATACATCTATGGCATTTAACTGAACTATTAAAAATGCCTACTGTAGCATATAATTATACTAGTCATTTTATCGAGCACCTGGTGTGCTCTATCTCTGCATGTGGCTGCACTAAGAATATAAATGTGAACTAAGAGCATAAAAGCATGCGATTAGCTACTTATACTGCAGGTGAGGGGTTACTTACATCCTGCGCTAAGTTTTCTTACAATCCGATCGCTAGGTTTCCGGAGAAGAAATATTTTCGGCGATCCTCTTACATCTACACTTTTCTTCTCGCGGAGGGGAGCGTCCTCGTGCCGAAGTTGTCATCGGAAGGTGCTCCTACGACCCTAGGGATGGAACCCTAGGTCTCTTGGGCTTGGCGTGCCGAGAAGGTGCGGGAGAGGAGAGAGGGCGGCGTGTGAGGGTGAGGGAAAAGAGAGTTGCCGATCCAAAAATAATAACTCTCCCCTTAATTTCCCTTTTTATATTAAGTGATTAATACACCCCAACTAAACTTTAAATATAATTGCTCTCCTTTCCTTTCAGCACATCCCTACTGTGGCCCCCTGGTTACTAAGTCACCCTATATGTCATAGAGTCCATAGGTTGCGGGTTCAATCCCCGCTTATGCTATTTTACGTTTTTATTAAATTTTGCTACTTCGGCTATTCTAAAAATTCTATAAAAATATTCTAAAATTCCAGAAAAATAATAGAATATTTTTAAAATTAATTTGAGGATTTTCAGGCATTACAAGTTCATCTATCTATCCCACTTCTTTGTAGGTTCTTGCTTCACCCCTTCAAGATGATCCCCTAAATATCTGTTAACGGGGCAGCCTTGTTACGCCACCCCTCGGTCATACAATCTAGAAAATTACTCTCCAAGATTCCTCAAGAAATGCAAACAATCAATCAAGAATAGTAAATAGATTCAAAACACAACAATCCACTCAAGATTGAATTGATACAAAACATAACAATATCATTGAAACAAGAAGATGTCAAATCCTTGAAATCTTACATCAATTGACATCATAAATACTCCCTCCATCCTAGAACAAGGAGATTTATTCCATGATACAAAAGAAAAGAACCGAAGACAAGAAGATCGTAAACATTTCGATCCAAATCAAGATGATAGAAAAGAAATGCTTATTTAAAGACCATGATCTTCGGAACCAATCCTTTCTACTAGAGTCGAATCTTGGATGGAAACATCTCTGTGGCAAGAAATGGAAGAAAGCCTCAAGAATTGGATCTCCCCAAAGGGAGAGTCTCCTGCTTTCAAAGAGGAGAAATCCCTTTATATAGAAGAGGGTGTTTGGGCGTCACACGACCAGTGGCACGGCCGTGTGAATCTCACACGGCCCTGCCTACTTCCTTCTCAGCCAGGGTCACACGGCCATGTGACTCTCACACGGCTATGCCATGCCTTGTCTCGGGTAGCTTGCACGACCGTGCAGATCTATACGGCCTAGCCAATCTCTGTCTTTGGAAATATTACACGGTTGTGTGGCACACACGACCATGTCATGATTGGCCTCTAGAAAGGTTGCACGACCGTGTAAATCTACACAGCCGTGTTCTGGTTGGCTTCAAAAGTGACACGACCGTGTGGCTCCCACACGGCCATGTCATTCTCCTCCTTTACTGAAGCTACACAGCCCTGTCAGCTCCACACGGCCAAGGCCATTTCCCTTTGGCATGGTCGTGTGGCACTCATGGCTGGTGTCGTTTTCCTTTGTTTGTTCATTTCTTCTCCAAATTTGACTCCTGTAGACAGAAAAACACACAAGAGCATATCTCCCAACAAAGAAGAGTAAATATGCTAAAAGCAAGTAAGGAGTATGGAAATGCATAGATAAAGCATGCATAAATATAGTAATTTACGTCAAAACATGTTAAACAAGTGTATACAATCTACACAATCACACATCTTCAACAATACTCATAGGGTACCTACAAGAATAGTCAGCTAACTGAAGTGTCATAATAGTTATTTTAAAATTTTTGAGACCTAGTTTATTATAAATCGAATATGGAATGAGGCTAATACTTGCCCCCAAACACAAAAAGCTCTATTTATAAATTCAGTTCCTATAGTGCATGGAATTGAGAAGCTTCATGGATCTTTAAGCTTTGGGAGAACAGTTGCCAAGAATAAAGTGTCGCATTCTTCCATTTATGCCACAGTCTCGAATTCTCCTTTTCTTTCTTTGATTGGGCATGATATCCTTTAAAAATTTGGTAAACATAGGTATTTAATGAAGAGCATCCATCAGAGGGACCTCAATACAAAGCTCTTTGACCTTTTCTAGAAATTTATTAAATTCTTCATCCTTTTGGGTCATAGCTAATCTTTGTAGAAAAAGAATTATTTGACTTTGCAGTGGTAGTGGAAGAATTCCTTCAACGTTCTTGGTAATCTCCTCATTATCTTGGATCTTAATTGGGTTTAGTATGGGAGGAGAGGGCTCTTCTTAAATGTCAATCCCTTTAGGAGCAGTCACTTAGGGATCTCCTAAGGTTTGTCTGCTCCATAGTTCTATTTTGTTGTAGTATTCCACTGGATTTACATCAGGCTTACCTAGGAATGCTCTTGGTGCTCTTGAAGAAGATAACGCTATCTGGTAATTTGGCTATCTTGCATCTTTTGGTATTTTTCAGTGCTATCCATTCTTTGAGTGAATTGCTAGAGTTCATTTTTTTTCATTTCCTTTTTCTCGGCAAGAATTTCTTCAAGCATCTTTTCTATCCTAGAAAATTGATAGCCTTGTGATGGTTGTTGTTGATAGCTTTGTTGTCCAGGTTGGTAACTTGGCCTTGCCCTATGGATGGTCCTTGATCTTGATTGTTCCGATAAGAAAATTTTAGATGATTCTTCCACCCAGGGTTGTATGTGTTAGAGTACGGATTATTTTGTCTTTGATTATAGCTCACTATTGCATCACATTACTAAAGTTGATCCATTTGTGCAAAGATGGCCCCCAAAGGACAAGTGTCTTGAGCATGATTCATGCTTTCACAAGTGTCACATACACATACAATTGCATTGGTCGTACTAGTTCCCATATTCTCAAGCTTTTTAGTCAGAGCATCTAATTTTGCAGACATAAGAGTAATTGTATCCACGTCAAATTTTCCTGATACTTTGATAGGGTTTCCAGAGAAAGAGCCTCCACATCTTTCTGATGCCCACTGATGATGGTTCTAAGCTACATTCTCTGTAATATCTTCGGCCTCATCTAGACTTTTGTTTATTAATGCCCCTCCAGCTACAGAGTCCAGGGACACCTTCATGTGATAGTTGATTCCGTTATAAAAAGTGTATAACACTAACCACTTCTCAAGTCTATGATGTGGTCATTGCCTAAGTATATTTTTGAATCTATCTCATGCTTCAAATAATGATTCTGAGTTTGACTATCTGAAGCTTTCTATAAGATTCCTCATGTGAGAAATTTTACTGGGAGGATAGAATTTATCAAGAAATTATTTCTCGCATTGTTCCCAAGATGTGATGTTGTTAGCTGGTAAGGAGTTAAGCCACTGTTTGGCTCTATCTATTAAGGAAAATCCAAATAACAATAACTTTACTGTTTCCACTGGAACTCCATTTATTTTCATAGAACTGCAAATTTCATAAAAGACTTCCATGTGTTGGTTTGGGTCTTCATGTGGTTCGTCTCCAAATTGATTTTGTTGAGCTATTGTGATCACCATAGGCTTAATCTCAAAATTCTTGGCTTCAATAGGTGGTCTAGTGATGCTAGACCGAAGCTCATGTGCGTATGGTGTTGCGTAATTTTTGAGAGGTTTGTTTTCCATTTCAAATTATTCTTGTTCTTCTTGATGTCTTTGTAGATTTCTTCTTCTTCGCCATGTTCTATCAATCTCAGGATCAAGTGGTGGTAGATTTCCTGTAAGATTAGATCTTCACATATAAGAACAAGATTATAAATATTCCAAACACAAATTATAAATGCAAAAGAAACCGAATTTTTAGTTTTTTAAAGTACAATCAAAATGTTGAAAATCCCAAGTGTAGAATTTAAATTGTAAAAAGAAAATTACAAAAATAAAAGTAAACAAATGCAAGATGTAATTACATAAATAAAACTAAAATATTTATAATATAAGAAAGGAAAATATGTTTAGATTAACTTAAATGATTATCTGCTAAGGTTATAAGCACAGCCCCCAGTAATTATGCCAAAAATTTATTATGCTACTGTAAGTGCACGGTTACATCATCAGTAATATAAAAGATTATCGAACTCACATGGATCGGTTATAAGCACTAGTGATCTCTCACGTAGAATTAACTAAACAATTGGCAGTTATAAGTTACGTGTTAAGTAAGAGGAACAAGATTGATAATAAGAAAGAGAGAGAGAAACCTGGTTTTAGAAATAGTCTAGGAGTTCGGTTTCATTGTGATGTTTATTAATATATCATGGTTCACCAATTGCCTATCCTCAATTCGCATGCACTTGTAGAAAGTTAAATTCATTACCGACTCTCCCCTGCAGTGGACAACCCGGCATGATATTTGGATCAATATCTCTTGCTACTAAATAGGAATGATTCCTATGAAGTCCATTAACTAGTTACCCCTGTTACTAGGGTCCCTCAGTCATGCATCACAAGAACACACTCATACTTAATAACCATAGAGATGAAGATGAAAATTACATACAAATACTTACTTCCTTGTGGAGAGTTGCTTCTCCTTTTAAGGTGATACCCTAGACGTCCGTTAATGGGTTACACTTGTCACTAAGGCCCTCGATTATACAATCTAGGACATTCACCTACGGGATCAACAATTCTACACAACCATTCAATCAAATATGAGAATTAAGCTCAAATACATGCATTCATATAAGATCAAATAGATACAAGGCATAATAATATCATCTAGATAGGAAATCGACATATCCACGAGTTCTTACATCAAACCACACCATAATTACTCCCTTAATCCTATAACAAAAGATCTACTCTATGGCAA
This sequence comes from Zingiber officinale, assembly GCF_018446385.1. Lineage (NCBI taxonomy): Eukaryota > Viridiplantae > Streptophyta > Magnoliopsida > Zingiberales > Zingiberaceae > Zingiber > Zingiber officinale. The sequence continues at coordinate 74,132,854 of NC_055987.1, read as the reverse complement.
GAAGAAAAAGATCCAAAGATATAAGAATTACAAGCATCCAAAACCCAACTAAAAGAAGAAGGGAAGAGAAGCTTATCCAATCGCGTAGAGTGGTCTTCGAATTCAATTTTTTGCTTTCGGAGTCGTAAGGTGATGGAAACAACTTCAAATCGTTGAACGGAGACCGGGAAGGACAGAGATCGGCACCAAGATGGATCTCCCCAAAGTGAGAACCATTCTCCCCTTGGAAAGGGAAAGAGACCCTCTTATATAGTGTAGGACACGAGCCTAGCACGGGTCGTTCCACAATCGTGTGGAATCCACATAGCCAGCTTCTTCTTGGCCACGGGTCAGGTGACACGGTCGTGTGGTTTCACACGACCATGATCTTCTTTTCCTTTGGACAAGTGGCATGGTCGTGTGGGATCACATGGTCGTGTTCTGCTCCTCTTTGGTCAGGCCACACGGTTGTGGCCATCTTCTCCTCTGTTGCTTTAACACATTCGTGCGAGATCTACGGCCAGTGTCATTTGCTTTCATTTTCTCTCTGTATTATCTGTGAGTGCTTTTTTCACTCCAAAAGTAACTCTTGTCAACAGAAAAACACACAAAGAGCAAATTTCCGATAAAAAAGAGTAATTATGCTGAAAATATGACAAGAGGTGTAAAAATACATAGATCAAGCATAAGTAAAGTACGTGAATATTCGTCAAAACATGCATAAAAGTGTATATAATCTACTCGCATCAGAGGAGAATTACACCAACAATCTCCACAGATGAACATTTGCATCTACAATCTCCCTACATTGTCAAACATCAAGTCTCAAGCTTTAGTCAACTCAAGGTTAGTTAACCTAATCAACCTTGACCCAATAAAATTGCACCAACACCCCCCCTCCCGCTCACATGCATAACGATCTTCCAAGAATTGCACACCTCCCCTCCCATTCGGAGAAAAAATCCCTACAAATACACTATAACTAAAAATTGAATCATAAATATCTGGACAATAACTTAATACTCTTTTGTTGTACCATAATTTTAAGGATAACTTAAGCTTAATTAAAGCTTGATTTGAGCTTTGTTCAATTAGATATTATTAGGTCATTTAAAATTGTTAGATATTGTTCAGTTAGATTTAATATTTTAAATTTATTTAATTATTTTAAAAACTTCCTTATTTATTTATAAATTTGAAAAGAAGTTATGATAAATATCATATTCATAAATAATTCTCAATTTTTATTTATATATATTAATAAATTAAATACATGAAATTTATTTATTTAATTTAATGGATTAGTCAAACTGGTTCATTTAATTAAAATTTCATATTCTTTTTCTTTTACATTTTATTCTTTTTCCATAGCAAAATAAGGAACTGACTAGCATTCTCTCTTCCCTTAACTCTATTTCACCCCCTCTATTGAAGCTCCCTTCCTCTCAAATAGACAGCATAAGATAAAGATAAGTATATCATCAATGCCCAATCATTGACAATGTGACGTGAGGAACTCTTTCAATTTCTACCTGCTTCAAGGTGAAATTTGCAACACTTTTGACTGCAGCAGAAGCACAACAGTATTACAAAATGGCCGATACTGCTGTAACAAGCAAATATAACAGAGCGCCAGAGCCTACAAATGAATTACATTGCTGACATCGAGAAAAGGTAACAAACAGACTGCAGCCGATTATATATATGGAGGGGTGGTGTATTCAATGCATAAACAAATTATGATAAGATTTCAAGCTATTAGATGCATTGATTAAGAGATGTATTATTCAGCTGGGTAACAGAACAGCATGACAAAATTGAAGAAAACTAGTTTCTTAAAATTTAATACATCAACCGGGAGAGTTCCACAAGCTATCTACCTTTATCGCAACACAACAGATTCTTTTTGCCCATATCAAATGAGCATGCAAAAAATGGGCCAATCATAATACCAGAATTAATGGCGTAGAGAAAGTACTCCCGTAGTGATCCTACACTTCCAGAGATCATTGTTCTCGCTAGTGAACTTCACTGTCAAACCCAACACAAACATTATTCCAACAGAACGAGTCTCTGGCATGGCAGCTTATCTGGGTGGAGGGGGAATGGATTTGGCCATACCAACCCAGACAACAATACCCACTGCAAGAATTACCCAGCCGAGTATGTCATACTTCAGGTCACTGTCCTTCTTGGGCGTCTGCAATTTTGACAGAAGAATACTTAACATCCTTGCATAATCTCCAAGACATTAGTTACATCGAGCATGAGGCATAAAGAAATTATAGAATTGGTGTAGCTGGTTAAACACTGAAAAGGAGTAGAACACTTTATCTCACCTTTTCACATTATAATGGGTACGTAAATAGCACTTGCCTTATCTTTGGGGGATTAGTAGAAAAACAAATTCAAGTAGGTATCAACAAAACAATGCATAACTTTAACCAAAACTAAGAGAATTTGACCATCGCATCCTTTGTTTATCTATGCAGAAAATAAGCAACTGATAGGAGTATTCTTCTTGGGGTTCAGTTTTGATACTAGTTATCCCACCACTCCGGATCCTCCCCAAGCTTTGGCGCCATTCTCATCAAAGACTCCTTCCCCGTTGTTCATCTTGAATTGGGTTCCAATTGGATTTTCATGCCTTCATGCTTCCTCATGCATCGTCAGTCTCACCATTAAAAAATATATATATTATTATTACCGTACTGTTGTAACTCTCACAGCAAAAAAATTATATCAACCAAGCAAAAAAAATCAAAAACAAAAAGAGAAAAAAAAAAAAGAATTGAGAACAAAAATAAAGGGAAAAAAGAGCAAAAAAATATTTGTGTTGTTCCCATTACATTGCCACGACAAACACTTATAGCAACACCATGAAGATCCCGTCACTTTCATCTTGTCAATTACATACTCCCTCCAAGGCATGATCATCGCTAGCTCATCACAACAGCAATGACCACCGTGCGCTGGCTTTCTCAATTCATGCATCGTCTTCCTCAATTTGTGGATCGTCTTCAATTGCAAACAATATACTGGCACATGATCAAGAGCCAACAAAATTCCTAGAATGATTTAATTGCGCTTTCACATTTTAGTTTGCAAGAAAACGGTTCTCTTCTAAATTCAACAAAGAGCAAATTAAGTATCTCCATCCATTACTTCAGTTCAAGACTCATCAACTTCAACATAATGAATCTCAAATCATCTAGGTATAAACACAGTTCCTCTTCCCAAATTTAAATTTGGTTTATTTAGTTGGTAATTTTAAATTGTTCACATTTAATTAGTTTTTTCTCACAAATTCATGCATATTAACATCATTTTCATAAACATCTAATATCATCATATTTTTTCCAATTTAATTTAGACTTCATTCATAAAAAATATATATATTTCCCTTTTAGTTTAATCATCATCCATAAAAAATATAATTCCCATTTAGTTTTGTTATCATCCATCAAATAAAATTTTTCCTACTTTATTTAATCATCATCCATCAAATAAAATATTTCCTATTTTGTTTAATCATCTTCCATCAAAAATAATATCATCAATTTAGTTACTCTACTTGCATGTAGCATATCTCATTCTCTCACATTTCATTTTATTTATCACATTATTTTATTTTATAATGATCATTACTTGTCCGTATTTGAATTAATTTATGAAAAAAATAACATATTTACCACTAAATATATGTGAGATTTAGATTTTAGGAATGTGCACTATCTGATACGGCAAATAAGATAGAACCTCCAAACGAATGTTAAAGTCAAAAGTGCTCGCTGCTGACATGGAGATCAGAGTCCAAGGAAGGTCAACTTAAGCAGCCTAGTCCCAAGATAGCACCCGAAAGCCTATCTGAGAAGCAAGATTAACCACCCCTTCTCTCATCCATACAATAGGAGTACTAGGTAGCATTTACGTAGAATGGAAAGATGGGTTACCTTATTATGATGAGACGACTCATTACATGGATCAGAGGCAAAGGTACTATATAAGGGGTCCCTTCTCCACGTGCAGAGTGGCTCTCTAATAATTTTCACAATTACTTGAATTTAGTCTCAAACTAACTTAAACGTTAGAGTGACTGCGTCGAGACTCATCCCTGTCCCATCTACTTACATTTCCTTCTCCCCTTGTCTTCTGTGACATGGTAGGCTAGCTCGAAAATTTGGACTTCCCCACTTCGAGGTCCCCTTACGGTCACCATGTAAGTCACCTCATCAGTCATACATCTTCACTAATTTCAAACATAAATAAATTTGGCGTCGTCTGTGGGAACTATATCTGATTCTAAAATGTGAGTATGGAAGACGAGGGAAGACTCATAACCGTCATCTTAACGCAGGAGGATTTTGATCTACTTGTAGCCGCGAAGGTGCAAGCGGTGTCGCAACAGCAACAGCCAATCGAGCTTTCTTTGTTAAATGCCCTTGCAATATCTATAACCGTGCCCCCCCCCAAGCTTCCGCAACCATTGATCGACGTCCCTCTTGCTCCATAGCAACCGATAAGTTTCCCCTCCGCCCCACCACCCCCAATCGCATATCATCGGGCCTTGTTTCGAACGTCATTTGAAGATCCTATGCGTTCAGAACGACCATAGGGATCTTCCTCGGGAGATGCTCCCGCTCGAGATCCTAGAAAAACAAAAGGGCCCCGTCGCTATTGGTTCCTCTGAATGGTCAGGTACACTTTCTCTGCAGAGATTTTGGAGGACAAACTACTGCGACATTTCCAGCCGCTCACCATAGAAGAGTACGGAGGTTCAACTAACCCAAAAGAACATCTGCTCGAATTTGAAAACGTTGTCATGTTGCACCAATACACTAACGGTGTTAAGTGTAGAGTGTTTTTGACGACACTCTTTAGTCTCGCTTAAAGATGGTTCAGCCGGCTTCCTACGGACTCCATCAGCAACTTCAAGGATTTCAAGAAGGCATTTTTTTACCATTCTGCCAGTAGTCAAAGATACCACAAGACTATTTTGAGCTTGTTCTCCCTCATACAAAGGACCGAAAGAGGCATTAAAAGTTTATATCAAGCGATTTAATCAAGTCATCATGGATGTCTCCTCTGTCACTCCGGAGATTTTGGTGAGCGCCTTTTCTCAGAAATTTAATGATGGTGACTTCCTCCGCTCCTTGGTGAGGAAGCCTCCCAAAAACTTCAACAGCTTGTTAGAGAGGGCAGTTAAGTACATTAATGTGGAAGCGGTCCAAGTAGCCTGGAAGAAAGTAGTCACACCTATTCCAGCCTTTACTGTACAACGCAAGGCTCCCCTCCTCCCGTCCAACACAAGGGACCCATGACAAACCATCACCATCAGTCCTAGGGACCGAATATGATTCAGCATGTGGAGGTTATTCAGACGTCATTCACTGAACCTCGTCAGTAGGTCCCCTCCTTCTGTACTTACCACTGGTCAGGGACTCATAATACTCAAGACTGTTACCCGTATAACCAAGAGATGAGCCAAGCGGTTGACCAAGGATTCCAACACCAACAGCCAACTCAAAATAATAGACGTAATCAACGGCCAAGTGAACCTCCAGGGAGTAGACCCACCAACTCCGATCAGCCAAATCAAGCACCCCAACAACAAAACAGTTTGGCCCTGTCCTCCCTGTAGCCGAGCCCAAGCACTCTCAAACTCGACAAGAAGAAAATCGTGGTAACACCACTCGAGGAGATATTGGCATGATAGCGGGCAATCCGACCGATAGGAACTCTAATAGGGCAAGAAAGTCCCATAGGTGTCGATTGGAAATTCATGAAGTGAGTTGTAGCCAAGAGCGGGCCAAAATCCTTGAGATTAGTTTTGGTCCTAAAGACCTTGAGAGGGTGGAAGTACCCCATGATGACGTCCTGATTATCGAAACTGTTATTGCTAATTATAATGTATACAGGACTTTTGTTGATACTGGTAGCTCCATGAACGTCATCTTCAAGAAGACGTTTGACCAACTGCAGATTAAAAGGAGTGAGCTCTAACCCATGACGACACTGATAATGAAGTACAACCGCTCAGGCAAATTAGACTTACTATTTCTCTCGAGGGGGAGTCATTAATGAAGACTCAACGGTCCATATTTATAGTGGTGGACGCGCCTTCTGCATATAACATGACCTTAGAAAGGCATAATGTGGCCTTAGAAAGGCTAGCATTATATGAGTTCCGCGCAGTCGTCTCCACCTTCTACCAGAAGATCAAGTTTCCAGTAAATGATTTAGTTAGCAAAGTAAAAGGAGACCAACTAATAGCGCGTAGATGTTATGTAGATGTCATCAAAACCGAAGCACACAAAGCCCTCAAGATCCAGTAAGCAGGCGTGAATGTGATACATGATACACCCCTAGCCCCGCTTCAGGAGGAAAAAGTACAGATCCGCATAAACTAACCGGATGCCACCACTGGGATAGCAACCAACCTGCCCCCGACCTGCCCCAAAACTCAAAAAGGAACTAGCCAAGAGGGGAGGTTCTAGAGAGAGAAGCTCCAACTTCTCTCTAGAACCTCAAGTGAGCTTCCACCACCCAACCTCCCCCCCTAGAGAGAAGACCCATGGTGGGGGAGAGGGATCTCCCCCCTCCCCTGCCAATGATGGTCGCTAGCCACTACCAGCGTCGGAGTTGAGGGGCCGACTCTGGCAGAAACATTTCTGACAAGGGGTTTTTCGATGGAACAGCAAGTAACGAAGGAGTGTTGGTGGTTGCACTCCTTTGGTCAAGCAAGGTCACCACCACCAACCCGGGAATCCGGTCAACACACACTGAAGGGGCTTGACCATCAAGTTCTGGTGGCAAATGGATGCAGAAATCTTTGAGGGCACCTCTCCGGCGAGGACCACGAAGTGTTGCCGAGGGAGTGCCGGACACGGGGATGGAGAGCGGCAGTAGGTGTGGCTGCGGACAGCTCATTCGGCGGGGAGGAGGCATGAGCAACTGCTGCTCTGTTCTGTCTGGCAAACTCACTGTTTTGGGTCGTGAATAGATGCAGAAATCATAAACAGCCCTCCGCCGGAATAAGGTGTCGGAGAAGACAAAGGAGAAGCTCCACCTTAGGGGCACTTGAGGAGGGAGCCAAGTTTGGAGAGGATTTCAAAATTGAAAATTTCAAAGGGCAAACAGTGGGCAGCAGATTTCAGATGGCATCAAAATTCAAATTCAAGGTGGATTTCGAATTCAACGTGGGTGGCAGGTTTCAAATTCATGGTGAAGACGTGAAGCTCCAATCTGACGTGGAATAAAAGTCAAAGGTGGTTTTAAATTCAGCCATGGATTTAAAATTGCAAGGGAACTTCAAATTCAACGTGGATACAGGAGCACCGTGGATTTCGGATCCAGCGTGGATTGCAATTCAAGTTGGATTTCAACTTTGGAAACTCCCTCTCTGTTTTGGTCATTTGGGAGGGAAGCTTTAATGATACCGGGTTTGGGTTGTGGAGCTCCACTTAAATCACAACCCAAAACCCACTAACTAAAGCTTACCTCAAAGCTGGTGGAGACCTTGCTGCACTCCGGCGCCGGCGGCAAAACAGCTTCCGGCAGTGGACTTCAGAGCACGGTGGACCAACATGAAGGTACTCCTAGCTGGTGGGGAGGATCTGGAGGCCAAGCATGAAGCATAGGGCCACCTTACAAGGACTGTATTTGACTAGCATAGTGGCGACAGCAGGCTGGGGCGGCCGGCCGGCAAGGGGGCACAACGGTTGAGGGGAGGTGGCGGAAGGAGAGGACTGCGGCTAAGAGCCGATGCGGTGGTTGCAAGGGGTTGTTTGAACCAGATTTCCTTCATTGCATCACAATGGACGATTGCCAAAGATCCGTCATGACCGAAGGAAGAGTCGCATGAAGGGCAGAGCGTGGATGGACTGCCGGAGTTCCGTGGAATGACATAACAATGAGAGAACTCAGATTGGTAGTTTTCAATAGTTCCCAAGCTGAGCCGAGATCGGAGGAGCAAAGCACATGTTAGATCCCCAGACTGATTTGGCACTAAGGATTGACACCGGATCGTCGCGGATGGTCAAAGACAAGGGAGGATGCACGGATTGTGGACAGCGGTTGTGAGACGCCCTGACTGACGATAGCATGGACAGTGACAGAGTACATTGATGTGAGAGGTCATCATGAGAAATGTATTACTGTGATTGTATGTGTGATAGTCGGGATTGTGATAGTGTTGACAGTGATGTGGGTGGGTGTATTCGCGCATACACCAACCATATACGATACTCGAGTTCCCACAGCCAATCCAACATTTGTCTGGAAGTGACGTATTTGGGATCGTTCGTACCTTCGACATGTATGTGCTTTTTCGATGATCTATCTACCTATTCATCATAAAAAAGACAAAAAGGAACTAGCCACATGTTTGACACGCATCAATGATGTATTCGCTTGGACATCGCAAGAAATCAAGAGCATATCGCCAACCGTGATAGAGCACAGACTCCATGTCCTCCCAGATGCCCGGTCGGTCAAGTAAAAAAAAAGGGACCATTGCCGATCAAAACAAGATCATCAGAGCAGAAGTCGACAAGCTATTAGAAGCATATCATATTCGAGAGATGCAGTTCCCGGCTTGACTAGCCAACGTGGTGATGGTATCCAAGCCCGAGAATAAATGGTGTCTCTGCGTTGATTTCCAAGACCTGAACAAGATATGCCCAAAGGATTACTATCCTTTATCCCGCATTGATCAAATGGTGGATTCAACATCCATATGCAAATTAATATGCATGCTAAACGCTTATCAAGGTTGTCACCAGGTGTTGCTCACCAAGGAGGATCGGGAAAAGATTAGCTTCATCACTGTCGACGAAACTTATTGTTTTAATGTTATACCGTTCGGACTAAAAAATACAAGGGTCATCTATCAACGGCTCATGAACAAAGTCTTATGAGATCATATTGGAAAAACATGGAGGTATATATCAATAACATCTTGATTAAATCCTACCGATAGACAAATCTGGTGGCAGATATTGATAAAACATGCTAATAAATGCTTATTCATAGCCAAAAGCAGTCGTTTCCTTGGTTATGTGGTGACCGAGCGAGTGATTGAGGTCAACCCAAGTAAAGTGCATGCCCTTCGTAATATGGCTCTACCGCGCAATCTAAAGGAAGTGCAACGGTTGACCGGACTAATCAATACGTTGTCCTGGTTTATCTCAAAATCACCGATCAGAGTCTCCTATTTTTCAAGATACTTTACCAAACCACCAAATTTCAATAGGATGCGGAGTGTGACAGGGCTCTGGAGGAACTTAAAGACTATTTATCAAATCTACCTATCCTCGCTAAGCCTGTGGCTATAGAACCACTGTGAGTGTACTTATCCATTACTAATGGGGCTGTCGGATCTGTCCTAGTGAGACTAGAGAATAATGAACAATAGTCAATGTACTTTTTAAGTCATTTATTGAAAGACGCTGAATGTTGCTACACTGCTCTCGAGAAGTTAGCATTTGGGCTAGTTTGGCAGCCCGAAAGTTATGACCTTATTTTCTCTCTCATCCCATCATCATGCTCTCGACAGAGTGCTTATTAACCCAAGGCGGAGATTAATCAAGTGGACGACGGAGTTAAACGAATACGACATATAATATCAACCTCGGACAGCCATCAAGACTCAGGCCCTTGCTGACTTTGTGGCTGAAATACCGAGCCCTGAGCCCGAAAAAACTTGAAGAATTAATGTGGATGGATCGCCCACTCGACAAGGTAGTAGTGTGGGAATTCTCATAATATCACCCCCGGAAGACCGAATGCAACTATCTGTTCAGTTCGACTATCGAGCCATTAATAACGAAGCAAAATATGAGACTTTTTAAGTATTTGAACTTATGTATTTAAGCTTGCTCACTTATACTTTTTAAGTATTTTATCCATTTGTTTTACTTACCTTTGAATTTCGGTTGTCATAATCAAAAAGGGGGAGATTGTTGGTGCGGGAAGCATCCGACGATCGAACCTGAATTTTGATAATGGCAAAAGATTCAAAGTTAAGGTAGTTGGTGATCTAACGATCTGAATGAGATTGAAGGAAAGTCCTAAGTGTACTTAGGCAAAAGCCCTAACTGTGGTTAGGTAAGTTGAAAACCCTAGGGGGTGGTAACCCTAGGTCATAGGGGTGGTAACCCTAGGTCATAGGGGGTGGTAACCCTATGCAGAAAGTCTTAGTGGGTCGAGTGTTTCAGGCAAAAGTCCTAGGGGGCTAACCCTAGGTGGAAAGTCTTGGTGTCGCGAACCAGGTGAAAGACTGGACCAGCCGGGAAGCGGACGTCCAGCAGAAAGTCCGGAAGCATCGAGCACCAAGCAAAAGTCCGGTCGATCTGGAGGATCGCACTGGCATCAGGTAAATCTCCTGAGTGGAGTAGGTGAGGACGCGTTCCTCGTAGAGGGAACAGTAGGCGTCGAGTCGACCTAGGGTTTCCGGTCGGAAATCCGAAGTCAAACTCGGACAATCCGATGATTGTCGTTCACTTATATTATTATGTTTTATGTGCTAACTTTGTGCTGCAGGGTATATTTGAGATTAATGTATCTTGGAGGGACCAAAGTGCAAAGAATAACCTCGGATGAACAGTATCGAGGCGCCTCAATGGAGCTTGGAGGCGCATTAGGTGCGAGCCGAAGCCAACTGTCCAGAAGGGTTGGAGGCTCCTTGAAGGAAGCTCAAGGCGCCTTGGACAGTGATGAAGGCGCCTTGAGATGGATAAAAGGCAGCGGTCAAAGCTTCATCGCAGAATCATTTCCGAGATAAAACTTAGGGATTCAAGGCGCCTTGGAATCTGATGGAGGCGCCTTAAACACCCTTTATAAGAGGGTCTCGACCAGCAACTCTTAACAATCAAGTACTAAGCGATCCATCTACAACGTGCTACTAACGAAAGGCTCCAGATAAGCTGCGACAAGTTTCCGACAACCCGACGCTCCGATTTCTATAAATTTTGTTGTCGGTATTGCTTAGATTTTTTGTACTCATTTCATACTTGTACTATTGACGATTCTATAGTTGTTGCCCACCGAAAGCAGTCAATGACTGCGGGCCTTCGAGTAGGAGTCGAACTAGACTCCGAACGAAGTAAACACCTTGCGTCTTTCTGTGTGCTTTTAATTTCCGCTGCATTTATTACTCTGTTAACTCTTCGTACAATTTACGATTACGAATCGAACGAAATAGTCACGAGCGCTATTCACCCCCCCTCTAGCGCTTCTCGATCCAACAATTGGTATCAGAGCGGGGTCGTTTTGAATCGATGCAACCACCTTTCAAAACAAATTTTCGTGGTATTTTTAGATTTTTCGGAGTCAATTAGAATTTAGCTTTATAGCTATATTCTAATTCTTTTCTCGAATCGGTTTTTGCTCGAAGTTGGTGTAACACCACTCGAGTACGTTTTCTTTTAAATTATTCCCGCACTACTAATCTAAGACTTAATCTTTGAACAGATTTTTGTTGTTTTTGTCGTGCAGAAGTTCAGATGGCCCATCAAGAGGGTTATAGCACTGTTCGTCCCCCGCTCTTCACCAGAGAAGACTTCGGGTACTGGAAGGGGCGAATGGAAACATTCCTCAAAACCCAGTTCGAGACTTGGATGATCGTCAAGACTGGACTACAACTCCCATCCGACGAAGATGGCAAGCCGACACCCTGCGAAAAATGGGAACCGACCATAATCAAGAAAGTGGAAGCTGATGCCAAAGCGACTTGCACCCTCCAGTGCGGACTGATCAAGGAGGAGCTCAATCGAGTTGGCCCGTTCACATCAGCAAAGGAGCTCTGGGAGAAGCTGATCGAACTCCACGAGGGAACCTCCGACACAAAAGTAAGTAAACGTGACTTGTTGCTTAATAAATTGTATAATCTAAAAATGCAGCAAGGTGAGACGGCGAGTTCACTGCACGCAAGAATTCAAGACATCCTCAACTCCCTCCACGGAATCGAGCAGAAGGTAGAAAATAGGGATATCATAAAGTACGCTCTTAACTCATTTCCAAGGAGTACATTGTTGGCATCAATGGTAGATGCCTACAAAGTCTCTAAGGATCTATCTTGTATTAAATTAGATGAATTGTTTTCGGAATTCGAACTTCACGAGCAGACTAATACACAGCCAACCGAGAAGGGGGTTGCTTTGGTTGCAGGTACCAGTCGAAGACGAGAACCGAGATCACGACGAAGAACTGAACTGGAGTCGGAAGAAGAACCCGACTCAGACGATGAATTAACAACCGAGCTCGTAAACCTCGTAAAGAAACTCTACAAGAAGAAGAAGGGCTTCAACAAGAGAGATCTAAAGAAGGCAATACAATCCAAGGAGGTTCAACCGAGTTTGAAGGGTAAGTTCGAGGTTATCTGCTACGGGTGCAACCAGAAGGGGCACATCAAGGCCAACTACCCAAGTCTAAAGGATGCAAAGAAGCGAAAGAAGAAGGCCCTGAAGACGACGAATCCTCAGAAGAAGATACCGACGACGAACTCGATCAGACGAGTCTCCTCGCACGGATGGCCCGGGACCAGATCGACGTGTCCGAGAGCGAGAGCGAGTCGGAGGCCGAGTCCGAGCGAAGCCACGGATCCATATCCATTTCCGAAGGGCCAGACCCCGCTATGAGTATTTCTAGACTTAATAATCTAGTTAATTATTTATTGCGAAAGTTAGCTAAATCAAACCTTAGAGTTAAGTAACTTCTAAAGGAAGTAGATGTCCTTAAAGAAGTGACTAACTCCAAATCTCTGACTGAACCAGTTCAGACAGGAAACTCAACTCAAACTCAAAAACTTGAGGAAGAGAATTCCAGCCTGAAAACTCAAGTCAAGAATCTGGAGAAAACACTAGAACGGTTTTCTTTAGGTTCCAAGAATCTTGACCTAATTCTTGGGACACAAAGAGCCGTTTACAATAGAACGGGTCTAGGATTTAAACCAAAGAAAAAATACAAATCTTATTTATCACTTGTACAAAAAGCAAATAGAAAATCAGTCCAAGCATGGATCCCCAAGTCCAAATTGATTAATCAAGTTGGACTTGGTCAATATTGGATCCCGAAGGATCAAATACACTACCTCGATAGACCATATCGAGGCTATGATCCAGGGGGAGCAAAAACAAAAACGATATCAATCAAAATTCAAAATTCAAAATTCAAAATTCAAAATTCAAAAATTCAAAATTCAAAATTCAAAATTCAAAATTCAAAAATTCAAAATTCAAAATTAAATTCAAAATTCGAAATTAAATTAAAAATTCAAAATTCAAAAATCAAATAAAAATAGAAGGAGGATCCAGAATAGCTGGCACCCCCGACTAAACTACCCGACTGGGTAACCCAACTTAATCTACCCGACAGGGTAACCGAACTTTACCTACCTGGCAGGATAAATAGGGTTAAATAAAAAGGGTTAGGCTTAACTTGACCTACGGTACTGGTGAAGTATTAGATGATAATACGTTGGGGAAGCTTAGTCATCACATGTCTAGGAAGATATGGCTTCGACCTGGTGTATTTGGCTAAGTGGAACTGACCGAAGCTACCCTTTATGGATCCTAACCAGTTAGACCAAGGTTTTGTACTAAGTTCAATGGGTAGGACTATTTGGAAAACCTCGAAGGCATGGTTACTTTAATGATGTCCTTGTGACTCACCATAGCCCAGAAATTTATCTAAAGAACGTCTGCTTGTTGAACCCAAAACTAAACCTAAATCTAACACAAAGTTAAACTAAGCCCTAAAATTGAACATAATTCATCTCACAAAAATTGTAGGATTACCTGATTGAAAATTTAGATCGGGTGAGATGACTAAAGAATAGAAATTTAAAAGAGAATCAAATTTGAAATTCAAATTGAAAATTAAATTCGTAATTAATATTATTTTTTCAATTTCAAAATTATTTAAAAATTATTTTCAAAATCAATTTCAAAATTATTTTAAAAATCTTTTAAAACTTAATTTCAAAAGTATTTAAAAATCTTTTCAAAATCAATTTCAAAATTATTTAAAAAACTTTTCAAAATCAATTTCAAAATTATTTTAAAAATCTTTTAAAACTTAATTTCAAAATTATTTTAAAATCCTTTCAAAATCAATTTCAAAATTAACCTAGTGTTACACTTATGTTTCAATCAAATTCAAACTCAAACTTAATCACTTCACTTTCTTTTCATCAAATAGAGTTCAATTCAAACAATTTATGTGCAGGAACATAAAGAATTGGATCAGTGGATGTTAAATAGTGGATGCTCCAGAGACATGACTGGAGATAAATTAAAGTTCACAAAGCTCAAACTAAAGAATTTAGGATCTGTTGCATTCGGCAACGACGGCAAACTTAAGGTAATCGGAAGAGGTAACATCGAACTTAGTTCCGATTTTATTATTCGAAAAGTTCTACTAGTTGAAAACTTCAATTTTAATCTTCTAAGTATAAGCCAATTGTGTGATAGTGGATACTTAGTTACTTTTGACAAATCTAATTGTTTAGTTAAAAAAATTGAAAATCCTGAAATCACACTTAAAGGGCTTAGGAAAAATAACATGTACTCAATTGATCTACCCACTTCCTCAATAAAGTGTTTTCTAACACAAGAAGAGGAAACTGACTTGTGGCACAGAAGATTGGGTCACACTCACACCAGACTCATTTCAAAAATGAGTCAAAATGGTCTAGTTAAAGGTTTGCCCAAATTAAAATTTATTGAAAACTCAGTCTGTAATGCTTGTCAACAAGGAAAACAAACCAAGTCAACCCACAAATCAACTAATCTAGAAAGAACTAACTCTTTACTTGAGCTTCTTCACCTTGACCTATTTGATTCACATGGAGCCAAGTCACTAAGCAAGAACCATTATTGCTTAGTTATAATTGATGACTACTCTAGGTTCAGCTGGGTAAAATTCCTAAAAACAAAAGATGAAACTTTTGAAGAATTTAGTAATTTTTGCAAGTTGACAGAAAATGAAAAAGATACTAAAATTAAAAAAATAAGAAGTGATCATGGGGGGAATTTGAAAATCATAGGTTTACCCAATTCTGTAAAATCAATGGATACCAACATGAATTTTCATGTCCTAGAACCCCCAACAAAACGGTCTAAAGGAACGTAAAAATAGAACCCTACAAGAAGCCGCTAGAACTATGCTAAATGAATATAACTTAAATCATCAATTTTGGGCCGAAGCCATAAATACAGCAAATTATATTCAAAATAAAATTCTAATTAACAAATATCACAATAAAACTCCTTATGAAATGTATTATAATAAAATTCTCAACCTAAACTATTTAAAAGTTTTTGGATGTAAAGTTTATATTTTAAATACTAAAGATTACTTAGGAAAATTTACACCCAAATCAAATCAAGGAATCTTTTTAGGGTACTCCACAACCAGTAGGGCTTATAGAGTCTATAACCAAAATACCCTAAAAGTTGAAGAAACAACTAATATAATATTTGATGAAGAAAATAATCTACCTAACTTGAATGAAAATATTGACATTAATCCAAGAATTATTGAAGACGATGAAATTCATCCCAACACCAATAAACCAGAGGAACCAATTTCTGACCCAAACATAAGACCAACTAGAACAAGTACCTCTCACCCACCTGACCAAATTTAGGGTGATCCAAACCTAGGAGTAAGGACTAGATCCTCTTATAGAAACTTTAGTCAGATTGCCCTTATTTCTAAAATTGAACCTAAGACTATAGAAGAGGTCCTACCTGATCCAGACTGGATCATTGCTATGCAAGAAGAATTAGCCCAGTTTGATAGAAACTAAGTCTGGCAACTTGTACCTAAACCCTTAGATAAGTCAATAATAGATACCAAATGGGTATTTAGAAACAAGTTGGATGATCAGGGTGAAATAATTAGAAATAAGGCTAGACTAGTGGCCAAAGGATTTAGTCAAGTAGAGGGTTTAGACTATGACGAAACCTATACACCAGTAGCTAGGCTTGAATCCATTAGGACGTTATTAGCCTATGCAGCCCATAAAGGGTTTAAGTTATACCAAATGGATATAAAATCCGCATTCCTAAATGGATTCATTAAGGAAGAGGTCTATGTAAACCAACCCTCAGGATTTGAGGACCTAGACTACCCTAATCATGTATTTAAACTGAAAAAGGCCTTATATGGACTTAAAAAAGCTCCTAGAGCATGGTATGAACGGTTATCCAATAGTATAACATCCAAAGGCTTTAACCAAGGTCACATAGATCCAACCCTATTTGTAAAAACTATAGAAAAAGACATCTTCATAGCACAAATCTATGTTGATGATATAATTTTTGGCTCAACTAACTCTAAATTTCTAAAAGAATTCGTTAAATTAATGGAAAATGAATTTGAAATGAGTATGGTTGGGGAACTAAATTTTTTCTTAGGTTTACAAATTAAACAAACGAAAGATGGAATCTATATTTACTAAACTAAATATGCTAAAGAACTAATTAAAAAATTTGGCATGGAAAATTCGAAAATCATAAATACCCCAACATTGACTCTGACCCAGAAGGAAAAACAGTAGACCCAAAATACTATAGAAGTATAATAGGAAGCCTACTCTACCTAACTGCAAGTCGACCAGATATAATATTTGCAGTTGGTATGTGTGCAAACCAATCTTGTGCAAAAGAATCACATCTAACATATGTTAAAAGAATACTTAGGTATATTAAGGGCACCCTAAATATAGGACTTTGGTACCCTAGAACTAGCACCTTTGACCTTTTTGGCTATTCTGACTCAGACTATACTGGTGCAAGTTAGATAGAAAAAGTACAAGTGGTAGCTGCCAAAACCTAGGTCAATGCCTAGTAAGTTGGTCAAGCAGAAAGCAACATTGTGTTGCTCTGTCCACCATTGAAGCTGAATACATAGCCCTAGGAGAGTGTGCCTCTCAACTTTTGTGGATGATGCATACCTTAAAAGACTATCAATTAGAATACAAAAATACAAAAATCTTAATTGATAATATAAGCTCAATTAATCTAACTAAAAATCCAATTCACAACTCTAGGACTAAACACATAGATGTAAAACACCACTTTGTAAGGGATCATGTAGCTAAAGGTGAACTTGCACTCAACTATGTTGAGTCCAAATCAAACCTAGCTGACATTTTCACAAAACCCTTACCTGAACTTGAGTTTAGTACACTTAGAAGACAAATAGGAATGTGCTGGGTAGAATAGATGTTGATTTTCAAACTTATTGTCTTACTTAATCATCCTATTCTTTTCAAAAAAAACTGTTTTGAAATTATAGGGAAAATAATGATTTTAAAATCCCCTTTTCTTAGAATTTTCAAAAATTGGACTTAGTTTAGGCTCTACCCTAGAAATCTTGCTCCCCTAGATTTAAGCGCATCTCACAAACACCTAGGCATACCTTGCTTGTGTTTGAAATACATAGAACGGCGTGAGATGCATAGGGTACAGCTTGGACTCAAGAATTCTTATTTCTGTGCATCAATATGAGTCTGAGCGTTAAATACTTTATTAACAGTAATCAAGTCAAGTCTTCCAGCCTTAGTCAAATCTAACTGGACTAAATGACTTAACTTGACTAACCAAGTGAAAGCTGCTGCCCTCTAGGCAATCAGCAAGTAGCTAAAAGTTAGACAGTTGGTGAAGGAAATGGAAATATTAAGATTAAGCATGCTTGTACTTTAGGGCTCTGATACATAATCAAAACAAATTAGATAATTTGATTGCTATTTAACTTGACTCATGCTTTGACTTAAGGACCTACTGAATAAATAACCTAAATTAAATTTTTAACTACTCTCTCTTCATCCTAAAAAAAAAAAAACAAGTTCTTACTCCTAATTTTTCAAAAATAAGTATTATTTTTTTTCAAAATTAAGCTAAGTACCTTTTAAATTGAAAATTACATTTTCAAAATTCAATGTTTGCAAAAAGCTTAGCTAAGTGATTCATATAGCAACTTTCAAACTTTTTCAACTTAGCCAACCTTGAAACCTAAATTTATAAATTCTTGCTAAGATATTTTCCTAAGTTACCTTTCAGATTCATTCTTTACTTCGCTAAAAGTATTAAAAATTATAGTTTTGTAAAATTTTAACTCATTGCTTTCAAAATTTTAAGTGAAAATTTTTTTTCGAAGTCAACTTAGCACTTATCCTGTTTTTCAAAGCCTAATCTGTTTTTCAAAAAGAAAAATTAAAAAGTGTTTAAAACTGGCTTATTTTTTATAAATGGCAAAGGGGGAGAGTAGGGAATTCAAAAAGTAAAAGAAAATCTAATTCAAAAAGAAAGCCCTGTATTAACGGGGAGCTTCACAAAACTTAAGTGTTAGCTTAAGTTATGCCTGTATTTGAACTTATGTACTTAAGCTTGCTCACTTACACTTTTTAAGTATCTTATGCATTTGTTTTACTTAACTTTGAATTTCGGTTGCCATAATCAAAAAGGGGAAGATTGTTGGTGCGGGAAGCATCCGACGATCGAACCTGAGTTTTGATAATGGCAAAAGATTCAAAGTTAAGGTGGTTGGTGATCTAACGGTCTGAATGAGATTGCAGGAAAGTCCTAAGTGTACTTAGGCAAAAGCCCTAACTGTGGTTAGGCAAGGTGAAAATCCTAGGGGGTGGTAACCCTATGCGGAAAGTCTTGGTGGGTCAAGTGCATCGGGCAAAAGTCCTAGGGGGGTAACCCTAGGTAGAAAGTCTTGGTGTCGTGAACCAGGTGAAAGACTGGACCAGCCGGGAAGCGAACGTCCAGCAGAAAGTCCGAAAGCATCGAGCACCGAGCAAAAGTCCAGTCGATCTGGAGGATCGCACTGGCATCAGGTAAATCTCCTGAGTGGAGTAGGTGAGGACGCGTTCCTCGTAGAGGGAACAGTAGGCGTCGAGTCGACCTAGGGTTTCCGGTCGGAAATCCGAAGTCAAACTCGGACAATCCGATGATTGTCGTTCACTTATATTATTATGTTTTATGTGCTAACTTTGTGCTGCAGGGTATATTTGAGATTAATGTATCTTGCAGGGACTAAAGTGCAAAGAATAGCCTCGGATGAACAGCACTGAGGCGCCTCCATGGAGCTTGGAGGCGCCTCGGGTGCGAGCCGAAGCCAGCTGTCCAGAAGGGTTGGATGCGCCTTGAAGGAAGCTCAAGGCGCCTTGAACAGTTGGTTTAAGGCGCCTTGGACAGTGATGAAGGCGCCTTGAGATGGATAAAAGGCAGCGGTCAAAGCTTCATTGCAGAATCATTTCCGGGATAAAACTTAGGGATTCAAGGCACCTTGTAACCTTATGGAGGCGCCTTGAACACCCTTTATAAGAGGGTCTCGACCAGCAGCTCTTAACAATCAAGTAGTAAGCGATCCATCTACAACGTGCTGCTAACGAAAGGCTCCAGATAAGCTGCGACAAGTTTCCGACAACCCGACGCTCCGATTTTTGTAAATTTTGTTGTCGGTATTGCTTAGATTTTCTGTACTCATTTCATACTTGTACTATTGACGATTCTATAGTTGTTGCCCACCGAAAGCGGTCAACAACCGCGGGCCTTCGATTAGGAGTCGAACTAGACTCCGAACAAAGTAAACACCTTGCGTCTTTCTATGTGCTTTTAATTTCCGCTGCATTTTTTACTCTGTTAACTCTTCGTACGATTTACGATTACGAATCGAACGAAATAGCCACAAGCGCTATTCACCCCCCCCCCCCCCTCTAGAGCTTCTCGATCCAACAAATAACAAGGCAAAAGATTCCCCAGGCATAGAATCAAAAGGTCGATGAGTTTGTAAAGTTGGCTAACTCCTTAATTCCTTGAGTGCTAGATAAACTAGTGGAGAAAATACTATTGATAGCTCATATCGATCAACAAGCGAGTATAGAGATGCAAGATGATTGGAGAGCTCCATTGATCTTCTTCCTTCAACAAGGAGTCGCACCAGCCGATCCAAGCAATCACGAATGATAAAAAAAGTAAGTCGATCAGTTCACTATGATAGGAGATCACTTATACTAAAGAATTTTCTCTCATCATTTGTCGATCTTCGACCGGAATACGTGGAGTATGTTCTACAAGAGGTTTATCAAGGTATCAAGGTTCTTACAAGAGCCACACTAGAAGTCGATCGCTCACTCGAAAGATCTGGCTAGCCGGATATTTTTGACTCAATCTACAGGCCGACTGGCAAAACTTGTGGTTATCTGTTTATCATGTCAAAAACATCAGAATATTCAACATCGTCCTACAGAGCTTTTGAAGACCTCAATCGTTTCTTAACCTTTTGACCAATAGGGAATGGATATCATAGGGTCATTCTCAATGGCACCGACGTAGAAGAGATTCTGTCACCGTAGATTATTTCTCTAAGTGGGTGGAGGCGAAAGCCTTAGCGAAAATTATAGAGAAGATGGTCATCAAGTTTCTATGGCAAAATATCCTCTACCGGTATGGAATCTCTCATAAACTCATTTCAGATAATGAAAGAAAATTCCAAGATTCAAGAGTAGTGCTCAAGCTATGATATTTTGTAAGCTCACTTCTATAGGATATCCTCAAAGTAATGGTCAAGCAAAAGTTATCAATAGGGAGATCATCAAAGGTTTTAAAGTCAAGCTGGATCACATAGGAGGAAGTTGGATAAATAAACTTCCTAGTATTCTTTGAGCTTATCACACTACTCGCGAAAGTACAGAGATAACCCTTTTCTATCTCGTTTATAGAGGCGGTGGTCCCAGTAGAGGTTGGCTAGGAATCTAATCGACGACGATTGTATGATGAAGACAACTCCGGTCGGCATCTCATGGAACTAGATCTAGTTAGCGAAAGCAGAGAAAAAGCAAATGCTCGGCTGATAGCATATCATCAAAGGATGAGACAAAATTACAATCGGAGGTTATCCCCAGATTCTTTCAAGTTGGCGATTTGGTGTGGAAGAGAATAAGGTCAGTTGGAGACGTTAGCAAACTGGAACCTCAATGAGGCGGATGTACGAAATCATCCAAAAACTCGATTCGGATGCTTATTATCTCCGGAATGTCAACGGGGAGAACTTAGACCAACCATGAAATGGCAATCATCTTCAACCCTATCAAACTTGAGAGTATGCTTTTACTAAATTTATATCTTGTTGAGTATTTGTACTTAATGAGAATGCAAAGTCAACTTCACTCAAAGAGACACTGTCCCAAACTCTTATGCCTTATGATCAAGTTATAAGTAGGGTTCTCCATGCCTAATGACCATCCGGTCGGATAAAAATTCCAAACCCTTGTGTCTTAGGACCAAGTTATAAGCAGGTTCCCCTTGCCTAACAACCATCCGGTCGGATAAAAATTATAGACTCTTGTGTCTTAGAACCAAATTATAAGCAAGGTTCCCCGTGCATAACGACCATCCGGTCAGTAAAGATTAGATAAAAATTCTAGAATCTTGTGCATTAGAGCCAAGTTATAAGCGAGGCCCCCCGTGTCTAACGGCCATCCGATCAGATAAAAATTTCAGACTCTTGTGTCTTTTGGCCAAGTTATAAGTAAGGTCTCCCGTGCCTAACGACCATCTGGTCGAATAGAAATTCCAAACTCTTGTGCCTTATGACCAAGTTATAAACGGGGTGTTCGTGCCTAACGCCTATTCGGTTGGAAGAAATTCCAGACTCTTGTGCCTTAAGGTCAAGGTATAAGCGAGGTCCCCATGCCTAACGCCCATCCAGTCGGAAGAAATTCTAGACTCTTGTGCCTTAAGGCCAAGTTATAAGCGGGGTCCCCGTACCCAATGACCATTCGATCAGATAAAAATTCCAGACTCTCGTGCCTTATAGCCAAGTTATAAGCGAGGTTCTCCATACCCAACAATCATCCGGTCAAATAAAATTACTCTGGTGTTGTATAGCCAAGTTATAAGCAGGCTCCCCGTGCCCAACGACCCCATCCGGTTGGATAAAATCCCATACTCTTGTGTCTTAAGGCCAAATTATAAGTGAGATTCCCCATGCCTAACGACCATCCGGTCGGATAAAATTACAGACTCTTGTGTCTTGAGTGGTCAAGTTACAAGCATGGTCCCACACGCCCTTACAGAAATGGTACTCAGTCGCCCGCTCGACGTTCCTACGCGTTGGCTCTACAATATCCAGTCGCTCGATCGACAATCATATTTGTACTTGGCAAATTGATCGTAATTCACTCTTAGCCGCCTGCCCAACATCAAAACGCTTAGCCACATACTCGGCCTTATGATATTCATCCACTCGCTCTATGCTAAAGCAGGAGTAAAGCAAGAGAATACAGACTCAACCCTACTATATAGTGTCGGCTGGCTGAAGCCAACGTTCACACTAAGACAGTCAGTTAGCGTTCACGCCTAGACACACAATAGGAAATTTGTTCATGCCCTCACTAAGTGATTCGCATAATGCTATCATTTCTACTAGGCTGCTTACCTAATATTACCATCGTTATACTTGATGGATACTCCAACAGGCGTAACAACAAAATAAACACAGAATAGAAAGGCCAGTTACCAAACATAGACTAAATAGTAAAGGCACAGTTCATTATATTTTTTCAAACGAAAAGGGAGAAAGTTTTAAAAACAAGGTACTAAGCAAAATCGGAGAAGGCATTGTCACGAATATCATCGTAAATTTTCTGAAGGCGGAGGAACTTTGCTAGGAGCTTGACAATGAGATGACCAACCTCTCTTAGCCACTTGATAGCACCTTCCACGCCAAATCTAAACATCTTTATCATTCTTTGGCTCAAGAGCATGTTGAAATCCTAGGACCGAAGTCCACCCTCTGCTTCCTAGCACTCAGCCTCCCCAGCCTTATAACATTCCAGCTCGGCTTTGAGAGAATCCAACTCGACTTCTTTGGTTGTCAGCACAGCTGTTTTACCAGCCAGCTCGGACTCGTGGGTTAGGGCGAGCTCTTTAAGTTTGAAGGTTCAAGTCTTTGCCTCTACAGTCTTCTTATCTAAATCTGACAGCATTCGCTGCCTCCGTGCACACTCTGACTTTAACTTGGACTCTGATGTGTTAAGCTCTAAGGCTGATAAGTTGGATTCGTTCTTCTTCTCCTCCTCTAAAGCATTCCAGCCCGACGCAGTTCTATTTAAGCAATTAACTCTGCCTTCAGAGTCTTCACATCTGTCTAACTTTCTTCCAGCTCTTGGGGGGCCGCCTCTAATTTCGCCACTTGTTTCTCTACCTTGCTATGGGCACGGGTCAATTCAACTTAGTGTTGGCTCATGCCCAGCCCGACTGTCCAAAACTGACAAAGAAACATTAGTTTCTTAGGAACCGTTGTTAAAAGGTTAAACAAACTCGTAATTTACTTTCATCATATATTGGACAAAGCGATCCGCCATAGGGATGTCAAAAATGAACCCGACACGACGACCCAACTCGAGTCGACCCGAAAAAAATCAAGTTCGGGTTGGGCATTTTCGGGTTCGGGTTGGAGGGTTGGAGAGTAAAAAAGTTTCGGGTTGGGTCGGGTCGGTTTCGGGTTGACCCGGGTTGACTTTAATATAAGGTTTTGTGAGTTTTTTTTGGGTTAAATCAAATTTTATTTTAAAAATTTAGATGTTTTTATGTATATTAATATCATGTTTGTATGATAATGATGGAGCATTGAGATAAAAATGAAAAATTATAGAGAAAATAGCCCAAAGAAATCGTTTTGAATAGGATTTTCGGGTTATATGGGTCGGGTTCGGGTTGATCGGGTTGGTCGGGTTCGGGTTCGGGTTCGAGTTCGGGTTGAGGTGTTTTGGGTTGAACTCGGGTTCAGGTCGGGTTCGGGTTGGGTTAAAAAAAAAAAAAAAAAACTCAATCCGACCCACCTGAATTGACACCCCTAATCCGCCACATCTATCGCCATCTATTTCCTTAGAAGATCCACGCCTTCTTGCCAAGCATCTTCCATCAGCCCCTTAGCTTTACGACTCTGATCTTCTTGGTAGCATTTGGCACGGGGAGGGAAGTCCCTCTCAGCGAAGGAAGCAGCACGATAGCACCAAGGGTTCGACGAAGGGGCCCTCTAGGCTATTCAGGAAGGGGGGCAAGGATGCTCTCACAAGTAGTTTCAGTCGAAGGCTATAGAGGTGCAAGAGCGGGTGTGACTGATCGATGAGCAACCGATCGAAGATGAATTAACAGCCCAGCGACTATTTGCACTGCAGTGTTGTGGGAAGGGGTTCTCCAACAATTTTCATGGTTCATCACCACTGTTTTTATAGTTACTTGGATTTAGCCTCAAAACTAACTTGAGTATTGGAGTGACTACGCCGAGGACCCATCCCTAGCCCATGTATTGACATTTCCTTCTTCCCTTGTCTTCTGTGACGTGGCAGGCTAGCTTGAAACTTTGGACTTCCCCACTTCGAGGTCCCCCTGCGGTCAGTGTGCAAGCCACCTCATTAGTACATATTTACCAATTTCAAATAGGAACATGGACAATGAACTTAAGGATTATAAAGATTATTTTTCAAAAAGGTGTTGGGATCAATTACGAGTGTAAAATACCTCGTTGAGTGTCTAACCTCCTCATGCAAAGGGATGCTGCGCTAGGGCAAAATACCCTACGTGATTTATCTGCTTGTATCTTATCGTGGGACTAGTGATAATGGACCGCTTGGGATGAGCAATATCACCTTCTTCAATAATGACTGTTCTTCCTATACTACTAAATTAAGGAATGAGATCACAATCATATCATCCCATGCCTAAAGGAGAACCTCATTTTTGTGAACCATGTGGTAGGACATATGCTCCTACGTTTGATTGAACTACAGAACCTAATGTATTTCTTGATTGGTTAGATATTAAAAATTATTTTGATCAACATAATTTTTACCTCCATTAAACAAGTAAGATTTGTCAAATTCACACTGCATGAGCCCGCTAAAATTTATTAGTGATATGTTCAAAGCATTATAGACCAAGACGAACAAGAACCCATCACATATTGGCATGAAATGAAAAGTCAATTAACAAAAAGATGTCCCACTAAACTTTAAGAGAGGATTGTCTAACAAATATGTAAAAACAAAACAACCTTCTTCAAGTGAATTTAAGACATCACTCGAAAAACTTAGTTCTCTTACGATCCATGAGCTTGCCACTAAAATATAAGAAATGTGTTCAAATAAACCTCTTCACCACCAAATCTTGGAGAAATCATCTCAAAAATATTTAGAAGAGTCCTCTAGTGATAGTTTTGGATAAGCCCTTTAATGATGAAATTTTAGAAGAACCTCTTATTAACTTGACTTCTTTGGAGTCTAATCAACTAGATACTAATGATGACTTTAACATAATATACTACATTCATGTAATCTAGAGAAGTCAAAAGAAACAAAACACAATAAACATATGATTTAGTAATGCTAGATGACAATTTAAAAATTTACAATCACTTGGTATGATTACTTCCATATTTACTTATATCTTTCCAGCTTGTCAACCAATTGAATTAAATATCTTATTTTCTTCTATCTACCAAACCAAGACTCCACTTTAAATATTAGAAATATATCTATCGATACAATAATGGAAATTGTACTAAGATTATTATAAATATTTAATGGTATGCTAAATTTTCATATTGAATTTATTAATTTAAATTTTTTCATGACATCTATATTAAAAGCATTCATACCATGCATATCTTCTTTATTTGGTTATATAGTGAGAAAAAATTATTACAATGCTTGTTGATAACCAATGTTTTGACGTATTATTTTGCTCTCATACTCTATGTATTTAATCTTCTCGTATGTTTAAATTGTTATTTATATCATACTTTATGAGCATGGTTAATTTCAAGATTCATTGCAATTTTCCTACATATAGAGCATTATTTCTTAAGATTTAAACTTAGTTTTGTAGGGAATTAAAGGAGAGCTCAATCAGAGTCAAAAGAGGAGTTCGAAGCACATCATAACAAGGAACATGGCCTCGCCGTGTCCCTCACTACAACGCAACGGGAGCTAACCTCAGTAGCCAACACAGCCTGGTCATGCCCAATGGCATGTGACTGGGTTCACTTGGAGGAAGTTGAATCATTAGGAGATATAAAAGGGCATTCCAGATCTAGGGCACAAAGGGTCATCATCTTCTTCCTCCTCCATCTCCACCACCATCCGGATCACCATCATCTTCCGCCGAAGAGGTCTCTCCGGCGATGCTTCACAATCATCACCATCTCCCGTGGTCTTATCCATCTTCACCCCAATTGGGAAGTTTTTCTGGCAAGGGAACACATTGCTTGAAGAGGAGAAGAGGTTGTGGAGGTCTTCCACCTTCTTAGCTTCTACAAGTCCATCTACAACCAAGAAGTATGCGTGGAGGTCTTTCGCCTCTTCTTGTCCGCATCAAGCCCTTGGTCCAGTTGGGGAGGAGCTCCCATCTTCATCACCGGAATCCTCCTTCGACAAGTCCTCTGCCCAGTTGGGAGAGATGTTTCCATCTCATCCGTCATCTGCCACCCATTTCATCCGCAAGCTTCAAGGTCCCAAAATTCATCCACAAACATTCATTCCTATCGGGGAAGACTCCATCATTTGTACGACTTAGCTTAGCTTAGTTTTTTATGCTTGCAATGTGTTTGGTTTAATTCTCCTTATGCTTTTACCACTTTAGTTAATGCATGTCAATTCATGTAATTCTTGTAATGATGTTTCATTAAATGCTTTAAGTTCTTGTTCGTCATTTGGATGCAAGTAGGTTAGGTTAGGTTAGATTAGGATGCTTTTACTTTATCTTTTCATTAATTCCTTTGCAATAGTAGTTCATTCATTAGATTTAGAAACACCCTCATTTACAACATAAAAACCCCATTTCCAAATTGATCTTAAGATTTATCATTCACCGTTGCATTCCTCAAGAGACAATCTGAGTTGCCCTATACTGCATTTATTAGGTGGGTTCGATAATTATAATTGGACTTGTAGTACAACATATGAGGTATTATCACTAGTTTATTTAACTTTCCAACTTATTTTGCTTAAAGAAGTTTGAGCATTCATCTTCATAAGTTGATTTTGTTACTAGTTTTGCGGAATTATCCTTATCATTATTGCATTCGGACAACATGATTTCAATGAAAGCATGAAGTTATTCTTGTCATACAACAAACTCAGATATTTTCTTAAGGGCAGCCCGGTGCACGAAGCTCCCGCTATGCGGGGTCCCGAAGAAAAATTCATTGTACGCAGTCTTATCCTACTTTTTACAAGAGGCTGTTTCTAGGATTCGAACTCGTGACCTTTTGGTCACATGGCAACAATTTTACCGTTGTGCCAAGGCTCCCCTTCAAACTCAGATATTTTCCTATTTGTTGAAAATGATGATCAAAAAAGAATGTTTCAAAGTCAAAGTGCAAAAAGAAATAAAGTGCATCAATTTCTTTTCTATTGGAAGGGACGTCACAGAAGAAAAATAATGAAGAATAATACAAACAAGGAAAAGATTAATGTAAACAAGGAAACAAATATCGCATGAAAGAAAAAATTCTGAAGAAAATAAATTAAAGATAAATTTCATATTGGTTCATCCACAATAAAAGGAAAAAAATTGAAAATCTTCAAGAATATAAAATATTCAAAATTGGCACATATATAATAAATGGAATTAAATTGGAAAATATTTAAGATTGACGCATCTACAATATATTAGAGATTTGGTTTTTGTTATTTGGTAATAAATATTTTCTATTTTGGTAAAAAAAGATAGGGAATAATTATAATCCCTATTAGATTGGCATATTTCCTTTATTTAGAATAGTTTTCATATTTAGTTAAATCTATAAACAAAGGTCCAGAGTTCTTGTATCTTAATCATCTTTGAATTAACACAATTTTCAATTTGACTTCAGTGTGTTAGTTTTTCCTTTGTGTAAGGCTATTTCCTTATTTACTCAATCAATTTCATTCTTAGTCCTGGGTGGTCCGACGATTCAAATTTGTGTTGTGGCAGTCTAGTTCCAACGCATCTAGACTTCGTTGCGAATTTCTGATCTCACTAACCAAATGTTTGGCCTCATTGACCCATCTAATAAAACATAGATAATTCTAGAGCAAAGTTTTATAAACAATAAGTTATATTAGTCCTTAAAATTGAATAAAACTACAATAGGGAAAGCACTAGAAATAAATGGCATAAATTTTATATGTGAAAGCACTAGAAATAAATAAGTGGTTAAATAATGGACACTAAAAGATAAAAAGTGAAATCTTTAAAACTCCAACCCAGTCACATGCTCCATAGATTCAACTTAATATTATGCATTACGGTGTGGCTTATTTGTGAACATTGATATATAGCTATTTTACATCAAAATATATATATATATATATACTTATTAGAATTTATAGACGAGATTCAAGTCGTTTATTTCTTAGAGATCAAAATTAAGTTTAAATAGTATGAACACACACAATGTGAATAATGCTTAATATGTTAAAGTTAAATAATGCTTTTTTCAGTGTTTTAAAAATTGGCCTAGGCACTATGCGCTAGCCAACAGCACCAAAAACATGCTAGTAGGCCAGCCTAGGCAGCCTTGGCGCCTAGGCAGGATTAGGTGGCCCTAGGCGCCGACTAATCAGTTGAATCGTCTAGGTGTCGCGGAAAGTGCAGGGTTTTCATGATTTATTTTAGTTTGGGCTTTTATATTTAAAGTCAAATTAAAAAAAAAACTGAAATGTAACCTTAAGTTTGTGTCCAATGATGATATTGCGTTTATGCCCGATAAAGAACAAGTTGTTGAAAATTATGGAGAACAAGTAGAATAAATTTGTGATATTTTTTAGTTGTGTAATTTTGAATTCATTTTAAATTTGATGTCATTGTGTTGGAATTATATAATGTAATTTATTATATAATTTATGTTGATACCATGGAATCCACTTAGCGACGCCTAGTCCTCGCCTAGGTGGCCTAGGCGCTAGTCTAGCGCCCGATTAACACCTTGTGAATTTTAGAACCTTGGCTTTTTTACATGCTAAGTGTAAATAGTATTTAACGCACTAACAAATTGTTTAAGAGAAACGTTAATGCTTAAATGTGGAGTTATGAAATATCTATCTTGACAAGAAATTGTCTATATGTTAAGATGTCTATAACAAGGGCTATAGTTTAGTTGGTAGAACACCTCGTTTACACATGCGCCAATGCTTTTCAAAGGTGCGAATTATGCAATGAACATAATTGATCGTATTGAAAAATTGATGAACAATAGCCTTACGACAAATATTTGGTAATTAATATTTTCTATTTTGGTAAAAAATAGGGAATTATTATAATCCCTATTAGATTGGCATATTTCCTTTATTTAGAATAGTTTCCATATTTAGTTAAATATAAACAAAGGTCTAGAGTCTTGTATTTTAATTATCTTTGAATTAATATAATTTTTAATTTGACTCCTCTGTGTTAGTTTTCCCTTTGTGTAAGTAGGGTTGTAAACGAGTCAAGTTAAGCCGAGCTTTAAGATGTTCAAACTTATTTAATAAGGTAATCAAGTCGAGTCAAGCTTAAAATGAACTAAGCAGTTGAAATAATTATTCAAGCTTGGCTTGGTTTGATTTATTTTTTACGAGCTTGAGCTTGTTTGAACCTTGATTTGAGCTTGGTTCGTTTAGATGTTATTGACCTTTCAATTCAAACTTGGCTTGAGCTTGGTTCAAGCTTGACTCGTTTAGATGTTATCGAGCTCTCAATTCAAGTTTGTTTGATTGTTTAAAACTTTTAATTATTTGATTGATTATTGAGTTTGATAATTCAAATTTATTTATTTATTTTATTTTATTTTATTGTTTATTTAGCATATTGATAAAAATTTTATTAATGAATATGGTTCACGAACATTATTTACGTTCCACGAACGTTTAAGAGCTGAACAGATATATGTTCAAGCTTGTTTGTTTAGTTTAACAAGTTGTTCAAACTTATTTGTTTAATTGATCTTGTGTATATTGAACGAACATAAACAAACTCTTATCAACTCGAACACCAAGCTTGTTCACGAACGCTTAGTTCATTTACAGCCTCATGTGTAAGGTTATTTCCTTATTTACTCAATCAATTTCATTCTTAGTCCTGGGTGGTTCGACGATTGGAATTTGTGTTCTAGGAGTCTAGTTTCACTAACACATCTAGACTTTGTTGCCAAATGTCTGATCCCACTAACCAAATGTTTGGCCTCATTGACACATTTAATAAAACATAGATAATTCTAGAGCAAAGTTTTATAAACAATAAGTTATATTGTCCTTAAAATTGAATAAAACTACAATATGAAAGCACTAGAAAAAAATGGCATAAATTTTATATGTGAAAGTGATAGAAATAAATAAGTGGATAAATAATGGGCACTAAAAGATAAAAGGTGAAATCTTTAAAAACTCCAACCCATTCACATGCTCCATAGGTTCAACTTAATATATTATGCATTACGATGTAGCTTATTTGTGAACATTGATATATAGCTATTTTACATCAATAAGGGTTTCGACGTATATCTATCAGATGATACTTATTAGAATTTATAGACGAGATTCAAGTCGTTTATTTCTTAGAGATCAAAATTAAGTTTAAATAGTATGAACACATACACAATGTGAATAATGCTTAATATGTTCAAGTTAAATAATGCTTTTTTACATGCTAAGTGTAAATAGTATTAATGCACTAACAAATTGTTTAAGAGAAACGTCAATGCTTAAATGTGGACTTTAAATCTTGTTATTCCTTCAAGTTCTTAATTTAAGATAATAAGTCATGCACGTCTTTCTAGATTATCCACTTTACAATTATATGCTCAATTTTTTTAGTTTCCAATTTCAAGTTGGTCCACTGCAGCATCTCCTCATCCTTTCTATTGCTTGTTTTTCCTTAGCATCTATAACCTTTAGACAAATTAACCAATACCATCTTCCTTCAGTAGGATCCTGATCCACAAAAAAACTTCTGCTCACCACAAAGAAAACATAGAACGTAAGAAACCACCCAACCATTGAACTAAGGTCTAAACATCTTGTTGGGTGGTGCATTGCTTCAGGCAAAGACCAAAAAAATGCAATTCACAGCACCAAAATTCAGATTTCAAAGCCAAAGTTGCAATCTAGCCACACTATGAAAGAAGAATCAAGAAGGCAAAAACATCTTTCCTATTGCCTCAAGTTGCAATACTTGAATCTATTGTCAAGTCTCTCTACCAAGTCCAATACTAAAGAGAAGGTAACTACTCTCTTCCAGTGTCTTCTTTTCTCTTCTCTTAAGAGTAGAGATGAGATCATTACTTCTCTCTCTCTCTCTCTATCTCTCTCTCTAAGATAATCTCTTGAGGAGAAAATAAAACAGTAATGCTGGTCCTAGAGTCATAGACAGCCAAAGTTAAGAAGAAAAAGGGTTGAGAGTTGAGTTAGTTAGTCCTAGACATGCAAAGTGAAAAGACTAAACCTATGAATATAAAGCTTTACCTTTTTTCTCATTAGGCTAAATTGTGACCTGTAAGTGACATGAGGTGCCTTAACTAAACACTTGGACAACTCAACATGCAAAGACTAGGCTAGGAGGTCGTCAAAAAGTTACCATCACATTAGCATTCTTATCCCCCATATAGCTCAATGGGGGATAAGAATCATGTAGCAAAGCCCACATAGTTGGGACAATCACAGTTTCATGATGATGATGATCTCACTAGAACTAACAAAATTTACTCCTTTTTTATAAATATTTTAAGATTTAGGAGTAATCTTTACCCTCATCTGCAACCCCACAACTTTTTCACTGCATTTTTTGCAAATTTCAATTTGCAACAGTATTCTAGTTTTATTTCAAGAAGGGAAACCTTGACGCAACGGTAAAGTTGTTACTTTGTGACCAAAAGGTCACGGGTTCAAATCCTAAAAATAGCCTCTTGCAAAAAGCAAAGTAAGACTGCGTACAATGGATCCTTCCCCGGAACCCCGCATGACGGGAGCTTCATGCACCGGACTACCCTTTTATTCTAGTTTTATATCAACGTATTAGGCAAGAAACTTATATTCTTCCTAAGATTAAATTCTTCATATTTCTTCATCCAATGTCTCAGTGAGCTCTTTCAATCTCCTTTTTGTAACAAATTGAATAGTGAGCTCTTTCAATCTCTTTTTTTGTAACAAATTGAATATGATTGATGTCTATGTGATAGCTTGAGAGGGAGTATTAGATCAGTTCTATCCCTACTAGTTATTTGTTCTCAACCTCCCTATCTATAGAAGGATTTATTCAACATTAAAGCATTCAAAAAACCTACATTTCATTTTTGGATAGTAGATAATACAGCAAAAAAGGGAGCCAAGGGGAGCTTTGGCACAGCGATAAAGTTGTTATCATGTGACCTTGGGTTCAAGTCGCGGAAATAGCCTCTTGCAAAATGCAAGATAAGGTTACATACAATAGACCCAATGTAGTACAACCCTTCTCTAGACCCGTACTTACGGGAGCTCCGAACAACAGGCTGCACTTTAGATAATACAGCAAAAAAGGATACAATACTAGAAAAAATGTTAGCCATTGATGCTAAGCAGAGAACTCAAATATAATTGATTTTCAACTAAATAAAAGACTGGCATGTGAAATGGTGCAACATTCTAGATTATAGTAGAACACTACCTTTGTAGTTGAAGCAGAGGTTGTTCCTTGTGAAGCTGGCTGACTCGCCATCTGCTTCTGGAGCTCTTTATGCAATTCAGGTGCCTGAAGATATTTACAGTTTACAATAGGTTTAAATAACTGCAGCAACAATGAAATACAAATTGGCTAATCCTCAAAGGAAAGCACTGCCTCAAGCTAAAAGTGACTAATTAAACTTCCTACTACAACAGTAGTCATCATCATCTAGTGTTGTCCGTACTAACTCTTAAGAAGGGCATACAACATTCATATCCTTCCATTAAACTCAATGCAAAGCAATATCGCTAATAATATTATTTTTTATTACATTAGTTAATGGTATGCTTGGCCTCCCTCAACATCTTACACTTATTCTAGATAACTCTTCTAACTATACAATCTATTAGTCATCTTTGACTATTTTCATACCATCTCAACCAAATTTCTCACATTTGTAGATGTCATCTAAACGAGCAAGACATATCCTTAGTATGCACAACAATAATCAAAATTTGAGACATGCCAGCTCAGTCAAGCACCAATTAATCAACAACTCCCAGTATAATAGCATTCATTTGATGAGGATATCATCAACTAATCCAACTAAGGTACACTACAAAAAAGAGTTGCAAATTATCTTGAACATCTAATGCCTAACCTCACGAGTAGAAAGATTTTAATTGGTGCCAAAAGAGACTCCATTGCTAAATGATGCAAGCTTACTCCAGTCACATTCAAGTTGTATCAGTTTCTCCCTCATTGGCATCCTAAATGATATTTATGTATGGAATCAGACCTCGAATTGATATGTTTCACTACAAACAACTAAGATACTACAATGTCAACTAGAAAAAGTCAAACTCTGATTTTAATTTTGAAAATCACAAATTCTCATGGTTGTCATATACTTTGGAGTCCAATTTAAGCTACGGCCTCCATTACCATATAAATGAGAACACGTGAGCAGAAAAAAAAAATAGCCATGGAAAATGGCCTTAAATTTTCAACTATAATATGCAAAGCTTTGTTAGGCGCTATCTATGAGACGAATGTTGGAACGTGTCGCTTTTGCTGACCTATGGTGGACTTCGCTCCCACCTGCAACACAAGCAGCATCAATGTCGAGCCAGGGAAGGAGTCCCCGATGATGACCCTCCGATACTCCAGTCAATCTCCGATGAAACAAGAAAAAGTAAAGAGAACTGCGGTAGAAATCACAAGAGAAGCATACCTCCGCCGATGCCTGGACCCCCCTTTATATAGGGCTCCTGTAGCGTGTGTGCACGCTTCTTAAAGCGAGCATACTATCTCAAGCTTTCCCTGAAGAGACATGTCAGTAAAGTAAAGTGTCCCTGACACAATATCTTAACGGGTCGAGCATATCTCTGAAGTGACAGTGGAAGCTTCCACCGTACGATCCTCTATCTGACCATGCCGTCTATCAGCAGCACTAGCCCCCAAAAGGATGTCGAAGGATACATTGTTGTGTCTGTTGCTTGGCCGAACGGAATGACCACTCGGCCAGGATTCTGATATCCTTGCGTCTGGCTGCCACACCGAGCAGGATAGCCGCTCGACTGAAAGTCTTCTGTCCGAGTGTCGTCCGTTGTTGGGCTGAGCGGGATAGCCGCTCGACCGGAAGTCCACTGTCGCGCCGAGCAGGAGAGCCGCTCGGCTGAAAGTCCTCGGTCCGTGTTGCCCGTTGGTAGGCCGAGCGGGATGACCGCTCGGCTCGGCTTCTACACGTCCCTTGAGCGTCAGTTTGATGACTCTGTGTCGGAGATAGTGGATCGGTGCTTAACCCCCGGTCGGAATATGACTCGCCCAACCGGCCAAGACCGTTCATCCGTTGACTGTCTTGACTTTGACCTCCATTGACTTCCACCGTGACGGCAGGGCGGGGTCCCTCACCATCACCGCATCACAAGCCTCCTCTCCAAGTCTAGCCAAAGGAGGCTGTACTCCAACTAACTGGACCATTGTGTGAGCGAATTCCCTCCCGATCGGCCTTCATTACTGTATAGACTCTGATCAGGATAGGCCCGATCCTCGCCGATCGGCCTTTCAAAGCTTGTCGTTCGATCACGGGCACACTCCCTCGATCCAATCGGGCGAACAGAGGTTTACACTTGTAGAACTTTTTCTTCGGACAGTCTCAGGCGAGCGCAGACTATGCTGACATCACCTTGATTTCTTGGGAATCGTGCAAATCCCCTCTCATTATTGCAGAATAAGTTTCCACGCCTGCATTAACTGCCGACCCGTGGTAGCATGCCACGTGTCACGCCCATCGCCGCCGTACGCCTGACACGACAGGCATTGATTACGACGTTTGGCGGTTTAAATTCTACGGCCGAATCCTGGCCTAGGTTTCCGTGACCTAGATCCGACGGCTCTAGTTGGTTGAGCTCGGGGTTTATAAACCCGCTTCATCATGGCTTCTTCGCACATCCTCGTTCTCATGCTCTCCGGCTGCGCTACTTCTGTGTTTTCCCGATGACCTTCCTCGGCGATCCTTCGTTCCCTTTCTCCGACAACCTCTCCTTTCCAGTAAGCTCTCTCCCCATCGTGTCTGCTTTTGGGCATTTTGACTCATCTTCGTGTTCCGGTGAAACCCCTAACAGTTCTTTCCTCCACCGGTTGTATTTCTTTCCTTCGACTGCCCCCCTTTTTCCTGTGTTTTCACGATGACCAGCTCTTCGCAGTCGTCGGCTCCTATCCCTGGACTCTGGTATATCACTATGGAGTCTAGGCTTGATGAGGGTGATGCTGAGAGCCTTAGGAACGCTTTCGAAATCTCATCCAACCACGAGATCATTCTGCCTTCCTCGTCCGATCGACCAAATATCCCGCCAACCGAATGCATCTGTCTGTTCAGGGATCATTTTACCGCCGGTCTACGATTCCCTATCCATTCTTTCATCGTCGCAGTTTATAAATACTTCCGCATCTCTCTTCCCCAACTCGTGCCGAAGTCCTTGTGCCTTCTGTTCGGCGTCGTCGTCTTGTTTCGGCTACACAGCATCCCTCTTACGCCTCGGTTTTCCATTATTTTTACTACCCGAAGCTATCCGAGCCGGGGACCTTCCTCTTCCAATCTAGGGTCGATTTAGTGTTTTTTGATAAAATGCCGACCTCCAACAAACACCGAAGGGAGTACTTTTTCATATGTCTTCCCGAGCGACCGGAATTCTCGATCCGCTGGTAGCTCGAAGTGGCATCGTAACCCCCACTGAAGAGCTACAAGAGTCAATCAGACTATCTGAATACTGCGACGATGTTGGCCGATCAGAAGTACGACATCCACAAGTTGCTACTTGAGAGTGTCCTCTACATCTTTGGCCTCAGTCCGATCCGCACCTGGCTCCCGACCAGCCTAGGTATGCGACCACTTTACCCTTTCCCTTTGATCCTAACTGATTTTTCTTTTTCTCCTGCAGCCGAAGTCATGATGCGCGCGCAAATGGTTGACAAGGCTAAGCTGTCAGACGCCGCGATTGAGTCGATGGCTACTGAAGAGCTAGCGAGCCAAGGTCTGCAATCGGTCGACTCCCATGAAGATCCGCTCGGCCTGAGCGAGGAGGCGCCCGTGGAAGTGGGCGAAGGCGAAGCCATCCATGCGCAGAGCGGCGGAACCACCTCGAGCTCACAACCTCTATCCGCACAACGCCCCATCATTCCTGTCGAGGAGTCATCGAGTTCGGCCTCCTCCGACGTGCCACTGACCAGGCGCAAGAGGTGCCGAGCGGAGCCATCTTCGCGTTTTGCTACCTCGGGCGCACGACCGGTCAAGAGAGTCGAAACTTCGACTCCGTCTCCGCTTCCAGAAACTACGGAGGCATCATCGCCTGATCGGACGCCCTCCCTGGCCGAGCTACCGCAAGGGGCCATCGCTGCATCGCCCGTGGCCTTCATGCTGCCCCCACCGAAACCTCTAGCGGTTAAACGGTCTGGTATCTTACAGGCTTCCGGTTGGGAGGCCTCAGCTCACTCGGCCCCGAGCGGCCGATAATCTGTCACAGCGATCCTCCATCTGCCAACGGAGGACTATAGCGAGCCGAGCGCCGAGTCCCGGACCCCCGAGCACTAGATGAGAATCCGGGGGCCGCACGTCGAAGTCTGGGAGGATGCTCAGGCCCTTGCGACGATGCTACCTCCAGGCACCCTGGCCAACAATCACACCCAAATGGCAATCGGAGTAAGTTCTTTAATGTAAATTCATGGCTTACCTCCGTTCGGCTATAACCTTTTCCTGTTTTCCCGCAGTACTGGGTGGAGAGCCTAACCATGTGCCATATGCTTGCATTTTTGGAGGACGAGTTTAGAAAACTCAAGGTCTCGAGCGGCGCCTCCTCCTCCCAAGGACCACCGATCTCTGAGGTCGAGAAGCTGAAGGCCGACCTGGAGAAAAGTAATAAACTTCGAGAGGCCAAGCGGAAAAAATCCGCAGATCAGGAGGTGATGCTGGCTCGACTCAAGAAGCAGGTCACGACCTTCGGCAAGAAGATAGAGTCGGCCACTGCCAAGAAGCAACGGGCCATCGATGACTTTGAACTGACGAACAAGGAGGCCCGGAGCCTGGCCCAGAAGCTTAAGGAGACCGAAGATTTTTTAATGGTCGAGCAGAAGAGTCGCTCGGTCGAAGAAAAGTCGCTCCACGATCATATGGCCTCCAAGGATGTCGTGCTAGCCGCCGCCAAGGGTGAGCTGGAGGGATCACGTGCGGCGCTGGAGGGATCCCGTGCGACGCTGCAAATTTACCAGGATGCCAAAGAGAGTAGGTTTGAAATCATGAAGCAAGCCTACCTTCGTTCGAACGCATTCTGCGACAGATTCACCGATCGGACCCTTCAATTGTTCGACTTGGCGATCGAAGGGACGATCAGTCAGTTTTGCGAGGGGGGGCCACCTGCCAACCGCTGTGACCAGCAAGGTCATAAGCCGGGAAAAGGTGACAGCCACTCTGCCCGACGACGTATTAGATTACCTAGAGTGAGGCTGAGGGCTCTATCTTTGTAATTTCCCTTTTGTAAACTTAAGTATTAATGCATGTTTGGTCGTTCGGCTGGACTTTTTCTTACTGTGTTTGCTCTCTGGTCTTCCTTTGGTTGCATTGTAGTCCCATAATTCCTTCGCTCGGCTGTGGTTTTTATGTGCGTCTGTCCGATTTGCCTTTCTTTTTAAGTCACGGAGCCAGAAGTATTTTGGTACATTCTCCTGAACGGGCCGTTCATCTGCAATTTTTGGGGCTTTCGGGCAACCCTTATTCGCAGTCAGTCGTTCGTCCGCCCGCGTAGACTTGGGTCTATCATTGCCACTTGGCTATTTGATGAAGCCCCAGGTTTAACGTCACCGCTCGACGATTCGAAGTAGGCCCGTATTTAACGTCGTCGCTCAACAATTTGGTGTAGATTCGCGTTTAAGGTCGCCGCTCGACCATTAGTGAAGACGAGGGTTTAAAGTCGTCACTCGACCGTTAGTGGAGACGTGGGTTTAAGGTCGTCGCTCGATCGTTGATGGAGACGAGGATTTAAGATCGCCGCTCGATCGTTAATGGAAACGAGGGTTTAAGGTCGCCGCTCGACCGCTGGTGGAGACGAGGGTTTAAGGTCGCCGCTCGACCGCTGATGGGGACTAGGGTTTAAGGTCGCCGCTCGACCTTTGATGGGGACGAGGGTTTAAGGTCGCCGCTCGATCATTGATGGAGGCGAGAGTTTAAGGTCGCCGCTCGATCGTTGATAGAGACGAAGATTTAAGGTCGCCGCTCGACAACTGGTGGAGACGAGGGTTTAAGGTCGTCGCTTGACCTTTGATGGAGACGAGAATTTAAGGTCACCGCTCGACCGCTGGTGGAGACGAGAGTTTAAGATTAAACGGTCGTTGATGGAGACACGCGTTTAGCGTCGTCGCTCGACGGTTTGATAAAGACTCGAGTTTAAGATCGTCGCTCGACCGTTGATAGAGACGAGGGTTTAACGTCGCCGCTCGACGGTTTAATGAAGACTTAGGTTTAAGGTCGCCGCTCGACCGTTGATGGAGACGCACTTAAAGAGGCCTTCGCTTTTTTATTCAAACTTTGCCCTGCATTCGGCAAACATACAAAAGCTATGAAATACAGGGTTCACTTGCGCACCTCTCATCCAGCCTTGTAGGCTTGAAGATGGTTCGCGCTCCAGGGCCTCTCGAGTTGCCTCCCTCTTTCGTACTCCAAATAGTAGATGCCCGAACAGAGCTTCCGCGTGACCTTAAACGGTCCCGCCCATGGTGCCTCGAGCTTGACGATGTCGCCGACCGGCTTCACTTTCTTCCAGATGAGGTCACCGACCTAGACAGACCTCGGGATCACCCACCGATTGTAATTCTGCTTCATGCGCTACCGGTAGGCCGTCAGCGTCGACATGCGTTTAGCGTCGTCGCTCGACGGTTTGATGAAGACTCGAGTTTAAGATCGTCGCTCGACCGTTGATAGAGACGATGGTATAACGTCGCCGCTCGACGGTTAAATGAAGACTCGGGTTTAAGGTCGCCGCTCGACCGTTGATAGAGAGGAGGGTTTAACGTCGCCGCTTGACGGTTTGTTATAGACCCGCGTTTAATATCGCCGCTCGATGATTTGTTATAGACCCGCGTTTAATGTCGCCGCTCGACGATTGTTGGGGGCACGCGTTTAATGTCGTCGCTCGACGATTATTGGGGACACGCGTTTAACGTCGCCGCTCAACGATTTATATGCACTCGCATCCGGATTTAAGGTCGTCGCTCGACCGTTGATGGAGACGCACTTAAAGAGGCCTTCGCTTTTTTATTCAAACTTTGTCCTGCATTCGGCAAACATACAAAAGCTATGAAATACAGGGTTCACTTGCGCACCTCTCATTCAGCCCTGTAGGCTTGAAGATGGTTCGCGCTCCAGGGCCTCTCGAGTTGCCTCCCTCCTTCGTCCTCCAAATAGTAGATACCCGAACGGAGCTTCCGCGTGACCTTGAACGGTCCCGCCCATGGTGCCTCGAGCTTGGCGATGTCGCCGACTAGCTTCACTTTCTTCCAGATGAGGTCGCCGACCTGGACAGACCTCGGGATCACCCGCTGATTGTAATTCTGCTTCATGCGCTACCAGTAGGTCGTCAGCCGAACGACGACTTTTGCCCTCGCTTCGTCCACCAAGTCGAGCTCCATCAACCTCCGTTCAACGTTCCCTTTATCATAGTGCTGCACCCGATTAGATTCTATCCCGACCTCCACTGAGACGACTGCTTCGCCGTTATACACCAACTGAAATGGGGTTACGCCGGTCGCCTCTTTCGGAGTCGTGCGGCGAGCTCATAGCACACTGGGGAGCTCGTTGACCCAGCTGCCCTATGTGGTTGAGCCGAGCACGCAAAACTCTGAAGATCTCCCGATTGGTGACTTCCGCTTGCCCGTTGTCTTGGGGGTAGGTCATCGAGGTGAATGACTATTGGATGTCATAGCCTTCACACCATTCTTTGAGCTCCCGATCAACGAACTGCCTCCCATTGTCGGACACGAGTCGGCGCAGGATTCCGAACCGGCAGATAATGTTCTGCCTAATAAATTTGGTGACCAACTACTCAGTGATTTTGGCAAGTGGCTCGACCTCGACCCACTTTAAGAAGTAGTCCACCACCACTAGCAAGAACTTGCACTGACCGGTTGTCATAGGGAAAGGCCCCACGATGTCCATGCCCTATTGGTCAAACGGGCACAATACCATGGACGCTTTCATCTCCTCAATCGGTCGGTGCGGCATGTTGTGGTACTTCTGGCAGGACAGGCAAGTGGCTACGATCCGAGCAACATCCTCCTGGAGGTTCGGCCAGAAGTATCTAGGCAGAAGTATTTTTTGAGCTAATGTGCGGCCCCCGAATGACCTCCGCAAGAACCTTGGTGCACTCATTCAGGATGTAATCGATGACTTCTGATCCGACGCACTTAAGCAGGGGTCGAGAGAAGACTTTCTTATAGAGCTGGCCGCCGATCATCGTGAACCGACCGGCCCTCTTCTTTATCAGACGAGCATCCTCCGGATTGGTAGGTACAGTTCCCGAACACAAGAACTCTGTCAAGGTCTCCTCCAGTCGTTCGGGAAGATGATTCCCTCCATACGGTCGATGTAGGCCACCAGTGAGACTTGCTCGATCGAGCTGGCCAGCTTTTCAAGCTCATCCGCCGCTTGGTTTTCCGATCAGGGGATCTTCTGTATAACCACTTCTTGGAAGTTGGCCTTCAGCTTTTCAAAAGCCTCTACATAGAGCCTTAGCCGTGTGCTGCTTATTTCAAAGGCCCCGGATAGTTGCTGCACGGCGAGCTAAGAATCCGAGTGAATGAGGACTTTATCCGCTCCCACGTGTCAAGCTGCTTGCAGGCCAGCTATCAATGTCTCATACTCTACTTCGTTGTTAGTAGCTCGGTAGTCTAACCGGCGGACAACTACATCCGGTCTTCCCGAGGTGAGATGAGGATTAAGCCGATCTCGCTGCCCTGCCGAGTGGACGAGCCGTCCACATATATCTTCTACGTCACCATCAGCTCGTCACTCTGGACTTCTATCACAAAATCTGTCAGGGCTTGAGCCTTGATCGCCACACGGGGTTGATATTGGATGTTGAACTCGCTAAGTTCGATCGTCCACTTGATTAGCCGTCCGGAAGTCTCAGGATTGAGGACTCTTCCTAGAGCACTGTTAGTTATCACTATTATTGAGTGTGCTAGGAAGTATGGACGAAGCCTCCCCGCGACGAGTACTAGTGCATAGGCCAACTTTTCGAGACCGGTGTAGCAAGATTCAGCATCCTTCAATATATGATTCAGAAAATATACAGGTTACTGATCTTAGCCGTTCTGCCAGACTAAAGCTGATCCAACGACATGTTCGTTGGATGACAAATATATCCAGAGCGGTTCACCCGCGACTAGGGGTCACACCTTTAGCTCCTCCAACGCTCAGTCAGACGGTCACACTCGGCGTCCCATTGAAATTTTGTGGCTCGGCACAGTATCTTGAAAAATGGCAGACTTCGATCGGATGACTTGGATATGAAACGAGACAACGCCGTGATCCGACCGGTCAGCCTCTGAGCTTCTTTCAAATTCCAAGGCGGAGGCATGTTCTGCAAAGCGTGGACCTTGCTGGGATTGGCTTCGATGCCCCGCTCGATGATGATGTAGCCTAGGAAACGACCACTCTTTGCACCGAACAGACACTTGCTCGGGTTCAGCTTTATTCTGTATGCCCTTAGTGTCCGACAAGTTTCGTTGATATCTGCGCATAGGTCAGCAGCTCAGAGGGATTTGATGAGTATGTCATCGACGTATACCGCCATATTACGGTTGATCTGCCGTCGGAACACTTTATTCATTAGCCTCTGGTAAATGGCTCCGACGTTCTTTAGTCCGAACGGTATGACGTTGTAGCAGTATGTTCCATCAGCCGTAATGAGCAGCACCTGATGGTATCCTTGACACGCGTCGAGCATACAGATCAGCTCGCAGTCCGCCGTCGAGTCCACCAGTTGATCTATCTAGGGCAGCGAGTAGAAGTCCTTTGGGCATGGCTTGTTTAAGTGGCGGAAGTTGATGCAGACCCATCATTTATTGCCCGACTTGGAAACCAGTACCACATTGGCTAGCCAGCTCGGGAATTGGACCTCCCTGTGGTCGACCTCCAATAGTTTTTCTATTTCCGCCCGGATGATCACGTTCTGCTTAGCGCTGCAGTCCCTTTTTCTTTGTTTGACCGGCTGAGCGTCCAGTCGGACATAGAGCTCGTGTTAGGCCACGCTTGGGGAGATTGTTGGGATATATACTATAAGTCTAGCTTTTGTATAAACATCTGTTTTGAAATATTTTAAAATGGAATTACATTGGTCAAATGTTTACATTTTATATTTATATTTATAACAATATAGTTCTCCATTTAATTTATATTGTAGATAACGTGGTGTGTGGTGTCACACAAAAGATCATATTATCGGTTCTTTATAAATTATAAATAGTAACTTACAACCAAGATGGATTGGGGCAAACCATTGGCACGGTTGTAGTGTAATTTGATATTAGTCTGTCTTGATTATAAAATTACACTAGTACACTATATGTGTATTAAGCAGAGTCGTTTGAGGTTGTTCAATTTGTACTGACTATATAAAAGAACAGAACCTCTGTTATTATAGATGTGCGTTCTCTTAATCCCTATATAATAACAAACACGTATACTTAGTATTTATTACTTTAACTTATCAATCGGTGAGATTTATTTATTAAATCAATAGGTCCGATGAGTTGATAAATAGTACTGTTCATATAGTATGTTGTTGATTATAAAAGGAATATTTGTCCTAATTATTTAGGCTGACGATGTCTCATTGAGAAGCTCATAAGGATTATCATGTAAACCCTGCAGGTGGACTTAATCCGACATGATAATAAAGTTGAATGGTACTACTCTTGGAATCAGATGTTAATTAATTGGGTTGTCAGTAACTCAATTAATTAACGGGCATACGACATCTTAAACACAAGGAGATTAGCGCACTCATGATAAGAATGAGCTCATATTGTAATATGGGATTGGTGCGGTAGTTCAATAATAACTCTTTAGTGGTATGGATTATTATTGATGGACTTGGGCTGGGTGTTCGGGCCGAACACAGAAAGTCCAAGCACATCAGGAGGCCTAAACCAATTCCTCCTCTAGATCCCTATTGTAGCCTTTATATAAAGTCTCGCATCCACCCATCCATAACTTGGTTTGGTTTAACTT
This sequence comes from Zingiber officinale, assembly GCF_018446385.1. Taxonomy (NCBI): domain Eukaryota; kingdom Viridiplantae; phylum Streptophyta; class Magnoliopsida; order Zingiberales; family Zingiberaceae; genus Zingiber; species Zingiber officinale. The sequence goes on along the minus strand of NC_055987.1, from coordinate 74,089,417 downwards.
GGTTATAGAAAGAGAGATTTTTTCTAAATAAAATTCTGTTATTTTTCTTTCTTTGTAACCGACGGCAAAAGTTATAAAATGAGTAGGTGGTGCCCCCTAAAACCTAATTTTCCACAATCCTCTTCCCTCCTTATGGCGTCGTGGCCGATGCCCCTCTTCCCTTGCTAGGGCCAACGGCACATAATTCCAACAAGCCTCCTCCACCTTCCTAAGGGTCGGCGCCCCCTTCATCTCTCCTTCCTTAGGGCTGGCGCCCCTTCCTTGCTAGGGGTCGGTGGCTCTTGCTTATCCTCCTTGGTGGGCGGCGGCATGAAGAAGAGGAAGAAGAAGAGAAGGAAGAAGGTTAGAAGGTGCTCCATCCTAGAACCTCCTTTTGTAGCCGACGGTTTGGAAACCAAGAAGAGAAGGAGGGTGGTGTTGTCTTGGTAGATTGTTGTCCATACAATGTCCAAAAAAAGGAGAGGAATACGGCAGAAGATCAAGAGGTCTTTAACTACAAAGAAAAGGTACAACTAGTTCTTTAATTCCGCTGCGTAATTAATTTTGTTTTCTTTGTATCGATCTTGAATACCAACACAAGAGATCAGCGATCTTGTACTTCGATCAAGGTGTGTTTTGATCATTCAAGAACTTGATTGATCAAACACATGTTTGATCGAACATGCGGGTTGCTAGGAAAAGTTTTGTTCTTGTACAATTTTTGTACAGGAAAATTTAAACAGAACGGAATTCCAGCGCATTCAAGTGGTATCAGAGCAAGTTTTCTGGTTCTGTGTGATTGATTTTCGATTAAATTATGCACTACTCATACATAAGTTTAGGCCGGATAATAGTAGGATGTGCAAGAAAGATTAACTCTGTGGTCGCAAGCGTCCTAAGTCCAACTATTATGACTTTTGTGTTTGTGTGTGATTTGAACCCTTGGGCATGTCAAGGTTGTTGTGTGTGCATGATTGTAATAATTAAATACGACTGGTTGCCGTATTATTTTTTTTATATTTTATTTGATCTAGATTACATGTAAATTCTTTTATGAATATAGGATCGATAAATGTAAATTTTATTTTTGTTGCGGTTTGTATTCTTGCTATGCGAGGTGCTATTTTGAGGACCGAAGGTGCGGTAGAGAAGGAAGTGAGATATACGTGACGGCTTGATCCATTGGTGGCATATTGGAGGACAGTGTTGGATGAGGTCATAATAGTTGAAAATTTTATTTTCATATTTATTGTCTTTATATGTTGTTTTATGTGCTGTAATGTTGTGTTTATGTGCTGTGATGTGCGTGATGTGATGTGCGTGCATGATTAAAATTCCTCAATTTAAATAACTAAGTAAGAGAGAGATTATTTAAATAAATCTCACGGTCTCCATTACTGGTTTATAAATGATGCATTCAAACTTGCGCGTTGACTTTAAGTGTCTTCCTCCATATCGGATAAGTTTATTTGCGAATCACTAGATCAAACTTCCTCTATGGATGATTATAGAAAATTATTTAGGTATGTGTGATCTTCTCCATCTGAAGGAGCACAATCCTAATTAATGGATTAAGTATCAAGTAATGATATATAGTTAGGCGCATTTAGTAGTATCCTCCCCATTAGAGTCACTGCTATTATTTGTGTAATCGAAGATAAACAAACAATTAATTTTATTTGTCATAAAGTTAGGTTGACAAGATAATAAAATTAATGGATAAAACCTCCTCTAACAAATGTTTGAATTAGTATACGACCACACTATCGTGACATACGAAATTCACGGTGTTTTGAGGTGTTGGTGAATTTAAATTATATTGTTTGAGAAATCAATATTATTTTAAAATCTAAAATTTTGATCAAATTTTTTATTTTGTGATTTTCAGGATTTCAAAATGATTTTCAATCCTCTTGCTGTTATTTTAAAAGAAAACAAACTGATCCAAATTATATTGATTGGAAACGGAACTTGGCATTGTCCTAACTGCTGAAGAATACAAATTCGTACTTCTTGAGGTATGTCCTAGCGTGCCTGATAAGGATTCAAGTGAAGAGGAGATCGAGAGATATAGGAAATGGATCAAGGCAGATGAAATAGCGCGGTGTTACATTTTGACTTCTATGTCAAATGTACTGCAACATCAGCATCAGGCCCTACCCACTGCCTATGACATGATGCTCAATCTCATGGAACTCTTGAACATCAGAATCGAGCTGTCAGGCAGGAGACCATGAGAAGCTTAATGACGACCAACTAAGGGGACACCCGTAAGGGATCATATCCTCAAAATGATGGCTCATTTGAATGAGATGAAGTCCTTGGAGCTGAAATCGATGGAGAAACTCAGGTCGATATCATTCTCCAAATGCTGCCCAAAAGTTTTGAGCAGTTCCGCCTGAATTACAACATGAACAAAAAGATTTATTCGTTGGCGGAACTTCTGACAGAACTTCAAACGGCAGAAGGGTTATTTTGTCAAAGTTCTCAAGTTCACATTGTTGAAAACGTTTCTGCTTCTAAGCCGAAAAGCGGAAATAAGAAGAAGAAACAAGTTAGTTCGGCAAAGAAAGTGATTTTCGACCTCAAGGGACTGGGCCGCAGACAGGTGTGAATAAGCCGAAAGGCAAGTGCTTCACATACAAGCAGTCTAGATATTGTAAGGTAGACTGCCCTCGCAGAAAGAAGAACAATAAAGGTATATCTTAATCATCAGTTGTTGAAACATGTTTAGCGGTGTTATCTACCGGTACCTAGTGTGTAGATACAGATGTCACTGATCATGTCTGCAATTCATTACAGGGTTCTAGAAACCAGACAACTACATGAAGGGGAGATCACCGTCTACATGGGCAATGCTACGAGAGTGGCGACTGTTGCAGTGGGAGATGTTTATTTATCTTTTGATAGGAATAAAACTTTGATTTTGAAAAATTATCTTTACGTACCATATTTTAAAAAGAACTTAATTTCAGTTTCTAAATTATTTATAGATAGATATTCTGTTTCTTTTGATAACAAAGTGGTTGTCAAGAAAAATAAGATGGTTATCTGTTCTGGTGGGTTGGTTGGCAATTTGTATACTCTTAATCCAATAACTCTCACGATGCAACAAATGAAAATTAATAACACATTTTCTAATTCTAATAAGAAAAAACAACCTTCGGAAATAAACCAAACATATTTTTGGCATTTAAGGTTGGATCATATTAACTTGAGTAAGACGATGGACCTTTGAGTTCATTGGTAGTGGAAAACTTTCCGACCTATGAGTCTTGCTTGGAAGGAAAAATGACCAAAAGGCCTTTTAAGGCAAAGGAGTATAGAGCCAAAGAAGTGTTAGAATTAGTTCATTCTAATTTGTGTGGACCTATGACTATTCAGGCAAGAGGTGGTTTCGAATATTTTATCTTTCTTATAGACGACTATTCGAGATATGGGTACATTTATTTGATGCACCGCAAGTCTGAGTGTTTTGATAAGTTCAAAGAATACAAGGCTGATGTGGAGAAATGTCATGGTGAAAGTATCAAGACACTACGGTCTGATCGTGGTAGAAAATACCTCTTAGGAGAATTTAGGAGTTACTTATCAGAGGCCTGGATTTAATCTCAATTGTCTGCACCTGGTACACTCTAACAGAATGGTGTTGCGGAACGAAGGAATAGGACTCTTATGAAAATGGTTAAATCAATAATGAGTTATTTAGAATTACCAAATTCGTTTTAGGACATGCTCTGGAAACGGCGGTGTACATTCTGAACTTGATACCTTCTAAGTCAATACCCTCTACTTCCACAAAATTGTGGAATAGGCGTAAGCTTAGTTTGAAACACATTCGAATTTGGGGTAGTCCAGCACATGTGCTGAAGGGAGACGCTGATAAGTTGGAATCACGTACAGAAGTTCGCTTGTTCGTGGGATATCCTAGAAGAACGAAAAGTGGTTTGTTTTATAGTCCTAAAGATCAGAAGGTCATTGTTAGCACCAATGCCCGATTTTTAGAAGAGGACTATGTAATGAACCACAAGCCCATGAGTAAAATTGTTATTGAGGAAATAAGAGAGGACACTTCTACTTTAGTACCAACGGTACAAGATGAGATACCACAAGTAACTGCAACACTTCTACTTTAGTACCAACGGTACACTTCGAACTTGATCCATGGTGAACATGAAGCTGATCCCTGGACATATGATGAAGCACTCCAAAATAAAGATGCAGCATCATGGCAAAGTGCAATGAACTCTGAAATAGAATATATGCATTCTAATCAGGTCTGGGAGCTTGTAGAACCACCAAATGATGTAAAAGCAATAGGATGTAAATTGGTCTACAAAAGAAAAAGATGAACAGACGGGAAGGTGGAAACCTTTAAAGCGAGGCTTGTTGCAAAAAGGTATACTCAAAAAGAGGGAATCGATTATGAGGACACTTTTTCGCAAGTAGTCATGCTTAAGTCTATCCAGATTCTTTTATCTATTGTTGCTCATATGGATTATGAGGTTTGACGAATGGATGTCAAGACAGCTTTCCTTAACGGAAGTCTTGAAGAAAACAACTATATGAAACAACCAGAAGGATTCATTGCGAAGGACAAAGAGCATCTTGTATGTAAGCTCAATTGGTTCATTTATGGACTGAAGCAAGCTTCGAGATCTTGAAACATCCGGTTTGATGAAGTGTTCCAATCTTATGGATTCATTCAGTGCCAGGATGAATCTTGTGAATACAAGAAAAGTGACGGAAACGTGGTGATATTTCTTATACTATACGTAGATGACATTTTGCTTATTGGCAACAATGTCAAAGTATTGTCAGACGTAAGGTTATGGATGTCCAGACAGTTTGATATGAAGGACTTGGGAGAATGTGGATATATTCTTGGGATCAAAGTAATAAAGAATCGCAAGAAAAGGATGTTGTGCTTATCCCAAGCTTCATACATCGATACTAACCTATCTCGTTTTAGTATGCAAAATTCCAAGAAAGGTTTTCTACCTTTTCGGCATGGATTACCTTTATCTAAAAGGATGTGTCCTAATACATCAAAGGAGATAGAGGAAATGAAGGCAGTTTCTTATGCTTCGACTGTAGGAAGCCTAATGTATGCGATGTTATGTACGAGACCGGATATCTATTTTGCCGTAAGCATGGTTAGCAAATATCAAAGTAACCCAGGACCGGGACATTGGACTGTCATAAAGCATATATTAAAGTATCTGAAAAAGACTAGAAATTATATGCTAGTTTACCAGGTAGATGATTTGCTCCCTGTGGGTTATACAGATTCGGACTTCCACTCAGATAGGGAAGTAATAAATCAACCTCGGGGTATGTGTTTACTTTGGGAGGTGGAGTCATAGCGTAGAGGAGTGTTAAGCATAAATGTGTTTCAGACTCCACCATGGAAGCTGAGTATGTGGCAACATCTGAGACAGCCAAAGAAGCTGTATGGCTCAGAAACTTTTTGATGGACTTAGATGTAATTCCTAGTTTGTCCAAAGTTATCACAATTTATTGTGACAACAGTGGTGCAGTAGCAAACTCGAAGGAACCACGAGCCCATAAAGCAAATAAACACATTGAGCGCAAGTATCACCTGATACGAGACATCGTAAAACGAGGAGAGGTTGTTATCGCCAAGATTATATCAGCGGATAACCTGACAGATCCTTTCACTAAGGTCCTTCCGGCGAAAGCTTTTGATAGGCATATTGAGGAGATGGGAATCAGATGTATGGCAGCATTTATGGCTGCATAGTCTTTTAGTATAAATGGGAGATTATTGGGTTGTATACTATAAGCCTAGATTTTGTATGAACATCTGTTTTGAAATATTTTGAAATGAGAATTACTTTGATCAAATGTTTGCATTTTATATTTATATATATGTCAATGTAGTTCTCCATTTAATTTATATTGTAGATAACATAATGTAGTGTGTGGTGTCACACAGAAGATCATGTTATCGGTTCCTTATAAATTATAAATAGTAACTCACAACTAAGATGGATTGGGATAAACCATTGGAACAGTTATAGTGTAATTTGACCTTAGTCTGTCTTGACTATAAAATTACACAAGTACACTATATGTGTATTGAGCAGGGTCGTTTGAGGTTGTTCGATTTGTACTGACTATATAAAAGAACAAAACCTCTGTTATTATAGATGTGTGTCCTCTTAATCCCTATATAATAACAAGCACGTATACTTAGTATTTATTACTTTAACTTATCAATGGGTGAGATTTATTCGTTAAATCAATAGGCCCGATGAGTTGGGAAATAGTATTGTTTATATAGTGTGTTGTTGATTATAGAAGGAATATGTGTCCTAATTATTTAAGCTGATGATGTCCCATTGAGGAGCTCATAAAGATTATCATATAAACCCTGCAGGTGGACTTAATCCGACATGATAATAAAGTTGAGTGGTACTACTCTTGGAATCAGATGTTAATTAATTGGGTTGGGTTCTCAGTAACTCAATTAATTAACGGACATACAATATCTTAAACACAGGGAGATTAGCGCACTCATGATAAGAATGAGCTCATATTGTAATATGGGATTGGTACAGTAGTTCAATAATAACCCTTTAGTGGTATGGGTTATTATTGATGGACTTGGGTTGGGTGTTCGGGCCGAACACAAGAAGTCCAAGCCCATCAGGAGGCCTAAACCAATTCCTCCTCTAGGTCCCTGTTATAACCTCTATATAAAGTCTCGCATCCACCTATCCATAACTTGGTTTAGTTTAACTTGGTTATAAAAAGGGAGAATTTTTCTAAACAGAATTCTGTTATTTTACTTTCTTTGTAACCAACGGCAAAAGTTATAAAATGAGTAGATGATGCCCCCTAAAACCTAATTTTCCACAATCCTCTTCCCTTCTTATGGTCAGCGCCCCTCTTCCCTTGCTAGGGTCGGCGGCACATAATTCCCACAAGCCTCCTCCACCTTCCTAAGGGTCGACGCCCCCTTCATCTCTCCTTCCTTAGGGTCGGCGCCCCTTCCTTGCTAGGGGCCGGCGACTCTTGCTTATCCTCCTAGGTGGGCGGCGGCATGAAGAAGATTAGAAGGTGTCCCATTCTAGAGCCTCCTTTTATAGCCAGCGGTTTGGAAATCGAGAAGAGAAGGAGGGTGGTGTTGTCTTGGTAGATCGTCGCTCACAAGACGTCCAAGAAGAGGAGAGGAATACGGCAGAAGATCTAGAGGTCTTTAGCTACAAAAAAAAATATACAACTAGTTTTTAATTCCGCTGCGTAATTAGTTTTGTTTTCTTTGTATCAATTTTTAATACCAACACAAAAGGCCAGCGATCTTGTATTTCGATTAAGGTGTGTTTTGATCATTCAATAACTTGCTTGATTGATCAAACACATGTTTGATGGAATATGTGGGTTGTTAGGAAAAGTTTGTTCTGGTACAATTTTTGTACAGGGAAATTTAAACAGAACGGAATTCCAGCGCCTTCAGAGATGTCGGGCAACTCATGTGTTGACCAGGCGAACACATCGTGGTTCTCTTTGAGACAAGCGATCAACTCTGTCTTCTTCTTCTCTTCCAAGTCGATAGCGACGAAGGTCGTGGCTTCCGACCGGCTGGGGTGGATCTGCACCTCCTCCTTTTCTTCATATACACAAGTAGGAGATTTCTCGATAATAGCATTCATCTTTAGCCGTCGAGTCTTCCGAGCTGCTTTAGCCTCGGCTTTGACCATCTCCACGTAGCAATGTCGAGCGGCCCTTAATCTCACCCACCTGATCGTTCACCGGGAACTTTTTCTTCTGGCAATAAGTAGATACTGCCGTCCGGAATTCATTGAGTGTCGGTCGGCCCAAAAAAACATTGTAGGCATATGGTGCATCCATAACTATGAAGTTGGTGGTCCAGGTCCTCTTTAATGGCTCCTCTCCTAGCGAGATGGCTAATCTTGCCTGGTCGATCGGCAAGAATTCATTACCAGTGAACCCGTAGAGCGGGGTCGCCATGGGCAGCAGTTCGCTGCAATCGATCTATAGTTGATCAAACGTCTTTCTAAAAATGATGTTTACCGAACTCCCCGTGTCAACGAAGGTCCGGTGAATGGTGTAGTTGGCGATCACTGCTCGGATAATAAAAGCATCATCATGAAAGATTTCGACCCTTTCCAAATCGCTGGGCGGAAGCTAATCTGAGGCCCTTCGGCCTTGTCCTTGCTGCATCCTACGGCATGAATCTCCAACCGCCGAGCGTATGACTTTCTGGCCGGTTAGAGTCGCCACCTGTCGGCCCTCCTGCGATCATGACTATCTCTCCCCGAGAAACGTTGTTCTTGTTTTCTTCTTCCCAGGCGAATGGCATATTTCGCTCAGCCGGGATCCTGGAGGGATAGGTTTCCTACCCCCGCTGATGGTGATGGCGCTCGGGTTCTCTTCTCTCTTCTCGTCGCTCAGTTGAGCGATGATGATCCCGTCGATCAGGCGATGGGGAGTGACAGCGATATCCCCTGGGGTCGGTCGGCTGACGACTGGCGTCAATCCCCGGCAATCCCGTGTGTTGTGCGTCGCCGACTAGTGGAATAAGCAAAACATAGGCGCCCATACCTTGCCCTTGGACGCCTTGGGCCGACTGGATGCCACATGCTATACGGCGTGCGCCCTGGTCTCTTGGTGCATCCGTGCTCCTTCAGCCCTTGGCCCCTTGTGCGGCAGATAGCTACTAGCTGGTCGACGCTCGATCAGCGCCGAATGTTCGGTCGTCGCCTCCTTTCTTCTGGCCGCCTGAGCTTCTTCCACATTGATGTATTCGTTGACATTTTTCAACATGTGGTCGAAGTCCCGGGACGGCTTTCTAATGAACAACCAAAAGAAGTCCCCTTCGGCGAGCCCCTAAGTAAAGGCATTCATCATGGTTTCAGATGACACCGAGGGGATATCCATAGCCACTAGGTTGAAGCGTTGGATGTACGCTCAGAGCGCTTCCTTGGGCCCTTGTTTCAGGGCGAAGAGACTGATGCTTGTCTTCTAATAGCGTCAGCTGCTGGTGAAGTAGTGTTGGAAGGTGGCTCGGAAATCTTTGAAGCTTCGTATCAAGCCGTCCGGCAGTCTTCTGAACCAGCGCTGCGCTAATCCGGAGATAGTCATGAGAAAGACTCTACACTTCACTCCGTCCGTGTACTGGTGCAGCGTTGCCTTATTGTCAAATCGATCCAGATGATCATCTGGGTCGATCGTCCCATTGTACGTCCCGATCGCCAACGGGGTATAATGTCGGGACAGAGAGTCTTGCAAGATCTTCTCTGAGAACTGATTGTTGATCCGTTCGAGGGGCGCGGCGCCTCGAGGCTCTTTTCCTTTTCGCGCGTCCCGAACGAGCGCCTCGTCCGAAGAAGATCCCCGCTTCTGATGTGCTTGGGCTATCTCCGAAGGGGTTTGGAGCAGAGCTCGATGGAAGGGGATCGACGCGAGCGGCACTTCCCCTTAGGTGCCGATCAGCCTTCGATTTTGCCCCCATACGGAGAGTTGTTCTGCTCGGTCTTCTTGCCCCGCTCGCCTATCGGCCACCGAGATTGCAGGTTACGGCGCTGGCCGATCAGCTAGCGCTTGTTGTTGTTGTTACTCCATCATCTTTGTGACGTTACGACGCCAAATATGATCTTGTCCGAAAGTCGGGGAGACAAATGTTGGGGGCGTGTCGCTCTTGCTGACCTATGGTGGACTTCGCTCCCGCCTGCAACACAAGCAGCGTCCGTACCGAGCCAGGGAAGGGGTCCCTGCGATGGCCCTCCGACGCTCAAGTTAGTCTCCGGCGAAGCAAGAAGAAGTAAAGAGAACTGTAGTGCAACAGTAGAAATCGCAAGAGAAACATACCTCCGTCGATGCTTGGACCCCCTTTATATAGGGCTCCTGTAACGTGTGTGCACGCTTCTTAAAGCGGGCACATTATCCCAAGCTTCCCCTGAAGAGACATGTTAGTAAAGTGTCCCTGACACAGTACCTTAACGGGCCAAGCATATCTCTGAAGTAAACTTCCGCCGTACGATCCTCTATCTGACCATGTCGCTTGTCAGCGGCATTAGCCCCCAAAAGGATGTCGAAGGATACCTTGCTGTGTCTGTTGCTTGGCCGAACGAAATGGCCGCTCGGCCAGGATTCTGTTATCCTTGCGTCTGCTGCCACACCAAGCGGGATAGCTGCTCGGCTGAAAGTCCTCTGCCCGAGCGTCGTCCGTTGTTGGGCCGAGCAGGATAGCCGCTCAACCGAAAGCCCACTGTCGCGCCGAGCAAGAGAGCCGCTCGGTTGAAAGTCCTCGATCCGTGTCGCCCGTTGCTAGGCCAAGCAGGATGGTCGCTCGGCTTCTACGCGTCGGTTTGATGACTCTGTGTCGGAGATGGTGGGTCGGTGCTTAACCCCCGATCGAAATATGTCTTGCCCAACCGGTCAAGACCGTTCATCCGTTGACCATCTTGACTTTGACCTCCATTAACTTCCATCGTGGTGACGGGGCGGGGTCCCTCACCATCACCGCATCAAAATAGATTAATCAAAGTAGAACCTACTAAAGAAAATTCATTGATGCCCCATACATAAGAATTAAATCATGGATCCAATTTGATTTGAGTTCATTAAACAGATATTAGACTACCATTGGTTGGGTGGATGACTGAAGTTTCTGTGAAGGTGATCTTTAGGAAGAAAAAGAAGGTAAATGACCAGATAAAATAATTTTTTCCCAAAATCCATGTTCAAATGCTTTTGAAATGTGATAAGAAAAAGATCTGCAAACACAGAAACTCGTCCATGGCATGTCAAAAAAAAAAAGAGTGCGGAGAAAGTGAAGAAGAGTAAGAGAACTCAATTAAAGTTCTAATTAATTAAAATATTGTTCTGTGCCAATAGGCCACTCATTCCACTACTACATCAACATGTGAAACATGTTCGAGACGGCAAAACGCTTCGGAGACATCAACAATAAGAAACCTTACGAGGCACTAACCACAATGACAATGATGAAGCTTTTGTGAGTTGTTTGAGATGACAACAAAGCTTCAATAATGACCTGCTGGAAACAACAAAGTTTCTACAACCTATCTAACATGACAAACCCCCCAAGGCTTCTACGAGCCGGCCAAGACAATGAAGTCACTCAGCTATAGACTGTAAAGATGATGGCCACTACAACACGTGATGCAACAATATGAAGAGGTAAGGTCATTAGGGATTTTAATTCTTTCTTTTCTTCACTCCAATTCTTTCCTCTTCGTGTCTCAGTGTCTTTGGCATCATGTGTTGGTACTATCAACACTGCGAACACGGCACGGGATTTAAACCCAGCTCAAAACAAGATTTCAAATCTTTGTTCCAACAAGACAAAATCCAAAATCCCTAGTCTTAAAATTGAAGAGTGAATAAAAATGAATTATTCAATCCATATACAGACATCCAAATAAACCATAATTTGATATATTTTCAATGTTAGAACATGCTTCATTTTTCCAAACTAATATTTTTTTAGTGTGTCCCAATTAAGAAACAAGTTTGAGTTGGTTCTAGTAAGCAAAAATTAAATTGTATTATGTTAATCAAAAGAGAACCATTATATATGGACTCTAGTGTAACTTAATAAGTATATAGTGGTACTAAATATGCATTTATAACTATTATATCGTATACTCCCCCACAAGCTATAGTTATTGATGAACTTCCAACTTGTTAAATGAAAATATGAAATAGAAAGTCCCATAATAGAAAGAAAAAAAAAACAATAAAGCAATCAAAAATATGATGAAGACATAGTGTTGATACGATGATACAAAATTTGAGAAAATTTCTGGCTAAATTGATTTTACTTAAGAAGAGTAAACATTGTCTTCTTTACTTGCATTGAATATCCCATAGAATACTTAAGGAGAGAAATGGGATTGGGGGAGGTAGGAAATGACTTCCAATTCCCTTTCTACCCCAAGTAGGACATGCCTTCCAATATTTCATGGAATACTTAAGGAGAGTTTAGGTGATAGAAACAAAAATATTGTCTCAAGTTAAAGTAATAAAGCCAACCCTACCTACACATACATCGCATGAACCTCATGCATTGTGTGCCCTTCTTTTTTTCTTTGAAAATAATATGAACAATTGATAGTCACTTTTGACTAAAATTTGAGTATAAAGTACATGCCTATGCAACAAATAAAATGTCCATTAGGTAAACTAAATGTCTAGTAGCCTAGTAGGATATCCTAATCTAGATAAGAATCAAGAAGGTTCTGTAGGAGTTAAAAGAGTAGAGTGTGGAGCATATCTGATCCTCCAATTGACAACATAAATGGCGGGCACCAAATTGCTACAGGAATAAGATGACAATGATGAGAAATAAAAGATTTAAAATAGAGATTTCCATTGTGTGTGATTGCATAGAAATAGCACTAAACAACTTCTTTGAGTTAAAGGAAAGGTTCATTACTCATTAAAATGTATGGATATGATCAACCTGCCCAAACCATTAATCTGACAATTAAGCCAGAACTAGAAAGTGCACACAAAAAACCCCATTATGAATAGACTAGTCAAACCATTCAGGAAACCAAATAACGTCTATATTCTGAACTTTTTTGGAAATGAGAATAAAAATATACCTTGGCTGATAATTCCAGGGATTTAAGATATAGCTCATTTCCAGGATCCTACAATAATGTGAATTCTCATTGCAGCAAAAGACAAACAAATAGCAAGAAGAACTGGACGTCTGCGCATGAAAAGTGTTACCAGCTGCACAGCCTCACGAAAGCATTGAGCTGCCTTCTCAAAACAAACTGCAGCAGCCTGTTGATCAGGCGTGTAGAACCCATGAGAAGTATGCGCGTTTCCCATGCACCAGAAGGTGTCGTGCTTGCTAGGATTTAACACCAAGGCTTCCTGTAGTTTTGATATAGCATCTGCCACAGAAAATCCAAAAGCGGAGCTCAGCTCACTTTTTAACCTAATTTTCACGTTACCAATAAAGTTTGTGAAAATCATTCTATAAATTCACATTGAAATCTTCGTTACAAACCTTCAACCATCTTTACGCAATCGTTCCCACTCTGGAACGTAGATAGTTCAAGAAGCGCTCCTCCCCACCTCGTGAGATTCTGAAAAAACAAAGAATGCCAAAATAAGTTAGCAATGAACGAAGAGAATGAATGTATAAAGAGGGCCTAAATGGACAAAGTCAGTGGAACAAACATCGGCATCGAGGGGGTTCTTGGCGTAGCCGGCCTCCGCAGCATTGCGAGCATGCTCGAAGAAGATGAGACGCTCGAAATCATTCTGCTGCAGATCCATGAATATTGGCCCTGTCCAACCCCGCTCCGACTCGCTTGGGTGGGGAATTAGGTTTCTGAAGGGCTAATACGATGCTTCGTTGGAGGGCGGCGGCGGCTTAGTGTGTTAAAAATGAACCCGATTAGATGACTCAATTCAAATAGATCCGAAAAATGTCAGATTCGTATTGTATTGAAGGGTTGGAGAGTTAAAAATTTTTAGATTGAGTCAGGTTGGGTCGGATTCAGGTCGACTCGGATTAATACTGATTGACTTAAATATAGGATTTAATGAGTTTTTTTAGAGTTAAATTGAATTTTATTTTAAAAATTAAGATATTTTTATGTATATTAATATCATATATATGATAATGATAAGGTATTAAGATAAAAGTGAAAACATATAAGAAAAATAGTCTAAAAAAATCATTTTAAATCAGATTTTTGGATTATCTGGGTTGGGTTCGGATTGATCGGGTTGGTCGGGTTTGAATTCGGGTTTAGGTATTTTGGATTGAACTCGGATTCGGGTTGAATAAAAAAAAAATTCAACCTGATCCGATCCGATCCATCCGAATTGAAACCCTTAACCTAAAGTTAGGTGACACAGAGGAAAAAAAACTTAATTTTTTTATTTATTACATTAATAATTTAAAAATATAGTGTAAGATAATTATGACACTATATTTTTTATATAAAAACGAATTAGAAAAATTATTAATAAGTTTTAAAATTATTTTTAATATGAAAAATTATTAATATAATTTTATGTTAGGCTAAAAAATAATATTAATATAATTTTATTTTAAGCTTCATTAAAATTAATTAATAAAAGGTCTAGAGTTTTAATAAAAAAAGTAAGAATATAAAGTATTCTAGATTTATCCTATAACTGAATTAAAAGGAAAATTATCTATTTTTAAAAATAATTAATTATAATAAAAAAAACTAAATCTAATTCTCTTGACTAATTAAATATCCAACCAGATAAATATTTATATTAAATTAATTAGATCAATTAGAGCCAATTATGAAATGAAATAACTCAGTAGTTAATTATTATTTTAATTTCAAATTGTATTGTTGTAAAACAAAACCAAAGAAATACCTTTTGCTCTAAATTCATAGCTTCTGCTTCGCAAAAGTAAAGTTTTTATAATAGTAAAGTGCACTTTTACTTATCAATTTATTTTGATAATTATTTATAACCGAATCGAATTTATGTAACTGGTAAAAAAAATTTATGAATCCATCATTTCTAAAATTAATCATATCATAAAACTTTGAATCAAATTACTCAAAAATTTCATTAATTAACTAAATGGGCGTTTGCCATATTATTGTTTCTCAAATATAACAATAATCAAAGAAAATAAAATATGAAGAACTCGTAGACGCAGCCTTTGTAGGCCCTCAAGCTTTGTTTCAGCCGTCTATATTATTGAAAAATAATTAAAAAAAAACTTATTCACTATTCTCCAGCAAAATCATACATAAAGTTTACAAATCAACCTCAAATGTTAATTTCTAAATATCTCTATTTTATTTAGTTAGCATCTGGTACCTAAATTAGGCCAATTAATTTTGAAAATGATCAACATGGTTTTATAGAAATTTTCCTTCGACCATCCAGATAAATTAAAAATTGTTCATAGTAGGTAATCTATTAGCCCAACGTTGTTAGATTAATAGTCTAATAAGAAAAATTTATCCTTTATTCCATCGAATCTCGGACTCGATTCATAGATGTATGAAAAATTAACAAGACACCCTACCGCTACACCATTACCTCCAGGGGCATATATCTCTCTCTATTGGAACAAAAGATGAAATTATCACCTTAGCGGTTCCTCTAGGGCGGTCTCACACTCTTTGGAATAGAATAAATCAGAGGGCATTTGTTCTAGTGTAACAGTCCTTTGCATAAGGGAGATCAGACACCTAACTAGGTATTTTTGTACCCGCTGAGAATTAACCTCAAGACCTATTAAAAAAATCATCAATGTAGGTACCAACTACGTCAATCCGTGAGGACAAAATATCTCTATCTCTATCTCTATTGGAGTAGAAAATGGTGAAGTTGTCACCTTAGGAGACTCTCTAGGACAATCTCATACTCTCTTAAAAGGGATAAATATTAGGAAATATTTATCCTAGCACAATAGTCATTTACATAAGGCAAATATCTCTATCTCTATTAAAGCAAAAGGTGATATATCTTCACCTTAAATGGTCTAGTATCACCAGTCCCATGGTAAAATATAGATAGGTAAATCATAAGAAGTATTTTACTCTAGTACAATAATTCTTTGCAAGGGAGAATTCTAACATCCAATCAGATATTTTACGCCTATTAAAAATTCATTCTAAAATGTGCTAGAGTATATATCTATGCAAATACTCGGGGTTGGCCCCAAATATCCCTATCTCTGATCAATTAGAAATGTGGTCACATTAGCATAAATAATGATTGTAGGTCAACAATTAAATAATCATTGCATGTCAATAATTATTGCTTTAGCTAATTTTAATAAATCTCAACTAATTGGAACTAAGTTTAGTTATTTGAAATCTAATTCAATCAACTCAAATTCAAATAGAAGCATTTTATTTTCTTTGAATAGAGAATTTTCAATCGACTCTCGAGATGATGGAACACTCCAATCAATTGAGGTTCACTTCTAATCGACTAGGTCTATATGGTAAGTTTATGTAGTTCCAGGGCGTAGTTGAGTTGGTACCCAAGTGATAGATTTATATCAGTGGGTAATGGTTTGAGTCGCGGCTACAGTAAATAACGCTTCCACTTAGAGGGTAGTTCAGTAAATGATTTACCTCTCTTCATCTCATTATGGAGCTGACAATGAGGGGCGCTTGATGTGAGTGTTATCACTTTTTTATATCTATATGGTAAGCTTATGCAAATTTCTTTATCAACTCCTTGTTGGACTTTCAACAATCAAGTATTCGATCAATTTAATCCACTTAGACTTTTCTACTATCAAATATTCAATGAGCCTTGAACTACCTCAACTATAAAATATATTGATTAAATATTAAAACTCAATACAAAACTAATCAACCTTAAATAGGGAGTCAATTGTATAAACAATCTTTCTTTTTGGATGTTTAATGATATGTTTAAGTTAGATTTTTCCATCACCCCAACTTCTTACATTATATAACATAGTATAAATAAAGGTTTCTTAATTTAAATCCTTTATTATCTCCCATTGGCATACATAAAAAAGAATCTAAATTTATATCAAAACATGATTGAAGCTTTCCTACCTTTGATTTTGTCTTTTAACAATTTGTCCAAAACTTACATTAAGCTTAACACTTCAACAAGGTGGATATCTCTCCCTTGTCCTCCTCTTCTTAACTTCTTTTCTTAATATGGGAAGTCTTTCTCCCCCTTATGGAAACAAATCTCCTCTCCCTGACTCATTCATATGTTTTTAAGTTGGATCACCCCTTAAAAGCATACTTCTCCTTAACTTATTGGTATTTAAAACCTTCTCTTCTTCTAGAACTAAGTGTTGGTATAATCAGTCTCTAGGTTTTGATGTTTGATAATACACCTTTGTCTAGTCAAGTTTGACTAAGGGTTAATTTAAACAAAACTTGATATTTGAAAGTGAGTTAAGTTTAGTCAGGTCAAAACTGACCAGATGACTAGCAAGCAAAAGACCTAACTATAGGTTAGGCAAAGAAAATTCCTAACTAGAGGTTAGATAAGACATAGTCCAGGTAGGTCTATAGGACCATATGTCTAACAAGGGCAAGTTTAAGTAGGTTAAGGGTGAGTAGATGCTTGACAAAAGAAAAATTCTAAGGGAATGAGTCATAAATGGTGAAGTTTTAGAGGAAGTCCAAGCAAGAAGTCTAATAGGTCAAGTAAACTTACAAGAAGGCCTAGTGCCTCGCCACAGCCTGGAAGCCAATTATTAAAATTAATATTTAATTATCTAACTATTAAGGTGGTTAATGGTTATAAAATTTTTTTAAGAGACCTCTAGAAAAGTGTTTCATATTTTTTTTTGTAATCAAAGGGGGAGATAAGTATAAGTTAAGGGGGAGTAAGAACAGTACATTTTTATCATTGTTCAAATTTTTGCAATTTTTGTTAACTTGGTTAATTCTCTATATTGCAAGATTTTTTTTTGCAACTTGTTATTATTCTATTAGACCCTAACTGTAACTTGGATTGATACACATCAAAAGAGGGAGATTGTTAGTATCCTGTGGTAGTTTTGATGTGGTCAACTAAGTTAGTTAGATCCTATGTATTTGATTCTTGTGTCTAAGTGTGTAAGAGCTTAGGAACACAAGAAGTCGAGCGGAAGACGCAGCTAGCGAGAAGGATGACATGGGAATGGAGCCGCGGACTTGGTGCATCAGAGGGACGAGGTACTGCGAAAGAGTACACCGGTGGACAAGAAGGACATGTGCGATGTTTGAGGGATGAGAAGTGGGCGAGGAAGCCTGCTCAAGAAGAAAACTGGAAGATGAGTCCGGGTGAGCCCAATTCCAGATGGATGAAATCATCCAGACGAATAGAGCAGCGGAAGAGCAAAACAGAGTTGTTGGAGGTGCCTCTAACGCTGCTGGAGGCACCCTCACACCTTTCTGATGGAAGACACCTTCAAACTATTGAAGACGCCTTCAAGCCTTTATAGATGACGCCTTCAGTCACTTGAAGGCGCCTTAAATTGGGTAAAAAGTGTCCGTTAGCGAGGATAAAGTCTTATCCTCGCTTGTCTGACTGGAGTCACCTTCCAACTTGTTGGAGGCACCTTCCAACCTTGGATAGAATTTTCCAAGGGGTATAAAAAGACTCCTGGAGCTAGAAAATCAATAACAACTCCAGTATTCATTTCTTAGCACATTTCTGAGCGTTTAACGAGTGTAATAGGCTTCTCCGCCTATACAAAAGAGATTTTTTCAGTGCTCTTTTCTATCTTTGATTAACAACCACCTATGTTATAATCAAATAACTCCTTAGTATCTTTAATTTATTATTTGTTTAATTTCCTTTCTATAAAGTGTGCTATCAATCTGAGTTGGAAGATCGAGAAAGGTTTACATTGTTTTTAACAGGCAATTCACCCCCTCTTACCGGTCGCACGAGTCCTAACAGAGGGTGGTGTTTGCTTATGTAGGATTATATCCATTGCATGTGGATCAATAAAAATGGATTGAGTTAAATCTAATTTGATTAATGAATTAAATTAATTATTAGATTTGGTGGTTAACAATTGATCATGTGGATGAATAATGTAAGTTGGGTTCAAAATGCTTAGCAGTGGATTCAATGAATTAAATGATTGGATGAATATTGAATTCCGTAGTATTATGATAATACTGGTTAGAATTTGATTATAGATTAAGCATGATTAATTACTATTGAATGGATTAATCTATGTTTAATTCAGAATTTTAGATGTGATTAGAATATGAAATTCGAATATGATTATTAATTGGGGATGAATTAAGAATGTGTTGATCATCAAAGATTTTCATGGTTTAATGGATTAATTCATAGGAAGAGTAGATGTGAAGGAATAGAGAATTAATTGAAGTTAATTATTAATTAAGGTTAATTAATGATCGTTCGATTAGGGCTTCCCCTAATTAGTTTGAGTTTTGGGTTTATCGAGTTGTTGTATATGTGATTAGTTAAAAAGTACATCATATGATTTTTAAGACTTTGATTTGAGACGAGTGCCTCAACGTGAGATTGTTTAGCACGATTGATAGATAAAGGCAGGTACTTCTTCCTTGGCCTTTATAGTTTATTAAACTTAGTGCATGATTTTTAATTGATGAATTGGGTTATTTTATCTTAAATCTACTCATATTTATTCATATTTGATACTTGCGTACTTGATCTTAGAGATGATCTAGTTATTTCTTATATAGTATTGACTTTAGATATCTATACTCTATAGAGTATGTATGGTAAGAAATACATTATTGACTTAGTTAACATGTTGATTATGCATATGATGTTGAGTGTACACATACTTGGTATATATTATAGGAGTTATCATGTTACTGTCCATTTGCATGTGTGTGTGGACATGTGTTTGGTGTGTACTATTAGAGGATTCATGTTGATTATACCTAATATGGTATGTGTGCACACGTGTTTGATGTATACTATTAGAGGAATCATATCGATTATACCTATGTGGGGTGAGCACACATGTCTAGTGTGATTATTAGAGGTATCATATGATTATACAAATGTTGTAGGGTGCACACGTGTCCGGTGTATACTATAGATATTGCTACTTACTGTATTTATTATTTAGTAAACACTTATTAAATTTACCCATACTTATAGATATAGATGTTAGATAAATAATGTACTGGAGGTATTTATGTTGATTGTGTTATTAAATTGATAATGACTATGTCTGTATCATGATTATTTATATTATGTCTATCATTATATTGCATGCTGATAACCAAAGTCTCCCTTATGGTTGAGAGAGTTGTCAGTCATATCACTCAGGGCGAGTGGTAGCTTGAAGTTGGGTTCAGCTTATCCTGTTGTGCCCGCTCGACCATTCTTAGTAATGGTACCTAGAGTCGTGCAGGCAGTGGCCCCTCATTATTATGTAGCTAGATAGCTACTCTGTATCTTGCATGTCTCGGCCCACATTGATATAGTGGTAACTGGAGACACGAGCAGTTGTCACAGTCCTACCCGCTCGGTCACTCAGATGTAGTGGTGGCTGTGAGTGGAGTGTAGGAGTGACACATATATGTTCATATGCATATGATACGCGATGCATCTTTCATAGATATATCTGCATTTACTTGTGATTGTTGCATTTGCTTGAGATATGATTGTTGCATATGGTTGTCATACTTTATACATGTGTATTTACACTACTAGAAATATAACATATCACGACACTTTCTTCATGATATTTAATTTTAAATGTCACTATAAATATTTTTTAATGACATTTACCAAAAAAAATATTTTAAATATAAAAGTATCATTTTAGACAATATATAGTGATAGATTTCATTGATGTCACCATATATCATTCTAATAATAACTTAATTAAGTCATCTTGTTATTTTGCATCTTTTTGTTTTTCCCTACTCTAACCTAACGCTAATCCCTCATCACCGCGCCGATTTCTTTCTTTCTTCCATGTTCTCGCTGTCCCGCCGCTCACCCGAACTCAAGCGCCGCTCCTCTCTCTTTCTCTTCTCGTCGTTGCCGCTTCTCTCCCTTTCGCCTCCCTCTCGTCGTCGCCGCTCCTCTCCCTTCCTCCTCCCTAATATGCTCTCGCCGCTCCTCTCCCTTTTTCATCCCTAATCTGCTCTCGCCGTTGCCACTTCTCTCATCCACTCTCACACATACTTGTGCTGCCGCCGACCTACATCGCGTGTCGCCACCACGATTCCTCCACAGCACTACCTCCACCGTGATTCTGCCTTTCTGCTCCCTAACCCATTCTCGTCATCGCGGCTCCCTAATCTGCTCTCACTGTCGCTGCTCCTCTCACCCACTCTCACTCATCCTTGTGACCGTTCCACTCCTTTTCTCCTCCCTAACCTTCTATCGCCATCCATCCCAGTTACTGCTCCTCTCGCCATCGGCGCTCCTCTGCCAGTCGCCGTTGCTGCCAAAGGTACTGTCGATATGAACTTCAATAAAGGAACAATATTTATGGAAGTTTTGCTCATTTCTTGTTTTTTTTAGGTTGTGGATTGGAAGTTTTGATAGTCACCTTGCTCCTTTTCTACAGAATCAAATAGGTATATATAAAAATAGTTTTAAGTTTCAGTCCTTATCTAACAAGCTTCACTTGTATGTGTGGTTGGTTTATTTTCTTTGAATTTAGATGGATATGTTTCTATGTGTGATATCATTAGGTGTTTCAACCTAGGGATTGTCAGGAAGAACAGGACCTTCCACAGGTTTAATGGAAGATCCATCAGCATGTGCATCTTTTATATCAACAATACTTATGGGCTTGTCTGTGTGTTTGCTCATATTGGATTCCTGTAAGATCCTTTCCTCATGAATAGCAGGGTTATCAGACACAGACTTTGAAGGTGCAATTTGAAACTCAGGCTTCTGAACCATCCTCCCTTGTTTATAGCATTTTTCATCAACGATACCATCATGTTGAACAGGTCCTACATGAAGGATAGGATTGAAGACAATTTCATGCTGGTCATGTATAGCCCGATTAGTTGAATTATGGATATCCTGAGAAAATTTAACAGTCTCTGATCCATGTGGAATGGAGACAGATTCCAATTTATTAGCTTGACTAGGTGTACTGACCAATTGTTTATTTTTTTTTCAAACTGCATGAAATCATCTTTAATAGTTTCATTACTTTGGCATGGTGGTTTTGCAGATAATAAAGACTTCGCAGAATGTGAGACCAGCTCTCCCTCAATTATGTTATCAGCTCTTTCAGTAATGGATTCTTGAGTTGCAAGCAAGCACGCCTGATTTATTAAATATTGAGAGCCAGGGGAATCATCAGATTTAGATAATAGTTCAGGAACTCTAACTGCTCCCTTGGATGACTTGCAGATTGGTAACCTCAGAAAGGCTATGAAGGTGAATTATTGAAATCTACATCAAATGCATCAGATTCATCAGCAATGTTACTAGGTTCCAAACCGCCACGACAGTAGTAGTCATGATCTTCATTTAGGTCAGAATTATGACCAGCATTCACAGAGTTCATTGATGATACTGGCGTAGCATCTAATTGCTTCCCTATGTTTGCTACAGGAAGTGTTAAATTCTCTTTTTCAGAAACGACATGCATACTTACTGCATGGATATGACTCAAAAAGGAAACATCATGTTGCTACATGGTTGAACTAGGTTCATGAATGTGGGAGCTAATATGCTCATCCTCCATTTTTTTTATATGAGAAACTATCAGCTACTAAATTCTTAAAAGTGAAGCTAGATAGAAGATATAACTAGATTGAATTTTTATTTTCTTTGAATTTTTATATATGACTTGCGTGTCTAGCAGGGTTGGAAAGAAGATATAGCTAGAATGAGTTGGTAGGGACATACTACATAGTCAATAATTTCTTAAAGAATTACATTTATCAGAGTGTGATGTGAGGATGGTGTAAGGAATATAGAAGAGAATGCAAAGAAAGTATATATGATCATTGTAAATTAATCTAGTTTCATTGGTCATGGAAATAGAATCCCTACTCAGTGAGTATGATGCATACATGTAGACCTTGAGCGAAACATCAAAAATGATATATGTGCTAATCTTTTTCCTTGCATGTAAATCAAAGTAGAGAGGTAATTAAATGATGGTGCTTCACTCTAGATTTGACTGTGGGTCTCCAATTTGCATGTAGTATAAGATGTTACAAAACCTGAACTCGACTCCATTATAACATGCATCCTGATAATTCAATTTGCTTACATCCCTACCCTCTCCACACCAATTAACATTTACTTTTCACTTTCTGTTTTTCATATGTGATGGCTTAATTATTCATCTACAACACCACCCTTGAAATGAGATGCATGATAGTTCCAGGGAAATTACGGACATATAATTAATGTTCTCGCTACTTCTTATTTAGGATTATCTACATGCAATTTGCATGTCTTGTGGCTTGTAATTGTTTCAGAAAAATAAAAATGAATAGAGTAGCTAAAATGTTACAGTATTTACATGCAATCTGCCCATCCTTCCTCCACCGGTAGCCATCTTCAAGGTGGAATAAATACCACCGGTAGCCATCTTCAGTATGAAATGTATTTACAATTGGCAATAAGCGAAGATTTCTATTAGTGCATATAGAATGATACTTTATATGTTTCTCATTTGGTATGATTTTCAATCTTTTAAATTCTTTTTATTAGGTTTATATTTTTATTGTTTAATTTACTTATACAAATTTATTGATTGTATTTGTAGGTGACAGATATTTGGATTTTGCATATGATGGTTGAAGATGGTTGATAGTAAATTAGTTGGTTTTTTATTTTGTAAGACTTTGTTAGTTTTAAAACTCAATGAGTTAGCATTTAGTTACCATTGGATTCAATACTTTTACATTAGTAATACATTTGCACTTTTGTGATGATGGGATGAATTATGATGATATGATGAATGAATTGGATATAAAACTTTTCTATTCTTATTGTGATGAATTGTGATGATGGTTAAATTGTGATGAAGTATAACTTTTTCTATTATGTGATGAATGTTTTGTATTCTGAATAAATATTAGTAATTTATTGTGGTGTATTCTAAATGTTTCTATTTAATATTTTTATAAAATATTATAATTGACATTTAATAATGTCATTATAGATTATATAAGATAAAAGTTTAACGTATCCTTATAAATTATCACTACTAACATATTTTATTGTCCTTATATAAAAATTTAAAATATTTATAATTGTCAATATAAATTAGTTTAGGTGACATTTATATTTGTCCTTATTTAGATAATAAAAATGCATGCATAAATGCTCATGAAATACTTTTTCGTGACATTTACGATTGTCATTATATTCCTATATTTAAGACACTTTTGTAGTTAGCATAAATATTTTATAATGACATTATACAAATGTCAGGAATACTAGAGGGTCTATGCTAACACCGTATTTCAATACATTTTTTTGTGATGTCACCATAGCTTTAGTGTCACTAAAAGTATACTATAAAGGCGTTTATGTGTGTCCTTAAAGACCTTAATTCTAGTAGTGTTATCATACATGTATATATTATTGATTATATTACTCAAATGTTACAAGTAGATATGTTAATGATCCCTAGTGAGTTTACTGATCATTATACCATATGTGTTAGATCCAAATTGAGTATGTGTATTCATTATGCCAGTTATGACTATGTGCATTTATTGTGTCATATATGATCATGTTCTTATTTTCTTACTGAGATGATATACTTTGATCTCTATATTTTATATTGACCATACACTATCAAATCTATTACCCGCTGAGTCACCCGGACTCACCACTCCTATTTGTATATTTATGTTCCTCAAGTACATGTAGATGATGTTTAGTTTTGCCTTGGATTTTACATACTCAAGTTTGATAGTTTCTAGTTTTATGTTCTACTTTACTTGCATTTTGGATTTTATAAACTTGGCATTGTAATAATTTAACTTTTGTACTCAGTATACTTGAGTTGCCTTTATGTTCGATAGTGTTTTAAGTTTACAACTTGTAATCAGGTTGTTTTTGCATAGTTTATATTTATTACTCTATAGTTTACAATTATCTTTCTAAACTGTGTGGTTGTTCATATAGCTATATGGACTGCATATTAAACTGCATGTTTGTGCTTTGTTACAGCCATGTAGGCTATAGGTTATTATACTTGTATAGCCGTGTGGCTATGCATCGAAGTTTTGTATATTGTCATAAGGGGGGAAATGCTATCCGTTTACTGAGTAGAGACTCCTTTGGGGTGTGACACTATCAACTCATACTAGTCCTACAATTGATATCAGAGCTTGCTAGCTCTTGATCAGACTAACCACCAAGGGAGCATGGAGGCTAAATATTGAGGGGGAGGAAATCTAAAATGTATGGATATAAATTTAAAATTCAAATTCTACATAATTTGTTTTAAGTGCGGGGAGAGAGGACACTATAAAAATGTATCATACTTGTATGATTCGGACGACACGACTAGAAATAAAGGAGGAATTGATAACAGGAGCTTGGAAGAACAAAAAACACATCGTGTGTTTTAAATGTCAAAGATCTTGATACTATAATAACCAGCGCCTGAAGGAGAAGACGAAGAATAAGTCCACAAAATTAGGGTTACGATTCTGATTTGTATGTTTAATTATGAAAATGCTCCTATGCATGATAAATTAGTGTCTTCATGCAATAAATTAGATAGTAATTTGTATGCTAAGATAGATTTGAAAATTTGAAATTTAATTAAAAATTCATAACTAAATAATCATTTATTTAATAAAAATATTAATTGAAAATTTCAATTAATTTTGA
Organism: Zingiber officinale; assembly: GCF_018446385.1. NCBI lineage: Eukaryota > Viridiplantae > Streptophyta > Magnoliopsida > Zingiberales > Zingiberaceae > Zingiber > Zingiber officinale. Next base: position 74,064,109 of record NC_055987.1, on the reverse strand, counting down.
TAATTAATTAAAAATATTACTTAAAATTCAATTAACTCTGATAATTTAAAATTAAATTAAATTTAAAAAATATTAATTTGGAAAATTTAAATGTAATCAAATAAAAAATAACCAAGATAATCTAAATCTAGATAAAATTCTTTATTTTACAAAGATAAATCTAATTCGGATAAATCAAATCTAATTAATTTAACAAATTAGAAATTATTGAAAAATTCAAATTTAATTAATTTTTCAAATAATGAAGATAATTCTAATTTAAAATTTTAAATTCAATTAATGTAATTTTAAATATTAATTCAAATAATAATCCAGATAAATCTAACAATTCAAAATGTAATCTTAAAAATTTAAATAACTTTGAATTAAATAATAAATTAAAAAAAAATAATTATTAAAATAATTGAGAGAATTGCTCTAAAATGCCCATGCAAACCTAAACATTTACTTTCAGTCTCTATCAAATTTTCTTTCTTCTCGATACCTAACCAAACCAATTTATTTGTTTTAACTCCCTAACCCATGTAAAATTACTAACTTACCCTCATATTAAATTAAAACTCTCAAATATTACTTATTTCTCTCCCAACTACTAACACACTCCCTCCCCTTACTTCAAGGCTCCGCGACTCCAAGCCATTGGCGACGAAGTCCCTGACTTCTCCTCCAAACCATCGGCGACGACCTGACCTCCACTTACTTCGACCCTAAAGCATCTTCATCGACATTGAAGGTAGAAATCGGAGAACCAATAGAACCCTACTTTCACCTTCAATCCAAGAATCATCGATAAATTATAATTTTCTGTCCTAGATTTTGACTAATTTGCTATTCTTGTGTTAAAAATCAAAGCTTTAGGTTATGGCTGTTTTAGTTCATGGGTATTTTTGATTTTGTGAGGTTGAGGTTGAATAAAATTTAGTTTCTATTTTAGAATTGTTAATTTATGAATGAGTTTATATGGCATCTTCTTCAAATCAAGGAAAAAAATGAGATATATGGACATTTTGTAGTGATTATCAATAAACAAAGTATTGTACCTAATTTAAGTAGTATGATGCTCAAAATTTATGAGGTTCAAATAAAACTGAGTTTGTAAACAAGATAAGATTTAGAGTTTTTTCTGATTGGGTTTGTGTTATTTAGAAACAAATTAGTGACAAATTTTTATTATTTATTTCTTGAATATAAAAATTCTTAAATTATTAGGAAATCTCTGAAAAAAAATTCTTAAATTGTATATGATTGAAGCCTTGATCTTCAATTTTTATATGAATAAATCAAATGTTATGTTTTTATGGATTAGGTTAAAATGGATTCTGGAAGTGGGTCTTTGTGACCTTCCAATTTTGGATAGTTGTAAGTGCAAGAACAAGTTGTTTGTGATTTCAATTTTCAATGGTTGTAGTTTGATGGATATATATGTGAGTCTTGGTAAAAATGTGCGGAGATTACTCCCAAATCTATGATTCTATAATACCTAGCTCCGCAACATAAGATGTATGTGACCTTGAACGATGATGATGATGTGCTCAATATAATACATTTTCATATGTGTATAAAGTTGAGCATGATCAATTTGAGGGTAGAGAGCAGAAATGAACATGTCGATGACAACCTAAATTTGGGGAGGTAACATTTATTATATCCCTCTTCATATTATAGTTTTGATAATATTATATGTTACATCTAGCACAAGTGCATATGATATAGTTAAGTAGACACTATTAATCATATCATACTGGTAAGGGTTGAGGAAGAACAGACACAGTCAAGGAGTGATGAGGAGATCGAACAGACCCCGTTAATGAATAATATAAATGTTTGGATTAACTACATCCATGACAAAGGGAAAATTTTCAAGGATATTGCTGATTTTAGAATATGTGTTAAAAGCTATGCTATTGCTATAAGATGTTCATTTGTTTATAGAAAAAATGACCGCGAGAAGGTAATTGCTATTTGTAGTGAAAGAAGTTATGGATGGAGAATTTATGCCTCAAAATATAAAGCAGATAGTATATTTATGATCCGAAATGCAACCTATAACATACATGTGGTGAGAACAATCTGTGTAGTAGAGGGCATCCTAAAGTCGATGCAACTTGGATTGATAATGTGCTGAAATATAAACTGAGAGGAGAACCCTCTTTTCACCCTTGTACAATTCAAAAAGACTTGCAAAGAGATTATAGGGTAGAGTTAGACTACCACAAAGTATGGAAAGGTAAGGAGTCAGCGATGCATGATATTCATGACATAAAGAAGGGATGCTACGATATGCTAAGATGGTATTGTCATGCTATTTAAGAAATAAATCCTGGTAGTGTTGCTGAGTGTGAGATTAATCCTGTAACATCTAAATTCAAACAGTTATTCATTTGTTTCCATACATGTGTAGTTAGTTTTCTTACTGGTTGTAGGTCATTGATGTTTTTTGATGTGACTCATATAAAGAATAAGTATAAAGGTTGTATCCTAGTTGTTATGTCGAAGGATGCTAATGATGATCTTTTCACAATTGGTTATTCTGTAATAGATGCAGAGAATGATACTAATTGGGAATGGTTTTGTTATCATTTGAAAAGTATCATGATTTCGTGTCAAAGCATTTTGTTCAACAAGTTCACTTTTTTCTCCAGCAGACATCCTAGGATTATAAAGGTAGTTGAGCAATTATTTATGGATAGTCACTATTCCTATTGTTTAAGGCATTTAGTAGATAATTTTATAAAACAGATAAATAATTACTTACTTTTGTTGAGATACATATTTTGAATCCGAAATAATTTGTTTTCCTCATTCTAGGTGTTGCGAAGTTATCCAAAATATAACAAAAGCACTGATTTTTGGTATTTAATAAAGTTGTGTATGCTCCATCTTTGCAAGAGCATGAACAACATAGAGCTCTTGAAGATGAGGAAGCTATCTGAGCAATTTGGTTATCTTTCATTTTATGGTGTTTATCAAAATTATCCATTCTCTGAGTGAGTAGCATGATTTCATGCTTCATTTCCTTTTGGTCGGTAAGAACTTCTTCAAGTATTTTTTCTATTCTGGATAGTTAATAGCCTTGTGATAGTTGTTGTTGATAGCTTGGCCTTGCCCTCATGGATGGTTCTTACTCTTGGTTGTTCTAATAAGAAAATTTTGGATGATTCTCTCACCTAGGGTTAGATGTTTAGAGTATGTATTGTTTTGTCTTTGATTATAGCTTATTATAGTGTCACACTGCTCAAGTTGATCTATTTGTGTAGAGATGGTCCTAACGGGCAAGTGTCTTGAGTGTGGTCTATGCTTCCACAAGTTTCACATACACATACACTTGCATTGACCGTGCTTGTTCCCATGTTCTCAAGGTTTTTAGTCAGAACATTCAGTTTTGCAAACATAAGTGTGATTGCATCCACATGAAACTTTCTTGATGTTTTAATTGGGTTTCCAGAGGAAGAGCCTCCATATCTTTCGGATGCCCACTGATGATGGTTCTGAGCTACACTTTCAATGATATCCTCGGCCTTATCTAAACTTTTGTTTATTAATGCCCCTCCAGCTGCAAAGTTTAGGGACACTTTCGTGTGATAGTTGATGTCGTTATAAAAAATGTATAGAACTAACCATTTTTCAAGTCCATGATGTGGCCATTATCTGAGTATGTTGTTAAATCTATCCCACACTTCAAATAATGATTCTAAGTCTGATTGTTTGAAGCTTGCTATCAAATTCCTCATATGGGCAGTTTTGCTAGGAGGATAGAATTTATCAAGAAATTATTGCTCAGATTACTCCCAAGATGATCTACTATTGGCTGGCAAGGAGTTTAGTCACTGCTTGACTCTATCTCTTAAGGAAAATCCAAAGAATAACAATTTTACTACTTTTGCTGGAACACCATTCATCTTCATTGTGCTATAAATTTTATAAAATACTTCTAAATGCTGATTCAGATCTTCATGTGATTCGCTTCCAAATTTATTTTGTTATACCATTATGATTACCACATACTTAATTTCAAAATTATTATCTTAAATAGGTGGTCTGGTGATGCTAGACTGAAGCCCACGTGCGTATGGTGATGTGTAATCCTTTAAAGATTTGTTTGTCATATCTAAAAATTCTTGTTCTTCTTGATGTCTTTGCAGGTTTCTTCTTCTTCAATAAGTTCTATCAATTTCAAGATCAAGAGGTAAATAGGTCTCCTGCAAGGTTAGATCTACGTATACAAAACAAGATTGCAAATATTTCAATCACAGATTTTGAATGCAAGAGAAACAAAGATAACCTAAAATGCTGGAAATCTAAAGTGCAAATTTTAAATTATAGAAAGAAATTTATAGAAAAAAATAAGGAATGCAAGATGAAATTGCAAAAACAGAATTTCAGAAACTAATAACAAAAAGGAAAAAAGAAAAACAAGTTTATACTAACTTAAAATGATTATCGACTAATGTTATAAGTGCATTCTTCTACAACAACACCAAAAACTTGTTATGCTCCTGTAAGTTCATGGTTACATCTTCAGTAAATACAAAAGATATCAAACCCACAGAATTATAATCACTAGCGATCTCTCACATAAAATTAGCTAAACAATTGACTAGATGAATTATGTGTTAGGTAAAAGAAACAAGGCTAATAACAAGAAGAGAAGGAGGAACTTGGTTTTGTGAACGTTCTAGGAGTTCAGTTTCATTGTGATGTTTATCAATATAACATGATTCACTAATTCACTATTCTCAATTCACATGCGTTTGTAGGAAGTTGCTAGTTCTCCCCTGGACAACCGACAAGGTATTTAGATCATTATCACTAGTAATTAAATATGAATGATTCCTATGAAGTTCGTTAATGAGTTTTCCTTGTCACTAGGGCCCCTCGGTCATACATCACAGAAACACACGCATTACTCAATACATATAGAGATGAAGGTAATAATTACATACAACTACCCACTTCCTTGTAAGGATTTGCTTCTCCTTTCAAGATGATACTCTAGACGTCCGTTAATGGGTATCCTTGTCACTAGGGCCCCTCAGTCAGATGATCTAGTACATTCCTCCACGAGATCCACAAACACGCACAAACATTCAATTAAATATGAGAATTAAGCTCAAACACATGCATTCACATAAGATAAAATAGATACAAAGCATGCTAACATTTAGATAGGAAATTGGCATATCCCTTAATCCTAGAACAAGGGATCTACTCCATAGCAAGAAAGAAGAGATCCAAGGACATGATAATTACAAGCATTCAAACCCCAAACAACAGTGAAAAGGGAAGAAGTGCTTATCCAATGACGTTGAGTGGTCTTTGAATCTAATTCCAAGATTCTAGAATCGATACGGTGATAGAAACGACTTCGGATTGTCTAACGGAGCTTGTAGAGGGCATAGATCGACACCAAGTTGGATCTCCCCAAAGGGAGAGCCTTCCTCCATTAGAAAAGGGAAGAAATCCCCTTTTATAGTGCAGGGCACAGACACCACACGACCCGTGCCACGATCGTGTGGCTTCTACATGGCTAGAGCCTTCTTGGAAGCGAAATAGGTTACACGGCCGTGTGGATTCACATGGCCGTATTCTTCTTTTCCTCTGTCGGGCCACACGGTTGCATGGTGTACATAGCCGTGGTTTACGTGCCTTCTAGAAGAGTTACACGGTCGTGTAGAGTCACACAGTCATTCTTTGTTTGCTGCTGAATTGGTGACATGGCCGTGTGGGATCACACAACCGTGCCTTGCTCCTTCTCTGGTGAAGCCACATGGCCGTGTGGCTTCACACGGCAGTGTCCATCCTCCTCTTTGCTTCTTTAACACGACCATGTAGCTTCACACGACCAATGTCGTTTGTCTTCGTTTACTCTTCGGATCGACTATAAGTGCTATTTTCTCTCCAAAAATGGTTTCTACCAACAGAAAATGGACAAAAAGCAGATGCCCGATCAAAAAGAGTAATTATGCTGAAAGTAAGACAGTAGGTGTAAAAATGCACAGATAAAACATTCGTAAAGTATGTGAATGCGTGTCAAAACATGCATAAAAGTATATATAATCTACACACATCACCAATCTACCTTTATAGGTATGCATATGATCATCCATGTCAGTCTTTACTTTGAAGACCTACTTACACGCAATGAGTTTGATCCCTTCTGGTGGATCAACCAAGGTCCATACTTGGTTAGTGTACATGGATTCTATTTCGAATTTCATGGCCTCTAACAATTTCTCAGAATTTAGGCCTTGTACAGCTTCCTGATAAGATGTAGGCTCATTGAGACTAGTAAGAACTACCGTGTCTAGATAAGAGAAAAGAATACCTCTTAGGTTGATGATGGGTCCTTTTAGATCTGCGTAGAGCTTGTGCTATTTGAATATGTTATTACTTCATAACTTCTTGCGGTTTAACAAAATTATAATCCACAACATCTTGTGGTGTTTAATTTCCATCAAGTGCTCGGTGCTAGTTTGTGTATCTTAAATTTCTTCAAGATTGACTTTACTTCTACTAGTTTTTCTAGAAATAAATTCTCTTTCTAGAATGACACCATTTTTTATAACAAACACTTTACCTTGTGTGAGATTATAAAAGTAATATCCCTTTGTTTCTTTGGAATATCCTACAAAATATCACTTGTCTGATTTAGGTCCTAATTTATTTGAGACTTGTCGTCAAACGTAAGTCTCACATCCCTAAATCTTCATGAAAGACATCTTGGGACTCTTCCCAGTCTATATCACATATGGTGTATTTATGATATCCTTAGATGGAATACAGTTAAGTGTGAAAGTGGCTATCTCTAGAGTAATTCCCCAGAAGGAAGTAGGAAGATCTGTTTGACTCATCATCGATCATACCATATCTAACAAAGCATGATTTCTCCTTTCTGATACACCATTCCATTGTTGTGTTCCAGGTGGAGTGAGTTGAGATATGATCACTGACTCAACGTGATGGTCATGAAACTTTTGGCTAAGGTATTCCCCACCTCGATCTGATCGAAATATCTTAATACACTTACTAAGTTAGTTTTGTACTTCACTCTTGAATTCTTTGAACTTTTCAAAGGATTCTGACTTATGTCTCATCCAATACAGATGACAGTACCTGTTAAAATCATCAGTAAAAGTAGTGAAGTAATGATAGCCTCCTCTAACTGTAATTCTAAAAGAGCCACATACATTAGTATGTATGAGTTATAACAAATCATTAGCCCTTTCATTGTGTCCACAAAATAAAGTCTTTGTCATCTTACCTTGAAGATAAGATTCACATAGCTCATATGATTTAAAATCAAATGAGTCCAAAAGTTCATCTTTATGGAGTTAGGATATGTGACTCTTATTTATGTGACCAAAGAGACAATGCTATAGATATGCTTAGTTCAAATCATTAGCCTTGAACCATTTGACATTTATGTTATAGATTGTGTTGTCAAATTCTATAATATAGTCTATTCCTTTCTGATACACTATTCCATTGTTGTGTTTCAGGTGGAGTGAGTTGAGATATGATCACTGACTCAACGTGATGGTCATGAAACTTTTGGCTAAGGTATTTCCCACCTCGATCTGATCGAAATATCTTAATACGCTTACTAAGTTAGTTTTGTACTTCACTCTTGAATTCTTTGAACTTTTCAAAGGATTCTGACTTATGTCTCATCCAATACACATGACAGTACCTGTTAAAATCATCAGTAAAAGTAGTGAAGTAATGATAGCCTCTTCTAACTGTAATTCTAAAAGAGCCACATACATTAGTATGTATGAGTTATAACAAGTCATTAGCCCTTTCATCGTGTCCACAAAATAAAGTCTTTGTCATCTTACCTTGAAGATAAGATTCACATAGCTCATATGATTTAAAATCAAATGAGTCCAAAAGTTCATCTTTATGGAGTTAGGATATGTGACTCTTATTTATGTGACCAAAGAGACAATGCTATAGATATGCTTAGTTCAAATCATTAGCCTTGAACCATTTGACATTTATATTATAGATTGTGTTGTCAAATTCTATAATATAGAGTCTATTCACAAAATGTGCACTACAATAGAATATTTCATTGAAATAAACAGAACAACATTTATCTTTTGTTATAAATGATAATCCCTCTCGCTAGCTGCGTCTTTCGCTCGACTTCCTGTGCTCCTAAGCTCCTGCACACTCAGACACAGGGATCAAATACAAAGCAGGACCTAACCAACTTGGTTGATCACATCAAAACTACCACGGGGTCCAACAATCTCCCCCTTTTTGATGTGCATCAACCCAAGTTCAAGTTAGGGTAAAAACAGACACAAAAAGTAATTTTAAAGAAAAATTACTAAACTAACATATTTAAGCATAAATTTGCAATGAATAAAATTGCAACACAGTTTTAAAAATATTAAAATATTTAATTTTTAATTTTCCTTACTCCTCCTAAACTTGTACCTTTCTCTCCCCCTTTGATCACAGCAAAAATGGGGTACCAACAAGAGAATATTAAGCAAATTATCAAGGTAGAAAAAATCTGAGCAAAAATGAATTTTTAGAAAAAAAATTTCTAAGTTAAATTGAATTTTAAAAAATATTTCTAAGCAAAAATAAATTTTTAGAATTTTACAAAAAAATTTCTAAGTTAAACTGAATTTTTCCAAAAAATATTTCTAAGTCAGAATTTTCAAAAAGAGTTTCTAAGTAAAAAAATGGTTGATAAACTTTCAAAGCATTATTTAATTCTTGTTTTTAATGCTTTTTCAGAAAGTTAATTAAACATTTTCTTTCAATATTTTAGCTTCCAGGTCGTGGTGAGGCACTAGACCTTCTTGGTTATTGGAGCAACAACCACTTCCTTAGACAAAGCTTCCATAAAGAATTTCAATGTTTAATTTTCTCACTGTAAGCTCTAAGTTTAATATTTCAACTTAGATCAAATATTATGATTTTTAAATTTCCATTTTAACTTCTCATAATATCTCAATTCACAGTTTTTATAATTGTAGCAAAAAATATTGAGCATGCAGAAAATTGTACATTTTCTATTGTTAGTTTGTCAAAATCTCTTAATTGACAAATTATGTCTTTTAACTCAATATTCTTTAATAGTTTTTTAGTTTTTAATTCAAAATATTCTTTCGATGAAATAATTTGTAATTTACGAAAACCTTTCGGTAATATTTCAATTAAATCAATTAATTTGCCAAGAGGTGGAGATCATACCTGACTTACCTTGTCGGCGGTTGATTCTCCCCCTGTTAAATTGTTTTCGTCTTCTGATGTTTCTCCCCTTTATCGATGCTCATTTGTGATGAGCATTCTAGGTCTTCAAGTTGGAGTTTGGTTACTGGTTCTGTCTCGGCACTTACCTCGGTTTCGGACTCTTCTGACGTCAGGTCAGTGTCCATTGAGGAGTCGGATTGAACTTCAATTTGTTCTTCGTGGAGTCTTAAGAACTTTTCCCAAAGTTCTTTTGCACTTCGGTAGTCGCCAACTTTAATGAGATCTTCATCTGGTAGTACGCTTAGAAGATAAAATTCAGCCCGAGCGTTTGCCATAGACTCGTTACGTTGGTTACTGGTCAAGAGTTGCATCTCGAGTTCTTCTCCATTCATTGTCTTTGGTGCTTCATAACCAAATTTTGTTATTAATAAAATATTTAAATTTGTGTTAAGATATACCTCCATCCGATGTTTCCACATCGCGAAGTTTCCGTCGAATTTCGGGGGATCAATATTCGCTCCAGCCATCATCTTGATCGTTGTGCTTCAGTTGGCTGTTAGTCCTTCTGAGGCGGTCTGACTCTGATACCAATTGTTGGTGTAGCAGAGGCCGGCAAGAGGGGGGGGTGAATTGCTACAAACAAAAATTAACTTTACCCTCCTCGGATTTCAACTCAAAAAAGCAATAGTAAAATTAAAACAAGCAAGGAAATAGAAATTAAGTAGTAGACATGATTTAACCTCGTTACAACCAAGGAGGTTGTTAATCTAGGATAGTAAAAAAAGCTCAGTAGAAAAATCTCCTTTGCTGAAGGCGGAGAAGCCTTTTACACTTTGGAAGCTTAAAACTATTGCTAGGAAAGAGTACACAGTTGATTGCTTGAGTTGTTGTTTCTTTCCTAGCTCCAGGGGCCTTTATATAGGTCCTGGAAATCTTATCCCGAGAGTCCAAGGCGCCTCCAACTGGGTTCAAGGTGCCTCCAGCTCGATTCACTGCGCAAACGGTCAACTTTGACTGTAGAAGGCGCCTTGAACAAGCCTTGAAGGCGCCTTCAAGTTGAAGGCCCCTTGAAGTTGAAGGCGCCTTCAAGATTGTTGAAGGAGCCTTGAGCTGGATTTTCCAGCACATCTCCTTTTTCCAGCTCCTTTGCGTGGGCTTCCAATGCTCCGTTCCTTTGGGTGATTCCGGTCAACCGGAATAGGGCTCACCCGAACCCAATTCCCGGCCTTCTCCTCGAGCAGCCTTCCGTCTTGACTTAACGTCCCTCGAACGCCGCACACGCTCTTCACGCCCACCGGAGTACTCTTCCATAGCTCTCTCGTCCTTCGGACGCACCGAGCCCGTCGGCTCCCTTCCCGTGCCGTCCTTCTCGCTAGCTACGTCTTCCGCTCGACTTCCTGTGCTCCTAAGCTCCAGCACACTCAGACACAGGGATCAAACATAAAGCAGGACCTAATCAACTTGGTTGATCACATCAAAACTACCACGGGGTCAAACATATCCATTCATTTCCTCTTTTTACAGTACAAGGAAACATAAAAACTATAAGCCCATAGGCTTAGTAAGTCCCTTTCCTACTCACAAAAACCATGATTCATGCATGAACATAAAATGATAACATGTTCATTTGGTAAATCATAACATAACATGTGAGAGCATAACATAAAGTCATATCATATCATATAAGAGCATAAACGTAAAGTCATATCATATCATGTGAGAGCATAAACGTAAAGTCATATCATATCATGTGAGAGCATAAACATAAAGTCATAGCATATTATATGAGATCATAAACATAAAATAATAACATAATCATATAACATCATAGACATATTTCAAGAGCATCTTTAAGAAGAATAAAGAAAAACATATAACATGAACTTGTAGATGCAAGATGTTCTTTTGAAAACATGTATCATGAAATGAGTATATGCAAGATGTCCTTTTGAAAACATATATCATATACATAAACATAATCTCAACATGAGGGCCCGGCTTGTACCACATACATACATAAATGCGAGCATCCTAAATAGATCCAAGGTAGCAAATCTTGAACCTACTAGGAAATATGCCCGTTTCATAGACCATCGACCTAGGGGCACTTAGGAGCCCATCCCTTTTTACTAGGCCTGTTTCATAAACCATCGACCTAGGGGCGCTTGTGGAGCCCACCCTTGGTACAAGCCATACAAAGTAAAATAGCATGTCATATCATGTCATATCATAACATTTCATGTTCTTGTCATATCATGAAGAGTTCTCTTGATCCCAACTTAAGGGAAACATCTCTTAGGCTTTTTTATCTTACATAAGCCTTGCATAAACATAGCATGATAGCACCAAGTGCACATAACATATAGTATATCAGAAAAACATAACATGATAACATGAAGTGCACATTATATAGCATCTCATAAAAAACATAACATGATAACATGAAGTGCACATATCAATTAACATGGTGACATAAAAATTCATATCATATCATAAGAGTCAACATCATACATGATTAAGGTTTTTGAAACTACTTACAAGCCCTAAATCATGCTTGGCCGAAACATATAAACATACATCATAGATTTTCAATCAACATGGATACATGAAATCAACTATCTAAGTCTTCATAATCATTAATCATAGCATGTAAGACCTTAGGAACCCTAGGTAGCTTCTTAACCTCATTCTTCTTATCTTGGCCGAAACATGAATGCATGTTTTAAATTTCCCTTTAATCAATTTAAAGCATGAAACTTTTTTAACCTACATAGCATAGCAAATGAGTCCTTTGGTAACCATAAGTGAGGTTCTAACTCTAATATTCAACCTTGGCCAAAACCTCAAGGTGGTGTTTCTAGGTTTTTCATGCAACATAAGCCATGAAAATTTAACCTAACATTGCATAGGAAATCATACATCATGAGGAAGCATAAAGCAAGTATAGTTTAAGTCTACAACTCTCTCTAAGCCTCTAATTCAACCTTGGCCGAAACCTAAAGGTAAGGTTTCTAGGTTTCTCATGCAACTTAAGACATGGAGATTCAATCTAACATTGTATAGAAAATCATACATCATGAGGAAGTATAAAATAAGCATGGTTAGATTTCAAAACCTTGCCCTAGACCTTGTGTTCATCCTTGGCCGAAACCTAAGGTAAGACTCTAGGTTTTGTTTATATATCATGTAATATGGAAACATAACTAACAACATGTAATAAATCATGTATCATGAAGGAGCATAAACAAGCATGTTTAGGTTTCAATACCTTGTTCTAACCCTTATGTTCCATCTTGGCCGAAACTAAGGTAAGGATCTAGGTTTTGTTTACACAACATGTAGCATGAAAACTTAACTAACAACATGTAATAAATCATGTATCATGAAGGAGCATAAACAAGCATGTTTAGGTTTCAATACCTTGTTCTAACCCTTATGTTCCATCTTGGCCGAAACCTAAGGTAAGGATCTAGGTTTTGTTTACACAACATGTAGCATGAAAACTTAACTAACAACATGTAATAAATCATGTATCATGAAGGAGCATAAACAAGCATGTTTAGGTTTCAATACCTTGTTCTAACCCTTATGTTCAATCTTGGCCGAAACCTAAGGTAACGATCTTGGTTTTGTTTACACAACACGTAGCATGAAAACTTAACTAACAACATGTAATAAATCATGTATCATGAAGGAGCATAAACAAGCATGTTTAGGTTTCAATACCTTGTTCTAACCCTTTTGTTCCATCTTGGCCGAAACCTAAGGTAAGGATCTAGGTTTTGTTTACACAACATGTAGCATGAAAACTTAACTAACAACATGTAATAAATCATGTATCATGAAGGAGCATAAACAAGCATGTTTAGGTTTCAACACTTTCATCTAAACCTTATGTTCCATTTTGGCCGAAACCTCAAGAGTGAGATTCTAGACTTTTTGTTACAACATGAAGCATAAATTGTAAACTTGACAACCATAAGTGACCACAACTCCTTATCTTGGCTGAAACTTGCAAGGAAATCCCTAAGTTTTTTTTCAACAACCTTTAAAGCGTACGTAAACTATTGTACTGCAGGTGAGGGGATACTTACATCTCTCGCTTAATTCTCTAAGAGAAGTAACCTTGGTTGTGAAGCTTTTCCTAGAGAGAAACTCCTTTGCTTGGTTCGGCAATGGTGAGGAAGAAGAGGCTTGGGTTTCGGTGGAGAGGAGGAGGGAGGAGGAAGAGAAGACAATGAAATTTTCTCTTTCCTTTTCTCCTTTTATTCCAAATGAAAGGAAGAAGGAAAAATGAACTTTTCCTTCCATTTTCTTTTACTCATCCTAAATGAAGGGAGGAAGTAAAACTCTCTTTTCATTGTAAGAAGAGGAAGGAAACTTGGACTTCTCCTCTTTAGTGAAGAGAGCCTTCACTTTCCTTACCTTTAACCATAATTTCCCTCTTTTTATATCAACACACCCCTGCTGGGGCTACTGGTTATAACATGGAACCACTTACTAAGAGGTCCAAGGTTCAATCCTTGGTCATGCCTCTTTTTGGTTCTTTTTATTATATATATTTTTTAAAGAAGAATCCACATGAAACCTATTTAATCATGCATAAATTAATGTAAAATTTCTAGGGATCCTATGGGTGTTACAGTCCCCCATACCTCATAAAAGTTCATCCTCGAACTTAAAATAGCTCTGGGTACTTTTGTTTCATATCGTCTTTGCGTTCCCAAGTGGCTTCTTCGAACCATTGATTTTGCCATAGGATCTTTACTAAGGGTACCTCTTTGTTCCTTACTCTTTTGACATCTCGGTCTAATATCTGAACCGGTCGGCTTTCATAACTTAGGTCCTCTTGAACTTGTACTGTCTGCGGCTCAATCACTTGGTCCGTGCTCAGAATACATTTCTTTAGCATCGACACGTGGAACACGTTGTGGATAGCCAACATTTCTTGAAGCAGCTCTATCTCATAAGCTACCTTGCCGACCCTTTTCTGAATTTGATATGGTCCCACGTAGCGTGGACTCAATTTTCCCTTCTTTCCGAACCTCATCACTCCTTTCATGGGAGCTAACTTGAGAAATACCGAATCTCCGACACTAAATTCCAACGGCCTTCGTCGCTTATCTGCATAATTCTTCTATCGACTCTGAGCAGTTTCTATTTATTGGCGGATGTTCTGTATCGCACGGGTGGTGTTGTCAATGAAATCTGTTCGGAATCCCATCTCCTTCTTTTCACCACCTTCGTACCAACATATAGGGGATCTACATTTCCTCCCGTACAATGCCTCGTAAGGCGCCATTCCAATAGTAGCTTGGTAACTATTGTTGTAGGCGAATTCCGCTAAGCATAGATATCGACACCAGCTCCCCTTGAAGTCTAAGGTGCAAGCTCGTAACATATCTTCTAGTACTTGGTTCACCCTTTCTGTTTGTCCGTCGGTTTGAGGGTGGAAGGCAGTACTGAACAATAGCTTTGTGCCAAGAGCCTTCTGAACATATTCCCAAAAATGTGAAATAAAGCGACCATCTCTGTCAGAAATAATGGTCTTAGGAATCCCATGTAATATAATAATTTCCTTGACATATAATTGAGCCAGTTGCTCAATCGAATAGGTCATCTTGATTGCTAGGAAGTGGGCGGATTTGTTAATCTGTCCATGATTACCCATATAGCGTCGTAGCCGTTTGTTGTTTTGGGTAATCTTGAAATAAAGTCCATAGAGATATCTTCCCATTTCCATTTCAGAATTTGGATTGGCTGCAGTACTCCTCCAAGTCTCTGGTGTTCTGCTTTAACCCTCTGGCAGGTCAGGCAGGTACTGACATACTGAGCCACGTCTCTTTTCATACCGAACCACTAGAATTTCTTTTTCAGGTCTTGGTACATCTTGGTGGATCCAGGATGCATCGCATAGGGTGTTGCATGGGCTTCTTCCAGTATCTTCTTTCGCAACTCTGGGTCGTCGGGAATGCATAAGCGATCCTTGAGGTATAATATTCCACTATCAGCGATACAGAATCCATCATTCTTTCCCTCTAAGACTTCTTGCTTGATCCTTTGGATGCTTGGGTTACGGGTTTGCTTCCCCAATATATCGTCGAACATCGTCGGTGCTATAGTCAGGGTAGAGAGCTGTCCGGACACATTTTCGACCCCGTAGCACCAAATTTCTCTTGGTTTTCCAATAAATTCAAACATCGGTTCTGCTTCAGGCCGGAAAATCACTTTTCTCTTACGACACTTTATCGAAGCATCGTACTTGCTCAGGAAATCCATGCCCAATATAATATCATAATCTTGCATGTCGAGCACTATCAGATCACAGTAGAGTTCTCTGTCTGCGATTCTGATGGGCGCGACTCGCAACATATGAGTAGATGGCATTACTTCTCCCGAAGGCAGGGTCGTTAAGAATTTACAATCTAAGGCTTGGGGTGGTATGTCTATCTTTCTTGTGAACGGGGTAGAGACGAATGAGTGCGTTGCCCCAGTATCAAATAACACAGTAGCATGTTGACTGAAAATAAATATCTGACCTGTGATAATGGTAGAAGCATTCGCCACATCTTCCTTGGTGAGGGAGAAAATTCTGGCATTCGTCGTAACTGGAGGGGCCTCCAATCGCCCTTGACTTATCTGAGGACCTTCTATTGCAGCTTGCATCAGGTGTAGCTGTGGGGGAGCACCTCTGTTTTGGACATACTACTGAGGAGGTGTCTGACTCTGGGTAGGACAGTTTCTGGCCATATGTCATTCCAATCCACAGTTGTAGCACTTATTCGTGCCCATACGACATTTTCCTGGATGCTTCTTCCCACATGTGGTACACTGAGGGAACGTAGATTGCTTGCTTGTTGGACCACCCTTAGAGTCGTTCCATTGCTTTCTCTTGCCACTGTGGTTTCCTTTCCAGTTGGCTTTGGTGTTTTGAGATTTCTGTCCTCCCGGCTGGGCTTGACTTTTGCCCTCGTTCAGCGCCTTCAAGTAGTGTTCGGTGATCAGGGCACTGCTGATTAACTCTTCGACAGTCTGCGGTCTATTAACTCCGCCGGTCATATTCAAAGCTATCTCGGGTCTAAGCATCTTCAGCATAAGTCTGACCCTTTCTCTTTCTGTACTGACCAACTCTGGGCATAGGCGCGCTAGACGGTTGAATCTCTTCACAGCTTCATTAACTGAGAGGTCACCTTGTCGGAACTTGGTGAACTCGTCGTAGTGCTTGTTCGTCACACGCATGTGGAAGAATTCCTCGAAGAATTCAGTCTCAAAGTCCATCTATCTCATTTGATTTACTTGTCTCTTTGCTTTAACTCGGTCCCACCACATCCTGGCATCGCCCGTAAGGCAGAACGATGCACATTTGACTTTCTCGTGTTCAGGCCAGTCCAATAGCTCCACTATGCTCTCCATAGTCTTGAACCATGCTTGGGCGTCCCATGGCTCACAGTTACCGGAGAAAGCTTCCGGCTTCAGTCTCTACCACTGAATCAGATACGCCTCCTAACGAACCACTGGAGCTGGGCCTACCGGTGGTACAGGTGTCGGTGGCACTGGTGCAGCCGTAGGTATGACGGACATCGTATTCTGATTCCCTGGTGGGGTAGCAGGGTTCCCTTGCTGATTCATCAGAGTATTTATTATTTGCTGCTGTTCTGTGACCTGACGTTGAAGTTCAGTGACTACATGCATCAGATCAGGTGGAGGTACTGTCTCATCGGCTCTAGCATTGCGTCTTCTTGCCATGCTTATCTTCACGAATGACAACAAGGCTAGCATAAGTTATTATTATTCCTAATCTACCATCATGCATACTTAACTAAAACTGAAACTTATCATAATAAAAAAAAATATAGAGTAGACATGCATACTTAAATTAAAGCATTCCTTATCATACATAAAAAAAAAATAGAGTAGGTATAGAAATTCTTACTTAGAGCGGCAGGATGTAGGCTTGATGTGTGTATGTAGTGGAAAGGCAGACCTGCTCTGATACCAAACTGTAACGCCTGCCCTCCCACTGCTTAAGGAGGGATGGGGTTACTTACTTACATACGTGCATACATATAAAATCATGGCAGCGGAAACAGTTATTTAATTTTTTTTTCTACACTAATTATCATGCTTATCATACTGAGCATGTGGACATACTAGTATTCATGCATACAACTTAATTAATACCAACTACTTGAAACATGATTCATGATATCATAAGCATACTAGCATGAACATAAATAACATAAGTGCATAACTATCCATACTAGTTAAAGTACTATCAAAGCATAACGATAACATATGGTTCATATGCAAACTTAGAACTTAAAAACATATAGCAGTTTTCTTCCACCGTGCCACTGCCACACACACTCCTGCCCTTCCTGTTGCTCCTCTTAGTTTATCCATTCCTTTCCTCTTTCTACAGTACAAGGAAACATAAAAACTATAAGCCCATAGGCTTAGTAAGTCCCTTTCCTACTCACAAAAACCATGATTCATGCATGAACATAAAGTGATAATATGTTCATTTGGCCAATCATAACATAACATGTGAGAGCATAATATAAAGTCATATCATATCATATGAGAGCATAAACGTAAAGTCATATCATATCATGTGAGAGCATAAACATAAAGTCATATCATATAATATGAGAGCATAAACATAAAGTAGTAACATGATCATATAACATCATAGACATATTTCAAGAGCATCTTTAAGAAGAATAAAGAAAAACATATAACATGAACTTGTAGATGCAAGATGTTCTTTTGAAAACATGTATTATGAAATGAGTATATGCAAGATGTCCTTTTGAAAACATATATCATATACATACTTAAACATAATCTCAACATGAGGGTCCGGCTTGTACCACATACATACATAAATGCGCGCATCCTAAATAGATCCAAGGTAGCAAATCTTGAACCTACTAGGAACTAGGCCCGTTTCATAGACCATCGACTTAGGGGCACTTAGGAGCCCATCCCTTTTTACTAGGCCCGTTTCATAGACCATCGACCTAGGAGCGCTTGTGGAGCCCACCCTTGGTACAAGCCATACAAACTAAAATAGCATGTCATATCATAACATTTCATAACATTTCATGTTCTTATCATATCATGAAGAGTGCTCTTGATCCCAACTTAAGGGAAGCATCTCTTAGGCTTTTCATCTTACATAAGCCTTGCATAAACATAGCATGATGGCACCAAGTGCACATAACATATAGTATATCATAAAAACATAACATGATAACATGAAGTGCACATTATATAGCATCTCATAAAAAACATAACATGATAACATGAAGTGCACATATCAATTAACATGGTGACATAAAAATTCATATCATATCATAAGAGTCAACATCATACATGATTAAGGTTTTTGAAACTACTTACAAGCCCTAAATCATGCTTGGCCGAAACATATAAACATACATCATAGATTTTCAATCAACATGGATACATGAAATCAACTACCTAAGTCTTCATAATCATTAATCATAGCATGTAAGACCTTAGGAACCCTAGGTAGCTTCTTAACCTCATTCTTCTTATCTTGGCCAAAACATGAAGGCATGTTTTAAATTTCCCTTTAATCAATTTAAAGCATGAAACTTTTTTAACCTACATAGCATAGCAAATGAGTCCTTTGGTAACCATAAGTGAGGTTCTAACTCTAATATTCAACCTTGGCCAAAACCTCAAGGTGGTGTTTCTAGGTTTTTCATGCAACATAAGCCATGAAAATTTAACCTAACATTGCATAGGAAATCATACATCATGAGGAAGCATAAAGCAAGTATAGTTTAAGTCTATAACTCTCTCTAAGCCTCTAATTCAACCTTGGCCGAAACCTAAAGGTAAGGTTTCTAGGTTTCTCATGCAACTTAAGACATGGAGATTCAATCTAACATTGTATAGAAAATCATACATCATGAGGAAGCATAAAATAAGCATGGTTAGATTTCAAACCTTGCCCTAGACCTTGTGTTCATCCTTGGCCGAAACCTAAGGTAAGACTCTAGGTTTTGTTTATATATCATGTAACATGGAAACTTAACTAACAACATGTAATAAATCATGTATCATGAAGGAGCATAAACAAGCATGTTTAGGTTTCAATACTTTGTTCTAAACCTTATGTTCCATCTTGGCCGAAACCTAAGGTAAGGATCTAGGTTTTGTTTACACAACATGTAGCATGAAAACTTAACTAACAACATGTAATAAATCATGTATCATGAAGGAGCATAAACAAACATGTTTAGGTTTCAATACCTTGTTCTAACCCTTATGTTCCATCTTGGCCGAAACCTAAGGTAAGGATCTAGGTTTTGTTTACACAACATGTAGCATGAAAACTTAACTAACAACATGTAATAAATCATGTATCATGAAGGAGCATAAACAAGCATGTGAGGTTTCAATACCTTGTTCTAACCCTTATGTTCCATCTTGGCCAAAACCTAAGGTAAGGATCTAGGTTTTGTTTACACAACATGTAGCATGAAAACTTAACTAACAACATGTAATAAATCATGTATCATGAAGGAGCATAAACAAGCATGTTTAGGTTTCAATACCTTGTTCTAACCCTTATGTTCCATCTTGGCCGAAACCTAAGGTAAGGATCTAGGTTTTGTTTACACAACATGTAGCATGAAAACTTAACTAACAACATGTAATAAATCATGTATCATGAAGGAGCATAAACAAGCATGTTTAGGTTTCAATACCTTGTTCTAACCCTTTTGTTCCATCTTGGCTGAAACCTAAGGTAAGGATCTAGGTTTTGTTTACACAACATGTAGCATGAAAATTTAACTAACAACATGTAATAAATCATGTATCATGAAGGAGCATAAACAAGCATGTTTAGGTTTCAACACTTTCATCTAAGCCTTATGTTCCATTTTGGCCGAAACCTCAAGAGTGAGATTCTAGACTTTTTGTTACAACATGAAGCATAAATTGTAAACTTGACAACCATAAGTGACCACAACTCCTTATCTTGGCCGAAACTTGCAAGGAAATCCCTAAGTTTTTTTTTTCAACAACCTTTAAAGCATACGAAAACTATTGTACTGCAGGTGAGGGGATACTTACATCTCTCGCTTAATTCTCTAAGAGAAGTAACCTTGGTTGTGAAGCTTTTCCTAGAGAGAAACTCCTTTGCTTGGTTCGGCAATGGTGAGGAAGAAGAGGCTTGGGTTTCGGTGGAGAGGAGGAGGGAGGAGGAAGAGAAGAAAATGAAATGTTCTCTTTCCTTTTCTCCTTTTATTCCAAATGAAAGAAAGAAGGAAAAATGAACTTTTCCTTCCATTTTCTTTTACTCATCCTAAATGAAGGGAGGAAGTAAAACTCTCTTTTCATTGTAAGAAGAGGAAGGAAACTTGGACTTCTCCTCTTTAGTGAAGAGAGCCTTCACTTTCCTTACCTTTAACCATAATTTCCCTCTTTTCATATCAACACACCCCTGCTGGGGCTACTGGTTATAACATGGAACCACTTACTAAGAGGTCCAAGGTTCAATCCTTGGTCATGCCTCTTTTTTGTTCTTTTTATTATATATATATTTTAAAGCAGAATCCACATGAAACCTATTTAATCATGCATAAATTAATGTAAAATTTCTAGGGATCCTATGGGTGTTACATAAACATCCATGTTCTCATGTTTATTCTAAAGCTCAACGTTCATGGTGGCAAGCATAAGGCATGATGCATCTAATATATCATCTTGATGCTTCTTATAAGCATCCTTATCAGCTCTAGTGATAGTAGTATGTGGTGTTTCAGGAATGGGCTGCTAAAGGACATACAATTTTCTTTCTTGCTTGAGAACTATTCTCAAGTTTTTGTACCAGTTAAGGAAGTTAGCTCTATTGAGCTTGTCCTTATCAAGAATAGATCATAGAGAGAGAGAATTCAACATATTTGACGACATAGTGATCTACAATAATAAAATATAGAAATAAGTATCATATTTAGATTATTTAATCAGGTCTTTAATTAAATGATTCTCCCACTGAATTGTAAAGCTTGGTAGGAATAAGTCATAGATGTAGGTTTATCCACACTACTAGCTCCAAATCCAATCGTGATAATATTCATGTGGGACAAGATCCGTATTATTGTTAGAGTAGTGCCTCTTTTTTGTTCTTTTTATTATATATATTTTTTAAAGCAGAATCCACATGAAACCTATTTAATCATGCATAAATTAATGTAAAATTTCTAGGGATCCTATAGGTGTTACATAAACATCCATGTTCTCATGTTGATTCTAAAGCTCAACATTCATGGTGGCAAGCATAAGGCATGATGCATCTAATATATCATCTTGATGCTTCTTATAAGCATCCTTATCAGCTCTAGTGATAGTAGTATGTGGTGTTTCAGGAATGGGCTGCTAAAGGACATACAGTTTTCTTTCTTGCTTGAGAACTATTCTCAAGTTTTTGTACCAGTTAAGGAAGTTAGCTCTATTGAGCTTGTCCTTATCAAGGATAGATCATAGAGAGAGAGAATTCAACATATTTGACGACATAGTGATCTACAATAATAAAATATAGAAATAAGTATCATATTTAGATTATTTAATCAGGTCTTTAATTAAATGATTCTCCCACTGAATTGTAAAGCTTGGTAGGAATAAGTCATAGATGTAGGTTTATCCACACTACTAGCTCCAAATCCAATCGTGATAATATTCATGTGGGACAAGATCCGTATTATTGTTAGAGTAGGTGCCCTATAAAGCCAACTGTTGGCTAGAGCTTTATTGACACTTGTAAATAAACAACCATTATTTTAATATAATTCAATTCAGTTTGGCATTACTTTCTCTTTATACCCATGTTATATGCATAGATAAAGTCCTTGAATATACTATAGTGAGATGTGGTGGTACACATGATGGTCATCATGAATGTAACGCCCCGCCTCCTACTGTCTAGACTGTAAGGTCGGGGGTAACAATCCTTAGGCTAAACTGAACTATAAGGTGCGGAAAAGTTGAACTAATTAAAACCCTCTGCTAATTGCTATGAAATCTGGATTTTATATTCAGAATACACTTCTGAAGTTGTACATGTGCTAAGAAGGGAACCTAACCTTCCTATTTGATCAAAAACTGAAATCAGACACTTCTAGTTGAAATCAGACTTTCCAATCGATCGGCTGATCGATTGGAGTGGTTTGATCGATCCACTGGTCGATCTAACATGCTACTGTGCACGGAAGTCCCGTCTGGATCGATCGGCTGATCGATCCAGTCTGGCCAATCGATCCAGAGATCGATTCAGAAGCTCTCTGTTCGCGGGATTAAAATTCTCGATTGATCGGCTGATCGACCCATAGCCGATCGATCAGTTGATCGACTCATCAACTCTCTGTACGCGGCAGATCGCGATTTGATCGATTGGCTGATCGATCGAGGGCTCCTCAATCAATCAGCTGATCGACTCAATGGCATTCTGTACGCGGGGACTTCTTCCAATCGATCAGCTGATCGATTGAGGACTCCTCAATCGATCGGCTGATCGATTGAGTTTCTGATTTATGCAGAAATCAGACCCAACATCGTACAGGATCTTCAGAAATCAACAAAAGACACCACACTACTACTAGGCATGTCAGTTCTCATGGTTAGCTATCTAATATCCAGACAATGAGTAATCTAAACATAACTTTCATAATTCAAGACACTTAAACATCTAAAGGTGCAGAAAAGTAACTAAAACATAAATACTAAATCTTTTGGTGGGCTATTTCCCAAGAGTCTTTATTCCAAGTTTCTCCTCACACACATCCAGTCGCATTGCCCTC
Source organism: Zingiber officinale (assembly GCF_018446385.1). Classification (NCBI taxonomy): domain Eukaryota; kingdom Viridiplantae; phylum Streptophyta; class Magnoliopsida; order Zingiberales; family Zingiberaceae; genus Zingiber; species Zingiber officinale. The sequence goes on along the minus strand of NC_055987.1, from coordinate 74,041,058 downwards.
TAGCTTCCGCTAATCCATCTTTCCTTTACCTTTATCTGCAGTATAAGGAAAATGAAACTATAAGCTTGGGAGCTTAGTAAGAAACCATCTACCTCATAAAACATGCATTCGAAGAAATTATGCTTTCGAGGATGCTATTCGAAATACATGCTAATGATCATGCTGAAAATGCTAAAACATGGCATATGAACATGGAAGTCATGCTAACAAATGCTGAACAAAAAGCTATCCATTGTATCAACAAGCTAACTAAATCGATACATAAGCTAAGTTAATTGTTATAACAATAAGAAAACTAAACTGAAGCTAAGCTGTATTCACATATCTGGTTGTGAAGTTTGAAAACTATTTTCATAAGTAGATAAAAATACTAAACATGCTGCTGATGGGCCTGGCAACTGTACTTGCTGTGCACGCATCCCTAACTAGGTCCGAGGTAGCAAGTACTGAATCTAGTAGGGTACTAGGTTATCTAAACCTAGTTTAGATAAACTGATTTATCATATCTTGCTTTTACTAGGTTATCTGAATCTAAAGGTAGGTTATCTGAACCTAGAGGCGACTATGGGAGCCTACCCATTGGACCGTAGTCCCATATCATTGAAGCAAGGCTATATATGCTATTTAAAATGCATCTAGGGCATTTAACTGAACTATTAAAATGCTTATTGTAGCATTTAACTATTCTAGGCATTTTATCGAGCACTTAGTGTGCTCTAATTTTGCATATGGCTAAACTGAGAACATAAAAGTGAACTAAGGGCATAAAAACATACAATTAGCTACTTATACTGTAGGTGAGGGGTTACTTACATCCTGCGCTAACTTTCCTTAGAATCCGCTCGCTAGATTTCTGGAGAAGAAGATTGTTTCCACGATCTTCCTACGTCTATGCGTTCTTCTCGCAGAGAGGAACACCCTCGTGCCGGAGTTGTCATCGGAAGGTCCTCCTACGATCCTAGGGATGGAACCCTAGGTCTCTTGGGCTTGTGCGCCGAGAGGATGAGGAGAAGAGGGGCGGCGTCGGGTGAGGGTAAGGGAGAAGAGAATTGCCGATCAAAAATAACAACTCTCCACTTTATTTCCCTATTTATATTAAGTGATTAATACACCCCAACTAAACCTTAAGTATAATTGTTTTCCTCTTCTTTCAGCACACCCCTGCTGGGGCCCCTTGGTTACTAAAGTCACCCTATATGTCATAGAGTCCATAGGTCTCGGGTTCAATTCCCGCTTAGGCTATTTTACGTTTTTATTTAATTTTGCTACTTCGGTTATTCTAAAAATTCCAGTAAAATATCCTAAAATTCTAGAAAAATAATAGAATATTTCTAAAATAACTTTGAGAATTTTCGGGCGTTACAATCCCTCTTACCTTATAAAAAGTTCATCCTCGAACTTAGAATAACTCTGGGTATTTCTGCCTCATACTAGTTTCTGTCTCCCAAGTTGCCTCTTCTGTTGTGTGATTTTGCCAAATGACTTTTACTAATGGTACCTTCTTGTTCCGTAATTTCTTAACTGCTCGGTCTATTATCTGAATAGGCTGACTGTCATAGCTGAGGTCTTCGCGGACTTGTACCGACTGAGGCGCAATCACCTGGGTGACATCTGGGATATGCTTCTTCAGCATAGAGACATAAAATACATTATGGATAACTGACATCTCCTGGGGTAGCTCTAGCTCATATGCTACCTTGCCAACTCTTCTGGTGATAAGGTATGGTCCCACATATCTGGGACTTAATTTGCCCTTCTTCCCAAAACGCATTACTCCCTTCATGGGAGCCACTCAGAGAAATACTGTATCCCCCACTGAAAACTCTTAGGGTCGACGCCGTGTATCAGCATAGCTTTTTTGGCGGCTCTGAGCTGTCTCTATCCTCTGGTGGATCTGCTGTATAGCTGCTGTGGTATCTGCTACTGTCTGAAGTTCTAGCTCTTTCTGTTCACCACTCTCATATCAGCAGATTGGAGATCTACACCTCCGCCCGTAGAGAGTCTCGTAGGGTGCCATGCCAATGGTGGCCTGATAGCTATTGTTGTATGCAAATTCTGCTAAACATAGATATTTGTACCAACTTCCCTTGAAGTATAGGGCACACGCTCAGAGTATATCCTCGAGTACCTGATTTACTCGCTTCGTCTGACCATCTGTCTAAGGATGGAAGGCTGTGCTAAACTTTAACTTGGTGCCCAATGCTGACTGTACACACTCCCAGAAGTGTGATGTGAATCTAATGTCTCTGTCTAAAATGATGGTCCTTGGGACTCCATGCAGTCTGACGATCTCCTTGAAATACAACTGGGCTAGCTGCTCCATGGAGTAGGATATCCTGATAGCTAAGAAGTGGGCTGACTTAGTCAATCTGTCGACTATTACCCAGATGGCATCAAAATCATTCGTGGTTCTGGGTAGTCCCACTATGAAATCCATGGAAATATCCTCCCACTTCCATTCTGGGATTTGAATAGGCTGCAGAACTCCTCCTGGTCTTTGGTGTTCTACCTTGACTCTCTGACAGGTCAGACAGATTCTGACATATTTAGCGATGTCTCTTTTCATCCTAGGCCACCAAAAACGTTTCTTTAGGTCTTGGTACATCTTGGTGGAACCAGGATGTATCGCATAAGGAGTCCTGTGAGCTTCGTCTAGAATTTTCCGCCGTAGTTCCTTCCGATCTGGAACACATAGTCTGTCACCAAAACACAATACCCCACTATCGGATACTCTGAACTCTCCACTTCCTGATTCTGCTAACCCTTGCTTGATCTTCTGAATTTCAGGGTCCTGATCCTGAGCTATCTGGATATCACCAAGCAGGGTAGATGCTAATGTCATAGTAGAGAGTTGTCCAACTATAAGTTCGAGACTGAAATCTGTAATCTCCTTTTGTAAGGGCGGTGACATGGCTGCTAGGGATAGTAAGGTAGCACTGGATTTCCTGCTAAGGGCGTCTGCCACCTTATTGGCCTTTCTTGGATGGTAGAGGATGTCTATGTCATAGTCTTTGACTAGCGCGAGTCATCTGCACTGTCGCATATTCAGATCCTTCTGAGTGAAGAAGTACTTCAGACTCTGATGATCTGTATACACTCTGCACTGAGCTCCATATAGGTAATGTCTCCAAATTTCGAGGGTGAAGACGACTGCTACAAGCTCAAGGTCATGAGTAGGGTAGTTCCTCTCGTAATCCTTGAGTTGTCTGGAGGCATAGGCGATCACCTTACCTTCTTGCATTAGTACTGCTCCTAGTCCCAACTTAGAGGCGTCACTGTAAATATCAAAGTTGTCTGTGTTTTCTGGCAGAGCCAGAATGGGTGCACTGGTCAATCTTCTTTTGAGCTCCATGAAACTGTTCTCACAGTCTTCTTTCCACTAAAATTTCCTGTTCTTCCTAGTGAGAGCTGTCAATGGAGAGGCTATCCTGGAGAAATCCTCTACAAATTTTCTATAATAGCCTGCTAGTCCCAAAAAGCTTCTGATCTCACTGGCATTCTTAGGTCTTTTCCAATTACTCACAGTCTCTATCTTACTGGGGTCTACCATGATACCATCCTTGGAGATGATGTGACCCAGAAAGGATACCTGATCGAGCCAGAATTCACATTTCGTGAACTTGGCGTACAGCTGGTTCTGCTGAAGGGTCTGCAGTACTATCTTTAGGTGCTCTGCGTGTTCTTCCTGAGTTTTGGAATAGATAAGAATGTCATCGATGAACACGATAACAAACTTATCTAAGTATTCCCTGAATACCCTGTTCATGAGGTCCATGAAAGTAGCTGGAGTATTTGTCACGCCAAAGGGCATGACTACGAACTCATAATGTCTGTATCTGGTCCTGAAAGTTGTCTTGGGTATGTCACCTTCTTTAACTCTAACCTGGTGATATCCTGATCTGAGGTCTATTTTAGAGAACACTGCTACTCTCTTTAGCTGATCGAACAGGTCATCTATCTTGGGAAGAGGATACCTGTTCTTAATCGTGACTTGGTTTAGTGCTCGGTAGTCTATACACAGGCGCATGCTCCCATCCTTCTTCTTCACGAACAATACAGGCGCACCCCATGGTGAGTGACTAGAGCGTATGAGGCCCTTGTCAAGTAGCTCCTGTAGTTGCTCCTGAAGTTCCTTCAGTTCTGCTGGAGCCACGCGGTAGGGTGCTTTGGAGATAGGATTTGTACCGGGGATAAGTTCTATCTCAAATTCAATCTCCCTGTCTGGTGCTAGGCCTGGTAACTCCTCAGGAAAGACTGCTGGGTAGTCACATACAACTAGGACCTCTTCTAACTTTTGGTCCTTGTCCTGACAGGTATTGACTACATGTGCTAGGAATCCCGTACATCCTGAATCAAGTAGTTTCTGTGCCTTCAGAGCTGAGAGAGACTTCTTGGTCTTTCTCTTTGGTTCTCCGATGTACCCAAACTGCACTCCTGCTTCAGGTTGGAATACAACTCTCTGTTTACGGCACTCTATGGAGGCACCGTACTTGATCAGAAAGTCCATTCCCAAGATGACGTCGTAGTCAGCCATCTCTAGCACTATCAGGTCACCAAAAAGCTCTCTGTTTGCTATAATGATTGGCACTGCTCGGAGCCAGTGCGTGGATGCCATAATTTCTCCTGAAGGTAGTGTTGTCAAAAACTGACCACTGAGTACTTATGGAGATATTTCTAGCTTTTCGGTGAATGTCCTGGATATATAAGAATGGGTTGCCCCAGTATCGAATAAGAGAGTTGCACTTTACTGTAAAATACTGATCTGACCTGTAACAACTGTCGAGGCATTCACTACGTCCTCCCTGGTGAGTGAGTAGATCCTCGCATTTGTCGTGGCTGAGGGGGCTTCTAGTCGGCCCTGACTGATGTGTGGACCATCTATAGCATCCTGCATATGGTGTAACTGTGCTGGGTTATCTCTGTACTGAATCGGCTGTGGTAGGGGAACACTAGTCTTGTTCGGGCATTGCTTAGCCATATGCCCTTCCTAGCTACATTCGAAGCATCCTCGTGTGCCCTTGCGACAAACTCCGGGGTGGAATTTACCACAAGTAGAACACTTGGGATAACTAGGTTGTTTACTAGCTGGTTCTCCTTTTGGGTAACTCCCTGGTTTACGTTTATGGCTGGAGTTCCCTTTCCAGTCAGAGCTGTGGCCCTGGTGTTTCTGAGTACCTGAGCCTCCTTGGCCTTTAGACTCTGAAAAGGCTTGCTTCTGCTGCTTGATGCTGTTCTGGTAATGCTTAGTGGTCAGAGCACTGCTTACTAGTTCTTCTATAGTTTGCGGCCTATGAACGCCGTTGGCCACGTTCATTGCTATCTCCGACCTTAGCATTTTGAGCATCAACCGAACTCGTTCTCTTTCAGTGCTGACTAGTTCAGGGCATATATGAGCCAGTCTGTTGAATTTCTTCACGGCTTCCTCAACTGAAAGGTTGCCCTGACGAAATTCAGTGAACTCGTCGTAGTGGCGGTTTGTGACCCGCATGTGAAAGAATTCCTCAAAGAATTCTCTCTCAAAGTCAACCCATGTCATCTGGTTCACTGGGCGCTTCGTCTTAATCCTCTCCCACCACATATGTGCGTCTCTTGTCAGGCAGAAGGAGACACATTTCACCTTTTCATACTCCGACCAGTCCAGAAGCTCCATCGTACTCTCCAGTGTTTTGAACCAGGCTTGGGCATCCCATGGTTCACTGGTGCCTGAGAAGTTCTCTGGTTTGATTTTCTGCCACTGGATCAGATAAGCTTCTCTCCTTGCCCCTACTGCTAGGGCTGCTGGTGCTATCGGTTGGACTGGTGGAACCTCTATCACTACTGGGGTTGCTAAGTTAGGTTCTAGAGTGACAGTGGGAGTGTTCTGCTGATTAGCCCTTAGAGTGACTATCTCCTGTTGCTGTTCAGCTAGTTGCTTCTATAACTGAGCCACTACTGCTGTAAGGTCTGGGGGAGGCACTGAACTGCCTGCCTCATGCTGGGGCTCAGTAGCTGGTGCCTTTCTAGCTGGGCGTCCTCGTACCATTTTCTAGAGAAATAAAGGACATACATAACTACTACAATCATATTTACATACCTACTATGATCTTGTTAGATGCTATCATATATGAATATGCTGTAGTTATTTATAAACATGAAGGCAAGAAACATAAATAAAGTGAGAGATAGTCTTACTTAGAAGCTGCAGGTTCAATACTGATGTGTGTGTGAAGAAGTATGAAACTTGCTCTGATACCACTCTGTAACACCCCGCCTCTTACTGTCTAGACTGTAAGGTCGGGGGTTACAATCCTTAGGCTAAACTGAACTATAAGATGCGAAAAAGTTGAACTAATTAAAACCTTCTGCTAATTTCTATGAAATTTGGATTTTATATTCAAAATACACTTCTGAAGTTGTATATGTGCTAAGAAGGGAACCTAACCTTCCTATTTGATCAAAAACTGAAATCAGACACTTCTAGTTGAAATCAGACTTTCCAATCGATCGACTGATCGATTGGAGTGGTTTGATCGATCCACTGGTCGATACAACATGCTACTGTGCATGGAAGTCCCGTCTGGATCAATCGGCTGATCGATCCAGTCTGGCCAATCGATCCAGAGATCGATTCAAAAGCTCTCTGTTCGCGAGATTAAAATTCTCGATCGATCAGCTGATCGACCCATGGCCGATCGATCAGCTGATCGACTCATCAACTCTCTGTACGCGGCAGATCGCGGTTTAATCGATCGGCTGATCGATCGAGGGCTCCTCAATCGATCAGCTAATCGACTCAATGGCGTTCTGTACGCGGGGACTTCTTCCAATCGATCAGCTGATCGATTGAGGACTCCTCAATCGATCGGCTGATCTATTGGGTTTCTGATTTCTGCAGAAATCAGACCCAACCTCATACAGGACCTTCAGAAATCAACAAAAGACACCACACTACTACTAGGCATGTTAGTTCTCATGGTTAGCTATCTAATATCTAGACAATGAGTAATCTAAACATAACTTTCATAATTCAAGACACTTAAATATCTAAAGGTGCAGAAAAGTAACTGAAACATAAATACTAAATCTTTTGGTGGGCTATTTCCTAAGAGTCTTTATTCTAAGTTTCTCCTCATACACATCCAGTCGCATTGCCCTCCAGCCTCCGCTTATCCATCTTTCCTTTACCTTTATCTGCAGTATAAGGAAAATAAAACTATAAGCTTGGGAGCTTAGTAAGAAACCATCTACCTCACAAAACATGCATTCGACGAAATTATGCTTTCAAGGATGCTATTCGAAATACATGCTAATGATCATGCTGAAAATGCTAAAACATGACATATGAACATGGAAGTCATGCTAACAAATACTGAACAGAAAGCTATCCATTGTATCAACAAGCTAACTAAATCGATACATAAGCTAAGCTAATTGTTATAACAATAAGAAAACTAAACTGAAGCTAAGATGTATTCACATACCTAGTTGTGAGTTTGAAAACTATTTTCATAAGTAGATAAAAATACTAAACATGTTGCTGATGGGCCCGACAACTGTACTTGCTGTGCGCGCATCCCTAACTATGCCCGAGGTAGCAAGTCCCGAATCCAGTAGGGTACTAGGTTATCTAAACCTAGGGACGACTATGAGAGCCCAGCCCAAGGACAACTAAAGTCCAGTACAGTGCCACTGATAAAGTAAAATACTGTTTATAAACTGATTTATCATATCTTGCTTTTACTAGGTTATCTGAACCTAGAGGTAGGTTATCTGAACCTAGAGGCGACTATGGGAGCCTACCCATTGGACCGTAGTCCCATATCACTGAAGCAAGGCTATATATGCTATTTAAAATGCATCTAGGGCATTTAACTGAGCTATTAAAATGCTTACTATAGCATTTAACTATTCTAGGCATTTTATTGAGCACTTAGTGTGCTCTAATTTTGCATATGGCTAAACTGAGAACATAAAAGTGAACTAAGGGCATAAAAACATACAATTAGCTACTTATACTGTAGGTGAGGGGTTACTTACATCCTGCGCTAACTTTCCTTAGAATCCGCTCGCTAGATTTCCGGAGAAGAAGATTGTTTCCACGATCTTCCTACGTCTATACGTTCTTCTCGCAGAGAGGAACGCCCCCGTGCCGGAGTTGTCGTCGGAAGGTCCTCGTACGATCCTAGGGATGGAACCCTAGGTCTCTTGGGCTTGTGCACCGAGAGGATGAGGAGAAGAGGGGCGGCGTCGGGTGAGGGTGAGGGAGAAGAGAATTGCCGATCAAAAATAACAACTCTCCACTTTATTTCCCTATTTATATTAAGTGATTAATACATCCCAACTAAACCTTAAGTATAATTGTTTTCCTCTTCTTTCAGCACACCCTACTGGGGCCCCTTGGTTACTAAAGTCACCCTATATGTCATAGAGTCCATAGGTCTCGGGTTCAATTCCCGCTTAGGCTATTTTACGTTTTTATTTAATTTTTCTATTTCGGCTATTCTAAAAATTCCAGAAAAATGTCCTAAAATTCTAGAAAAATAATAGAATATTTCTAAAATAACTTTGAGAATTTTCGGGCGTTACAATGAAATACATCAATATTCACTGTATATTCTAAATTTGTTCCTAGTCAATTGGGTCGCCTAATAAATAAAGATAAAAAACTACTTGAACTAGAGACTAGCATCTGTGATGTAGTGTACCATGTTTTATTAGTAAGGACATAGAGATGTTCAAACATACAGATGTGTGATCATATGATGTGTTCATTGAACATCCCTCACACAGACTTTCCAAGTGGTTATTATTTATTGAGTGAATAAGTCTTTGGTTGTAGTTGTGCACTAGTAGTCCTTATAACTCGAGACAACACTGAGACTCTATATACTGGGGTTGCACTTTGACTCATTTACCGACTCTATTAGGGTCATCAAGTGGTGAGATTAAGTGTAGTAATGAAACAGATAGGAGTTAGTGTATTGTATTCGAGGATTCACCGCACACCTACAGGTGTGAATATCCTATGTAATATATGTTAGTTAGAGCCCTAGAGCCAATCATTTGATGATTGTATTATAGACTTGTTGTATCATATTCTTATATAAATAAAGACATTTGTTTTGGTTATTATACTTACTTGTATTGGTGCCAAATAAACTAAGTATAATAGCGTCCTTGAGTAGAAGGTTCTCACCTATATCAATCGGTTAGTTTAACCGATAGTCAGATGATATAGGGAACACTACTCTTAATCATTCTTAGTCGAGTATTAACATTTAGGGACAATGTTAATGCAATAAGACTAGCATGTAGGTCAACTCGATGACTTGATCTCACAAGTCATGGATATAGAGATATCATGTTGACACATGGGTATGTATTGGAGAATGTATACTGAATGACCCGCCATGAGAAAGTATCATGGATCATTATATGAGTGTCATATACTTTCTCATGTGGCTATTAGTATGACTACTAGTCATTAGACCTGAAGTCACCATGGTTCCCTACATAAGGAGTTATGTACTTTGGTTTCGTCAAACGTCACCCGTAACTGGGTGGACTATAAAGGCGATTACTGGGTATGTAACGAATTATGCAGAGGGATGTGAGTGATGTAGATGAGATCTATCCCTCCTATATGACGGGAGAGACATCAATATTCTTGATAGAGTGAGACCACAAAGTGCATGACCATGCCCAAATGAGTCAATATGAGATATTGAGCTCATTTGATTTAGTGAGTCTACTTGGAGTTCAAGATTTAGATTGGTCAGAGGATGACACGGTCTATGCCTCACATTGATCAATCTAGATGTCTAGGATAGAAGGATACTTGTCATATATTGTGAGGAGTCACAATTAGTAGTCACAAGGTGATGTTGGATCTCAACATTCTTGTAACTTGGGTAGTAATGATGTGTTGCTAGATACCGCTCATTACTTATACTCCTAAATGAGTTTAGGAGCATTGCCAACGTTACAAGAACTTATAGGGTCACACACTAAGGACAATTAGATGGAGATTAGGTTTATATGATGAACCAAGAGGATTAGATTCATGTGATGAATCAAATTGGATTAAGAGTAATCCTAATTGGGCTAATTGAGTTGGACTCAAGTTGATTCATGTGTTCAATGAGTCTAATTTAGATTATGACTCATTGAGTCAATTTAATTAAATAAATTAGATTCATTATATTAAATTGGCTTGAATTAAATGGTTGGATTAGATCAACCATGAGAGAGATTAAGTCAAGTTTGACTTGACTTGAGAGGAAGAGGAAGAGTCAAGTTTGACTTGACTTTATGCCACATCATTTGTGACTTGGCATTAAGTGGCCAATGATGATGTGCCACATCATCATACTTAGCACATGTGTATGCCACATCATGGAGGTTACAAACTCCATTTCCATTTAATGTGGCCGGCCACATTAATTGTAAAGGGGTTACAATTATGGCCGGCCACTCAAGATTCATGGAATGAATTTTTCATTCAATTGAATTCATTCTATCTTCTTCCTCCTAGAGCTCTCTCTTTTTGATCCCTTCTCCTCATCTTGCCGAGACCTTCTTGGAGTGCTAGCACACTCTAAGGTTCTACCTCCATCGAGTTGTTCGTGTGGATACGCATAGAGAGTTGTCTACCTTGACAACTTGAGATCCGACACCTTGGACGAGCGGGATTCGCGAAAGGCACGCATCAAGGGTAAAACTCGTACTATAATGTAGATATAGAGTTTATAAACTCGTATTTGTAAGTTTTTTGAAAGTTTTATTCTTCGCACGGATCCGGTGGCGGGGCTTTCGGGGTTCTCGCGACGCGAAAAAGCGGTTTTCGTGGCCCAAAAAACCCAACAGTGGTATCAGAGCCACGTGCGAAGCTTGTATGAGTTTAGTTTTTATTTTTATGACAAAAATTTAGTACTGTATTTTTCTGTAAATTTCTGATTTTTAAGATTTTTATGGGTATTTTTCTCGTAGAAGCGAAGCACAAGTGCTTCGACACTTATAGGCTTCGACTACTGAGAAGTTTTTTCTGAAACGACAAGGTTTCACCCCAAAACTTTTTGGGACAGCGGATTAAGGTGCTGTATGATCGCTTAGGGACACTCGCGATGGTTAGATCACGGGTAGGGGCTCTGCCCCTGACCCCGCAAGGGGATTCGTTTCGCGATTGCGCCCGAAAACCGCTAAACGGGACCGCCGGGAAATTTTACTCGTAAAAATTGTAAAAATTAGTATTAAAATTACAGAAATTATGGAAATTACATAATTTAGAATTATGTATAATTTGTGATGGTCATGGACCAAAAAGACCCAATTAGATTGGTATATTTGTGTTGTAATTCATATTACGGCCTGCGCGCCGTCATTTGTATTGTGTTTGCTGTATATCTGATACGCGACCTGCGCGTTGTGCCTTTCTCGATTTATTCTTGTTGTAAATTAGTTTAGACTCGAATGTAACTCGAGTTTCAAAATTATAATGTACAAAATTGGAGCCGTGGAAGGTCTACTCGAGACGGAGTTACGAGGAGGGCGCGAGCAACACAAGGTGGTCAAAGGGAGGAGCTTGAGTAGCTGTTGACCCTAGGTTGACCATCCGATCTTCTCATTGGCTTAAGAAGATCGTAGTAGGGCCATGACTAATCACAAATTAATTTAATTAATTGCTTGTGTGTATGTGATGCATGATTAGTAATTAATTAGTGCCTAACGATTAGATTAGATCTAAATCGTGTACAAGATACACCCTCTCGATTAGATTAGATCTCAATCGCATCAACTCTAATGCCTATCGTGCCATGATACCTATCACTACCTCGATCACATGTGTTGTTGAATCTACCAAAGCAGAGCAACACATATTATCTTGGTAGGGTACAGAGGGACAATCTTGGTCCCGCTTATCAACGCATGGGCGAGTACAAACTCAATTAGATTGAGTATTCCTAGTTAACTCGGTTGGATCGAGTACAACTATAGGCATTCTTCCAATGGTTGGAAAGATAGGACATAAATCACATTTATATTAATTCTTGGCGTATTAGCCAAAACTAACTCAAGTTTTAATATAACTACGGATAATGATCCTATAAACAAGAGTTGCATAGAGATGTAATTGATAAATCGTTATCTACCGATCATACTAAGTCTTGGGCGATTTAGCCAAAGCTAACTCAAGGCGTAGTATGATGTGGATCTTGTCCTACATGAATTATAGAATTCAGTGGGAGCATCATTTAGTTAAAGGCCCAATTAAATGATTTAAAAGAATATGATATTTATTTTCTGCATTTTTCTGTTGTAGATAACCATGACGTCGAATACGAACACCTTCTCTCTGCGTTCTGTCTTTGAGAAGGACAAGCTCAACGGAGCAAATTTCCTGGACTAGTACAGGAACTTGAGAATAGTTCTCACCCAGGAACGTAAACTGTACGTTTTGGAGCAGCCCATTCCGGAGGCTCCTCCTGCCAATGCCACGCGAGCAGATAAAGATGCTTACAAGAAGCATCAAGATGACGCATTAGATGTGTCCTGTCTAATGCTCGCGACCATGAACTCTGAGCTTCAGAAGCAACACGAGTTGATGGACGCTTATGATATGGTTGAACATCTTCGTCAACTGTATCAAGGATAAGCGCGGCATGAGAGATTTGAGATCTCAAGGGCACTATTTCAGTGCAAGATGTCAGATGGGGCTCCCGTAGGCCCATATGTACTCAAAATGATTGGGTACATAGAAAACCTACAGAGGTTGGGATTCCCGCTTGACCAAGAGATGACCACTGACCTGATCTTGCAATCCTTGCCGGATAGCTATAGTCAGTTCGTTCTAAACTACAATATGAACGAAATTGACAAGCCACTGCCTGAGTTGCTTAGCATGTTAAGAACTGCTGAGCTGAACCTTAAGAAGGCTAAGCCCCACTCTGTTCTGATGGTTTAGAAACACAAGGGCAAGGGCAAGCCCAAAGGCAAGGGAAAGTCCCAAGCCAAGGGCAAAGGCAAGACACTGAAGCCTAAAGAAGGTGTAACGCCCAAAAATTCTCAAAATTATTTTAGAAATATTCTATGATTTTTCTGGAATTTTAAAATATTTTTAGGGAATTTTTAGAGTAGCGGAAGTAGCAAAAATAAATGGAGTCGTAAAATAGCCTACGCGGGTTTTGAACCCGAGACCTATTGGATCCTACGACTTATAGCGGACTCTAGTAACCAAGTGAACCCAACAGGGCCGTGCTGAAAGGGAATGGAAACAATTATATTTATATTTGAGTTGGGTGAATTTAACCACTTAATATAAATAGGAAATTAAAAGAGGAGTTATTAGATTTTATTCGTGACTTTCCTCCTCCTCACCCTAAACTCACGCCGCCCCCTCCTTCCTCTTCCTCTCTCGGTGCACCAAGCAAAGGCTAGGGTTCCGCCCCTAGGCTCTAGGAGCACCTTCCAGCGACGACCCCGACACGAGGACGCTTCCCTTCGCGAGAGGAACATGTGGACGCGGGAAAATCGTCGAGAAGATTGTCTCCACCGGGAATTTAGCGATTAGAATCGTAAGAAACCTAGCACAGGAGGTAAGAAACCCCTCACCTGTAGTATAAGTAGCTTTCGTATGAATTTTAAGCTTCAGTTTAGTAGTATGTAGACTTTCGGCACAAAGGATGCGAACTAGCGCATACCAAGTGTTTGAATAAATTGTTAGCACAGTTAAAATGCAACTTAGGCATTTTATTAGCTTAGATAAATGCAATAGAAGCATTTTCACAGCTTATTTAGTCTTGCTACAGCTCTTATAGGACTAGATGTCCAATGGGTGGGCTCCCACAGTCGCCTCTAGGTTCAGACAACCTAGCTTTAAGTTCAGATAACCTAGAAAGAGCAAGACAAGTAATAATTAGCTATGTTCAATATTTTACTTTCTCAGTGGCACTGTACTGGATTATATATCCATTGGGTTGGGCTCCCATAGTCGTCCCTAGGTTCAACTAACCTAGTAAACCCTACTAGATTCGGAATTTGCAACCCCGGGTTTAGTTAGGGATGCGCGCACAACAAGTACAGTTGCCGGGCCCAAACAGCAGCATGATTATGTATTTTCACTTATTATATATAGTTTTCAAACTCTCACAAGATTGTTATGTGAATGTAGTATATCCTCAGCATTAGTCTAGCATTAGCTTAGCTCAGCTTTCTGTATCAGATTAGTTTTCCTATTGATACAATGTGATAGTTATGATTAGCTTTATTGCCATGATTAGTTCGATTTCTATGTGTTGTATGCCATGCCATGCTTAGCATATTCAGTATACATATATTTCAAATAGCATGTTTTCAAAGCATAAATTGCATCGTATGCATGTTTTGTGAGGTAGATGGTTTCTTACTAAGCATAAAGCTTACAGATACTCTTTCCTTATACTGCAGATAAAGGTAAAGGAAAGATGGACTAGCGGAGGCTGGAGGGCAATGCTATGAAGATGTGTGTGGATGGAACTTGGAATAAAAACCTTGGAGAAACTAGAAATAAATCTGAAACTTTAGCATTTTATTAAGTTGTTACTTTCCTTATTTCAGTTATTTTAATTCTATGAATCATGAAAGACCTGGTTAGATTGTTAGTGTTCCTGCTTAGAATGTCAGTTAGTGTTATTGGGATGTTTATGGTCATGTTAGAACTTGTGTGTGTGAATTTGGCACGAAACAGTGCTGAAATCAGACTGGTGGTACGAAATCAGAAACCCCAATCGATCGATCGATCGATTGGAGGCTTCTCAATCGATCAGCCGATCGATTGAGAAGTTCGTACCGCGAACAGTAAGCTCCTGGATCGATCAGCCGATCGATCCGAATGCCTTCGGTCGCGAACAGAAAGCCTTGGGATCAATCACTGGATCGATTGGCCAGTCTGGATCGATCAGCCGATCGATCCAGAATATTGCCCGAGCACAGTAGTGTGCTGAATCGATCACTGGATCGATCCAACCTAAGTTCCGCATATAGTAGCATGCTAGGTCGATCACTGGATCGATTAGATCATTCCAATCGATCCACCGATCGATTGGGAAGCCTGATAGCAGCGGGAAACCCCTTATTCCAGTTCCTTGACTATGGGGAATGTAATATATGACATGAATAGTTTGATTACACCCCTTAGCACATATAGAATAAAGAAATGATAATAGTTTAGCCAAGTTTTAATTAGTACAGCTTCCACACCTAGACTTAGTGATGGTCATGGATATAGCTTAGCACAGCATATTGTGACGGTCCGGCCTTACAGCCTAGTCAGTAGAAGGCGGGTCGTTACAGAAGGGGTCGCCAAGGATGCTACCTGCTTCCACTGCGGTTAGACCGGGCAATGGAAGAGGAACTGCAAGGTGTACTTGGAAGATCTTAAGAAGAAACGAAGTAAGACTTCCACTTCAGGTATATATGTTGTAGAAGTTAATCTATCTATTTCTTCATCATGGGTATTAGATACTGGATGTGCATCTCACATTTGTACTAATGTGCAGGCATTGAGAAATAGTAGGGCATTGGCGAAGGGCGAGGTGGACCTACGCGTAGGCAATGGAGCATGGGTTGCTGCTGTTGCTGTAGGGACTTATTTTCTATCTCTGCCCTCTGGGCTTGTATTAGAGTTGGATGATTGTTGTTATGTGCCTGCATTAACTAAGAACATAATTTCAGTTTCTTGTTTGGATAAGAAAGGTTTCTCTTTTATAATTAAGGACAAATGTTGTTCTGTTTATTTAAAAGATATGTTCTATTGTAGTGCACCTCTGATAAATGGACTCTACATTCTAGACCTTGAAAGCCCTATCTATAACATAAATACCAAGAGGTTCAAGTCAAATGACCTGAACCAAACCTATCTCTGGCACTGTCGCTTAGGTCATATAAATGACAAGCGCTTATCCCAACTCTATAAGGATGATTTGCTGGACTCATTTGATTTTGAATCTTATGAGACGTGCGAGTCATGCCTACTAGGCAAGATGACCAAGACTCCCTTTAGTGGGCACAGCGAAAGAGCGACTAATTTGTTAGGACTTATACATAGTGATGTATGTGACCCTTTCAATGTCGCTGCTAGAGGCGGTTATATGTACTTCATCACATTTACTGATGACTTCAGTAGATATGGTTATGTGTACTTGATGACACATAAGTCAGAATCTTTTGAAAAGTTCAAAGAATTCAAGAATAAAGTACAGAACCAGCTTGGCAAGAGTATTAATATACTTCGATCAGATCGAGGTGGAGAATACCTTAGCCATGAGTTTCATGACTATCTAGCTGAGTGTGGGATTCTATCCCAACTCACTCCTCCTGGAATACCACAGTGGAATGGTGTATCCGAAAGGAGGAATCGTACCCTATTAGATATGGTACGATCTATGATGAGTCACACAGATCTTCTGACATACCTTTGGGGCTATGCTCTAGACACGGCAACTTTTATACTCAACCGAGTTCCATCCAAGGCCGTGATAAAGACACCATATAGGATATGGATTGGGAGAGATGCCCAGGTGTCTTTTATGAGGATTTGGGGTTGTGAGGCTTGCGTTAGACGTCAAGTCTTAGATAAACTGGGACCCAAATCCGACAAGTGCTATTTTATCGGATATCCCAAGGAAACTAAGGGATATTACTTCTACATTCCCAGTCAACGCAAGGTAGTTGTGGCTAAGACTGGGGTATTTCTAGAAAGGAATTTTGTTTCTAGAAAGACTAGTGGGAGTACGTTCGATCTTGAAGAAGTTCAAGATGCGAACAATAGCACTGAAGCCTCGATGGAAGTTGAACTGGAACTACAAAGTGTTGTGGATGATGTTGTTCCACAAGGAGTTGAGGAACAACAACCAGTTCAAGTAGACATACCTCTTCACAGGTCTGATAGGGTACGTCGTCAGCCTGAGAGATACTCATTTCTCTTGTCTGACCATGATGACGTTGTGCTTATAGAGGATGAGCCCACCTTCTATCAGGAAGCTGTGATGAGACCAGATTACGAGAAATGGCTAGAGGCCATGAGATCCGAGATGGAATCCATGTACACTAACCAAGTATGGACTTTGGTTGATCCACCTGAGGGCGTAAAACCCATAGGGTGTAAGTGGGTCTTTAAGAGAAAGACTGACATGGATGGACTTATCTATAAGGGTCGCTTGGTAGCTAAAGGTTTCAAGCAGATTCATGGTATTGACCATGATGAAACCTTTTCTCCAATAGCGATGTTTAAGTCCATTCGGGTCATGCTTGCTATTGCAGCTTACCATAACTATGAGATATGGCAGATGGATGTCAAAACTGCGTTTCTGAATGGAAACCTACTCGAGGATGTGTACATGACACAACCTGAGGGTTTTGTAGATCCACAGCATACTAGCAGAGTATGCAAGCTGCATAGGCCCATTTATGGACTAAAGCAAGATTCTCGGAGCTGGAATCTTTGATTCGATGATGCAATCAAATAGTTTGGTTTCATCAAGAACGAAGATGAACCTTGTGTCTACAAGAAGGTTGTAGGGGATATAGTTGTCTTCCTCATATTGTATGTGGATGACATACTACTCATTGGGAAGGACATCCCTTTGCTTCAGTCTGTCAAGACCTGGCTAGGGAGTTGCTTCTCAATGAAGGACTTAGGTGTGACATCCCGCATTCTAGGGATACAGATCTATAGAGATAGATCTAAGAGATTGTTTGGCCTAAGTCAGAGTACATATATTGACAAGGTACTCCTTCGGTTTGCCATGTAGAACTCCAAGAAGGGATTTCTGCCGATGTCACATGGCGTGAGTCTTTCGAAGACTCAAGGTCCCTCTTCTAGAGAGGAGAGAGACCGCATGGATCAGATCCCTTATGCCTCAGTCATAGGATCTATCATGTACGCCATGCTATGTACTCGTCCTGATGTCTCGTATGCTTTGAGCATGACGAGCAGATACCAGTCAGATCCAGGTGAAAATCACTGGATAGCGGTCAAGAATATTCTTAAGTACTTAAAAAGGACTAAAGAATATTTCTTGATATATGGAGGCAATGATGAGCTAGCTATAAAGGGTTACAGTGATGCCAGCTTCCAGACCAACCAGGATGATTATCGATCGCAGTCAGGGTTCGTGTTTTGCATTAATGGTGGTGCTGTGAGGTGGAAGAGTTCGAAGCAGGACACAGTAGCTGATTCTACGACAAAGGCCGAGTACATTGCTGCATCAGAGGCAGCAAAGGAGGCAGTTTGGATCCGCAAGTTCATCACTGAACTTGGGGTGGTTCCCAGTATCGCTGACCCTATTGAGCTCTATTGTGACAACAATGGAGCTATAGCACAGGCGAAGGAACCTCGCTCACACCAGCGGACCAAACACATACTACGGCACTTCCATCTCATTCGAGAGATTATCGAGAGAGGAGATGTGAAGATATGCAGAGTACCTATAGAGGCTAACATCGCAGATCCCTTGACCAACGCTTTGGCACAGAGGAAGCATGATGGTCACACTAGGTCATTGGGGCTTAAAGCTTACACTGATTGGCACTAGTGCTAGTGGGAGATTGTTAGTTAGAGCCTTAGAGCCAATCGTTTGATGATTGTATTATGGACTTGTTGTATCATATTCTTTTATAAATAAAGACATTTGTTTTGGTTATTATACTTACTTGTATTGGTGCCAAATAAACTAAGTATAATAGCATCCTTGAGTAGAAGGTTCTCACCTATATCAATCGGTTAGTTGAACAGATAGTGAGATGATATAGGGAACACTACTCTTAATCATTCCTAGTCGAGTATTAACATTCAGGGACAATGTTAATGCAATAAGACTAGCATGTAGGTCAACTCGATGACTTGATCTCACAAGTCATGGATATAGAGATATCAAGTTGACACATGGGTATGCATTGGAGTATGTATACTGAATGACCCGCCATGAGAAAGTATCATGGATCGTTATATGAGTGTCATATACTTTCTCATGTGGCTATTAGTATGACTACTAGTCCTTAGACCTGAAGTCACCATGGTTCCCTACATAAGGAGTTATGTACTTTGGTTTCGTCAAACGTCACCTGTAACTGGGTGGACTATAAAAGCGATTATTGGGTATGTAACGAATTATGCAGAGGGATGTGAGTGATGTAGATGAGATCTATCCCTCCTATATGACGGGAGAGACATCGATATTCTTGATAGAGTGAGACCACAAAGTGCATGACCATGCCCAAATGAGTCAATATGAGATATTGAGCTCATTTGATTTAGTGAGTCTACTTAGAGTTCAAGATTTAGATTGGTCAGAGGATGACACGGTCTATGCCTCACATTGATCAATCTAGATGTCTAGGATAGAAGGACACTTGTCATATATTGTGAGGAGTCACAATTAGTAGTCACAAGGTAATGTTGGATCTCAACATTCTTGTAACTTGGGTAGTAATGATGTGTTGCTAGATACCGCTCATTACTTATGCTCCTAAATGGGTTTAGGGGCATTGCCAATGTTACATGAACCTATAGGGTCACACATTAAGGACAATTAGATGGAGATTAGGTTCATATGATGAACCAAGAGAATTAGATTCATGTGATGAATCAAATTGTATTAAGAGTAATCCTAATTGGGCTAATTGAGTTGGACTCAAGTTGATTTATGTGTTCAATGAGTCTAATTTAGATTATGACTCATTGAATCAATTTAATTAAATGAATTAGATTCATTATATTAAATTGACTTGAATTAAATGGCTGTATTAGATTAACTATGAGAGAGATTAAGTCAAGTTTGACTTGACTTGAGAGGAAGAGGAAGAGGAAGAGTCAAGTTTGACTTGACTTTATGTCACATCATTTGTGACTTGGCATTAAGTGGCCAATGATGATGTGCCACATCATCATACTTAGCACATGTGTGTGCCACATCATGGAGGTTACAAACTCCATTTCCATTTAATGTGCCCGGCCACATTAATTGTAAAGGGGTTACAATTGTGGCCGACCACTCAAGATTCATGGAATGATTTTTTCATTCAATTGAATTCATTCTATCTTCTTCCTCCTAGAGCTCTCTCTTTTTGCTCCCTTCTCCTCATCTTGCCGAGACCTTCTTGGAGTGCTAGCACACTCTAAGGTTCTCCCTCCATCGAGTTGTTCGTGTGGATACGCATAGAGAGTTGTCTACCTTGACAACTTGAGATCCGGCAACTTGGACGAGCGGGATTCGCGAAAGGCACGCATCAAGGGTAAAACTCGTACTCTAATGTAGATCTAGAGTTTATAAACTCGTTCTCGTAAGTTTTTCGAAAGTTTTATTCTTCGCACGGATCCGGTGGCGGGGCTTTCAGGGTTTTCGCAACGCGAAAAAGCGATTTTCGCGGCCCGAAAAACCCAACAATATATTGTTTTATAGTGAATAAAGTCTCTGATCAGAATTTTAAGATGTACTTCAGGAAAAAAAATCAATTTTATTGATGATAACAATATACCAAAATTTAACAACAAATTTAATACAAATCTAATCAACACAAAATTAATAAAAGTCATTGTTTTTCATTATACCAAAACAAAACAAGGTCTGAAGATCCAAAACAAAATACAAAATCTCTAACAAATTAGCTATTACAGAAATATTGTAATTCATTATAAAATGCACCCAATAGAAATATATCATTACGTGAACTTTTCGGTAGAGGATTTCTTAATGCTAGCAGCACCAACCTGATGCTTCTCACCATTTGCTATATGAGGAGATACTCTTAGGATAACTGTGATCTAATATTTGGACCAATCCTGCATCCGGAATGAAGCAAAAAGAATCTATCTCATTACTTCACTTCATCGAGTATTCATTAGATAGACCAACACACTTTGATAACTGAAGACCGGTGTCGAATGTTCACAAGAAATGCCAAATGGACCATCTGGGTTGAAGTGGATCAGAAGAGTATGGTTTTCAAGATCAAGAGGACAAGCATGATGAGGCACAATAAAATTAGAACAGTGGCACACATGACCATTCCACCTTTTTTCTGTGTTTTCTCTGCCTGCAGAAATCCACAACTGATTAGGACAGTAGAGTTGCTTATTCTATACGGTTGAACAACATCAAATTCACATGACAAAATACAATTTCTATAAATGTAGGGAATGTAGTTTAAAACAAAGATGTAGAAGCAGAATTCAAACTGCATGTATGCTTCATTAAGCATGTATTAGAGGGTTCAACATTAATATCTTCTCTAGTGTCCCAAAACATTAATGTGAAGAGTACATATAAAGAGGTGTATCTAATTGGTCAAGAAAAGATGTAGGCAATAACCAGCTTGTCATTTCTCTTGGTTCAGCTGAAGTGCATGTTCTAGAGTCTAGACCATGCTATAGACGTATAAAGTTTGTTGAGGTTTCTTTCTATCTATAGCTAAGAGGACACTACGTGTTCACTCTTATAGACAGTTAATTTATCTTTTTTTTCGAAATAACAGTATATAAAGATAATACTGATGCACAATAATGCTATTACTTCCAAAAAGACATCATTGTTTGGAGAAAAAGAACACTAATAAAATGGCAATTCATAAGAGTTAGACAACTGATAAAAATTATAAAAGTGTAATATAGAGTCAAGATTTAAGAATGTGAAAATGAGTAGAACAATGAAAATAGACGGACAAGCAAATATTTGCTCATGATAAAAAGCATAGAGCATGGACCAACCAAGGTATATGTTCCATAACCTATTTAAGGGGCCACTTAGTTATCTATTCATCTCCATTTGGCTCATGGACATCAAACAAATTCCTTTTATGGCATCAACCAAAATTTACTTCATAATCACAAATAACTAGTAAAAAAGAGATAATTTTTAAATATTTTCTATGACTAACATAACCAACTCACATCTTTTAGATATCTAGACAATTAAAGAAAGGCAAAGGACAAAGCACAAAGCACAAAGCACAAAGCACAAGACAAAAAAAATAAATAAGAGAGAGAACCTTCTCTAACTATTTAAAGCCATCTTCCACTGAACTTGCAACATTGTATACATTGTAATCAATCTCATCAACTATGGTTTCTTGTTAATATCACATGTATCATAACATGCTGCATGGTATCCACAAAAACTCCAGGTCACTGAGTATCAGAAAAAAAGCTTACTTGATCTATGACAAGGACTGAGAGATCTTTCATGATATGAAGAAGTTCATTCACTGATTCTACAACCTTTAACAAAAATTATCCATAAAGCAATGAAACATTTAGATGATACTAATACGCATAGCCATTGAACCTTATAACACCAACCCATAAATGAATAAGATGGATTTACTGACCCAGGAAATCCAAATGCTTCATTTTTCTTCAGTGTGGAAATTTGAACATCACTAAAACCCTGCAAAAAGGTTCAAAGCCAAAGAAAAAAAATATCAGAATAGAAATTAAGGTATTAACATGTGAGTTGGAAACGATCTTATGCTTAATCACGGAAGAAAAAAAATCCTCACACTTGAGTAAACAAATCATTAAGAAGTTTTGCACTAATAGTTGTCTAAGCTGCCCATTACACATTCATTTCATACCTAAACTCAGACCTACTAACAAAGAAAAAGAAAGAATTACCACATCACTAAAGGCATCTTCTTTAGCAAATGGTGAGGAGGAAGCATCAAAGACATATTAACAGAGAAAGTCGAGACGACGCTGGTGAGAAGGAGGCAGTGAAGATGGCTGAAAGTTGAGATGACGAGGAGGAGGCGCTGGTGAGGAGGAGGCAGTAAAGGTGGTCGAAAGTCGAGGCGGTGAGGTCGAAAGTTGAGGCAGCGAAGAGGGCGGCCAGGAGGGAGGCGGTGAAGAGGGTGGTGAGGAGGGAGGCGATGAAGAGAAGGGTTTTAGGAAAGAGGCGGAAAAAAAACAAGGCGAAAAAAAATAAAAAGGTAAAAAAAAAAATGAAAAAGGTGGGGAAAAAAAATGAAGAACTTCTGTAATTCCTTTGGCAGCATATGTACGCTGCTGATAATAGTCATTATTATTAATTATTCATAGCGCATGTTGACATTAATAATACTATTAACGACGTATTTTTAGTATGCGCTGTTAATATATCTTTTTTTCTCCAAATTTATATTATTAACAGCGCACATCAACATACATGCTGTTAATAATATTATTAACAGTGTGCTTTTAATGTGCGCTATTAATAACGCGTCGCGAAAAGCTATTTTTGTTGTAGTGAAATACCCTCGACATGCTCGAGGGTTCAAATCACATACAAACACAATAGGCTATAATAGTTGGAACTAGGATGCTTGCAACCACAAAGTTAATCTATTTTGCATATCCTACTATTATCCTGCCTAAATTATATATGATCAGTGCATAATTTAACTGAAAACCAAACACATAGAGGCAGAAACCTTACTCAGATATCAATTGTTGGCGCTCGAAATTTCATTCTGTGTAAAACCCTTGTACAAAAATTTGTATAGGCACAGAACTTTTCCTAACGACCTACATGCTCGATCAGACATGTGTTTGATCAATCAAGCAAGTCCTTGATTGACCAAAATGCATCTTGATCGAAGCACAAGATCACTTGCCTCTTGTGTTGGTGTTCAGGATCTATACAAAGAAAACATAACTAGTTGCGCTGCGGAATAAATAACTAGTTGTACCATTCTTCGTAGACAAAGACCTCTTGATCTTCTGCTGTATTCCTCCCCTCTTCTTGGACATCGTGTGAGTGATGATCTACCAAGACAAACCATCCGAACCTTCTTTTGTTTCCAAGCCGCCTACCATCAAAAGATGCAAAGAAAAGGGGTGCCTCCTCCTCCTTTTTCTCCTCCAAACCGCCTACCACCTAGGGTGGTTCTTCTCTTCTTCTTCTTCTCCTCCAAGCTCCGACCACCAAAGGAGATATGCGCGAGCCCTAGAGGGAGGAAAGGGAGGAAGAGATGAGAAGGTGGAGCGCCAGCCCTAGGGGGAAGAGAGGAGGTGGGCGCCAGCTCTAGGGGAAAAGAAAAGAGAGAAAAGAAGAGATTAGTTGCTGGCCACAAGCAAGGGAAAACAACTCAAGAGAAATTAGGTTATGGTGGCATGACCTCCTCCCTTTTTATAACCTTTGGCACTAGATAAAAGATGAAAAATATTAACAGAATTTTTATTTAGAAAAAATCTCTAGAAAAGAATTAACATAATTCTTTATAGGAAAAATTCTTAGGAAATAATTAATATAATTCTTTTTAGAAAATTTCTAAGAAAGAATTAATATAATTCTTTTTAGAAAAATCTCTAATTCTGTTGAGAAAAAAATCTCCCTTTTACAACTCTTTTTTTTCTTCCTTTTCTTTTCTTTTCCTTTTCTTTTCTTTTGGTTTGACTGTCCCCTTGCTTGGGCACCAAGCAAGGCTTGGATGGCCTCTTTCTTGGGTAGGAAAAAAAAATCAAACAAGTGAATGCGAGGCTATGTAGAGGCTACAACAGGAACTGAGAGGAGGAATTGGTTTTGGCCTCCTGATGGACTTGAGCTTCCTGTGTTTGACCTGAATACCCAACTCAAGTTCATCAATAATAACTCATACCACTAAAAAGTTATTATTAAATTACCGTACCAATCCCATATTACAATATGAGCTCCTTTTTATTATAAGTACGTTAATCTCCCTGTGTTTAAGATATCGTATGTCTATTAATTAAATGAGTTACTGACAACTCACTTAATTAACATCTGACTCCAAGAGCAGTACCACTCAACTTTATTATCATGTCGGACTAAGTCCACCTACAGGGTTTACATGATAATCCTTATGAGCTCCTCAAGGGGACATCATCAACCTAAATAAACAGGACACAGTTTCCTTTTATAATCAACAACACACTATATAAATGGTACTATCTCCCAACTTATCGGGCATATTGATTTAATGAATAAATCTCACCCATTGATAAGTTAAAGAAATAAATACTAAGTATATGTGCTTGTTATTATATTGGGATTAAGAGTACACACTATAATAATAGAGGTTCTGTTCTTTTTAGCAGTCAGCATAAATCGAACAACCTCAAATGATCCTGCTCAATACACACATAGTGTACTAGTATAATTATATAGTCAAGACAAACTAATACCAAATTACACTACAACTGTTCCAATGGTTTGTCCCTGTCCATCTTGGTTATGAGCTACTTTTTATAATTTATAAGGAACCGATAACATGATCTTCTATGTGACACCACACACCATGTTATCTACAATATAAATTAAATGGACAACTGCATATATATAAATATAAAATGCAGACATTTGACCAAAGTTATTTTCATTTCAAAATATCTCAAAAATAGATGTTCATACAAAAGCTAGGTTTATAGTATATATCCCAACACATACTAGCACCATAAGTAACCCATAAACCATATAAATCTAGAATAAGCGTGCTAGTATTTTGCATTAAGGAACAAGCAGTCATAATGTGATGAATGATGCAACTGGCAAAAAAAAATTTATTATGTAAAAAGAAGAATTTAACAAAAGCTAAACCAAACCTAATGCATCTAATGCATCCCCCTAGACTTAAAATTTTCATTGTCCCAATGAAAACTAAAACCAATGTGGAGGAGATTTGAAGTAAGAGAAGTTACCAAATGATGCATGCCAAAATACCCATGTCATGAACTTCTCCATCGTGTAATTGCTCTCCTCCTAATCTTTGACTCCTATAAAAGAAGATAGTCAACAAAAATTATGTAGAGGATATAGGTTTATTATATAAAGAAAGAAATGAAACTAGAAAGAACTAAAGACATAAATGAAAACAAGGAAGATGAACTTGGGTTGCCTCCTAAGAAGCGCTTGTTTAAGGTCATCAGCTCGACCACCTTATTAGATTTATCGAAATCTCACTCTTGGAGGGGTAAGATATTTTAGAACCCTCTTATCAAGGGCTCTCAGTTTTTCAACAAAGATGCCCTCCTTCAAAGGTTCAACACTATCTTATCCTTGTGACTCCTGTGCAATGTACGTCCTGCCACCACCATGCTAAAAAAAAATTGATTAGTAATAGTAGATAAATCAATTGAAATTTGACTTTTATCAATCACTAATGTAAGTAAATCATCGAACAAGGTTTGAAATTTAGATAAGGAAGATTGTTGCTCAAGTGGTGGTCTTATTAAAAGAGGTGATTCTTGAGACTTTGCTTCTATTGCACAAGTCCCTACACTCTCAACATCAAGTAGTTCATATTTTACATCATCCAAAGTGGCTAATAGTTGTACGACTAAGGGGAGTGATTCTTGGGTCATCCCTACACATCCCTCCACAATGTGACTATAAATAGGTTCAGATGTAGGAAAGGAAAGGCTCTTCTAGATTTTTGATATTAGGAGGTAATAGAATTAAAGTGATGCACTTCTTTATCAAAGTCTCAGATTCAAGATCCTCAAGCTCATCACAGTATTTTCTCATTATAGACTCTTGCCAAGTTAAGAGATTAGCTAAAATTTTATTATTTGTTGAGTCTATCCTATCAAGTGTATCATTCATTTTCTTGATGTCCTTGCGTGATTCAGCTTGAATAGCTTGAAGCTCCTCTAAACCTTTTAAAATTCTATCTACTGTAGATGATGATTGAGCTTTCATAGCATCTACATAGTTGTCTTGTCCTTTATTGAAGCTAAAAGAAAATTGGGGGTCCTTCGAATCGAAGCCATATATGTGTGAATTTGATGAGGCAATTTTATCTATTTTTCTATTGATTTCATTTATTGATGTTCCCAAATTGTGTAGCTTGTAGCAACTTTCGATTGAATGGTCTATTTCTTTACAAGCTTTACAAAAATTTTGCTCTGACCTTTTATTAAAGTTAGAGAAAATACCCCTTCTTTCAACATGCATTCTATATGGATGGTCAAATAATATTGGATAATTATCATATATATGACCAGTTGTACAACAAATCTCACAGAAAAGAGTATTAAAGTTCACAATAGAAATTTGGTCAAACTTTTGAAATAGAACTTTCAATCTAGTGTTCAGTTTAAACATATCCATCTAAATGATTATAGTCAAAACAAGATAGATATGTAGAAGTAACAAATAAAAAAAATGTAGAATTAAAAACAAAGGAAATAAAAATGCAAAAAAGGAAAAAGGAAATGTCTAGAGTAACTCATATGCTAATTAACTAATGTTAATCGAAAACAGTCCCCGACAACAACGCCAAACACTTGTTGATGGATCGATTTAAGCGATAAAGGGGGGGGGGTGAATATCGCGCGTTTAAAAACTATTCTTTAACTTTTTGAAACCAAAGTCATGCAGCGGAAATAAGAAACGAGACAAGGTATTTTACTTAGTTCGGAGCCTAGCTCGACTCCTACTCGAAGGCCCGCGGTCCTTGACCGCACCGATGGGTGAAACACTATAATCCTTCCTTTCGAACTTCTCGGAAAGAAGTGAATCGTACAAGTACAGATATGTAAGATAGTAACACTTCTACTATCTTACAGAATTAAAGTGCAGTACAAAAAGTAAAGCTATACCGACAATAGTAGTAGTAATTCGTAGCTCGGTCGACAATCGGATGAAGTTGCTTGCAAATATGATGAGGACTTGTAGCGTGAGCAACTTGCAGAAGGGCACAAGAGTCGATCAGAAAGTTCACTACAGCCTCTGTCGTCGAGCCTGCTTTTATAGATGTACTGGAGGTTCGGTCGACCGATCCCATTGTTCGGTCGACTGAACCCGCTCCCTTCCTTCCTGGCTGAAGTTCGAAGCTGGCTCGATCTTTCGCATTTACTGGTCTAAGGTTTCCCCCTAATGGGAGAACCCTTCCCCAAGGAGAGGGACGAAGTCCCAAAGCAAAGATGAGCCAAAGAATGAGGTTCTTGATCCTTTTATACCTCCTCCAAACTGTTCAGAAAAATTAGGATTAGAGGGGTCTAGTAAATCAGATTTTTCACCCATTAAACCTAGTTTTCACGTGATTCACCCTGAACCAAAGTTGTAGCTCTTGAAATTATCTACAATTTGATATTTGGATCGAGCCTTGGCTCAAACCGAGCTGAAAGTTATGACGGTTCAAAGTTTAGTCTACAGTCTGGGAGGAGGTCCAGAAGAACCCGTGGTTGGGAGGTATGGCCTTGCCCTTTAGCACGAGCAGACAGTGCTATCTCTCTGTTAGATCTGAAGAAAAGTTGTAGATCTTGAAGTTAGCTATGTTTCAATATAAAGAACGTCCAAAACTCCAACTGAGCGTAAAGTTATGACCGTTTTATGATCGATCTGCAATCTACCCAGAATTCAGCACATCTCTATTTTGGCGTGGCACGACCCCGTGGCACGGTCGCGTGAGATCCACATAACCTCACTGGACTTCCTCTCGGGTTGAGTCACATGGCGTAGCCTTCTTCTTCTCTGCCAAAGTCACACGACCGTGTGGATTCACACGGCCATGGCCTTCTTCGCCTTTGGAAAGTTAGCACGGCCATGCCATTTGGCACGATCGTGTGCTGCCTGGTCACAGGATATTGACACGGCCATGTGTCTCACAACCGTGGCTTGATTTTCCTCTAGTGGGGGAGCACGGTCATGTGGGTCACACGGTCTTGGCTTGATTTCTTCCAAAGTTATTCTCGTGTGTGTTTTTGCTTCATTTTTGCTCCAATATGCGTTTTGTCAATAAAAATATGCAAAGAGTAGATCACTGAACAGAATATAATAAAAGTATGACATTATAATGAAATAGGGTGCAATAAACATAGATTATGCTAATGAAATATAAGTAGATGTGCGTTAAAATATGCATAAAAGGTATATAATCTACGCACATCAAAGGGTAAGATCCAAGCCAAAGGCAAGGGAAGACTCATGCACTGAAACTTAAAGGTGGGGTTGCTAAGGAAGGAACCTTCTTTCACTGTGGTGAGACCAGACACTAGAAGTGGAACTGTGAGGTGTACCTAGAGGAACTGAAAAGGAAGAGAAGTGAGACTTCTACCTCAGGTTTATATGTTATAGAAGTCAATCTATTTATTTCTTCTTCATGGGTATTATATACCAAGTGTTCATCTCACATTTGTACTAATGTGCAGGGGCTGAGAAATAGTAGAACATTGACAAAGTGCGAAGTGGACCTACGAGTAGGCAATAGTGCAAGAGTTGCTTCTGTCACTGTAGGAACATATTCCTTATATTTAACCACTGGACTTGTTTTAGAATTAAAAGAGTGTTGTTATGTGTTTGCTTTAACCAAAAATATAATTTATATTTCTTGTTTAGACAAGAAATGGTTTTCATTTATAATAAAGGACAAATGTTGTTCTGTTTATTTAAATGACATATTTTATTTTAGTGCACTTTTGCTAAATGGACTTTATGTTCTAGACTTTAAAAACTCAATCTATAACATAAATACCAAACGGTTCAAGTCTAATGATTTGAACCAAACATATCTCTAGCATTATCGCTTATGTCACATAAATGAGAGTCGTATATCCCAACTCCATAAGGATAGATTTTTAGACTCATTTGATTTTGTATCATAAGAGGTATGCGAATCTTGTCTTCAAGGTAAGATGACAAAGAATCCATTTAGTGGACATAGCGAAAGGGATAATGGCTTGTTAGGACTTATATATACTGATGTATGTGGCCTTTTCAGAATAGAAGCCAGAGGATGCTATCACTACTTCATTACCTTTACTGATGATTTCAGTAGGCATGACTACGTATATCTGATGAGATACAAGTCAGAATCCTTTGAAAAGTTTAAAGAATTCAAGAATGAAATACAAAACTAACTTGGAAAGAGTATTAAAATGCTTCAATCAGATCGTGGTGGTGAATACCTTAGCCAAATATTTCATGACCATCTGGTTGAGTGTGGGATCATATCTCAACTCACTCCACCTGGAACACCACAATGGAATGGTGTATTAGAAAAGAGAAATCATACTTTATTAGATATGGTATGATCGATGATGAGTCAAATAGATCTTCCTACTTCCTTCTGGGGGCATGCTCTAGAGATGACCACTTTCACACTTAACCGCGTTCCATCTAAGGTCATCATAAAGACACCATATACGATATACATTGAGAAGAGTTCCAAGATATCTTTTATGAAGATTTGGGGTTGTGAGGCTTACGTTCAATGATAAGTCTTAGATAAACTAGGAGCCAAATCAAATAAATGCTACTTTGTAGGATATCCCAAGGAAACAACGGGATATTACTTCTATAATCGTACACAAGGTAAGATGTTTGTTGCCAAAACTTGTGTCTTTTTAGAAAGGAAATTTCTTTCTAGAAAAATTAGTGGGAGTGAAGTCAATCTTCAAGAAATTAAAGATACATAAACTAGCATTGAAGCCTTGATGGACATTGAGCAGCTACCACAAGATGTTGTGGATTAGGATTTTGTTACACCGCAAGAAGTTGTGGAGCAACAACCTATTCAAGTAGCACAAGCTTTACACAGATCTGATAGGACCCATCGTCAACCTGAGAGATATTCTCTTCTCTTATCTAGCCACAGTGATGTAGTTCTTGTTAGTCTCAATGAGCCTACATCATATCAGGAAGCTGTACAAGAGCCAGATTCTAAGAAATGGCTAGAGGCCATGATATCCAAAATGAAATCCATGTATACTAACCAAGTATGGACTTTGCAGGATCTACCTGAAGGGATCAAACCCATTGGGTGTAAGTGGGTCTTCAAACTGAAAGCTGACTTGGATGGTCTTTTGCATACCTATAAAGGTAGATTAGTGGCTAAAGGATTCAAGCAGATTCATGGTATAGACTATGATGAAACCTTTTCACCAATAGCGATGCTTAAGTCTATTAGGATTTTACTTACTATTATAGATTACTATGATTATAAGATTTGCCAGATGAATGTCAAAACCATATTTCTTAATGGAAATCTATTCGAGGATGTGTACATGACACAACCTGAGGGTTTTGTTATTCCAAAGCATGTTGGAAAGTTATGTAAGTTACAACGATCCATTTATGGATTAAAACAAGCTTCTAGAAGCTAGAATCTTCGATTCGATGATGCGATCAAAGTGTTTGGTTTCATCAAAAATGAAGATGAACCTTGTGTCTACAAGAAGGTTAGTGGGAGCACAGTCATCTTTCTCATATTGTATGTAGATGACATACTTCTCATTGGAAATGATATCCCTACTCTTTAGTCAGTGAAGACTTGGCTTGGGAATTGTTACTCAATGAAGGACTTAGGTGAAACAACCTACATTTTAGGTATCAAGATCTATAGAGATATATCTAAGCGATTGCTTGGTCTAAGTTAGAGTACATACATTTACAAGGTGCTTAAATATTTTACTATGCAAAATTCCAAGAAGGGATTCTTGTCGATGTCACATGGTGTGAGTCTTTCGAAGACCCAGCGCCCCTCTTCTATAGAAGAAAGGGACCGCATGGATCAAATTCCTTATGCATTTGCTATAGGGTTTATCATGTAAGCCATGCTTTGTACTCGCCTAGATGTCTCATATGCATTGAGCATAAGAGTAGATACCAGTCAGATCTAGGTGAAGGTCACTGGACAATAGTCAAGAATATTCTTAAGTACTTGAGAAGAACACAAGATTATTTCTTAATTTTTGGAGGCAATGAAGAGTTTATTGTTAGGGGTTACACCGATGCTAGCTTCCAAACCGACAAGGATGATTTCAGATCACAGTCAGGGTAAGTGTTTTGCTTAAATGGTGGTGTTGTGAGCTGAAAGAGTTCAAAGTAGGACACAGTCACTGATTCTATAATAGAGGTCGAGTACATTGCTGCTTCAGCTGCAGCAAATGAAGCTGTTTGGATTAGGAAGTTTATTGCAGAGCTTGGTGTTGTTCCTAGTATAGCAAACCTAATAGACCTCTATTGTGATAATAATGGGGCTATTGTATAGGCTAAGGAACCTCACTCTCATCAGAGATCTAAACACATACTATAGCGATTCCATCTCATTCGAGAGATCATCGATAGAGGAGATGTGAGGGTATGCAGAGTATTGACCGATGCTAACATTACGAATCCTTTGACTAAGGATTTGGTACAGAAGAAACATGATGGTCACAATAGGTCAATGAGTATTCGATATCTCAGTGATTGGCACTAGCGCATTGTTAGTATTAGCCTTAGTACCAATTATGAGATGATTATAAAGAGCTCCTTTTGTATCATATTTCATTATTAATAAAAGGTAAAGTTGGTTATTATATTTATTTCAGTTCAGTGCTGAATGAATAAGTATAATAATGTCCTAGGATAATCGATTTTAATCTACTATTGATGCAGGAAGCATCCGACGCTCGAACTTGGGTTTTGATTATGTCAAAGGGTTTAAAGTTAAGGTTATTTGGGGTCTAACGTGTTTGAATAAGATTGCATGAAAGTCTTAAATGTTCTTCAGTAGAAGTCCTAGCTGCGATTAGGCAAGTGAAAAACCCTAAGGGGCGGTAACCCTAGGTCCTAGGGGGTGGTAACCCTAGGTGAGGAAAAGGCCTAGCTGCAGTTAGGTAAATGAAAAAAATCCTAGGGGGTGGTAACCCTAGGCGGAAAGTCTTGACGGGTCGAGAGCTTCGGGACTCTAGGTTGAAATCCTAGAGTCGAGGACTCTAGGTTAAAATCCTAGTGTCATGAACCGGGTGGAAGTCTGAGCGGGTCGTGGAGCGGACATCCAGCATGAACACCGAAAGCTTCGAATGCTAAGCAAAAATCTAGTTGGTCTAGAGGATTAATCTGGCAATAGGTAACTTCTCCTGAGAGGAGTAGGTGAGGACATGTTCCCCGAAAAGGGAACAGTAGGCATCGATTCGACCTAGAGTTTCGACGAAACTCAAAGTCAGAATTGGACAGTCAGAGACTGTCAAATTTTAGTTCATATATATTGTTTTATGCCCATACTAACTTTATTTTACAGAAAATAAGGGCTAAAAAGCAAGTCCCGGCACCTGGAAGGGGTCTGGGCTCTTGGAACTAGTTCGGGCGCCCCGAGCTAGTCTGGGCGCCCAAAGTCGATCTAGGCGCTCGGAACTCAAAAGTTATCGCTAAGCTGATGTGGCATGCACGGAGTGGCCGAGCCACGTGGTCTAGGTGCCCAAAGGGGGTTCCAGGCACTCAGAATAGTCTATAAAAGCAGCTTTGACCAAGAGCTTTAGTACAACACAACAAACGACTTTCGCTTCTTCGAGCTGCTCTGAAAATCCTTCCATGACGCCCGAAAGCTCCGACGACGATTCTTCTAGAGATTTCCTCATACGAAGTTGTCGGTATTGTTTTACTTAAAAGTTACTTGTACTATAACTATAATCATTTTGTATTGTTTTGGATTGATTAGTGATTACCCATCGAATGCACTCTTATGTGCGGGCCTTGGAGTAGGAGTCGCCACAAGCTCCGAACCAAGTAACTCTTGGTGTTTACGATTGTTTAGTTGTTCTCATTTTCTACTGTATGTTTACTCGATTATTTCTTAACATACGAAATAGCCACGAGTGCTATTTACCCTCTCTAGCGCTTTATAATCCTACAATTGGTATCAGAGCGGGGCCGCTCTGAGTTGGTACAACTACCGTTTGAGAAAGTTTTACAACTAAGCCTTTCATTTTTTTCCTTCCAAAATTTCTTTTGAAAAGGTTATTTACATTTTTTTATCATTGGTTAGTATTAGCAAAATATTGCATTTGCCAAAATTTGAAATAATAATTTTTATTAATATTTTATTATTATTATTTTTGTTTATGAAATTAGCATTTTATTTTCTCCCGCACTTCTAATTCAAAACTAAGTCTTGGAACATTCGTAATTTTTTCCTATGTGCGAGATTCTATTTCAATGGCCCATCAAGAAGGCTATAGCATAGTC
Organism: Zingiber officinale; assembly: GCF_018446385.1. Taxonomy (NCBI): domain Eukaryota; kingdom Viridiplantae; phylum Streptophyta; class Magnoliopsida; order Zingiberales; family Zingiberaceae; genus Zingiber; species Zingiber officinale. The sequence continues at coordinate 74,007,162 of NC_055987.1, read as the reverse complement.
CGCCCGCCTCTCGTCTCCGGCGAAGACTTTGGCTACTGGAAGGGCCGAATGGAGTACAATCTGAAGACTCATATGGAAATGTGGATAATAATCCAGATTGGATTCACATTTCCTACCGAAGATGGAGTCCTCGTCCCCTACGACAAATGGGATGCACCAACCCACAAGAAGATTGAAGCCAATGCAAAAGCAACCTGCACTCTCCAATGTTGCCTAACCAAAGAAGAGCTGAACCGGGTTGGTCCCTTCAATAGTACAAAGAAGTTGTGGGAAAAATTGATCGAGCTGCACTAGGGCACTTCCGACACAAAGGTAAGCAAACGAGACTTAATTTTGAATAAATTATATAATATAAAAATATTGGAAGGTGAGTTAGCGAGCCAGCTTCATGCTCACATATAAGATCTACTGAACGGACTCCATGCGATCGGACAGAAGGTTGAAAATCGTGACATCATCAGGTATGCATTAAATGCATTTTCGAGGAACATCTTGTGGGCATCAATGGTATATGCTTACAAAGTGTCTAAGGATTTGTCGTTAATCAAATTAGATGAACTATTTTTTGAATTTGAGCTTCATGAACAAACTAATACTACTCCGGCCGAGAAAGGTATTGTTTTGATTATAGGAACAAGCAGAACGCAGGAACCAAAAATCAAGCGTTGAACCGAACCCAAGTTCGAAGGTGAATCAAACTCAAAAGACGATGAAATTACCTCTAAGCTCATAAAACTGGTATGAAAAATGTGCAAAAAGAAGAAGATGACTCAATCGAATATGAAGGTTAAGTCTGGAGTTACCTGTTACGGCTGCAACCAAAAGGGACACTACAAGTCGAACTTTCCGAACCAAAAGGAACGAAGAAGGAAGTCCTTGAAAGCAACGTGGTCTGAGTCCTCTGATGATTTCGATGAAGAAGAACACAAGCAAGCAAGCTACCTTGCTCTACTGGTACAAGCGTATGTTGCCGAAACCGAGTCCGAGTCTGATATTGAGAGCGAATCAGAAATCGAGTTCGAGAGAAGTCACAGATCCGTATCCGTTTCCAAAGGGCCTAATCACATTGTAAGCTATCTAATTTCTGGTACTAATGTAGATGATTTATAAAATTAGTTTCATATTTATTAAAGAAATTGACCAAATCCAACATCCAGTTCAAATAATTCCAAAAGGAGGTAACAATCCTTAAGGAGGATACTAACCTAAGTTCTTTGGCTGAGCAAGTTCAAGAAGAAGATTTCAATTTGAAAACTCAAGTCAAAGAACTCAAGTACTCATTGGAACGGTTCACTTTGGGTTCCAAGAATCTTGATCTAATTCTTGGAAAACAAAGGGTCGTATACAACCGAACTGGACGTGGATATAAGGCTAAACAAAGATTTAGATCCTACTTATCATTAGTAAATCGATTAAATAGAAACATAGTCCAAGCATAGGTCCCCAAGTCCAATCTGATTAGTTAAGTTGGACTCAATCAATATTGAACCCCCAAGAATCAAATCCATTACCTTGATAGACCCTATCGAGGCTATAATCTAGGGGGTGCCAATAGAAAGACCATCTTTATCGCTAAATAAATTTATTTGATACTTGCTTTACTACCTTTATTATACATACTTAGACTAGGCTAGATAAGGACCTAAGCTTGATTTACACTTGACTAGTTAGACCTAGGAGTTATTGTAAGGAAATTAAATATTCAATTTCTTTGAAAGGCTTTGTCTAGAAGTGGTGGATGATCCCATACCCAAGAAGGCCTAGTGCCTCGCCACAACCTAGAAGATAATCATCGAAATACATATTTAATTAACTAACTGTAAAACCTGAGTCTAACTCAAATGTAAACCAATCCTTAGATTGTAACCTAAATTGAAGATGACCATCTCACAAAAACAACTATAAGATTCCCTGATTGACAATTTAGAAAAGGGTGAGATGGACCTAGATTTAAAATAGTTAACCAAATCTAGGTTAATTAAAATTAATTCAATTAAGTTAACTTAATTAATTTTAAAAAATTAATTTCAAAATTATAATTATTTAAAAAATCATAATTATAATTATTTATAAAATCATAATTAAATTTCAAATTATTAATTCTTAGATTTTCAAAATCTTAATTATTTTTAAAAAATCATAATTAATATGTAAGTTTATAATTTTAATTAATTTTCAATATATTTTCAAAATCTTCAAAATTTTAATTATTGTCAAATGTTTAAATCACACTCATATTTTAAAATTTGAAATTCAAACTCATTGGAAATTCAAACTTATCTTAAATTCAATATTTTTTGAAATCTAAAATTAAAACTTAAATACTTTTCAAAAGTCAATACTTTTTGAAATTTAAATCCAAACTTAAATTTTTTAATATTCTTCAATATCATCACTGATAAAATCAACTTCAAAATTAGCTTACCTCCATCTCACACAAACTCATAAGTTTTACATGTTTGATAACATAGAAAGGGTGAGATGGAAAATCAGGAAAATAAATAATAACTTTTATATTTATGATGCTTGGACTCTAGGACCCTAAAATTTTTTTGCATTAATTAAGGGGGAGTGCAAAGAAGTTTAAGACATTAATTTTTATTTTTGTTAATGTATTGTTTTTCAAAGTTAAACCTTTCAAAAGTTAAAAATATTTTTGAAAAAGAAAGTTCAGTTTTTTTTAAAGGGAGAATTTTTTGGTTTAAGCAAAATTATCTTAAAGCTAAGAGTTTATCAAATAGTTCTAAACCTAAGTGTTTTTCAAAGCTTAAATTTTAACTAAGTTTTTTTTTGAAAAAACCAAGTATTTTTAAAGTATTTCTAATTTAGCTAGGTGTTTTTCAAAGCAATTATTTCCAAAACTAAGCTAGATTGTATGGTAAAAAGGCTAAGTACTAAATCTAAAATTATTTAAAGCCTAACCTTTTATCAACTTTTTTTTAGGTAAGTACTTAACTTAGTTTTTATCAAATTTTTTAAATTGATCTTTAATCAAAATCCTTTTTAAGCTGAGTACTTTTAACTAAGTTTTTTTCAAAACCTTTATAAAGCTAAGTACTTGACAAAATAATTATTTTCAAAGCTAAAAATTAGCTAAGTTATTTTTGGAGAAAGCTAAGATAGCTTCAAAACCTAAGATTAGCTAAGTTTTTTTTACAACTAAATAATTTTCAAAACTAAAATTTAGCTAAGTTATAATTTGAAAAAAGCTAAGTATTTTCAAAGAATTTCTAAATTAGATAAATGTGTTTCAAAGCACTTATTTTCAAAAGCTAAGTTTTTTAAGTGCTACCCTTCAGGGGGAGCTTAAAGTTAAATAGAATAAAACAATCTTCTCTATATTTAGTATTATTTTTTATTTATGTCAAAGGGGGAGAGAAAAGTCAAAGTTAAGAATTTAAATATTTTTATTTTTATGAAAGGGGGAGCATAAGGGAGTTTTTTTACAAATTATTATATTTATGCTCATGCTTAAATTCCTTTATTTTTTTATTATATTTTACTTAATTTTGAACCGTGTTGTCATAATCAAAAAGGGGGAGATTGTTGGTGCAGGAGGTATCCGACGATCGAACTTGGGTTTTGATTATGTTAAAGAGTTTAAAGTTAAGGTTATATGGGGTCTAATATGTTTGAATGAGATTGCAAGAAAGTCCTAAGTGTTTTTAGACAGAAGTCCTAACTGTGGTTAGGTAAGTGGAAAACCTTAGGGGGTGATAACCCTAGGTGATGAAAAACCCTAGCTACAGTTAGATAAATGGGAAATCCTAGGGGGTGGTAACCCTAGGTCCTAGGGGGTGGTAACCCTAGGCGGAAAGTTTTGGTGGGTCAAGCACTTCGGGCAAAATCCTAGGGTCAGGGACTTGAGGTTGAAATCCTAGTGTCGCGAACCGAGTGGAAGTCTGAGTGGGTCGTGGAGCGTATGCCCAGCTGGAAAATCCTACGGGGTGGTAACCCTAGGCAGGAAGTCTAGTCGGTCTGGAGGACCAATCTGACAACATGTAAATTCTCATGAGAGGAGTAGGTGAGGACGCATTCCCCAGTGAGGGAACAGTAAGCATTGGTTCGACCTAAAGTTTCGACGAAACTCAAAGTCAAAACCGGACAATCAGATGCTGTCAAACTTCAATTTATATATATTATTTTATGCCTGGACTAACTTTATTTTACAGAAAATAAGGGGCTGGAAAAAGCTGGTTCGGGCGCTCAGAAGGGGTTCAGGCACCCCGAGCTGGTCCGGGCGCTCGGAGTCGAACCAGGCGCCCGGAACTCAAAAGTTATCGCCAAGCTAATGTGGCGCACGCGGAGTGGCCGAGCCACGTGGTCCAGGCACCCGGAGGGGTTCCGGGTGCACAGAACATCTTATAAAAGTAGCTTCGACCAAGAGCTTCAATACAACACAATGAACGACTTTTGCTTCTTCGAGCTACTCAGAAAAAGCTTCCATGACACCTGAAAGCTCCAACGACAATTCTTCTAGAGATTTCCTCATACGAAGTTGTCGGTATTGTTTTACTTAAAAGTTACTTGTACTACAACTGTAATCATTTTGTATTATTTCGGATTGATTAGTGATTACCCATCGAAAGCACTCTTACATGTGAGCCTTGGAGTAGGAGTCGCACAAGCTCTGAACCAAGTAACTCTTGGTGTTTGCGATTATTTAGTTGTTCTCATTTTCCGCTCTGTGTTTACTCGATTATTTCATAACAAACGAATTAGCCACGAGCGCTATTCGCCCCCCTCTTTAGCACTTTATGATCCTACATCTACAATATGTCAATTGGTTGAATTGATAGTGAGATATATAGATATATATAGAACACTACTCTAAACTATCCTAGTCAAGTATTAATATACAAGGACAATATTAATGTGTTATGGATGACTTAGAGATATTAATGCATTTAGAACACTACTCTAAACTATCCTATTAGCATGTAGGTCAACGGATAACTTCATCTCACAAGTCATGGATATGAGATATCAGACTGACACATGGGTATATATTAGAGAATATGTACTGAATGACTCGCCATGAGAATGTTTCATAGATTATTATATGAGTGTCATAAACATTCTCATGTGTCTATTGGTATGAATAGTCCTTATACTTGAAGTCACTACGGTTCCCTACATAAGAAGTTGTATATTTTGGTATCGTCAAACGTCACCTGTAACAGGGTGGACTATAAAGTCGATCACTAGGTATATAATGAGTTATGCAGAGGAATGTGAATAATGTAGATAGATCTATCCCTTCCATATGACGGGAGCGATATCTGTGGACCCCTTGATTAAGAGGATATAAGAAAGTGTGACCACACTCAAATGAGTCAATATGCAATATTGAGCTTATTTGTTTGAGTGTGTCTACTTAGAGATCAAGAAACACAAAGATTGATAAAAGGATGACACAGTCTATATCTCATTGATGAATCTAGATATCAAGGATAGAGGGACTAAGTCATACAAGATAATAGCGACAGATAGGTGTATCCGAAAAGAGAAATCATACTTTATTAAATATGGTACGATCGATGATGAGTCAAATAGATCTTCCTACTTCCTTTTGGGGACATGCTCTAGAGACGACCACTTTCACACTTAACCGCATTCCATCTAAGGTCGTCATAAAAACACCATATATGATGTGGACTGAGAAGAGTTTTAAGATATCTTTCATGAAGATTTGGGGTTGTGAGGCTTACGTTCAACGACAAGTCTTAGATAAACTAGGAGCCAAATCAAACAAATGCTACTTTGTAGGATATCCTAAGGAAACAAAGGGATATTACTTCTATAATCCCTCATAAGGCAAGGTATTTATTGCCAAAACTGGTGTCTTTCTTGAAAGGGAATTTCTTTCTAGAAAAACTAGTGGGAGTGAAGTCGATCTTCAAGAAATTAAAGATACACAAACTAGCTGATGTGAATCCAAAGAGAAAGATATCTCAAGAACCCATAACGAATGGAAGAAGAAAGAAAGAAAGAACTAAATTGATAAGATTGATGAAAAGAACCTCGATCCAATGCTTAGGATAGCATGAACCTTGGTATATAAGATGGTAGACGCCACAATCTTGGGATGGAGGTTGATAAGTCTTCAAACGCCACAAGGAAATGCCTTGATAAGTTCTAATTCAATGAAGAACCAACAAGTAAGAGTCTCACTATGCTTTAGATTGAAAAATATGTCAAAGATACATGTGTGGACATCACCCCCTTTATTTATAGCTATAAGGTGACCAAAAAATCCTAAAAGGCCAAAAGAAAGCCCATTTAGTAAAGGCTTATATAGACTACTTAGCCATTTTAAGCTTATAGCTTTATTACAACCTAAATGAAAGTAGAAATTGAGTCTAAATTAAGCCTACATATCTCTACTACATAGACATGAGACTTAAGTGTTATTTAAGCTCATTTAAAGCTTGAATTATGTTGACTATGCCGAATGACTTGCTCTTGGTCAAACGTTCATCAATGGTAGCTGATGTGCGTAGATTTTATATACTTTTATGCATGTTTTGACGCACATTTACATACTTTGAGCTTGCTTGATCTATGCATTTTTATACTTCAAGCTTTTCTTTTAACATATTTACTATTTTTATTCGGAGATCTGCTTTTTGTGCATTTTTTATACACAGGAGTCAAATTTGGTGAAGATTCTACATTCTTGGACAAACTTATGAGCTAAGCATTGGAGAAAACACTTGGCCGTGTGCCACACACGGCCCTGCCTGGGTGGAGTGCTCTGGCCGTGTGGTCAACCAGGAGAAACAGACAAGGAACTTGGCCTGGCCGTGTGAACCTCACATGGCCGTATCAAGTTTTGAAGCAAATCAGAGTTAAATCCTTACATGGCCGTGTGGATCTACATGGCCGTGTAAGGTTTCCAGAGACCAAGAAGCCCTGGCCGTGTGCATCACACGACTGTGCCAGGTTTCCAGAAGCTGGGGCAGTTCAGGCCGTGTGGATCTACACGGCCGTGCTTGGAGGTCTTGATGGGAGTTGTCCACGGCCGTGTACACCACATGACCGTGTATGGATGGCAGAGAGGGGAAAGGCTCTGGCCGTGTGAACCTCACACGGCCATGCCTCGGGGCCGTGTGGCGCCCGAAAGCCCCCTCTATTTAAAGCCTCTTTGAAGATTTGAAAGGGGATCTTCTCCCCTTTGGGAGAAAGCAAGATTTGGTGGATTCCTCCCATTCTTGGGAGGATTTTTGGGCGATCTAAAGGGATATCTTGGCGAATTCGACTCCGGGAGCGAGGATTGGATCCGAAGATGGAGCTATATTGTAGATAAGTTTTCTTTCTCTCCTCTTCTTGGATTGGGATTGAAGAAATGCTTGTAATCTTCTTATCTTTGGTTTTCTTTCTTCGTTTTATGGAGTAGATCTTTTGTTCTAGGATGGAGGGAGTATTTGTGAGATAAATTGATGTAAACTCTTGTGGATTTGCCATTTCTTTGTTTCTATGATGTTGCCTAGTTTGTATCAATTGGATCTTGAATGATTAATTGTGATTATGACTTAATTCTCATTCTTGATTGATTGTTTGGATATCTTATAGACTTTGTATAGATTAACTCTCACTCGATTTTCCGAGGGATCCACGTGACAGGTGCAAGCCCGTGTAAGGACGTTTGAGGGATAACCTTGAAGGGGAAATGAAAATATTCAAGAGGGTAGGATAGACTTTATGATTCAATCCTTGTATCTTTATGGGTTAAGAAGCTATGAACTTCTATGTTGATATCCGAGGGAAGCATAGTAATAGGTGCAATCCTATGTAAGAACAACGTAGGTTCATATCTAATTGATCACATTTAGGTACATTTTTCAGTCCTAAGCCGGTTATCTATTGCAAGAGAGAACTGACAACCTTCTACAAATATTAGACAATCGAGAAATAAGAATTGGTAAACCATATGCATTCAAGAGATCTTACAAAGAAATCAAAACTCCTAGAACCTCCCTTTATCATAACTCAAACCCCAAACTCTTGTTTGTTAATCTTTCATTTTAGATTTGTTTTCCATCTTTAGCATTTGAAACCAATTGATTAGTTGTTTAGCTAATTCGCTTTGAGATATTTCTAGTGCTTATTCCAGTCCCTGTGGATACGATAATCTTTTATATTACTTGCGACATTTCTGTACACTTGCGGAACGTGACAAGTTTTTGGCGCCGTTGCTGGGGACTGCGCTATAACATTGGAGATTATCAATTGAGTTAGACTAAACATAACATTTCTATTTCTTTTCATTTGCATATTTGTAACTAATCTCTAGTTTCTGTTTTCATTTTCCTGTATACTTTCTAACTTCTTGGAAATTCTTTTGTAGCAATTTTAATTCTGCATTTCTTTTATTTTCTAACATTCTAATCTTATCTTTCTCTATTTTTAATTTCTTTGTTTGATTTAGTTTCTATTGCAATCTTGTTCTTGTGTATGCGAAGATCTAACTTTGCAGGAGAATTTTTTCCTCTTGACCCTGAAATTGATAGAACATTTCATAGAAGAAGAATTCTGCAGAGACAAATTGAAGAACAAGAGCATTTGAACATGGCTAATAGACCACTAAAGGATTATGCAACACCTTATGCTAGGGGTTTTCGATCTAGTATTTCAAGACCCTCAGTAGAGGCAAATAATTTTGAGATCAAACTTGCAATTATTTCCATGGTGCAGCAAAATCAATTTGGTGGAGGACCACATGAAGACCCTAATCAACACTTAGAGGTCTTTTATGAAATATGTGGGACAATGAAAATGAATGGTGTTCCTTCAGTGTGGTTATTATTATTTGGGTTTTCTTTGAGAGATAGGGCCAAGCAATGGTTGAATTCTTTGGCTCCCAACAGTATCACCACTTGGGAACAATGTGAGCAACAATTCCTTGATAAATTCTATCCCCCAAGTAAAACTGCTCATATGAGGAATTTGATTGCAAGTTTCAAACAAGCTGACTCAGAATCTCTATTTGAAGCTTGGGATAGATACAATAGTATGATCAGACAATGCCCTCACCACGGTTTGGAAAGATGGTTAGTGTTGCATACTTTCTATAATGGTATTAATTATCATACCAAAGTGTCCCTTGATTCAGCTGCTGGAGGGGCACTCATGAATAAAAATTTAGATGAAGCTGAGGAAATCATAGAGAGTGTAGCACAAAATCATCATCAATGGGCAAATGAACGAAGTGGTGGTCATCCTTAATAAACCCAATAACAAAAGCATCAGGAAAGTTTGATGTTGATGCAGTGACTTTATTGGCTGCAAAACTTGATGCTCTTACAAAAAAATTTGAGAATATGGGGACTAGTTCAAATATGGTAAATGTCATTGCCATATCTTGTGAAGTATGTGGGAGTTCAGAACATTCAAATGACTCATGTCCATTAGGAGCTATCACTGCACAAATTAATCAATTGGAGCAATGCGATGCAATCATGGGTTTCAATCAAAGACAGAACAACCCATACTCAAATACTTACAACCCTGGATGGAAAAATCATCCAAATTTCTCTTACAGAAATAATCAGGATCAAGGACCATCTATGGGGGCAAGACCAAATTTTTAATCTGGGCAACAAAATTTTCAGCAACAATCTTTTCAAGGCTTTCCTACATCCAAAATTGAAAAGATGCTTGAAGAAATTATCTCCAATCAAAATGAAATGAAGCAGGATCTATTGAAGCTTACTCAGAGAATGGATAATTCTGAAAAGCATCAAAAGATTCAGGATAGCCAAATTACCCAGCTAGCTTCCTCATCTTCTAGAGCGCCAGGACAACTTCCTGGAAAACCTGATGTAAATCCTATGGAGCATTGCAACATAGTTGAGCTTAGGAGCGGATGGACCTTGGGAAATCCCCAAGTGACTGCTCAAAAAGGGATGCAAAATGAAGAAGAGCTCTCTCCTCCTACACCTAGTCAAATTTTTAATAATGAGGAAAATACCATTGAGGTTGAAGAGACTCTTCCACTGAACCATCAGAGTAAAGTTATCCCTTTTCCCCAAAGACTCAATATACTTAAAAAGAATGAAGAATTTGGCAAATTTTTGGAGAAGGTTAAAGAGATATGCGTTGAAGTTCCTCTTATAGATGCTATTCTTCAAATGCCAAAGTTTGCCAAATTCCTAAAGGACATCATGTCAAATAAAAGAAAGAGAGGAGATGTAGAGACCATTGCACTAACTGAGGAATGCAGCGCTCTTTTGGTGAAGAACACTTCCCCGAAATTGAAGGATCTAGGGAGCTTTTATATTCCTTGCAATATAGGAACAGAATTCATTGAAAAAGCTTTTTGTGATTTGGGGGCAAGTGTTAGCCCACTACAAGAAAATTGGGTTTTTACAACACTTAAAAGACAACGCTTTTTTTTTAAAAAAGCGTTGTCGTTTTTTTTAACAACGCTTTTAGTGAAAAGCGTTGTCTATTTCTTTATTTTCTTACTAATAGACAACGTTTTTTTTTAAAACCGTTGTCTTTTAGTGATTTTTGTGGGTCAATGACAACACTTCTTGAAAAGCGTTGTCTATTACCATTTTTTTAGTGTTGTCCATTGTCAAGTTCTCATCTAAATTAAATCTAGAATGATACACACCGTTGGATCAAGTAAGGAGTTGAAAACCCCTTAGGTTTCACTCGCTCGCACCCACCTATCTTACGAAAACCTCCCGAACCCCTCTCACGACTTCTCATCTCTCGCCTTCTCCATCCAACTACTCCTCTCACGCCCTCTCCGTCCAACTTCTCTCCGGCAAACCCCTCTCCGGTGAACCCCTCTCTGTAAACCTCCACTCCGAAGTACTCTCCGTCAACAAGAAGAGGAGCTCCAGGATGCTCAACAAGAAGAGGAGCTACGCGCAGTGCCATCTCGAATTAGGGCAGTCGGACTTCCTCCTCCGCTCCTGCTTCGTCTGTGGTATGATGTACGCCCCCGGGGACGAGTCAGACGAGAAGCTCCACGGGGATTTCCATATGAAGTACTACGAAGGAATTCGGTTCAAGGTCAATCCGATTGCTTCGATCTGTTCTCTGTTTCCATTTCGTCCTTGTTCTCTAGATTGTTTAATTTCGATGCACAGGGCTGGCGTGATGAGAGAGTTGTCTCGACGCCCAGCGGAGGCAATTGCCGCATCCTATTGGTTCTCGACGGTGACTCCCCATCGCATAAGCGCAAGGTTACTGGATTTACAACTTGATCGATCAGTCTTGTTCTTTTTGCCCTAGCGGTCGCAAACTGTTTGTTGAAATGACTGAGTAATTAGAAATGCATGTTCTTAAATTTGATTATGGAAAAGTTTTGACTTTTCAATTCCATAGCTTTGATGGAAGACAATAACCATGCTTCTGGGATCACAGGTTAAGGAGGTGCTTACGATCATGGAGAAGGAACTTGGGTTCCAAATAGTTCTCTGAGACGTTGCTTTGTTTAATAAGGTACTGAAAGACGCACTTCTTCATAGAACCATACTCAACTTTCTTTCCTATTTTGATATTCCTTGAGCATATAATATATTGGAGGGCAAGTCATTACTGCCAACTGCATTGAGTACTCCATTTTGGGTTGTCGGACATCTCGGATGGGTCATGTATGATCTTAATTTGTATGATTAGAAATTCAATATTCTTTATCATCAACTTCGTCGTGCCAATAACTTCTAACTGTCGTTATTGATCTAATCTGAAATTGTATGTTTGGTCTGATCACTCATTAGCCACATCACTGTCTTCTCTCTTCATCAGTGGCTTGAAACTATACTATCAAATGCTATGAGGAAGAAATCTGGGGAAGACAAGCAGCTTATCTGGTCCAAAATGGGTCTCCCTAGTTGCCATCCCCTTGTTTTCTTTGCAATCTGCACCAGAGCTTCCTCGGACCCCATTGTAATCATCTTTTTCACTTCACTCGCTTGCTCATGTCATTCAAGATATAAATTCACACACTCATTCAATCTTGCTACAGCTAAGAGTCTACAGTGCCAAGAATGTGACAGAGGAGCTGGAGAAAGCCAAGAAGGAACTCCTTCGATCCCACGTTGTGGTCAAGAAATCTAACAAAGTTTTTCTGCCAAAAGTCCTCGATAGATACGCAAAAGAGATATGCACCAACTGTGACAATTCTACAAGCTTTAATAGATATGCAAGCTTTAAGTCTATCAAGCATGTTAAACTAAAAATTCTACAAGCTTTTCTTAGGAAGTTTGCAATTTTTCACTATTGGTTAAACTCATATTCTAAAGAACGTTTCATTTTAGCTTTCTTTCTGCAAATACTGTATGCATTTTAGAATGAAGAAATACTGTACTGTATGCATTTTACTAGCTTCTCATGTAAATACTAATATTACTTCAATGTCAGAATTCTATTATTTTGGTATGAGTTTGAAATCATTAGCTCAGCTGATTATATGTAAAATTCGAATCTTGACATGGTAAAAGAAAAATAATAGTTTCATAAATATAAAAATAATGATTTTTAAATAATTTTTATATTTTTTTTCTTTAAAACGACAACGCTTTTAAAGCGTTGCAAAAAATGTTGTCTTTGCAAAAAACAACAACGCTTTTAAAGCGTTGCAAAAGTGTTGTCTTCGCTACAAATGACAACGCTTTAAAAGCGTTGTCGTTGAGCAGACTTTTAACAACAGTGCATTTAACAACGCTTTTTCAGGCACATAGACAACGCTTTAAAAGCGTTGTCTATTAGCTTTTTTCTTGTAGTGACCTCATTCCCTATTCAATTTGTAATAAGTTAGGTCTCAAAAACATTAAACTTACTACTATGACACTACAATTTGCTGATCATTCCTGCAGGTACCCTATGAGTATTATTGAAGATGTGCCAGTAGAAGTTGGTGGGAGTATTATTCCCACAGATTTTGTTGTGTTAGACATGGAAGAGGACCCTAAAATTCCTATCATATTGGGAAGACCATTCTGTAACGCCCGCCCCTCCTACTAGTAGGGCGGGGTTACTTTACTTAACCATTACTATTGCGGAAACATACATGCATATTAAAATTTCTTTAGAAAGTAAAACAGTAGAAATATCCTGAAGTCATGCAGGACAATAACATAATACACTTAGTTCATGTCAACATAACAAAATAACATAAGCAGGTCTTTTATTTATCCTAGCCAAGCCACCACCACACACATCTCCTTGCCTCTCCTACAACTCCCTTAGGTCATCCATTCTTTGCCTTTATTTGCGGTACAAGGAAAGTAAGCTATAAGCACACATGCTTAGTAAGATCCTTTCCTACTCACAAAATCCATATATCAAGCATAACCACATAAACATATAATCATAGAAATATGATCATCTAACATCATATGGTGAATACATAGCATCATAACACATTATCTCATAAAGAACATCATGCTATGTCCTATTATAAATCATCATGTCATATAAATCATAAGAGCATAGCATGTCATATCATAAGTCATAAAGAACATCATGCTATACCATATCATAGATCATCATGTCACATAAATCATAAGAGCATAGCATGTCATATCATAAATCATAAAGAACATCATGCTATATCATATCATAGATCATCATGTCACATAAATCATAAGAGCATAGCATGTCATATCATAAATCATGTCATATCATAAATCATAAAGAACATCATGCTATATCATATCATAAATCATCATGTCACATAAATCATAAGAGCATAGCATGTCATATCATAAATCATAAAGAACATCATGCTATATCATATCATAAATCATCATGTCATATAAATAATAAGAGCATAGCAAGTCATATCATAAATCATATCATGCAAGATGTCTTTTAAAACATGTGTCATGTCATATGCAAGATGTCTTAAAACAAATCATATAGTACTTGAACATAATATCATCATGAGGGCCCGACTTGTACCACATACATACATAAATGCGCGCAATCCCTAGGACATGGTAGCTAGCCCCGAACCTACTAGGGATCTAGGTCCGTACTACGACCGTCGACCTAGGGGCGTACTAAGGAGCCCATCCCTTTACTAGACCCGTTCATAGTCCGTCGGCCTAGGGGCGCTTATGAAGCCCACCCTTGGTACAAGCCATACAAAGTAAAATAGCATATCATGATTCATGTCATAACATAGCATATCATATCTTATCATATCATGAAGAGTGCTCTTAATCCCCAAAGGGAAGCAACTCTTAGGCCTTCACTTATCATGTCATAAAGAGTGCTCTTAATCCCAACAAGAAGGGAAGCAACTCTTAGGCCTTTGCTTATCATATCATAAAGCATGCATATTTGGACACATAGCACATCTTAAGAGACATTATTATGCATGGATCATAAACATACATAAATGAGCATGTTATTTGTCATATCATAAAGCATGCATACTTGAGCACATATCACATCATAAGAGACATAATCATTCATGGTTCATAGGTATACGTAAATGAACACATCACCTATCATAAAAAAGACATGATCATGCATGGAATCATTAAATAACATCTCTTAATTCATAACGTAGCATGTGAGGCACATCTAGGCTCCTAAACCCATAATGGCCGAAAGTTCAAGAGTATGAACTTAAACTCTAAACAACATACAAGCATAAGAATCTCATGTTAACTTCATATCATATCACAAGGAAGGTCATAAGCATGTTAATCAAATTTCTAAGCTTTCCTAGGTTTTTATCCTTATCATGGCCGAAGGTTCATGAAGAAGGAAAATAAATTCCAAATAACTTACAAGCATGAATATCAAGCTAACTTCATATTATATCATAAGGAGATTCATGAGCATGCTAGGTTAAATTTTTAGCTTCCTTGAACCCTAAAATTTGTTCATGGCCGAAACCTTCATGAAGAGGAAACCAAGTTCTAAGTAACATGCAAGCATAAATATCTAGCTAAATTCATATCATATCATAAGGAGATTCATGAGCATGCTAGGTTAAATTTTTAGCTTCCTTGAACTCTAAAATTTGTCCATGGCCGAAACCTTCATGAAGAGGAAACCAAGCTCTAAGTAACATGCAAGCATAAATATCTAGCTAAATTCATATCATATCATAAGGAGATTCATGAGCATGCTAGATTTAGTTTAAAGCTTTCTTAGACACTAAAATTCTCCATGGCCGAACCATAAAGGACCATGTGTCTAGATTTCAAGCAACATCAAAACATGATAACCCTAAGTTAGCTTTATATCATATCCTAAGGAGAGTCATGAACATGTTAGACTAAGTTTTAAGCTCTCCTAGGTCTTTCATTCACATCATGGCCGAAACCCTATAGTGTAATACCACTAGGTTCCAACACATACAAGCATGCAAACACTTAGAATCTTTCATACCATTTCATAAAGAAGATCATGAGCATGATAACCTAAATTTTTAACCTCTCCTAATCCATTATTTCAAGTCTTGGCCGAACACTTTATGAGTATGGAATTAAGTTTTAAGCAACATACAAGCATAAGGACACCAAACCAATCTCTTATTATAGCATACATATCATAAGGACATAGTGAACATGGTTAGTTTAGGTCTTAAGCTTTCCTAGGTCCTTCGTCTATACTTGGCCGAAAGTTCACAATTATAGATCTAGGTTTTAAGTAAACATACAACATAAGAACATTAACTAGCTTCTTATACTAGGGTACTTATCATAAGGACATAATGAACATGCTTATGTAGGTCTTGAACTTCCCTAATCCTTTTATTCATGACTTGGCCGAACACCTTAGGAGCATGAAACTAAGTTTTAAGCAACATACAAGCATAAGAACACCAAATCAATCTCTTATCATAGCATACATATCATAAGGATATAGTGAGCATGGTTAGTTTAGGTCTTAAGCTTTCCTAGTTCTTTCATCTACACTTGGCCGAAAGTTCAACCTTGTGACCCTAGGTTTTAAGCATTCTAATCTTATGGAAAACATAAACAACTTGTACCACAGGTGAGGGGATACTTACATCCTTTCGCTTGTTGATCCTAAGAAAGTGGTACCCTTGTGAGGAGGAAGAAGGAGCTTCTCTTCCTAGTTCTCCCTTTTGTTTTCTCTTTCTTGTAAGGGGTAAACCTTGAGACTCCTTCTTAGGAATTAGTTTCCTTGGAGAGAAAACCTTAGCTTGGTTTTTAGAAATAAGGGAGAGAGGGCTCTATGTCTCGGTGAAGAAGGAAGAAGGAGAAAGAAGGAGGAGGAAGAAGAAGCAGGAAGAATTAACAACTTTCTTTTCTTCTCTCAATCCTATTTATTTCTCATGTAAATGAAACATGTCTTCATTCATCCCCTTAACCCCTCTATCTCTACTCTCTCTTAATTCCCACGAAATTAGAGGAAAAGAAAGGAAGGAAAGCATCTTGGCTTTTGCTTGCTTCTTTCCTTAACCAAGAGGAAGAGGAGGTAAGTGTTGGGTTCTTCGAGCCGCGAAAACCGCTTTTTCGCGTCGCGGAAACCCCGAAGGACCCAAAGCCGTAGATCCGTGCAAAGATTCGTATAAAAATTCGAAAAACTATTTCTTGTACGAGTTCAAAAACTGATCTACTACTTAGATCTATGAGGAAAAAGTGTTTACCCTTGATGCGCGCCCTACGCGAATCCCGCTCTTCCAAGGTGTTGCCGGATCTCAAGACCGTCAAGCGCCGGTCCTCTAGAAGTATCCACACGGACAACTTAGGTGGAGAAAACCTCACACAAAGGTGTGCTAGCACCTTGGTAAGGTTCGGCCAAGTAAGGAGGAGAGGGAGAGGGAGAGCTTGAGAGGAAGAAGAAGGAAGAATCACCACACTTGAATGAAAATGAATTCAAATTCATTCTCAAAGTGGCCGGCCACATTCTCCACAAGAGTAACTCCCCATTAAATGCAATTAATGTGGAGTTAATAAGAAAATGGCTTTGTAACTTCCATGAGGTGGCACCCATGATGATGTGGAACATCATTATTGGTCCACCTAATGCCAACTCACCAATGAGGTGGCAAAAGGTCAAGTCAAAATTGACCTTTGGTCTTCCTTCTCTAGTCAAGTCAAACTTGACTCAATCTCTACCATGGTTGATCTAATCCAACCATTTGATTCAAGCCAATTTAATATAATGAATCTAATTCATTAAATTAAATTGATTTAATAAGTCATAATCTAAATTAGACTCATTAAATACATGAATCAACTTGAGTCGAACTCAAGTTAGCCCAATTAGGATTACTCTTAATCCAATTTGATTTATCAAATAAAACTAATCCTCTTGGTTCATCATATGAACCTAATCTCCACCTAATTGTCCTAAGTGTGTGACCCTATAGGTTCTTGTAACGTTGGCAATGCCCTAAACCCATTTAGGAGCATAAGTAATGAGCGGTATCTAGCAACACATCATTACTACCCAAGTTACAAGAATGTCGAGATCCGACATCACCTTGTGACTACCAATTGTGACTCCTCACAAAATAATGACAAGTGTCCTTCTATCCTAGACATCTAGATTGATCAATATGAGGCATAGACCGTGTCATCCTCTAATCAATCTAAATCTTGAACTCCAAGTAGACTCACTCGATCAAATAAGCTCAACATCTTATGTTGACTCATTTGGGCATGGCCATGCACTTTGTGGTCTAACTCTATCAAGAATATTGATGTCGCTCCCGTCATATGGGAGGGATAGATCCCATCTACATCACTCACATCCCTCTGCATAATTTGTTACATACCCAGTAATCGCCTTTATAGTCCACCTTGTTACGGGTGACGTTTGACGAAACTAAAGTACATAACTCCTTATGTAGGGATCCATGGTGACTTCAGGTCAAAGGACTAATAATCATACTAATAGCCACATGAGAAAGTATATGACACTCATATAACGATCCATGATACTTTCTCATGGTGGGTCATTCAGTATACATTCTCTAATGCATACCCATGTGTCAGCTTGATATCTCTATATCCATGACTTGTGAGATCAAGTCATCGAGCTGACCTACATGCTAGTCTTATTGTATTAACATTGTCCCTGAATGCTAATACTCGACTAGGAATGTTTTAGAGTAGTGTTCCCTATATCATCTCACTATCGATTCAACTAATCGATTGATATAGGTATGAACGTTTTACTCAAGGACGTTACTATACTTATTTTATCTGACACTAATATAAATAAGCATAATAACCAAAAACCAATGCCTTTATTAATATACAAGAATATGATATACATGAGTCTATACAATCATCAAATGATTGGCTCTAGGGCTCTAACTAACAATCTCCCACTAGCACTAGTGCCAATCAGTATAGGCTCTAAGGCCTAAAGACCTAGTGTGACCATCATGCTTCCTCTGTGCCAAAGCCTTGGTCAAGGGATCTGCGACGTTAGCCTCTGTGGGTACTCTGCAAATCTTCACATCTCCTCTATCGATAATCTCTCGAATGAGATGGAAGCGCCGTAGTATATGATTGGTCCGTTGGTGTGAGCGAGGTTCCTTCGCCTGTGCTATAGCTCCATTGTTGTCACAATAGAGCTCAACTGGGTCAGTGATGCTAGGAACCACCCCAAGTTCAGTGATGAACTTGCGGATCCAAACTGCCTCCTTTGCTGCCTCTGATGCAGCAATATACTCAGCCTCTGTTGTAGAATCAGCTACTGTGTCCTGCTTCGAACTCTTCCAGCTCACAGCACCACCATTTAAGCAAAACACGAACCCTGACTGCGATCGGTAATCATCCTGATCGGTCTGGAAGCTAGCATCACTGTAACCCTTTATAGTTAGCTCATCATTGCCTCCATATATCAAGAAATATTCTTTAGTCCTTCTTAAGTACTTAAGAATATTCTTGACCGCTATCCAGTGACTTTTTCATGGATCTGACTGTATCTGCTCGTCATGCTCAAAGCATACGAGACATCAGGTCGAGTACATAGCATGGCGTACATGATCGATCCTAAGGCTGAGGCATAAGGGATCTGATCCATGCGGTCTCTTTCCTCTCTAGAAGAGGGACCTCGAGTCTTCGAAAGACTCACGCCATGTGACATCGGCAGAAATCCCTTCTTGGAGTTCTGCATGGCAAACCGAAGGAGTACCTTGTCAATATATGTACTCTGACTTAGGCCAAGCAATCTCTTAGATCTATCTCTATAGATCTGTATCCCTAGAATGCGGGATGCCTCACCTAAGTCCTTCATTGAGAAGCAACTTCCTAGCCAGGTCTTGACAGACTGAAGCATAGGTATATCCTTCCCAATGAGTAGTATGTCATCCACATACAATATGAGGAAGACAACTATGCCCCCTACAACCTTCTTGTAGACACAAGGCTCATCTTCGTTCTTGATGAAACCAAACTGTTTGATCGCATCATCAAATCGAAGATTCCAGCTCCGAGAAGCTTGCTTTAGTCCATAAATAGACCTATCAGCTTGCATACTCTACTAGTATGCTGTGGATCTACAAAACCCTCAGGTTGTGTCATGTACACATCCTCGAGTAGGTTTCCATTCAGAAACGCGGTTTTGACATCCATCTGCCATATCTCATAGTCATGGTAGGCTGCAATAGCAAGCATAATCCGAATGGACTTAAACATTGCCACTGGAGAAAAGGTTTCATCATAGTCAATACCATGAATCTGCTTGAAACCTTTAGCTACCAAGCGACCCTTATAGATAAGTCCATCCATGTCAGTCTTTCTCTTAAAGACCCACTTGCACCCAATGGGTTTTACCCCTTCAGGTGGATCAACCAAAGTCCATACTTGGTTGGTGTACATGGATTCTATCTCGGATCTCATGGCTTCTAGCCATTTCTCAGAATCTGGTCTCATCACAGCTTCTTGATAGGTGGTAGGCTCATCCTCTATGAGCACAATGTCATCATGGTCAGACAAGAGAAATGAGTATCTCTCAGGCTGACGACGTACCCTATCAGACCTGCGAGGAGGTATGTCTACATGAACCGGTTGTTGTTCCTCAACTCCTTGTGGAACAACATCATCCACAACACTTTGTGGTTCCAGTTCAATTTCCATCGTGGCATTAGTGCTATTGTTCGCATCTTGAACTTCTTCAAGATCGAACGCGCTCCCACTAGTCTTTCTAGAAACAAAGTCCCTTTCTAGAAAGACCCCAGTCTTTGCCACAACTACCTTGTGCTGACTGGGAATGTAGAAGTAATATCCCTTAGTTTCCTTGGGATATCCGATGAAATAGCACTTGTCGGATTTGGGTCCTAATTTGTCTGAGACTTGACGTCGTACGTAAGCCTCACAACCCCAAATCCTCATGAAAGACACCTGGGCATCTCTCCCAGTCCATATCCTATATGGTGTCTTTATCACGGCCTTTGATGGAACTCGGTTGAGTATGAAAGCTGCCGTGTCTAGAGCATATCCCCATAGATATGTTGGAAGATCTGTGTGACTCATCATAGATCGTACCATATCTAATAAGGTACGATTCCTCCTTTCGGACACACCATTCCATTGTGGTATTCCAGGAGGAGTGAGTTGAGATAAAATCCCACACTCAGCTAAGTAGTCACGAAACTCATGGCTTAAGTATTCACCACCTCGATCTGATCGAAGTACCTTAATACTCTTGCTAAGCTGGTTCTGTACTTCATTCTTGAATTCTTTGAACTTTTCAAAGGATTCAGACTTATGTGTCATCAAGTACACATAACCGTATCTACTGAAATCATCAGTAAATGTGATGAAGTACCTATAACCGCCTCTAGCAGCAACATTGAAAGGGCCACATACATCACTATGTATGAGTCCTAACATATCAGTTGCTCTCTCGCTATGCCCACTAAAGGGCGTCTTAGTCATCTTGCCTCGTAGGCATGACTCGCATATCTCATATGATTCAAAATCAAATGAGTCCAGCAAACCATCCTTATGGAGCTGGGATAAGCGCTTGTCATTTATATGACCTAAGCGACAGTGCCAGAGGTATGTTTGGTTCATGTCATTTGACTTGAACCTCTTGGTACTAATGTTATAGATAGGGCTCTCTAGATCTAGAATATAGAGTCCGTTTATCAGAGGTGCACTACAATAGAACATATCGTTTAAATAGATAGAACAACATTTGTTCTTTATTATAAACGAAAATCCTTTCTTGTCCAAACAAGAAACTGATATAATGTTCTTAGTCAATGCAGGCACATAACAACAATCGTCTAACTCTAGTATAAGCCCAGAGGGCAGAGATAGAAAATAAGTCCCTACAGCAACAGCAGCAACCCGTGCTCCATTGCCTACTCGTAGGTCTATCTCGCCCTTTGTCAATGCTCTGCTATTTCTCAGTGCTTGTACACTAGTACAAATGTGCGAAGCACATCCGATATCTAATACCCACGATGAAGAAATAGAGAGGTTGACTTCTATAACATTTATACCTGAAGTAGAAATCTTATTTCTCTTCTTGTTAAGATCTTCCAGGTATCCTGTGAAGTTCCTCTTCCAGTGCCCTGCTTGTCCTTGATATAGTTGACAAAGATGTGCAACCATATCGTAAGCACCCATTAACTCATGTTGCTTCTGAAGCTCAGAGTTCATGGTCGCGAGCATTAGATATGACACATCTAATGCGTCATCTTGATGCTTCTTGTAAGCATCTTTGTCAGCTCGCGGGGCATTGGCAGGAGGAGCCTCCGGAATGGGCTGCTCCAGAACGTACAGTTTATGTTCCTGAGTGAGAACTAGTCTCAGGTTCCTGTACCAGTCCAGGAAATTTGCTCCGTTGAGCTTGTCCTTCTTAAGGATAGATCGTAGGGAGAAAATGTTCGTATTCGACGTCATGGCAATTCTACAACAGAAATAAATGCAGAAATAAGTATCATATTCTTTAAAATCATTTAATAAGGCCTTTAATTAAATGATGCTCCCACTGAATTCTATAATTATTGTGGGACAAGATCCACATCATACTAACCCTTGAGTTAGCTTTGGCTAATACGCCCAAGGCTTAGTATGATCGGTAGGTAACGATTACCAATTACATCTCTATGCAACTCTTGTTTATAGAATCAATATCCGCATTTATATTAAAACTCGAGTTAGCTTTGGCTAATACGCCCAAGAGTTAATATAGATGTGATATTGACCTATCTTTCCAACTATTGGAAGAATGCCTATAGTTGACTCGATCCAACCGAGTAACTATGAATACTCAATCTAATTGAGTTTTTATTCACCCATGCGTTGATAGACGGGACCAAGATTATCCCTCCGTACCCTACCAAGATAATATGTATTGCTCTGCTTTGGCAGATTCAACAATACATGTGATCGAGGTAGTGATAGGTATCACGGCACGGTTAGGCATTTTAGAGTTGGTTCGATCTAGATCTAATCTAATCGAGAAGAATGCATCTTGTGCACGACTTAGATCTAATCTAATCGCAAGGGTGCATCATGTGCACGACTTAGATCTAATCTAATCGTTAAGGTACTAATTAATTAATTAATTATTAAACATGCATCAAATACATAATAATTAATTAATTAATCTATTTGTGATTTAGTCATGGCCCTACTACGATCTTCTCAAGCCAATGAGAAGATCGATTGGTCAACCTAGGGTCAACAGCTTCTCCAAGCGCCTCCCTTTGACCACCTTGTGTTGCTCGTGCCCGCCTCGGAACTCCGTCTCGTGTGGACTCTCCACCGCTCCAATTTGTACATTACAATTTGAAACTCGAGTTACATTCGAGTCTAAATCTAATTTACAACAAGAATAAAAGACGAGGCACGACGCGCAGGTCGCGAATAATAAAATAAATACAACACGTGAAAACACATCACGGCACGCAGGCCGTATTATGAATTACAACACAACCAATCATATTGGGCTTTGGGCCATGACTATCACAAATTAATATATATAATTCAAAATTATATATTTTTCATAATTTTATATAATTTTAAAATTAATTTTTACAATTTTACAAGTAAAATTTCCCGGCGGTCCCGTTTAGCGGTTTCGGGCGCAATCGCGGAACGGATCCCCTTGCGGGGCCCACGGGCAGCGCCCCTACCCGCGATCTAACCATCGCGAGGGTTCCTTTGCGATCCAACAGCGCCTAAACCCGCTGTCCCAAAACGATTTGGGCCGAGACATTGCCGTTTCGGAAAAATCTTCCCGGCGGGTTCGTTTTTAGCGATTTCGGGCGCGATCGCGGAGCAAATCCCCTTGCGGGGTTAGGGGCAGTACCCCTACCCACGATCTAACCATCGTGAGTTGCTTCTTTGCGATCTAATGGCACCCAAGCCTGCTGTCCCAAACGGATTTGGGGCAAAACGAAGCCGGTTTTGAAAGATCTTTCCGGTAGCCGAAGCCTACAAGTGCCGAGACACTTGTGCTTCGCTTCTACGGAAAAATTACCCATAAAATCATAAAAAAACTAATTTTTACAGAAAATCACAGAAGCTTTTTGTTTTCCAAAAACCAAAAACTAACTCGTACAAGTCTTTGCACGTGGCTCTGATACCACTGTTGGGTTCTTCGAGCCGCGAAAACCGCTTTTTCGCGTCGCGGAAACCCCGAAGGACCCAAAGCCGTAGATCCGTGCAAAGATTCGTATAAAAATTCGAAAAACTATTTCTTGTACGAGTTTAAAAACTGATCTACTACTTAGATCTATGAGGAAAAAGTGTTTACCCTTGATGCGCGCCCTACGCGAATCCCGCTCTTCCAAGGTGTTGCCGGATCTCAAGACCGTCA